>NC_135417.1:24442558-25042558 GCF_051991245.1 Festucalex cinctus
CAAGTATGCTTGTGGATCGGAGTAATCCATTGAATCAATTTGATGAAATAACTTCCAGAGATCACATTGCTGCAGCTGTGCTGCACAACTTCCTGAAGCAGCAAAACTGTCCTGACCGTCCAATGGAAGACCAGAATGATCCAGGGGTTCCTATAATGGTGGCAGAAAAGAACAGAGCACTTTCGCTCAGATCTGCTTTCATGATGCAGCACTTCAGTTTTTAAACCATGAAATGATTATGGCTTTGTTTTTGTTTTGTTTTTTTTTGCCCTTGTGTTTGTGATGTACAACATATATAAGGTGCTGAAATTTTAAATGATAAGTAAACCAAGGACTTTGTGCTTTGTGATGACCGAAATACATTTTAGTGAGAAAGAAAAAAAAAAAAATGTATTTCATTCCACAGCTTTCTCATACATCTTTATTTGAACAGCTCTCTTCTAATTTCCATATTCAATTCAAGTTGTAGAATTCTCATTTTGTGCCATGTTCTTTCATATATTTCCTTTTCAGGTCATGATATTCCAAGGCTAATGTGTCGTCCATGAACATCCTTCATGGTCTCTGCTGGAAGGAGTTGGCAGCATCTTTCCAGGATGCTACACCATTGTGACGGATTCAGTCACCGAGGACTGGCTTCTTTACAAGGGCCAGAGTAATTTTTCCTCTGGGAAAACATCAGTTTTAGAAATACTCACATCATCCTTAGAATTAAATAAAAATACAGAGAGACACAAACACAGACACAAACAGTTGAATAATCTTTATTTACAGAGGCAGCTATTAGCTAATGTACTTATGGTATAGCTAATTACCATTTTGGTTCAGTTCTTGTCTCCTGTCTAAATGGTCGTCATCTGGTACTGTAGAGACCATCCAGAGGTTGCAACATTCTCTGATCTAAACCCCTCAAGACGACAAGGAAAAAATCCAAAAACCCCATGGGGGGGAAAAGAACACTTGAGAAGGGACCACGTGGAATGAATCCCCTTTGCGGGATGACTATAATGGATAGAAGTCAACTACATGTCGAGTGTTTCCATTGTTGCATGTTGCGATGAGTTTCCTCGTGCAAAATGGGGCCCACTGGAGGACGACCGGGGGCCTCCAACGGATGATGGGCATTAGGCGGCTCTGGGTCTATCTTGTGTCAGTTACAGTACCGTTTCCGTTTTTTCACTCTTACTTTGAAAAAAACTAAACTAAACTTACCACTTCCGGTGGCGGACTGTCGTTTCGTGAATGATCGCACACAAATGATTTAGGAATTAGGTTAACATATTTTCCGATCGGGTCAGATTAAGAAAATATGTTAACCTAATTCCTAAATCATTTGTGTGCGATCATTCACGAAGCGACAGTCCGCCACCGGAAGTGGCAAGTTTTCTTTTTTCAAAGTAAGAGTGAAAACGGAAACTATGCTGTAACTGACACAAGATAGACCAAGAGCCAAATAAATCAGCGCAACAATTTTCAGTTTAAAGTTTTATTTTTTTCAAGTACAAAACCTTTGACCCTAATTTAACTCCAAACCCGAAACAACCGCATAAACTGTTTATGCCACTGGCCGGCGGCCGTGCCCTGTAAATACAATGATGGCGCAGGAAGGGAGGCGACGGCTTGGTGTACATGTGCGAAACCAGCCGAGGCTCCCTCTGGTGGTGATTTATTGCTATTCCTTGAGCCCCAGCGGAAACTCAGTCGGAAGGATTTTAACGTAGAACTGCACTCACTTCCGGTTGTCCGTTTGGACGATATTCTGCTTCTCTCTTATTTTTGTTGTTGTAAGTAACGTCTTCCCAATATTACGTTTTGTACTACCGACACATTTCGATACTAAATGTTTGCGAGCACATTGACGAATGGACGAATATATGTGTGCGTTATGGATATCGTGTACTGTGTGTGTGTCAATTTGTGTGGCTAGATGGATTTGCCCGTGTAATAAGTATTAAGGCATCTTCTCCAGTCAAAATTCCCCACCGCGTGAATAAGAAATGTTTAATTGTAATATTCAAATTCAGTCCAGTGATGTGGGCAAACATGGTGAATGTCCTGGCAAATATGTCGTATGGGCTAATACTTTCTTTTCTTTTCTTTTCTTTTCTTTTAAAATATTTCTACAGGCCACCGGATTATTTAACCTGCCGTCATGACTCTCTTTCATTTTGGGAATTGCTTTGCTTTGGCGTATTTCCCTTACTTTATAACATACAAGTGCAGCGGCCTGTAAGTATATCTGTTAAATATGCAACTATACTTAACTTAATACACCCATAGAACACGTTTACAATTAAAGTTAAATTATTCTATCTATAGGTAGGCCTATGTGAAAAGAAAATTCAAGTTTCTCTATTCAAACTTGTTACATTGGGAATGAGGTTGGACATTTTTTACATAACTATTGAGATGCAATTTCTTTTGTACCAATGATCATTATTGGCAGTATCAAGCTTATCAAAGTATTTATTTAGTAAACATTTATTTTTATTTTTTTGCCAGTTAAAGAAAAAAAAAAAAGATATACATCTTAAGATATGTAGTGAGCATTAGGAGGCATAATTTGGCTTCTGGAGCCATTTCAAGGTGTGTTAAATTATCCACAAACAGTGGGTGACAGTGGCAACTTATTTTGTGATCAATAGAATGCCATGCAAATGTAGACTTTCAAATATCAAAGGAAATCAACTGATCTTTAATAGCACAGAATAATTGTCCATGTGGTTTGACTTTGACCACATCATGAAGTATTTCTACACCAACATCAAACAATGTACCCATTTTGAAACATTAGTTGCTATTTACAATCATGTTTGGTAGTTATACATGCTGCTTTCACATTTCAGTTCCTTGTACTGGAAACAAAAGGGTCTGATAATCAGCTTAGTAATGTCAGACCTGCAAAATCCTCTTAGTAATTTGTTCAAATGGTTGTACTTAGCCTAATGTTAACAAGAAATTATTGGCTTTATTTTAGGACAGTTTTTAAGACAACATTGAAACTTGCTTTCCAGGCTTTTGTCATTGCCTACTAACATCATCTTCTTCACTCTGTGCCTTCGATTGTTAGTTCTGAGTACAACGCTTTCTGGAGGTGTGTCCAGGCTGGTGCTACCTATCTTTTTGTCCAGCTCTGTAAAGTGAGTATGCACTATAATTTGTCATTCATCTTGGAGCTAACTGAGGAAAACATGTTATAAACTTTCATGTCAGTTTGATCAGTTTGAGTGGTCTGCAGTCCTATGACATTTCTAGAAATAGGATTATTTTACTCAGCCGTAACTGAAATGATCAAATGAGATCCTTGGGAACACTGGTGTTAATGTTATTTTGCTATAATTGTGTTTTCCAGATGTTGTTCCTTGCAACTTTTTTCCCCACCTGGGAAGGAGGAGCTGGAGTCTATGATTTTGTAGGGGTAAGTGCCAATGTGATATCATACCGGTACTCACTAACCACAACATTAGGTACATTTGCACAAAAGGTGAGATTGAAAGCAAAAGTTGTGTCAACAATCAGGCCTTCATAAAGATTAATACAGTGACCTCTGTACAATATTGTTTTTTTGTACAAAACGGCTGCGACGAAAAAATAGGCTTGGCCATATCATGTCATGTCACATGTCATTGTGTACTCGGATCGGAGATGTTAAAAAATAGTTTCTGGTATGAGTAATTTATTGGAGTGTTAACCACCGCAGAGGCCAAAACATTCATAATTCAAATTGAACTGCATAAATAAACTAACCACCAGATGGTGCTCGAACTGCACACATGGAATACAACCTCATCTTTTTAATACATGTGCTGATTTTAATTTCGTGACGTGACGACGACGATATTGTGGCAATTTTATATTGCGATGATGCGCAGAGGGCGTGCGTCCCAGTAGCTAGAAACAAGTGATGATTGGAAGCCCAGAAGCTGCTGCACCTATGCACCAGAAATGCTTGATTTGCTGCTGTGCGAATGACATTTTTCTACAAATATTTTGTGCAAAAGCAAAGTAGTTCGTAAACAGAGACGTTCGTAACTCGAGGTTCCGCTGCAATTCTAAACTTGCCTGTTGTCATCATACTGCTTATACTGTTCCATTCAGACCCGCAAAGTCATTTCCATTAAAAAGTGTCACAGACAGCAAGCTTTTTCACTCTTGGGGGCAAAATCTTCTTTTTAGATTTAACTTTAAAGACAAAACAAATGTTCAACTGACCAACAAAAAGCCTTACAAACATAATGACATGTCCTGTATTTAATAGTAACAATAGTGTCATAATTCCCTATTTTACTTTAAACTTCTTGAATTACCAATATGTTAATGAGGTACTAGCTCTGTACTACACTCAGATATTTGTAATATTTTGGTTCCCTAAATGCAAAATATTGTAAATGTGTGTATCAGGAATTCATGAAGGCAACAGTGGACCTTGCAGACCTATTGGGCCTCCATCTTGTCATGTCACGTAATGCCGGCAAAGGAGAATACAAAATAATGGTGGCTGCTATGGGCTGGGCAACTGCAGAACTTGTCATGTCAAGGTAAGCACGGCCCTCTCCTCCTTTTTATATTTTTTTTAATTTTTTTATACATTTACATCACTTGATTTTATGCCATTTAGACACATAGTTGAGTTTTATCAAGCGAATGTTTATATTAAACTGTCAGCTTGTGCTTTTGTAGATGTCTTCCTCTGTGGGTCGGAGCCAGAGGGATCGAGTTTGACTGGAAATACATCCAGATGAGCTTTGACTCCAATATTAGTTTGGTGAGTGTCTGTCATTTATGTTGTTGTCTACCTACTACTTTTTGTCACATTCTTCTTGTTCACGATAGTTCCTCTCTGGTCAGACAAGCACATTGTCAAAACGTTTAGATTTCTTTCTTTCTGTGTGTGTACAGGTCCATTATATTGCCATGGCAGCAGTAGTGTGGATGTTTACACGCTATGACCTTCCCAAGAGCTTCAGGCTCCCTGTTACTGTGCTGCTGGCGCTCTGTGTCTACAAGTCCTTCTTAATGGAGTAAGTGCATGCTCAACACACTCACAACTGCATTTACACGGAACAAGAGAACAGAACATCAGATGAGCTGTTTGTTGGGATTTTCCCACATGTGAAAGTTAGGCAACCTGGATAGCATCCAGATGATAATGCTTTCAAGTTTGCACCCACAAATGCAATTCCGGGGGAATCATCTCTAAGAGGTCCTTTTATTTTTATTTTGGTTATCACTAGAATTTAGCAGGAACATCCTTGTAAGACAATGGTGTCAAACATACGGCCCGCGGGCCGGATCAGGCCCGCAAAGGGGTTTAATCCGGCCCACAAGATGACTTTGGAAAGTAAAAAATAAACATAAAAAATTGTAATGTCGGACCAATTAAGCAGCAAGCCACAATCAAATATATAAATTTGTAATTTCACAAGCAGTGCTCAGATGAGTAATGTAACATGCACACGGAATCGCCCTGGAAGTCATTATTTTACACACAACTTAAAGTTATGGTTTGTTTAAAAAAAAAAAAAAAAAGTTTGTTTTTTTTTAAATCATAGATCGACATAAACGTGTTAAGTACGACACAAATTCAATTGCTGGTAACATAAATACATATGACGGAGATTAACATCTTTATAACTTAATTAACTGTGCCACACAATGCATTCTGGGAACTATATATGCAAAACGGGTAGTTCTATTTCGTCCCTCCCGACCGCCAGAAGGCGGTGCTTTAAGCACTGAATGTTCCTTTCGCGCATGCGCAGTTCGAGTAATGCATACCAAATTAGTCACCTGTGACCCCTGGGTGACCCTAGAAGGGTATAAGTTCCGGTGTCACCCAAGGTTCGTTTCCTCTTTTCTTCTCGCGTGGCGTATGCATACGACACATTTTCGAAGAGTATAAGAATTGGGATTTGTATTTATCCTCTTGACCGCGCCGCTTGGAGCCTTGTGACCGGATCGGTCGGAGCTGCGTAGTTCGCCCTCCAAAGGCTGCGGCGACGGTGTTTTTTCTTTCCTTCGTTCGTGACCCGACGTGGTCGCGTATTCTAACCTCCCGTGGGGTAGGGTTATTGACTACTTGTCTACTTTGCCGTCTAATTTCCGCGTTTACTGCGGTGTTTTGAGTTTTTTGTGTGCCTAGCCTCGCGTTAGCGCCCTGGCTACCACGGCTCGTGGTTTACCCTATTTTTTCCTCCGCTGGCTTTGGCAGCGTTAGCGCTTCTCTCGGTTTATTAGCGCCGCTTTCTCCGACGGTGTTGCCGTTTGGTTGTTGCTTTTCTTTTTGTGCCTTTGCTGGTGAGGGCAGCGTCAGCGTCCCCGCTCCCAGCTTACGGCGTCGCGCTTCTCGCTCGATTGTTTGTCTTACTTACTTTTGTGCGTGTCCCGCCTGCGGTGCGCACCTGGCTTCGGCTGTGCAGGTGGCGTTCGCGCCCCTTCTCTCAGCTTGTCGACGCTTTCGCGACTGCTGTCTGCCCCTCCCGCCCGTCGGCCGCTCCGGGTGCGTCTGCTGCGCAGGTGGCGTTCGCGCGCCTTCCCTCAGCTTATCGCTACTATTGACAACTGGCTGTCTGCCCCCGCCCTCCGTCGGCTGCTCGGTGTGCGTCTGCTGTGCAGGTGGCGTTCGCGCCCCCTTCCCTCGGCTTATCGCTGCTTTACCGGCTTACTGTTTGCCCCGACCCACGCGTCGGCTGCTCGGTGTGGGTCTGCTGTGCAGGTGGCGCTCGCGCCCCCTTCCCTCAGCTTCCCGCTCATCGCTGTTTGGGCCTCTGTGTTCACAATGGAGGACTCCCGTTGCTGCATGGACTGTGGTATCCTCTTTGAGGCCTCGGATGTCCTGGACGATCGCTGCCCGAGGTGTCTTGTTTCTGACCGTGCCGGTGATGGCCGGGCCCGCAGTCCTGGTGCCAGTGACCCCAGTCCACTGGGTCATCTGTCGTCCTCCCAACCGAGGCGCCGGAAACGTCTCGGTGTGTGCTCTGCTGTACATGCCCCCCCCCAGGAAAAGGGCGGCGCAGCGACGACTCGCTTCGGAGGTTGGGCACCTTCAGGCTGAACTGGCAGAGGTGAGATCTCTTCTGCAGGACCGTCACCCTCCCACACTTACGGGGGGGGCCGGGACCACCTGCCCTGCCCATGCCGCGACCATCCACCCCGCCCATGCCAGTGCTTCCTCCTGAGGAGGACGCCATTTCCTTGGCAGCTTCGGCTTCCTTTTTTCATGACGTCGACCGTGACCCGGGGTCTGTGGTTTTGGGACCAAACTCTCCAGCATCCGCTCAGAGTTCGTCCAGTGAGGCGGGGGATGGTTCTATACGGGCTGTCCTGCGCAATGCCTTGGACCTCCTGCATTTGGAGGTGCCTCCACAGGCTCAATCGGCGTCTGAGAGCGCTTTCTTCCGGCGCAGGCGCCCTTCCTCGGCCTTTTCTGTCCCCGCATCTGAGGACTATCTGCGGGAACTGCATGCTTGCTGGAGGGATCCTGGGGCTCTCTCCCGCCCTTCGGCTGATGGCCGTGATTTAGCATCGATGCACGATGCTGCTAGTGTTTGCTTGGACCGGATGCCTGCTGTGGAGCCAGCTGTCGCATCCCTCATTGTGTCCCCGGAGGAGACCCTTCGGCCATCTGTGCGATGTCCTCGACCCCAATGTCGTGTGACTGACGACCTTCTCACACGGGCCTATGGCGCTGGTGCACGTGCTGGTCGCATTGGGAACTCTTTGGCTCACCTCATGCTTGCTCTCTCTACATCTCTGCAAGCGGACAGCGTGGAGGCTGCTGTGTCCTTCAGTGATGCAGCCCTCCAGGCTTTTGCCCTCATGACTAGGGAACACGGCCGACTCATGTCCTTCCTAGTGCAGGCGCGCCGCCAGGTGTGGCTAGCGCAGTCCCCCTTGTCGGAGGCCTCTAGGAGGCCCCTCCGTGGTGTTCCTGTGGAGCCGGGGGAGTTTTTTTGGTTCTGCCGCTGTGGGTGCACTGGAAAGGACGGTTAAGGCTCATGAGACCAGGAAGCAGCTTTCCAGCCTCAATAGGGCCCTGCCTCCCCAACAGGGTAGTCCTGGGGCACGCTCTGCTTTTCATCGCTTTCCTCAGCCCTGGCCTGCCGAGGCTTATGGCACCCGGCGACCCCCGCAGAGGCCCACCGAGGACTTTCGCTCCTCCGCCCACTTGCCTTCAGGGCAACCACGGGCTGCAGGCCCCAACCGCCGTCCCTCTCGGGCCCCTAGGGGCCGGAGGGCCAGGGACTGAGGCCTTGGGGCCGGCCGTCGGACATTTTTCCCACCAGCAGCTCAGTTACTGGGCTGCTCGTGCCTCGGACCCATGGGTGGTCTCCATCTTGACACACGGGTACGAGCTGCAATTCCGACGCCGGCCTCCTGCTTCCTGTCGGGTCAGGGTGACTCATCGCCGACCCGGCAAAAGCCTCAGCTCTGGACCAGGAGCTGTCCGCCCTCCTGGCCAAGGACGCGATCGAGGCCGTGGACCCCCTGGCACAGCCCGGGGGCTTCTATTCGACGTACTTCCTTGTCCCAAAGAAGACCGGTGGATACCGACCGATACTGGACCTGAGGGGGCTCAACAAACATCTCAAGGTATTGCCATTCCACATGCTAACCACGAACGACGTCTTGCAGTCGCTCGCCCAGGGGGAGTGGTTCACGTCTATAGACATGAAGGACGCCTACTTCCACGTCCCCATCGCACCTCGACACCGTTGGGTCTGCTGACACTGCGCCCACTACAGAGGTGGCTGAACGGCTTCCACTTGGACGCCAAGTGACACCGCCACCGGAGGCTCAGGGTGTCCCGTCGGTGCCTCCTCGCCCTGGCACCTTGGAAGGAGAGGGCTTTTCTATTGAGCGGCGTCCCGCTGGGTGTGGTCCCGGCCCGCCGCGAAACAGTCACCACGGATGCCAGCCTCACGGGCTGGGGTGCTGTCTGGCAGCACAGGACGGCTCAGGGAAGTTGGTCTGTGCG
Source organism: Festucalex cinctus (assembly GCF_051991245.1). Classification (NCBI taxonomy): domain Eukaryota; kingdom Metazoa; phylum Chordata; class Actinopteri; order Syngnathiformes; family Syngnathidae; genus Festucalex; species Festucalex cinctus. The sequence continues at coordinate 24,451,536 of NC_135417.1, forward strand.
CGACAGGGTCGATCACATCAATGTGCTGGAGCTTCGGGCGGTGCACTTGGCACTCATGCACTTCTTGCCATACCTGAGCGGACGGCATGTTCTCATACGGTCGGACAACACCACGACCGTGTTTCACATAAACCATCGGGGCGGCATCAGGTCCGCCCGTCTGTTGGAGACTTCCCAGCACCTTCTCAGGTGGGCTGCTCCCCGTCTGGCCAGTCTACGGGCCACCTATCTGCCGGGGGTTCGGAACCAGCTTGCGGACTCTCTCTCCCGTCGGGGTCCTCCTCCGGGAGAGTGGCGCCTCCACCCAGAGGTGGTGCGCATGATTTGGAGCAGCTTCGGCACGGCGGAGGTCGATCTCTTTGCCTCCGAGGACTCAACCCACTGCCCACTTTGGTTTTCCCTGAGCGAGGCCACCAGCCCTCTGGGTCTGGATGCACTGGCGCAGCCGTGGCCGGAGTGCCTTCTCTACGCCTTTCCGCCGCTCCCTCTGATATGGCTGACGCTTCAGAGAGTTCTTCAGGAGGGGCACACGCTGTTGCTGGTGGCCCCCTTCTGGCCGGCCCGGACGTGGTTCCCCCTGCTCCGTAAACTGTGCTCCGGCGAGCCATGGTGTCTCCCCGACAGGGAGGACCTGTTGTCTCAACAGGGAGGTCGGATTTGGCATCCCGACCCTCGGCGCCTTCGCTTGTGTGTTTGGCCACTGAGGGGCCCCAACCGCTGCTGACCGGCTGTACAGAGTCTGTCACGCGGACCATTCTTAATGCGAGGGCACCGTCCACTCGGCTACAGTATGCCAACAGGTGGAAGTTGTTTGTGGCGTGGTGCGGAGAACGCGGGGTGGACCCTGTTTCGTGTTCCATCCCCACCATCCTGGATTTCTTGCAGTCCCTCTTGGATAAGGGCAGGTCTCAGTCGACTCTGAAGGTGTATGTGGCAGCTATTTCTGCCCCGCATGTTGGTGCTGATGGCGGCTCCGTGGGACAGGCCGGGGCTCTTGTGTCCGGTGAGAGCCTTGCAGTGTTACATTGACGCTACGGCGGACATTTGTACGTCTGCCCAGCTTTTTGTTTGTTATGGTGGTCCTACCAAGGGCTCCGCTCTCTCCAAGCAGCGCTTGTCTCACTGGGTCGTGGATGCCATTCGCCATTCCTACCTGCTGTCTGGCCGCCCCCTGCAGTCAGGGGTGCGCTGTCACTCCACCAGGAGCGTTGCCACGTCTTGGGCCGCCCTGAGGGGTGTTTCCCTGGAGGATATCTGTGCTGCTGCCTCATGGGCGACGCCTTGCACCTTCTCCAGGTTTTATAGCGTGGATGTCGCCTCTCCCCATCCGCTTGGCGTGATCTTGGGTCCTGCTAGGGCTTCTCAGTGAGGTTTGTGTCTGAGATCCCTCGCGACTACGCCGGTATTAGTCATTCAGTGCTTAAAGCACCGCCTTCTGGCGGTCGGGAGGGACGAAATAGAACAAAAGTTACAACTGTAACTACGGTTCTATGAGTCCCGGACGACCGCCAGGGCGTCCTGTCGCTCGGAATCCTCGTGTTCACGCGAGAAGATTCCGTAGGAAACGAACCTTGGGTGACACCGGAACTTATACCCTTCTAGGGTCACCCAGAGGTCACAGGTGACTAATTTGGTATGCATTACTCGAACTGCGCATGCGCGAAAGGAACATTCAGTGCTTAAAGCACCGCCTTCTGGCGGTCGTCCGGGACTCATAGAACCGTAGTTACAGTTGTAACTTTCGATTTAACACATCTGGAGCTCATACAGGCAAAGTGTTGCCCCGTTTCATTTGCATTTTTTATTTATTATTACTTTTTTTTTTAAACAATAGATTACAGATGAGCACCGTAATTTAGGGCTGGCCCAAAAATCTCAAAAAATCTGCATATAATTGACGGCAATTGTTTTTAAGTTATATAGGCCTACCATTATTTTACCGATTCGGCCCACTTAGTAATATATTTTCCTCCATGCGGCCCCTGAGCTAATTTGAGTTTGACACCCCTGTTGTAAGATTTAATACCCACCATCAAGAAAATCCTTGTTCATATATATATTAGGGATGTAGCGATAAGGGCAATAATCGTGATATCGTGATATTAAAAGTGCCACAATATCGTTGTCGTCATGTTCACAATATTTAAAAGGAACAGGTCTGTTAAAAAGTCAGGTTGATTTCTATTTGTGCAGTTCTAGCACCCTCTAATGGCTAGTTTATTAGTGCAATTACATTTTCATTAGGGATGTTTTGGCCTTCTATGTTTGAAATCTATGCTAATTGTCAGATGAAGGGGAACCTAATTTGCTTGTGAAGCGATCAATGTGTGCTTGCATTATTAGCAAGTAAGTGCCTCAATATTGTTATTAGAGATTGTAGGTGGTTTATATGCATTGCTGTTATGTACAAAAGCACAATATTCTGCTTTTGTTTTTTTAGTATGAGCCCTTTTTTTTTTTTTTTTTTAAATATCGCCAACCCTCCCACAATATCGTGATAATATTGTATCGAGATGTTTGGATATCGTTACATCCCTAATATATATATTGTATCAAACATTTTAAGCAGTAATTCCATTGATGAACTGACATCCACATTATTTAAATTGCATTAAAGTAAAAAAGAAAAAAAGAAGGCGCATCCAACGCAGGTATCCGGACATTTGAGCTTGTTTAAAGAATGAATCTCACATCGTTTAGATGCTCTGTAGCTGATTTCACATAATTTAATTCTACTTAATCTAATTTAGTCAAAACAGGTTAAGAGGAAACAATGCATTTATAAGCATGATGACTCTTAATGTTTCAGACTACAGCAAAGGACTGACAAACAGTAATACAGTGGTACATTTAATGAATAATATGTATTCAATAATATTGAAAAGGACTGAATGGAGAATGCAGTGTATTGTCACGTGTAGACTTGCCTTAACATATTACATTTTATTTGTAAGCACTTTTTGAGGCCCTCAAGGACACTGTACATTAAGCACCCATTTTCCTCTAGCACTGTTGATGGTTATATCGCAATATGTATATATGTTCCAAGCTCCTAGGAAGTCATCTAACTGAAAAAAAGCCTCTGTCATTAAATTTATTATTATATAATTATATAATTTGTTATTGGGGTGGGTGGCTACTTAGGTGTGTTCCTTAGTTCAGTGCTAGTACATTTCAAGGTCTAAATGGCATAATCAGTTTTTACTTTTCAAAGACGAGGTGATAGCTCCTCCATCAACGCTGTGTTGTGGCATCATCATCACCATTCTTACGATGTATTTCCATCTCGACCACAAGTAAACATGCCACCTTATATATAACATGGCAAAGAATAAGTTTACTATTCGAAAGAGTTGTTTTAATAATTGTTAACTTGGAATAAGTTAATATTATTTAGAACCCTACAAAATGCTTTTTTTCCCTGAATGACAAAGAGAGAATTTTGACAATGAGAGAAAATCGATTTTCAAAGTGCTAAGGGTTTTATCTGTGAGAACACTCTGTCCTAAAACATTTACCATTCAAAGGTCATACAAATACAACAAATCTAAATTGCATTGTTATATTTGAATTGGAAAAAGCCTGTAGCATGAATTGTTCAATGTGTACTTTGTATGTTTTAACTTGTTTTCCTACCTGTGTACATGCAGATTGTTCATCCATGCGTTCCTCTTGGGCAGCTGGACGGTGTTGTTGGTGAAAGCTGTGCTGACTGGTGCCATCTCTCTCTGCTCACTATTTCTCTTTGTCACCCTGGTGCAAAGTAACTAAGTCCAAAACTAGTTGTATGGACTGTATGGTATAATACCCAGACCACCAAATGTTAATGGAGCCAGTTCATTCAGGCTTTTTTTTGTTTTTGTTTTTTTCTCGAATTGTTAATTGGGTGGTTCTTCAGTGGAGCTTGTTTTTTGTGTGTGTGTTGAATGTAAGTGGCATCAGAAGACTTTTTCTATTATATGGACTAACACACTGAGATTTTGTGAAAAAGTGGTTCTTTGTGTGTGTGTGTGTGTGTGTGTGTGTGTGTGTGTGTGTGCGTGTGTATGTGTATGTGGGTGTGTGTGTGGGGGTGTGTGTGTGTGTGTGTGTGTGTGTGTGTGTGTGTGTGTGTGTGTGTGTGTGTGTGTGTGTGTGTGTGTGGGTGTGTGGGTGTGTGGGTGTTTTTACATCATGATCACAAATTAAGCCATTTTAAGCAACATTTATGTTCTGTCTTGGTCTCATGACTAGGGGGGGCATATTCTCTCGGGTACTTAAATCAGAAATGGTGGCAATTGGGAGTTATATTTTGACACATTTCTTTTAGTTTGATATATTTTGGTTGTGAATTCAACAGAAGAGCGTGTGGCAGAAAGCATTGCTTGGCAACGTTTAAACAATGCTTTTTAACTAATGGAAGCGTTCCAAATATACAGTCACAAACACAGCACTCTGATTGCATTACTTTTATTATATTTGTTAAATACAGCATGTGAATAATCCACATGCTTCTTGACAGTAGCCCGTCAGTATGTCACTTCTGGATCCATACTCAAATCACCTTCACATTTGAAATGTGACATATATTCCAAATGGATTTCTTTGGGATATACCTGTCTCATGAAAACTCTACAATCCGGGACTTGCAGGCATCCTCGCATTTCAACAGCTCACACGTCTTTGGTGGCTGTGTGAGTTTTCACCTGTTATGCAGCTGGGTGAGTCAGATGTCGAGAAAGGACAATCGCCGACATTGAAAGTGCGTAAGAGGTTGATTTACGCACGAACGGGAGAATATGCCCCTAGATTAAAAACACATTTTCATGATGTATTTGTGTGGACACTATAATTGTATTTTTTTTATAAAATGTCATGGCCTAAGAACTGAGAATAATAGACAACTAAGTTACAATTTTTCATCACAGATAAATAAATATGACCTGTGTGTGATGAATCTACCTGATAATTTACCTAAATGTACATAATAATGTAGTAATGTAATATGTGGAGCAAATACATGGCACATTTTATTTCAAAAGAAGAAAGTATGCTAGCCGTCTGTTATTATTCATCCTCAAATCTGGATTAAACAATATTCCACTTGCCAGATGGCCTGAAGGAAAATGCCAAACATGTCAACATTTTGTGTGGTCACCATTATTTTTCAGCAGCGCTGTCTGCGTATGTAATTCTGACGACCCTAAGTGTCCTATAAACTCTTAATGACACCACCGTTGGAGTCTAATGTAAAACTACATGCACAATAAAAAGAATTAACACGTAGCTCTAAACAAAACATGCTTCGTTGATGAAACATGGCTAGCGTTAACGCTACAGTCAATGGAAGATCACATTCAAATGCTAAAGGTAAATTAGCATCAACTTCAGGAGTGATATTCCTTCAAATAACAAATATTCACACAAACGCTGTGGAAGCACATACACACTGGCAAGATAACACTACTCAAAGGCGCCCCCTCCCCCCACCCCCCAAAGTCAGTGAGGCCTAATTTATTCAAATATAACGTTCTTCTTTCTCTCTTTTTAATTGCTGTTAATTTAGTACAGTATACAGTATTCTTATTTTACGTATTTAATTTCTGAATGTCCTTTTAAGTTGTATTTAGAGTTGCACTTTCAAGGATACAAAGAATGTTGATTGTCTTCACACACATTTCTACATAACATGGCACAAAAAGGGTCCAACGTTAGCCCACTCAGTCCCAAGACTTGTGAAAATAATATAAAATAAATACAATTAAAAAAAAAAATCAAGGTTATGCACTTTAGAAAGAGTACTGTTCAATACGAAAATGTTCAACATTCAGGGATGAATATGAATTAGGCTACGATGATAGTTTTGAGTAGTTAATAAATACTAAGTTTTGAAATCATAGAAGAATGATTTTAGTTAAAATAATCATGATTGATTGATATTTTTCCATAATCGTCCAGAAGCTTGCAGCAATGCACAATGAAGAACTTAGTTTAAAAAATAAAAATTAATTATGAACTATGAACAGAAGTAGTTCATTTGAAAATTTGTGAGCTGAACTTTGAACTAGTTTGCATATAAAGTGAGTTTTCCCAACACATGATTTCAGTAGCATCACATTCTTCAATAATTTCTCATTTGTTTAATAGGCCCACAAAATGGCAGCTCAATCAATCTTTGGAGCAAGATACCAACACCTAAAACATCTTTGATCCAACAGTGCTAAAATGTACCCCCCACAATTACGACAAATATGAGTATTAATGTGGTTGTTCGTCTCTGTGTGCCCTGCGATTGGCTGGCAACCAGTCCAGGGTGTCCCCCGCCTACTGCCCAGAGCCAGCTGAGATAGGCGCCAGCACCCCCCGCGACCCTTGTGAGGAATAAGCGGTCAAGAAAATGGATGGATGGATGGATGGATGAGTATTAATGTCTTGGGGAAGCGAGGTGGGTCATTTAAAAACAGAAACGTTGGTTTTATGCATATTGCAGTTATGACCAAAACCCTCCACAAACGTGTTTGTTGTTGTTGGTTTAGAACCAAAGTAAAATCAGAGCATAACAACTGCCATTGTGTTCCATTACTCATTGTACAAGTACTTTCGATTCTATTATCCTCTTTGCACTTTCTCCCTCAGAGGCGTGTAACAATATAGTTGTGGGAAGTCATGTAGTTTCTCCAGGATTTGTTACACAAGAGTTAGAAAACATTGTGTTTTTTTTTTATTTCTTCAAGTTACTCACTGAATACAAGGTTGGGTGGTGATAGTATACTGTTTAGCAAGACATGACTAAGACAGGGAGTGCAGAATTATTAGGCAAATGAGTATTTTGACCACATCATCCTCTTTATGCATGTTGTCCTACTCCAAGCGATATCGGCTTGAAAGCCTACTACCAATTAAGCATATCAGGTGATATGCATCTCTGTAATGAGAATGGGTATGGTCTAATGGCACAAACACCCTATATCATGTGTGCATAATTGTTAGGCAACTTCCTTTCCTTTGGCAAACTGGGTGAGAAAAGTGATTTGACGGACTCCGAAAAGTCAGAAATAGTAAGACGTCTTGCAGTGGGATGCAGCACTCTTAAAATTGCCAAGCTTTTGAAACGTGATCATCGAACAATCAAGTGTTTCATTCAAAATAGTCAACAGGGTCGCAAGAAGTGTGTTGAAAAAACAAGGTGCAAAATAACTACTCGTGAACTGAGGAAAATCAAGCATGAAGCTGCCAAGAAGCCACTTGCCACCAGTTTTGCCATACTTCAGAGCTGCAACATCACTGGAGTGCCAAAAAGCACAAGGTGTGCAATACTCAGGGACATGGCCAAGGTAAGGAAGGCTGAAAAACCACCACCACTGAACAAGACACACAAGATAAAACGTCAAGACTGGGCCAAGAAATATCATAAGACTGATTTTTCTAAGACTCAGACGCCAGCAAGGTGGATTTGGGGTACTGGTATGGGCTGATATCATCAAAGATGAGCTTGTGGGACCTTTTCGGGTTGAGAATGGCATCAAGCTCAACTCCCAGTCCTACTGCCAGTTTCTGGAAGACACCTTCTTCAAGCAGTGGTACAGGAAGAAGTCAGCATCGTTCAAGAAAAACATGATTTTCATGCACGACAATGCTCCATCACACGCATCCAAGTACACTGCGTGGCTGGCTAAAAAAGGTCTAAAAGAAGAAAAAATAATGACATGGCCTCCTTGTTCACCTGATCTCAACCCCATAGATAATCTGTGGTCCCTCATTAAATGTGAGATCTACAGGGAGGGAAAACAGTACACCTCTCGGAACAGTGTCTGGGAGGCTGTGGTTGCTGCTGCACGCAATGTTGATCGAGAACAGATCAAGACACTGATGGAATCTATGGATGGCAGGCTTTTGAGTGTCCTTGCAAAGAAAGGTGGCTGTATTGGTCTCTGATTTGTTATTATTTTGTTTTTGAATGCCAGGAATTTATATTTGTACATTTTGAGTTGATATATTGGTTTCCCTGGTGAAAATAAGTGAAATGGGTATACATTTGTTGCCTAATAATTATGCACAGTCATAGTCACCTGCACACACACATATCATCCTAAGATACTGAAACTAAAAAAGCCACACTCCAATTTCCTAAAATATTCAGCTTTGATATTTATGAGTTATTTGTGTTCATTGAGAACATAGTTGTTGTTCAATAATAAAATTAATCTTCAAGAATACAACTTGCCTAATAATTCTGCACTCCCTGTATATCCAAAGCAAATTTAGATTATTATGATTGAGTAAGGGCGGCACGGTGGCCAAGTGGTTAGCACGTCCGCCTCCCAGTTTGAGTCCAGGCTCCGGCCTTCCTGGGTGGAGTTTGCATGTTCTCCCCGTGCCTGCGTGGGTCTTCTCCGGGCACTCCGGTCTCCTCCCACATTCCAAAGACATGCATGGCAGGTTAATTGGGTGCTATGAATTGTCCCTAGGTGTGCTTGTGAGTGTGGATGATTGTTCGTCTCTGTGTGACCTGCGATTGGCTGGCAACCAGTCCAGGGTGTCAGCAGCCCCCGCGACCCTTGTGAGGAATAAGCGGTCAAGAAAATGGATGGATGGTTGGATGGATGATTGAGTGAAGCACATCTACACATACAGTATCTCACAAAAGTGATGCCACTCACATTACTGCAGATATATATATATATATATATCGATAAGTGTTACAGTGAACTCGGACGTGAATAGGCAGCAGGTACAATATGCTAAATTTGGTATTACATCTCTCACACTCACTCATTCTGGTCACTTAAAGTTCAACATGGTATCTCATGGCAAAGAACTCTGAAGATCTGAAAATCAAAGAAATGTTGCTCTACATCAGGCTTGCCCAATCCTGGTGCTCGGGGGCCTGGGTCCTGCAGGTTTGAGATGTTGGCGTCTTCCAAAACACCTGATTCTAAAGATCAGGATTGTTATCAGGCTTATGTCGCACTTGCTGATGAGCTGATAATATAGGAATCAGGTGTGTTGGGAGTACAGCAACATCTAAAATCTGCAGGACTCCGGCACTCGAGAACCAGGATTGGGCAACTCTCCTCAACATAAAGATGGCCTAGGCCAGTGGTGTAGTCCAAGGGTATACGGCGTATTTACTCACTTGTTTTTCAGTCAGCTTTGCATATACCCACTTCTAAATCTTCCTTGATGCTCATCGTTCAGTAATATCTGTGAGGCAGATAACCCGTTTTTTTTTGTTTTGTTTTGTTTTGTTTTTTAACTCAACGATAATAAAGCCAGGGCCCAATCTACTCTGCCTTTTGTTGGCTGGTACCCCCTGTCGTCGCTGATTAGGTTGCCTAGCTTTCGGTATGTTCTCGCATTTGACCCATGTCCTGAGGGAGCGGTGAGCAGCACAGCGGCCGCGCTCGGGAATCATTATATCCATCCATCCATTTTCTTGACCGCTTATTCCTCACAAGGGTCGCAGGGGGTGCTGGCGCCTATCTCAGCTGGCTCTGGGCAGCAGGCGGGGGACACCCTGGACTGGTTGCCAGCCAATCGCAGGGCACACAGAGACGAACAATCATCCACACTCACATGCACACCTAGGGACAATTCATAGCACCCAATTAACCTGCCATGCATGTCTTTGGAATGTGGGAGGAGACCGCAGTACCCGCAGAAGACCCAGGCAGGCACGGGGAGAACATGCAAACTCCACCCAGGGAGGCCGGAGCCTGGACTCGAACCGGAGTCCTCAGAACTGGGAGGCGACGTGCTAACCAGTCATCCACCGTGCCGCCCGGAATCATTATAAATCATTATAATTTCATCATTGTAAGCAAGTTGAAGGGGCAGGGGGTGCCGGATTAGGAGGGAAATCAGCTGTCATTGCTCAGACCATAGGCCACACACTGCACCAAATTGGTCTGCATGACTGTCGTCCCAGAAGGAAACCTCTTCTGAAGATGATGCACAAGAAAGCCAGTCAAAACAAGACTATAGAGTATTTGATTGAAATAGTGTCATGAAATTAATGCGAGGAGCGCAAAGACAATGTGTCTTGCATACAGTCAAGCATAGAAAGAGCGCTACAGTTTATGGAGGGAACCACAAATGCCAACTGAGCCGCAGGGCAGGATTCCAACATGATAGTGACCCCAAATGACCACTGAGTGGATAAAGAGGCTAACAGTAAAGGTGATGGACTGGCCAAGCATGTCTCCTGACCTAAACGCTATTGAACATCTCTGGGGCCGTCATCAAACGGCAGGTGGGGGGAGTGTCAGGCCTCGAACACCTGCCAGCTCCATGATGTTGTCATGGAGGAGTGGAAGAGGATTCCACGTAAAATTCCATGCCCAAGAGAGTTTTAAAGCTACGTGTTATTTATTTTTTATTTTTTATTGTGCATGTAGTTTTACATTAGACAACAGTGGTGGTGTCATTAAGAGCTTAATATCGGACACTTAGTGGTGGCAGAATTACATACGCTATGTATTAGCTATGCAGACAACGCGCACAGCGCTGCTGTCTTGTTTACACCATACAAGCACACATCGCATTTTGATGACATGTGTCTTGTGATTGTTTGTTAGCCGCTGGAGTTGCCAAATATCGTCCTTTCAGGCTCATTTAGGGTGTATTTACCCAAGTTTTCTCGTTGTAGTCTAACAAAAGAAAACCTGGCAGCTTGCACAAAAATGAACTGCGTTCAAAACCGTTCATTGGCCGCAAAATGAGCTCGTTCACAGAAACGTTCACAAAGCAAAAATACACTACGTTCCGTTCGTGTTCGTCCCAAAATATGAACGCGTTCATAAACATTGTTCATTCAACTCTTGGGGTACAACACTGCTGAAATCAAACCACATCATACGTCTCTCCCCTCTACAAGTTGAGCTCACGATGCATGTCATTTTGAAACACCCCCTTCCACTGGGTGCTTGGGGGGCCCACAACGCTTGCATTTTGCGCAGGCCTCAATGCTCACGGCTGTTCGCTAATACGCACACACACATTGCTTTGTCTGTTGACTCACTGAGGCTTGTGTATGCACGAAAAACTGAAGCTTGGAAACTAATAGCCAGACAAATGCCGTGCACATTCCACTGTGAATTGAACAAGTGTGACCTGGCAGCAGAGGTTCCAGCATCTCTAACTACAGGGTGTCTGCGGATCTGGGTCTTAAATTAGATTTGACCAAAATAAGGCCGGAATTATCCAAAAGAATTATACTTGATGTAATAAATCTGTATTACCAAAAAAGGCTCTGCAGCCAGTCCAAATGTCCAAATGAATAAGGGGCCAAAGTGGCTCTTCCTTGTCAGCCGAAGTAGGAGGAACTTGATTACAATCACACAAACTACCTTAAAGAGTGAGGCGTGACGTGTACGATCAGTCCTCCTGCAGGTCTCAAGTCAGCATGTCTTGGCCCAGCTACATCAAGTACCACGGCCTGGCCCTGCCACCCGGCGCTCACTCCGAGGAGAGCTTGGAATATGCCGAAAACTTTTCTGTGGAGGACACCGATGTGTTTTCTGTGACATATCCCAAATCAGGTACTATACCCATACTGTTTAGTTTTGTCTTGAGTTGCACTTTGAAGAACATGGAAGAATTATTTGTGAATCTGAGACTTTATATGGATAACAAAATGTAACATGAGGAAGATTCGGTATTGATCGTGATCAGATGCTAGCAATTAAATGGATTGAGGGCAATAGCGGCATACTATAGGGAATAATAATTTTATTTGTACATTACAATACTACACGTACACACATTTTTTTCTATTACCTTTGGCTAAGTAGGGGAAACTACTTAAGCATTCAATTGCGTAGTCTTTTTTTTCTTCCTTTTAACTGTCCACATTATAAATAAACATCTTGAATTTGTGATTTTTATGCTGGAGTTGCATCCGTGTGTGTGCTTGAGTGAATGTGAGCGTGCCCTACTTCTGAGCAGTGGCTGGCTACTGAGTTAATTTTAGGAAACCAACTTTAACACTGTGAGGATTTATTTGACTTCTGTCAAGAATTTCAAACTTATTTGGTTCACCATTGACCTACATCGTTCAGCACAAACGCACGAACTGTAACCATTATCATCAAATCTTTGGCGTTATATGACATGCTTCGAATATCAGTGCAAGGTGAACATGTTTTATATCTGATAGACACGCTCTAAGCACCCACCACAAAAATTTCATTTTTGGTAGACAAGTGACATTCCAATAGAATTGTCCTTGGTCTCATTTTGTAAGACAATGTATGTGAACTGATGTTAACAACCTATTATTGTTGGGTAAATATTTCATCCATAGTTTCAAATGGAGAAAGACGAAGCCGTCTTTCTCTGTCTTCATGAAAAGCCTCGCAGAAAATCACCTCAGCTCTTTCAGGTGCATGTACGAGATTGGTGTTTTTAGATGACCTCAAACATCACTTATAGGGAAGTGTATGTATGTATGTATGTATGTATGTATGTATGTATGTATGTATGTATGTATGTATGTATGTATGTATGTGCCCGCCCTCTAAAGAAAAATATTTATATGTGGCCCTAATACGCCATCATGTATGTCTGTATGTATGTATGTATGTATGTATGTAATTTATTTATTTTTTTGATTGATTGACTTCTAGATTTTGTTTTTGTTCAATTGCTTGTCTTTGTTTACTTTGGTTTGTTTGTGCCGTTATATATGGTGCTCTCATGTTGTATTCAATGTTCGAAATCGAACATTTCATGAAGAATGCTGTATATCTTAAAAAAAAAAAAAGAAAAAAAAGAAAAGAAAAAAACACACATTCCAATAGGCTGGCGGAAGTTGAGGAATGCTGTGCTTACTCCCAGTACCCTCGGACATTTGCGCACAAGTAAATTTGTGGTCATTTTGTTGTCTCCTTTTACACTTTGGGTGGTCACATTAACTTTATCAACTCTTTAAAAATAACTGTAGATATAAAGACTTGGACGTTGTCTAAAATATTTTGTTGGAAACACACTGACTACGTAATTTCCCGTGTACATGAACGTCTCTGCGGATCCGCCTGGTGGCTCTTCCCTCGATAGTTAGAAGGACAAACACAATGTCTATAGATGAGTTTTATTTTGTGCACCATGGACTTATGTTGCCAAAGGAAACCCACTCTCAAGAAAGCCTGACATATTTTGCACAGGAATTCACGTTTAAAGATGATGACGCCATTGCTGTCACGTATCCAAAGTCAGGTCAGTGTTGTTGATTCCCTGCCCCAATGTTGCCTGTGGGGTGTTGTGGTCCACAATCGCGCACAGTAATTTAGTATTAGCACACACAGATGCAGTCCATGTAAATGTTTGTCAACCACCACTGAGTTCTGTAAAAAAAAAAAAAAAAAGGTAGGCCAGTATGCTTTGTGATACTTATAAGTGCGATGTGATACTTGGTTGATTTAATTTGGATAAATCAGCAGTTTCCTTAAACCTGGGTATTTTTATTTCTGTACTTAATATATGATGATGCTGTCTATGCCAAGTAGATAGCCGATAACAAACACTTAAGGTGTCATAAAAGAAAAAAAAAACCGTGTAAATAAGTTGTGCTATCAAAATCTCTATTTAAATTATGTGTCACTGGAACTTGGAAGCAACTTCGACCAACATTACGTTTAACAACATGGATGTGAAATTATTTCTGTCAGCATAGAAAAGCATGAGCTGAACTCCACTAGGAGCCATTTACCTCGATAAGGTGTCTGCATCTGATTGTGAACTGTGCATTACCTTACAATTACAAGTCCTTTTAAATGTCTAGTACTGATTGAAATGGAAATTGTGAAAAGCAATTATGTGGTTATTTTGCACAGTTGTGCTTAAAAGTTTACATACCCTTGGGGTGTGTAAACTTTTGAACACAACTGCAAATGTACACAAGCTAAACGACGCTTATTGACACATGAATCGTCACAAAAATTCACACGCACATTTCTGCTCATGTGAACTTCAACCTCTGAAACAATTGTCAAAGTATTTTGGATTTTATAGGCATTAAGCTTTTGTCTCATCATGCAGTACGCTCATAAGTTTACATACCCCAGGCATGTAAACTTACAAGCACAACTGTACATGCTTGTACACAAGAATATACAACTTTTGGCATACACTGTATATATACAGTAATGTACATTGTAATACAAAATGCTCTCCTCTGCAAGTACAATCTGGATGCAGGAGATCCTCCCGCTGGTGCTGAATGGTGGGGACTTGACCCCCATCCAAACCATTCCAAACTGGGATCGAGTTCCCTGGCTGGAGGAGAAAAGATTAAAAGTAGTTGTGGATCAGTTGGTTTCTCCACGAGCGCTGGTCACACATTTTCCTTACCAACTCATGCCACAGTCCCTTTTCTCCTCAAAAGCCAAGGTTAGTTCTGGTTGAAAATACGAGTGCCGTATCTCGCTTTAACAGCTGCAAAGTCGTCCTGTTTTGCTTTGTTTTTGTAATTGCATTTTTTTTTTTCCCTTTCGGACATATTATTAAGGTCTTAATGGTTTGACTCATTTCCCCCCTTTGGCAGGTGATCTATGTAATGAGGAACCCCAAGGATGTCATTGTGTCTTCCTATTACTTCCACCAGATGGCCACTTTCCTTGAAGACCCTGGAACCTGGGATGAGTTTATTGACAAATTCCTGGAAGGAAAAGGTTTAGGTTTTGTTTTTTTTGGGGGGGGGGGGGGTTGGGGGGTTGTTCTCTTTTCTCAGACTGGGTTGTTTGAAATTATTTTAAATTGTGAAGCAATTGCATGAGATGTCCCCCATTTTTTTTTGTCTGTCAGGTTAGAAATATGAATGAGCTTCTTTTTAGAGAACCTTAACTTGTTGACTGACTGCCATTGACGGCTAAGATTCATTTGAACTGGGCTGGCGCTGAATTAGTTAAATTCAATCACTGACTCACTTTTCACACATTGATGTCAGTATTTAGCTCCATACAATGGATAAAATCTGTTTTCTTGCAATTGAGGAATAATGTTGGGACCTGTGATAAGACTACATTAGCATTAGTCATTAGCTTTCACGTTGTTAAAAAAAAAAAGATCCCCAGGATATTAGAAATTTATATTGTTATGATGCAGCACAGATCTCCACCATTGCAGACCAGGGATGTAACAATAATGGCAAAACAGTATTGCAATATTAAAATTGGCACGATATTGCCGTTTCAATGTTGCGATAGTAAAAGCAGCACATCTGTTAAAAGTGCCAGGTTGTTTAGAAAAGAAAAACAACAACACAATATTGTGCTTTTTTCCTCCAATATGAGTTTTTTTTTTAAAACAATAGTAAGGTTTATACATATATATATATATATATATATGCCTACCTCCCTATAATATTGTGATAATTATCATATTGTGAATTTCATATCATGATAATTTCGCATTGTGGCGTTTGGATATCGTTACTTCACTAATCCAACGACCGTTGTATTGAACATACTCATATGCATATGAACACTGATTTAAAATGATTTTTCATACCTTTTTGACATAAATTTACAAAACATCTTGTGTGGTCTGTCTGCAGTGATGTTTGGCAAATGGACTGACCATGTCAAGAGCTGGAGGCACACAGAGTTGGGAGACAGAATCATGTATATCACATATGAACAGATGATTCAGGTAAAAAAATAAAAAATAAAAAATTGAGTTTTTGCATAATCCACACTTAGATTCATTGAGAAGCATTCATACCTTGCAGGACCTTCCTGAAGCTGTACGTCTTATTTCCAAATTCCTGGGAAAGAACCTGAGTGACGAAGTCATCGAGAAAATAGCCAACCATTGTTCTTTCAAGTCCATGCAGTCCAACATCATGTCCAACTTCAGTTTGGTCCCCAAGATGTACATGGACTCTGACAAGTCTCAGTTTCTGAGGAAAGGTGAGGCAGCTGTTGTCTTTTTTTTTTTCATGTCAGCTTGCTCATTTATTTTTAAAGGGAGTAAGCTACCTTTTTCTATTCAACTGCATGCAACACAGTAATTGAGTACAAACATGCATGACTTACTGTTTTGTCTGTCCATCAGGTGTTGTTGGAGACTGGAAAAATCATTTTAGCTCAAAGCAACTGTCCCACTTCTCTTCGGTCATTTACAAGGAGTTGGAGAGGGAGAACTTCACTCTGCCATGGAGTCTGGATGGTGCAGCAGATGTAGCAAACGTGGATGCATAAATTGAAATGTCATAGATTCAGATTCGGAATTAAGTTACCTAATCCTCAACTATTACACACAAGATTTAAGGCCTTTTTTCCTGTTTACTAATCTAGTTATCATGTGTCCCCTGTACCTGACATTGAGTATGATGTTGGGGATGACAGGTTTTGTGTTTCACATGGGCGAGCTTTGTTATCAATATATACTAACTGCTAATCTTTATTAGGTACATCTGCACAGTCTAATGGGATTCAATACAAGACCTATATTAAAATGAGGGGGGCCATGGATGTGTTGCTTATTACTGTTAGGTTTTGAATCATCAATTGTGTTGCTTCCTACCTTGTGTGATACTAGGGTAGATATCACTGCATTAATTTATTTTCAGTATAGGTGTTTGTTTGTTTGTTTGGCTTGTTTTCCTCATATAGGTACGAATGGGATGGTGAATTTTTTTTTTTGAAGTTCATACTCTTTAGTGTATGTGACAGAATAAATTAAATTCCTATGTTCTTGGGATTACTTTGCCAATGGATTTATTGCTGGTTAATGTTTTGTGGAATCCTAAAAGTTTGCTCCTGTGTTATACATCATTATCTTGGTTTAGAACTTATGAGGATTTATTTGATTCAAATGTTTTACTTTTTATTCAACGACATAATCATATCTGCCAAAGTGACAGAACAAAACAACCTAAAATGAATAGATAAGTCAATTAGTGCAGGGCGTTTGTGGATACTGAATGATTAGATGAAGACTTAGACTTGACTTTATTGATCCCTTTGGGATGGCTCCCTCTGGGAAATTTTCATTTCCAGCAGCAATAAGAACAGATAATAAAATAACAAATAATTCAATCAATCAATAAATAAGGTTATTACATTAGCATCTCTGTGCAATATAACGACAATGGAGTGTATGCATTCATCTGTAGAAGTGTGGCAGTCAAGTTCAGACATGCTAAGTAAGAAAAGAAAAACATGAACTTGTCATAGCTTAATCTGGTTGAACGGGTTTTTTTGTTTTTTTTTAAAGGGCGAAAATGGGCTTCCATAGATAACCGATAGGTGGCAGCAGATGAACAAGTTCTGCCATCTTCAATATATACAGTATTGTGCCATCGTTACCGTATTGTCAGGAAGAAAAAAAAATAAATCACTTTCATTTTGAACAATGCCCAATCTAGTTTGGATGGGTTAACATGCATGCTACTTGGAGACCAAAGAGTAAGGACACTTTAGCCGCCATCTTGGGTGTGTTAGGCAAACAGTTCATAATAACTCCTTGAAGTCTTGAGTGAATTTGATGTGGATTGGGTTGTTACAAAAAGCACAAGCCACGTGTCATTTTAGAATCAGGCTTTAACATAAAGAGCACTAACCTTGCTCTAAAAATTCTTGCGCGATTTGCGAGTTCACAAACTCCGGGGACTAATTTTTTTTTTTTAATCAACTTTATTGAACCATAGAATAGGTACAAAACACTATACCTCAAATAAACTAAATTAAAAATTATATATTATAGTATACTAGTGTACAACATAAAAAAGCAACAAACCAACACCACAAAAAACAAACAAACAAACAAACAATAATAATGCCAGGGGTTTCATATACATCCAAATAACGTATTTATTATTATTATTATTATTATTATTATTATTATTATTATTATTATTTATTTATTTATTTATTTATTTATTTATTTATTTATTTATTATTTATTTTTTACTAATATTGACGGTTTTCAAAGCCTTCCTGTTATGAATGTCATTTATAAGTCTAATATAGGTGAACATATCAATGTTAAAGTGTGTGAAGTTGTATAATATATATATATATATATATATATATATATATATATATATATATATATATATATACACACACCGCCATCCACCATCCATTTTTTTTAACTGCTTCTCCTCACCTGGGTCGCGGGATAAAACATTTTGTTTTTCGACAACTTTGTGCTCTGAAAAAAATCCAGGCATGACAATGTATGGGGGAAAAGTCAAATTTTTTGTTTTTCTGTTTCCCAATAAACCTGATTCTAATTAGGTCCTGACTTTTAGTTATTTTATAATAAAAAAGGAAACATCACCAAAACACTTAAAAATCATTAAAAAATAATTGTCATTTAGCAACTCGATGACACAAAATCTCCCTTCTATTTCAGCTCAAGTCTTGGATGGAGTTAAGGTTAGTGCTCACATTATTCCACACCAAACTCATAGACAGGCACACATGCACGCACATAAAAACTGGCACATCTTAATTTTTCTTCTGTGGGAACTGAAGTCTAGTTTGGGAATTTGGCAGACTGCATGCACAGTGCCTTGCTGGGAATTCCGGCAGACGCCTGGTGAACCAGACAATTTGAGAGTAGATGAGACTTTAGACTAGGTGAAACCAGGTCTAATTATGTTCCAGGTGGACTTTGATCCAGGCACAGGCATAGAGATTCTGCGCTCCGGTGATGTTTGGTGGATGTCATCATATTTCATTCATAAATATGACGTTATAGTGCAATGAACAATCTGAATTATTATAGAAATCAAATAATTGAATGTGTGGTTGGGGTGTGAGTGTCTCACACGGCCAACTTCCTTGTGGGGATCTTGTTGCCATTCCTCATAAACGTACATGTCGATCTCATGCACAGACTCCCGGAAATTGTTTATTGTTAAGTTTAAAGTGTATATATTATTATATGTATTTGCTGAAATCCTTTACACTCATATGAACTTTAAGTGATTTGCTTTTTCTTTAGAACTGTACCAGACAGTGTGGCTGTGTTTAAAATAAGTCACACCATCTGGGACAGAAGCGTAAACGAGAACTTTCATTGCTAATGGATAATCACATGCTTATTTGTAACACACTTACATCCAAGCAGACAGAAATGTTATTTTTAGATAATGTAGCGTTGCACTATTGCGCTTTCCCCACCCCTTAGTGATGCAATGCTATTTTTTGTAACCAGACGGGAAATTATCCCCAATAAATAGAAGAGAATTGCCAGAGCATCCTTGACAGTTTGTACCTGGCAACTCTGCTGTCCTCGCTGCGGATGAAAACGAATAAGTCTTGTCTTCTCATCCTTGTGTTGTCATTCTTATATGTTTGGTGTGTAAACCTAACATTTATGCTTCAGCCATGTAATCCACATGCATCACCTGTGCTGAATGAGGGGGACTTATGAGGGAATGAGGTGGGAAGTCGGCTGTGTTCACTCCCACAACGGTGCAAATTGTGCCCATCTCTGAAAATACCAAACAACCAACATCCATCCATCCATCCATCCATCCATCCATCCATCCATCCATCCATCCATCCATCCATCCATTTTCTTGACCGCTTATTCCTCACAAGGGTCGCGGGGGGTGTTGGAGCCTATCCCAGCTGGTTTCCGGCAGTAGGCGGGGTACACCCTGAACTGGTTGCCAGCCAATCACAGACCATCCAACAGTAAGGCTGCATTTTGCACTAGAAAGGTTTATTAGTAAGAAAGAAATTCTTTTCCCAACGTTACAAAGTTTTGCTGTCACAAATTGGAAATCAAACTTTTTTTATTTTTTTACGCCGGTTGTTGAGTCTCAGTTTCATATAGTTAAATTACAATTGTGCGTTTGCGTGTGCGTGAGAGTGCGTGTGCATGCACGTATGTGCGTGTGAGTGTCTTATCTGTCCTCTGAGTCCTGACACTACATCATTACATTCAGTTACATGGAAGTCCATTTTATTTAGCGTATGTGCGCATCTGCGTGTGCGTGTGTGCGTGTTCGCGCGAGTGCGAGTGTACAACAAGTGTATGTAGCAGATGTTGTGGTGCCTCCACAAGGACACCCACTTTGCCACTGCCTTGCACCCACTGGTCCTGCCCTGGGTTGCCCACAGGATGCTCGCCTTCTTTGATGCTTTCTCTCACGCGCTCGCAGACACGCAGACGCACACACACTGCTCTAAAGATCATTCAGCCAGCCGAGTCCTCTTGAGCCTGCCCGGAGCCATGCTCACATTTATCTGATGTTCAGAAGTTTACTTTAGGCCAGCGAAATGTTTTGATCAGTTATGGTGTTTACAACAGGTTTCTCTGGGATTATTTTAAAATTGTTCCATTTGCTTTTCCAGGATTTTACAAATGTTTATAAATCAATGTTGCTCCAAGGTATTGTTGGCCACAGTCCAAAATCGTGCCTGGTAGTTTCACTAAAGATTCTAAATTGCTTATCATTGACAGGTGATCAATCTTGGGTGCAACGTATGTCTCAGCTCCAGATAAGCTCCAGCTCACCCTAAGCAGGATAAGCGGTCACGAAAATGGATGTCTGGATGGTCAAAGTTGGATTCATTCTACAATTAAAGACATCCTGTCTCGTGGTGGATGGCATGGGAAATGGCGTCATTCATCGACATTCTATCAAAGGTTTTAGCCTCATTATCACAGTTATTTGCTAAATTGCCCGTGTGTAATATTTGATGTCTTTGTTAGATACGTGCAGGCTGCCGTGTGTCTTCCCCAGGGTCATATAGAATACTGTGGACCACAAATGCGCATGCACTGATAACATGTAATGTATATGGCACACAACACACACACTTTCGAGGAATTTCGATTTCACTTCAGTTACACCCAAAGTAATTCATATCCGGTCCATATTTTGAGTTGAAAGAATCTCTAACTGCATCTTCCAGCTGGAAATGACACATGAAAGTAGCAAAAAAAAAAAAAAACTGTGAGAAGTTGTGTGAATTTTTTTTCCCCATTTTCATCGTTTTTGTATTACTTATTATTTGGAAAATTATTAATAGCTCCTTGATTTGACAATTACAAGGAAATTAAGTCTTTTAAACCATTCTAAAGGATCCTGCAAGTAGCTTTTTGATTGATTGAAGTAGCTTCTAAACTTCTAAACATTAATTTATAAAACTAGATATGCCTGTATCAAGAAATAAAAGACCAACTTACTTACCAATGTAAAATAAGCACTGAAAAAATAAGGAAAAAGAAAGAAAAAAAATCTGCCAATAAGGGTAAGCAAATTTGCTTGGGAAGAATTCTTAAAACTAGAATATAAATCTAGCCTTAAAATTAGAAAAACTTGCCAAAAGATTTAATAAAATTTGCTTAATTAATACAATCAAGAATTTTTTATGAAAGAAAAGTTTACTTAAAATAAGTGGTATTGTTTCTTTTAATTAGTAAATTTTTTTTTTCTTAATTTGAGAATTGACAACTTACTTGGGAATTTTACATAGCAAATCAAGCTTACATTAGGACATATTTTCTTGATGCAGAACATTTGATTCCATCCCTTAATTCATGCAGTGTCAAGCAGGGAGGTAACTTTGTTATCATCTTAGGTATGACCCAGCCAGGGATTGAACCCACAACCTCCCAGTTCCAGGGTAGATACTAGCCCACTAATGGAATGGTGCATTTTATGATATGCAATTATGAATAGTGCAGTTCTGATTCAGCAGCCATGCATGGCTGCATCAATAATGTGAAATGTGCTTGAAAACAAAAACATCTGTGTTCAAAGTTCAACTGGCATGTTATTCCCTAATTTCTCAACTGAGAAGTTATGTACAGTGGAACCTCTACTTACGAACGTCTCTTCATACGAAATTTTCGAGTTACGAAACGCCTCAACGGGGAAATATTGCCTCTTGTTACGAAAGAAATTTCTAGATATGAAAGGTAAAAATGCATTACCGAACACAACATACTTTCGGCTATGGCTATTTCCTACCATATAGGTACCTACGAGCGTAAATACTAGATCGGTGTTTGTGCATCGTTCTGGCATCCCATTGGCAAAGAGGAACCTCTACCATAGGTATGAGCGTATACTAGATCGGTGTCTATACAGCGTCCTCATCATTCATCCCGCGGCCCATGAAGTGTTCCGATAGTTTTTCGTAAATGTATGAACTAACGGCCAACAAATTTGTGCAAAAATTCAAACAATTGGTGATTGATAAAGGCACAGTAAGTTTTTAATTGCGACGAGACGGGCCTTTTTTGTCACGCCGCCACCGGCGTGACGGCCCATGCTTTTGTTTTTGTTATCCATGTTTCCTGTTTTACTTTGAAAACCCTAACTTTCATCTCACCCCAGGTCACTTGCCCTTCCTGCCGCTCCATAATTACCGGTCCCCGCCCTTGATTATCACCACCTGCCACCAATCACCTACAGCAATAAAAGCCACCTGCATTCTCCCCTCCGTTGCCGAAGTGTCACAGTCAGTGCATGGAAGCGTCCCACAGTCCTCGAGTCCTTGTTCCCGTTGCCTTGTTGTTTTGCCTTGTTTTTGTGCCTTATCCTCCACAGCGGAGTGCCCTTAGTTACCCCTTGTGCCTTGAGCCTCGTTTCCTCCCTAGCGGAGCGCCTTTGGTTGTCCCCTGTACCTTTTGCCTGTTTTTTTCCTCCCCAGTGGAGCGTTTTTAGTTCTCCACTTTTTGATTCCCCTTTCTCCTCTCAAGTTGAGAGTAGACAGCTGTTGGCCGGAAATAAACCTATTGCCTTTGTGGCCTACCTTTATCCTGCGTCTGAGTCCTACCTCTCCTCGTCGTGTCAGTACACTTCGGCCAGCATGGACCCAGCAGGAAAGGTCGAGGCTGTGCTGCAGGGCCTTGAGGTCCGGCTTGCCAACCAGGAAAAGGTTCAGCAAGCCGTGATTTCGCAGCTGGAGGAGCTGTCGAGCCAGGTCCACGAACTGGTGAGCCAAACGCGGCGTCGAGCTCCAACCCCCACCGGACAGCTACCCCTCCACGAACTCTCCGTCCCGACCACGTCATTCACCGGGGTAGGATTGAGACTGGCCTCCCCAGAACGATACTCCGGTGAACCTGGACAATGTCAGACTTTTCTCACGGAGTGTGACATCCATTTTGAACACTCACCACAGGCATTTTCCACAGCTCGGTCCCGGGTAGCCTTCATGGTGTCCCACCTGACTGGACGAGCCAAGACCTGGGCAACCGCGGAATGGGCCAGGGGCTCCTCGGTCTGCCAAAATGTACAGGATTTTCAAGCCGCCTTGCGCCAGGTCTTTGATCCCGACAACAATGACCGAGAGAAGGCACGAGCATTGAGCCGGCTCCAACAAGGCAAAGAACCCGTCAGCGATTACGCAATCCGCTTTCGCACCTTGGCCACAAACAGTGGCTGGAACTCCACAGCATTACAGGACCACTTTCTGAAAGGACTCTCACCCGCCATACAAGAACTCCTGATTCCCGTGGACCTTCCAACCGACTTGGATGCTCTGATCTCCCTAGCGATTCGTGCTGATCATCGCCGACGGGAGTTGACTAAGTCCAGCGGGCACCATAGAAGGGTGGAACCAACCCCCTTGTCATCGCCAATGGAAATCGAAATGCCACAGCTCATCTTGCCTCCCCGACCAGCGCCAAGGGAAGTGCGTAACGTCGAGGAGGAACCCATGCAGCTTGGTCGGGCCCAGTTAACCACCGAGGAGCGACAGCGTCGCCGCCAAGAAGGCCGCTGCTTCTACTGTGGTGAACTTGGTCATCTGGTGGGAACTTGCATCGTGAAAAGAGGTTCACCGGTGAGTTTCCCGTCACCCCGACCTGCTAAGACACAAAGAATCACGCAAGCCCAGATACGCCACCATGCTATGACCATTGACATGCCAGCACTCATCGACTCCGGTTCCGACGAGAGCCTCATGGACTGGGGCCTCGTTAAGCAAGTACGAGCCACCACCGAACCCCTTCCCCGGATCATCCAGGCCAGAGCCCTGAATGGCAAGGAGCTCTTCAGCATCACCCACATCACCGAACCCTGGAAGTACGAATTGGACAACATATCGAAAATCTCCGTTTCCACGTAATCCAAGCTTCGTCTCCCACTTTGGTTCTGGGACATCCTTGGCTACGTCAACACAACCCCCGAATCGACTGGAACTCCGGGAACGTACTGGAATGGGGAAAAGACTGTATGGAACACGTCTTGGACCAATCAGCGACCAGTGCATCCTCAGCCGCAGTCAACCTGGTGACCCTTGAGCCTCTCGCTCCTGAACCTTGCGTGTTGCAGCTTCTTCCCCCTGAGCCTCGCCGGGCACCGAAAGCCCCCGAACCTCGCCGGACGCAGCTCGAAGACCCGAAGCCACGCCAAGTCTCTGCATCGCGTCACGCCAAGTCTCTGCATCACGTGACGCCAAGTCACTGCATCACGCCGTCAAAACCAAAGCCGTCCACGCCAAAACCGTCCACGCCAAAGCCGTCCACGCCGAAGCCGTCCTCGCCTAAGCCGTCCACGCCAAAGTCTACCACACCACGCCAGATCGGCCAAGCCTGCCACGACTCGCCAAGTCCGCCAAGCCTGCCACGGCAAGTCTGCCACGCCTCGCCAAGTCTGCCAAGCCTGCCACGCCAAGTCTGCCACGCCTGCCAAGCCTGCCACGCCTCGTCAAGTTTGCCAAGCCTGCCACGCCAAGACTGCCACGTTTGCCACGCCTCGCCAAGTCTGCCAAGTCTACCAAGTCAAACCGGTCCACGAGATTCCCGAGGTACCTTCCGAACCTGATCTTTCGTTAAAATAAAGTCTGTTATCTGGAACATCCTGAACGGCCCCGACGGGACTCTCGTCTTGCGTCGGGGACGCCCTCCTGAACTGCCTCTTGCCTGGGACGGATAGGTGGGCCGTGTTCCCACCTCCGTGCCCCCTTCCGCCCGCCCTTGTTTTGTTTGGACTTTTTATGTGGAAGGCCGTCATGAGCCGGCCATTGAGGGGGGGGGGGTACTGTCACGCCGCCACCGGCGTGATGGCCCATGCTTTTGTTTTTGTTATCCATGTTTCCTGTTTTACTTTGAAAACCCTAACTTTCATCTCACCCCAGGTCACTTGCCCTTCCTGCCGCTCCATAATTACCGGTCCCCGCCCTTGATTATCACCACCTGCCATCAATCACCTACAGCAATAAAAGCCACCTGCATTCTCCCCTCCGTTGCCGAAGTGTCACAGTCAGTGCATGGAAGCGTCCCACAGTCCACGAGTCCTTGTTCCCGGTGCCTTGTTGTTTTGCCTTGTTTTTGTGCCTTATCCTCCACAGCGGAGTGCCCTTAGTTACCCCTTGTGCCTTGAGCCTTGTTTCCTCCCTAGCGGAGCGCCTTTTGTTGTCCCCTGTACCTTTTGCCTGTTTTTTCCTCCCCAGTGGAGCGTTTTTAGTTCTCCACTTTTTGATTCCCCTTTCTCCTCTCAAGTTGAGAGTAGACAGCTGTTGGCCGGAAATAAACCTATTGCCTTTGTGGCCTACCTTTATCCTGCGTCTGAGTCCTACCTCTCCTCGTCGTGTCATTTAAAAAAAAAAAAAAAAAAAGATGCCTCGCCATACCGGAAGTTTCCATGAAGTTTCAGAATTTGTTTAAAAGAATTGCCCAGAAAAAGTGTTCACCAGTCGGGCGTTTGTTCACTAAGATGAGAAAAAAAAAAAAAAAAAAAAAGCAAACATCCATGGATCAGTTCTTTACAAAACACCAGGCAAGAAAAAAAAAAAAAAAAAAAAAAACACTTCTGAGAGAGAGGAACATGAACCAAAGAGGGCAAAAAATGTAACATGTATTTGTTACATGTTTTGATGGATTTTTATGCTTTATAAAACATTTATGTCTGAATTTTGGGAGGCTTGGAACGGATTAGGGCATTTACATGGAAAATGCGTCTCTACTTAAAAATTTTCTACTTAAGAACTTTCTTCCAGAACCAATTAATTTCGTAAGTAGAGGTACCACTGTAATTGGTTGTCTTTGTAAAACAAGAACAAAAGTCTTCTGCTGGTCATTTCATGCAATTAATATTAGATGTAATGTCTTATTAAGAAAAAGTTAGATATTTTTGTCATGTTTTGGTTTTGGGGGTTGGGTTTTGGTTTAGTTTGGGGTGTTTATGTTGTCGGTTTTCCGGTTTTGTCTCCCCTAGTCTCGTCATAGTTAACCTTCTCCACCTGTGTGTGTCTCCCCTCCCCGTTTGTGTTGCTAATTAGTGCCCGCTGCCTGCTGTGTTTCCCAGGTGTATCTTGTTCGTGTCTCGTTAGTGTTGTATTTAGTCAGTGGGGTTTGTTCATGTGTCGAGGTAGCATTGTCTTGTCCTGTCCTGTCCTGTGCTGTCCTGTGCTGTCCTGTCCTGTCCGGTCCTGTCCTGTCCTGTCCTGTGCTTCCCTGTCCTGTCCTGTCCTGTCCTGTGCTGTGCTGTGCTGTGCTGTGCTGTCCTGTCCTGTCCTGTCCTGTCCTGTGCTGTCCTGTGCTGTCCTGTCCTGTCCTGTCCTGTGCTGTCCTGTCCTGTCCTGTCCTGTGCTGTCCTGTCCTGTCCTGTCCTGTCCTGTCCTGTCCTGTCCTGTCCTGCCCTGCCCTGCCCTGCCCTGCCCTGCCCTGCCCTGCCCTGCCCTGCCCTGCCCTGCCCTGCCCTGCCCTGCCCTGCCCTGCCCTGTCCTGTGCTGTGCTGTGCTTTGTTACCGGCAAGTCAAGTTGCTCTACGTCTAGTCAAGTTGCTCTACGTCTAGCCAAGTTGTTCTACGTCTGGTCAAGTTGCTCTACGTCAAGACCAAGTGTTTCACGTCCAAGCCAAGTGTCTCACGTCCAAGCCAAGTGTCTCACGTCCAAGCCAAGTGTCTCTCTCTCACACCCAAGCCAAGTGTCTCTCTCCCACGTTCTGCCAAGTCTGTCCATGTTCTTCCAAGCCTGTCCTGCCAAGTCTGTCCACGTTCTTCCAAGTCTTTCCATGTTCATGTGAGATAATTTTTTTAATTTAAAAATTATATTTCAAGATTATTTTTCATATTCAATAAAGGATTGCATGCCTTTAATTTCCAGACCAAAAAATGGCCACAAGAGTGGTGGTCAATACCTGTATCGAAATATAGCTTGGTATTGGGACTCACCTATCCTTTATAAGGTGTATTATTTATTTATTTATGTATTTATTTATAGTCCACAGTGCACCCCGCCTCTCACCTGTGACTATAATAAGGATAAACAGTATGGAAAATGGCTGAAGATTTCCAAGAAAAACGTCTTCAGAGAACAGATCTTATTGGCAAGCTTGTGAATAACATTTCTGACATATACACACACACGCACACACACGCACACACACATTCAGGCACGACCCACCCATGGTGTCTACTGAGTTCCGGGCTTTGGGGCAATTAGCAGTAATAGCAGGAAGCTAGTTAGCGTTATCTGCGCCATGGCGGCCTCCATTGGCACTGATGGACCTGGTCCGGTCACGTAGGGTTACAGTCAGACAGACAGCAAGGGAGGGGGAGCTGTGCACGGTTGGGAGTTTATAGGCGAACAGCCTCAGATACCGTATGAGAATATCCAATGGAGGGTCCACGCAGCTCCAAGAGAACAATCTTTAAAAATATATTCCTTTGGGTTTCTCGAAGTTGGTCGCCTGGTTAGTTGTTTGGTAGTGTCGACATTTACAAGAAGTAGCAATTGTTTCTCAGATTAAAACCTTGACATTTGCTTTTATTGAAACAAGTAACAATATGCTTTTGTTTAATTTGCACGAAGGCTCCTGTCTGCAGCAGTAATGTCTCCATTGTGTTTCTTCCTGCATTCCTACAGGCATTTACTGTAACTACGCACGGTGCCTGTCTTGGAGCAGGTGACGGAGTGGCTTGGTTTTGGGGAGAACTGGCACGGGCATAATGTTATTATGAGTATGTGCTTGAAAGAATTTGAGGATGTAGTCAGGGAGGCCCAAAAGAGATCCAAGAAAACAAACAAGAGAAATCCCTGAATGGAGCTCAGACACAACAGTCACGTAGCATTCACTCAGCAGGCAGACAGGCGGGCGCGCGGAGGATGCTGCACTCCATTCCTCGCATCTACTCTGATTGTATTTATGCTCTATTTGTATCAACATCTGGTAGGGTTGTTGATACAGCAAGTCATGTGTCACCAAAGATAGAGTAAATATGGTCCAAATGTAGCTACTGGCGACTGAATTGGCCAAACACCTTGAATTGGGTATGAGTTCACACATGCATTGGATTCTCAAATACAGGATCTTCTTTACATGAACTCTGTTTATTGTTTTGTGTATTTCTTTATTTTGTTTCGTGTTTTCTGTTTTTTGTTTGGAAGATGACATCCTCCACTGCAATGTTTGGACATGGACTCATTCACTTATGAAGGCATGCAAAATAAACGTGGCAAACAAACACCTCCCCACTTGAGCGAAATGTTATTTGTTTGTGTGTAAATTCCTGTTTTACAGTGATTATGTTCCATTCAGTGTTCAAAAGTCAGCTTGGAATAGACTAGACTACATAGTAAATACTGTAGAGTGGGAACAAGTAGACTCAGTTTTAGAGTAATATTTACACTTGGAAGAGAGTAAAATAAAAAATTGAAGAAAAATAAATAAAAGTCATTCATGGGTTACGGAACAAATTCACGATCTTGGGAGACAGTCGATCTACTGCCTGAGCCATGCAGCTCCGGCGGTGTGTATATCACTTGACGTTTTTGTTCTCCTCTTCAAGAAAAGCAAACAGTAGGAGGGGCATAGCTCAGGTGATAGAGTGGCAATCTTCCAAACTGAAGGTCATGAGTTTATTCCTCAATCATTGAGTGACTTTTATTTTTATTTCTTTAATTCTTTAATTTACTTTCGTCCAAGTGTAAATATTAGCCTACACTAAAATTGCATCTACAGTGATACCTCGGCTGACGAACGCTTTAGCCCACGAACTTTTCGCCTCACGAACATTAAATTCGCGAGAATTTAGTCTCTGCTGACGAACTACTTTTCGGCGGACGAACCAAACCACGCGGTCGAACCGCACCACGGTGGCGGCCACGAGAAGCTGACGCACGCTCACGGCGTCCCAGTTCGTCACCCCCTATCTTTTAGTGCGGACGCGGTTTGTGTTTGATAGACATTTTGAGTGTACTTTTGCTATTATGGGACCGAAAAAGACCCCACCACAGGCTAGTGTTAAGCCTAATGCTTACCAGCGAGGGACGGCGATTCGGCGGCGCGTTTGCATTGTAGTCAATAGAGTTCGCGCCACTAAAAAAAGCGAAAGTACCTCAAAAAAGGAGAAAATCGTGCCACGGCTGTTTAGTCCCAGGAAAGAGGTGAAAGTAGTTGGCGGTGCTCACTTTTTGTTGACTCGCTAAAGTGCTCCACTTCCTTGTTCACCAAGGGACACACCTCCTCCGCTCCGGTGAGCACGAAAGAGCGAATGAGCGACAACCGTTCCATAAACACTCGACCCGGTGAAACGCTCGCGAATGAAGTAAGTCTACCATTGCTACTATCCTTAAGAACTACCATCACAAAGTAAAATAAAACGACTTTATTATACAGTACAATTAATTTCTTTAATTACGATACAATAGCACATTTATTATACATAAAATAAGGTATATTTTTGTGTAGTTTTAAGGCTTATTTAGTAGAAAATTATGTTTTATAGGGACCTGGGAACGGATTATTCTCATTTTAATGGTTTCTTATGGGAAATAAATGTTCGGAAGAAGAACTTTTCGGCTTACACACACTCTCTGGGAACCAATTAAGTTCGTGAGCCGAGGTATCACTGTATTTGGAATTTATTGTGTAGAATAGAATAGACTAGATGGGGGCCTGGGCTAGAATAGAACAAAATAGAATAGAATAGAATAGAATAGAATAGAATAGAATAGAATAGAATAGAATAGAATGATTTCAAATGTCGTTACAATGTATGAGAAAATTTCAGTGCCAACCAATGAGCTAAGCAGTTTGTCGACAAAGGACGGATATGTCCGCATCGCACATCTGGAGCTGGCCCTTGCAAGCGTGGGTTTAGAATGTTGTGGCTGTTCACATTAAGACTCTGATGAGAGAATTAAAGGCAGCAGTCTGGCTTATTTTCACTACCAAATTGGATGATGAGTGATGTGTCTTTTACTGGAAAATCCTTTCTTTGTGTACTACCATGCTGATGTCATTCCTAAATTTGAACCTTTCATGTCATCGAGTCAGAACCACAGAACAGGAAGAATCCTGATTAATCCCAATTTTTATGTTATTTCCTGATGATCTGTCGAAACCTTGGACAGCTCCTGAGTTGACAAGGAAATCAAGCGTACTGTATATGCACGTGGAGAAGAAAGTACAGTACGCTACAACTTCTGTTTATTAGTGACACAATGGTTGTTGTAAACAAATGTTTAAATGACCTCCCAGTGTCTTCACTGTGTATAAAGCAGATAAATATAGCGAGTAGTGTTCCTTTCACTTTTAGAACGAAAACAAAAGAGACAATGAGGTAAACGAATGCACCTTCTTTGCTTACAGTTCAGACTAAATAACTGCTATTCCAGTAGGAACTGAAGCTTCAACCTGTACCTTTATCACAGC
Organism: Festucalex cinctus; assembly: GCF_051991245.1. Taxonomy (NCBI): domain Eukaryota; kingdom Metazoa; phylum Chordata; class Actinopteri; order Syngnathiformes; family Syngnathidae; genus Festucalex; species Festucalex cinctus. The sequence goes on from NC_135417.1 coordinate 24,482,095, forward strand.
TCCATGTATAGGGAACAAGACAATGTTTATTTTAATTTCTTAAACATGGAGGCAGAGATATTTGTGTATGTGTTGACTACCAACCGCTATTCACAGTTCACTGAGCGGTGCATGGGAGGTGTGTCATTTCCAGTCATGAATCTGTGTCTGCCTGACCGCTTCCTACTGCCACGCAGTCATATCTTCACTTTCTACTCATTGTTTTGATGTGTATCTATACGTAGCATTGTACTGTTTATTCAGTCACGCATGTACTGGTAAAAAATGTATATAATTATTTACTACAGTACACAGTAGATTGCATGTATTATATTGTATAGCTGGTGTCATGGTGGATGTGATTGGTTGAGGAATGGTGGGCCCAAATGCAAGAGAATGCATCATGTGATATAAAGTGATATAATATCATAGTACATATTGATATGCATATAATAATGATGTTATATTAATAATATTAAAACATAAGATATTTAACATAAGGTATTTGGGATTCAGACAATAGTCCAGCTTTTTTCCATGGCATTTACATTTATATTTGTTTAAACAACTCAGGAGAGAGAGCTCCTTTTGTTTGAAGCCACCCACTTTTCAAGTGAGCAAAAGTATTGGAACATATCATATTAGCTTAACTGAAAGTGAATAACATTTAATATTTGGTGGCATAACCCTTACTTCCAATAATCCTTCAAGGCTGTGACCCATTCACCTGTTTCTGCTTTTCCAGGCCTTTGCTGCAAACCAGCTTTCAATTCTTGTTTGATTGTCATGGCCAGTCCCAGACCTTTCACTTTTTTTTTTCTCCTGATGAAGTCCTTTATTGTGTTGGCAGTGTGTTTTGGTTTATTGTCCTGTTGCATGATCAAGTTCTCCCGACCATAAAAACTGCTGTTGTTCGTTGTCCTCATCCTGCTTCTTTTCTCACTTTAGTAGTTAACAGATGATCTATTTCCCCCTTTAAAATGCTTAAACAGTGTTTTAAGTGGGCCGGAACCCACCGGTACGGAGCTCCGGCACTTCTAAAAATCTCCCTTGAGCGTTCCGGTACTTCTCAATGTGCAAAGAACGTACTGTCACTGTCTGCCAGCTTTCCAGTACGGTTGACAATACATATTTTGATCCCAAAATGCTGTTCCGCCGAGGGCCGTTCGTCCACTGACTTACATATAATATCACCAAGCGCATGATGACTCCAGTTGTAATATACATCTACACTGTAGGAGAGAAGTGTTATTTACTTGATGCTAGTCTAATCGATGCTTTATTTTATTTTTATTTATTTATTTATTTATTTATTTTTAGTAGCCCAATGCTAGCCGACCCCAAAGCGTGTGTACATTACAACCATAGTTCTTGAGTTAAGAAAATCCCTACTGTGCTGTCCTGGCTCAAAGCTTCAAAAAAAGATCGTTAGACTCTACGGTGGATTCGCAGGCTGACAGCACAGACATAAAAAAATAAATAAATAAATAACATGGATTGCTCAAGTGAAGCCGGTGGTAAGCTTATGTTTTCTCCTCTACGGCGAGCGAAAATATCAGTGTGTGGGATACGATTGTACCAATAAGTATAAAATAAGTGTGGAAGAAACTCTAAATGCAGATTTCCTCAGTAATAATGTGTAATAATATAAATTTTCTTTCACAAGATAGTTTTCCAACTGCTACTCCAAGCAAGTCTGCATCATCATGTTATCAGAACCATCAACAATGAAATGCAAGCAAAGCACACTGTGAAATATAAACCCAACTTCTGTCAGGCACCATTCACGATACTGAGATGATATACAGTACTCTGAATAGTTGATGCAAACAATGAAGTGGCTCGGGTCTCATTATCCCATACAGGGATCCTGGCGTAAATCACTCACTGATAAGTGTGAAAAATAAACAGAATTTGTTCGTAGCAACCTAATTACAGAGTAATATTATGAGCCAGAATATTACACGTGACAGATACTGATGAAAACACAGGACAATATAATATTGTACTGTAAATTCCAACGTATTAGCAAATTTGTGGGCATGTGATTGTGTCATTTCACTCACCACGGTGCTGGTTATATTAATTTAAGTGTGTGTGCGCATCAACCTGTGTCAGTCCTGAATATTTCCCCTTTAATTTTATACCTACACAGTGGTATTAAATAATACTTAATATTAAAATTTACGATAAAAATACCCCCAAATTTTCAATATGAAACAGGGGAGTACCGGCACTTATTTTTTTTCCACTTAAAACACTGCCTTAAAGTACAAAGAAACTACGTTTTTCTTAATTTTTCTCAAGTGTTATGACAGACTGCTTTACCAGCTGTCTTTATTGTGGTAAAATCCCCCTAGTCACTGAAGAATATGTGGTAGAAATGATGTCACAAATCGCTTACTAAGTGTTGAGTGAAAGTCGCTACTGAAGAGTGGCGGTCACTGGATGCCCACCCATGTTAATGGCCCTCATTTTGAACACACTCCAATTTAATTAGCCATAATAACACCTCCTGATAGTCAACCTGATAGGTACCCTCAAAGGACTATTTATGTTTTGATTAGCTGCTTGGTCTCTAGCGTGGAGATACTGATAGGCTATCAATGTGAGGTGGGAGGGGCAGGCTAGTGGGCAGCAAATGGAAGTGATAGGACCCACAGGAACAGGTACTTAGACTGTAGTAAGATGTAAGATGAAAGAGCAGTGACAAAAGCGCAGTAATTCCTAGTGTGATATTTGGGTGTGACCGAATGACTTTATTTTTGGGCTAAGCCCTTTTTTTATGGCGAGCACAACAAGCATCAGTTGTCCATGTATGCAATGGCACTTCACATCACACTGTCAAGCTGTTGCTAAACTATTTCACGATAAAGCATATAATGTCAGTGTTAATTTTGATAAGACATTTCAATTTAGTTGTAGTTATAATCTTTTAACTAAAATTTATTTCATATTTAGTCATAATTGATTGTATTTTAATTTGAATCCAATTTTAGTGGATGATAATAAAGAGCAATTTTAGTTGACTAAATTGATAATTTAGTCGATGTTTTCCTTTAGCATACATTTCAACTTGTATACAGAAAATTATAACACCTATTTGTAACTGTAGTTTAACAAGCAAGACACAAGAGATTTATAAGACAAGACATTTGACATAGCAACCAGTCCAGGGTGTCCCCTGCCTACTGCCCAGAGCCAGCTGAGATAGGCGCCAGCACCCCCACCACCCTTGTGAGGAATAAGCGGTCAAGAAAATGGATGGATGGACATTTAACATAGTGTCTTTATTTTACTAACTTTGTTTCAATGACATGTTGAACTGACAATAATATACCGTCTTTAAAATTTAGTTTTTAACAAAAAAAAAACAAAAACAAAAAAAAACAATTGCCTGAAATTAATCTTACAGCTGCCCAATGAATGGAAACATGTTTGACTATAAAATAAAGTGCAGTGAACAGTTCCTGAGTGGTTCTTTTCTCCCACCCGTGTTTCATCCTTCTGATTGGATTTTGTGAGTTTTAGTCACTCTTTTGTTTTCGTTTTAGTCATTGACAAAATAGTCAATTAAGTTATCGTCATCGTCTCAATGAATGGCTTCTACTTTACTTTCCGTTTAAATTTTATCTGAAAAAAAATCCTGAAAAATACAATGAAAATTACAACAAAATATCAAATATTAATGTCAAATAATTTCACATACTATAAAACCAAAACAATAAGCCAGATCAACAGCTAAAATATCCTTATAAGAGACTTGCATTAATTTATTATTTTAAACAAAACAACAAAAAGACTAGTGCAACTGGTATAATTTGTTTCACAACCATTTCTTCTCACGAATGACAAAATGATGTTAAGTGGCAGTGTCTTATGAACACAGAAGAGATGAGATGCACATGCTTTCCCTCCGCCCACTTCTTGTTTCCTTTCATCCCTTCTTGAGTCCCTATATAACCTTACACACAGACCCTGCCTCTGGTAGTATCTTCACCAGCGAACCTGGCAGGAATTTTGCAGTGACCATGGCAAAAGTGACCAGTTCCGACATGACAACTGCCTTGTTTTTCTTGTTTCTGGTTGTCTGTAGCACAGGTAAGGTCTGTGATTTATTGTTGTTTGTAGTAATTAATTGCAGCAAATGTCCTTAAAAGAGAATAATTGATGTATTATTATTTTTTTTATCTATTATAGAAAGTGGGCGACATTTTGTTTTTAATCTGTAGTACTAATACAGTCGATGAGAGATGACCAACTCTCAACTTGTAATTTTAGCTGATAAACATGAAGTGGTTGTGCAGTAAATATGCAGATATGCAAATATGTCTTATGCAGTAAATAGTGAGAGAATGAGACAGGCATGTGATTTTTGAAGTTTACACTTTCTATTTGCTCTTTGTCAGATGGCAAAATGGAAATCATCACCAGCAAGCAAGATATTCAAGTTGGAGATGAGCTTTTATTGTTGTGTAAAGGTCAGTTTTCAACCTCAAATTCAAACATGGCTGACTTTTACATCGAGCGTGTGGCACATATCATGTTTTCCTTTCATAGCCGGGGGTGAAGGACAAATAACGTGGAAAAAGGATGGCGAGGACATTGATGACGAGTTAATATCGCCGGTGGATGAGTCCACTTCTAAATTGGTCATCAAGAGCGCCACAGTGGCGGATGCAGGAAGGTACACCTGCCTGTGTGACTTTGACAGCGGCCACACGGATGATGTTCAGACACAGATTTTTGTTTATGGTATGTATTGTAAGAGCATCATACACATTGACGCATGTGCAGAAAACTTGCATTGGCTGCTACACCTGCAACGCCTAATGAGCTTTATCAACATTTCTGTCGTTTTAAGTCCGAGAAGTATTCACATAAACTGTTTTCATTGTCTGCGATTGGCTGGCAACTAGTTCAGGGTGTACCCCGCCTTCTGCCCAAAGCCAGCTGAGATAGGCTCCAGCACCCCCCCGCGACCCTTGTGAGGAAGAAGCGGTCAAGAAAATGGATGGATGGATGTTTACATTGTAAATTAGTGTAGTTTATTTTGCTATAAAACTGCATTGCATTATTCTGAGAGCAGTAATATTTTGCCCCTCTCTCTTTTTTTTTTTTTTATCGGGTGTTTCCTCCTGTGTCAATTTGAACGATATTAGCTAATGGAGCAAAAATGGCCATACATCAGTTAGTTGACTTGCCCTGCGTCGAGTTGACAGTGTTGACTATCACTTGCTCATATTGTTGGTCCACTCCTCGCTGATATGATTGAAACTTGTTTCATAATGTTGACAAGCAGTCTGCAGAGTTCAAATTATCCTCTGTAGTGGCGGCCCTCGTTTTCACGGGTTGTTTTAATCTAGCCAATTTCACGTCATAAAGTCAATTATACGCCGGGATATAGGGGACTATGTGTAACGCTTCATATGATTGGTGGAGCCAGGAGACATTGACGGCTGCTTTTTCTTCCAGGTTAAGTATTTTAATCGTTTTCTTGCATTTAAAAACAAAAATAACGACCTTGTTTTGAAAATGTATTGAGTAAAAAGTACAGGTACTCGTCTTTAGATGTAATGAATAAAATAAAAATAAAATAAAAAAAAAGTACTCTAAAAATAAATACTCAGGAAAGGACAAAGTACTGAAAAAAATACTCAAGCACAGTAACAAAAATATTTGTACTTTGTTACTACCCATCTCTGAAGGTAATTAATATCTCTCTGACAGCATAAAAATAACTCAGTATTAAAAAGAGAGAAACTCATTGGGTTTTGCCAGTTCTGGCTGGTGGATTTGTAAATGTGCTTCTAAAATGATACTGGTCTGTAATAAGAAATCCTGCATTTGTTGCCAGAGGGTCCGTCATTTGAATCTACCCCCACCTACCATGAGTTTTTGGAGGGTACAGATGGAGCGGTGCCATGTCGGGTGTCTGGTCAACCAGCGGTGGAAGTCCGCTGGACTTACAGCAAGGAGATGCCGTCTCATGGTGAGCGTGTCGTAGGAGTTGACAATTCAGCAAATCTTATTTGGGATTTGAATGGATTTTTGGGGGGATTTTCTGCACTTTTTGTGTTTGTTAGGAAAAAATGTGCAACAGCTGTCTGATAACACGCTCATCATTGAGAAAATGAGGCGGCAGGATGCTGGGACGTATGTGTGCCAGGCCCAGATCAAAGGAAGGCCCGTCTATAAGCAGCTTTCCATATCTATTGTTGTCAATGGTGCGTCTTCTTTGCATCATTTATGAAATCAGTCATGGCATGCTGAATTTATGGCTTTCCTAAAAAAACAGACAATCATTTTGGATTATTTATTACATTTGCATGATTTGCAAATTATGTTCTGAAACATGTACAATAACACGAACATTCTGAATACAGCTCCTCCTACTCTGCATCTGAAAGAAGAGGCAAAGAAAGTCATAGCTGGACCAGAAACTAATGTTTCCTTGCTGTGTTTGGTTGATGGCCAACCAAAACCCAATATCACCTGGAACATGTAAGACCTGATTTTAACTATTTGGATGCATCCATTTTATTGCAATATACACAGCATGATTTATGGAAAAAATAATTTGCAGAATGTGCCTTTATTCACGAGATCGCGAAACGACAGATGAATGGAGGCTTACTGCATTCTCTCTCACAGGCCAACATTGTATGACCCCAAGCATCACAAGTTCAATTCCGACCGCAGCCAGTTGACCATCAGGTCCGTTGTCAGGGACGACTACGGGGAATACATCTGCACCGCCACCAACAAGATCGGCGAAAGCAGTGCTACCGTTATACTTCATGTCTTTGGTTGGTTTTATTCTATTCCGGCTCCATATGGAATGTAAAGTACAGTACCAAAATTGTATTTTAATTAAAAACGTGGCTTCTGTACTGATGATGGAGTTGTTTGATTTCAGAGGCCCCAGAGGTGTCTTTGGCTGTGGAGCAGCAGAATGTCAGCGTGGGCGAGAGTGTGGCAGTGTTCTGTAACGTTTCCGGCCTTCCTCAGCCTGACCTGCACTGGATCAACAAGCGAAATGGACAGACACTGGTACAAGTGATACACACATACATGCTTGTGTGCATGCACACCCGCATCAACTATGTGGCGAGGACGTAATTTATACGTAAAGTTGAATAACATGATTTCCCGAACGTCTGCTAACACAGTGGTGAAGGAACAATTACAGTAAATGTTCTTATGAAAAACACTTTATTTTCATAAATATAAGACTAAAACGAAACATGATTTCCTTCTTGTGCCACGTGGGAACAGATGATTATGAAAGACGTTGACATATTAGAATAATGGTAGTTTTCTGTGATAAACAAACAAACAAACAAACAAACAAACAAACAAACAAAAAACACTTTTTTTTCACTCACTCACTCACTCACTCACTCACTCACTCACTCACTCACTCACTCACTCACTCACTCACAGAAGCTTACATGTGTGAATGAGTGAGTAAAAAAAATAAAAAATAAAAATCTGTGCGTGCTTTTAAATTGCCGCAGGAATGACGTCACACAGCCGACACGATCGCCCGCCCCGTTTGCGACACACCACCCCCCTGCTCTGCGATTGGCTGGAGGGGTGTAAACACTGTCTCTCCACAGAAATGTCCCGCTGTTTACAAAACAAACACAAAATGGCAAAATACAGGCTTGCTGGTTTAAGACAAACTCACCACCAGAAATGAAGACAAGCCCTGATATGTAAGTTGAGAAGTAGTTTGATTGTTTAAATCCTGTATTTAAAAAGTGCCTTTTCCAGAGTGAAACTGGCAGACAGTGCCTTTAATAATACAGTATGTCGTTGTAAAATCCATCCGTCCATTATCTTAATTAACCGCTTATTCATCAAAAGGGTTGCTGGAGCCTATCCTATCCCAGCAGGCTTGTGTAGTCGGCAGGGTACACTGAACTGGTTGCCAGCCAATCGCAGGGCACACAGAGACGAACAACCATCCACACTCTCAGTTACACCTAGGGACAATTTAGAGCGCTCAATTAACCTGCTATGCATGTCTTTGGAATGTGGGAGGAAACCAGAGCACCTGGAGAAAACCCACACAGTCAAAGGTAGAAGACGCAAACTTGGAAGGCCAGAGCTCGGACTCGATCTCACACCCTAAGCACTGGGAGGCGGATGTATCCTCATTGTAAAATCAATCCTCGTTCTGCAGCCGAGTGCAAAAATGAATCTTAGCTGTCATGCCTGTTTATCTGAAAAATGCGATGTGAAGACTGCCTTCATGCTAAAATATTACTCATCAATTCCCTGAATTCTTGTCCTTGCTTCGGTGACAATACAGGGTCCGCTATTTGCTTCTTCTCCTATAGATACCCGCCATGACCCAACAATCTTTACACAATCTTTACAGTGTTTACCTGTAATCCACATAATATACATGCCAAAACATAGTTGCTGTAAAATTAACAGTATTTGACCGCAAATTATACAGCAAACTACTGTACTTTGTTTTACCCATAATACTCTGTTTTACCCATAATTCATTGCTGTATGCAGTTAAATACTGTAAAATTATAATAGAAGGTAATTTTTGACTGCAGATTTTACAGAAATCTGTTACAGTGTGCATACAACTGCCAACACCAGCACACAGTGTTAATTTGTGTAAAATCCCCCCAAAATGCAACATCAAACTGTTAACGTTGCAATACTCCATCATGAATAAGTCATGCTAGCAATTAAGCAGTCTTACCGTCCCACCGTGCGTGGGCATTAGTTAGCTGAGGGTGTTTATTTTGGACAGAGACGGGAGAGGGAACGGTGAAGTGAAGTGAGGTTACATGAAAATCTTGCTTGCAGTTACATGACTGCTACATATTCCGAATGGCAGTAGACAGTACAAACAAGAGAACGGTTACAAAATGAAAAAAGAATAGACAGTTTGGAGTAGATTAATACAGTTTTGGTTGTAAATTTATGCCAGTGTATCTCATTGGATTTAGGCCCGCAGTGAAGGCCTTGCTGGCTCTGATAACTCATCCAGTATCATTTTCATAACCGCGAAATTTTTATATAAAGACTACAAGGACTCCCGCCACATTGGTTTCATCAACCTATGTTTAGTCCAACATGTGCATAACAGTACTGTATATCTCCTGTGTTTGGTTAGGACTCACCTTCTGGTCGCATCCGTGTTGAGGACGGTGTTTTAATGATTGATGAAATAGCGCCATCTGATGGTGGCCTGTATTCTTGCATGGCTGTTGGCAGCATTGGGAACGCGTCAAGAGATGTTGCAATTTACAGTGAGTTCTGAGCTTTATATTTGCAGTGCACTCACTGGACACCTTTTTGGACAACCAATTAAGTCAAATATTTGCTTAGTAATGCTCAGTTTTGTAAAACATTAACAATGTCATCATTTTGTTTTCATCCAAAAAAGAAACATACATACATTTATGTAAACACCTCCTGGACATAATTAATCAAAAATATACATGCACTATACTAGAGCAGCCATTGTTTTTCACATAACACTGATATCGGATCTTTGTCAATCATGCAAGTATACCACGTTACATATGTCGCATGTGCATACGTATTTAATTTTTCCACTATGTTCTCCCGAAACACAGCTCAGCCTGGTCCACCCCCCTACCTGTCAGTCACACCTGGACCTGCATCAGCCTTCTTCTCCCTCAAAACACCACCCATCAATGGGGGAACACCAATTACACACTTTGTCCTACAATGGAGACAAAATGCTGCCGAGCAATGGCAAGAGGTCACAGTCCCAGCTTCAGGTAATTGTAACTTGTTCATCTCAAAATTATTAGTTATTCTAGTTATTCTAGAAATGCATTTTCATGTTTGTGCTTGTAGATAACCTGGCTGTGACCTCCCTTATGCCTTATGCATTATATACCGTGCGTTTGGCTGCCTTGAATGCAGCAGGACGGGGCCAATTCTCAGATGCAAACACTGTCCGAACCAAAGGGATACGTAAGTATCAAACACAAACACAATGACAGTAACACATAAGGCCATGCGATTATATACAATATTATGCCATCTAATATTGTATTTATAAATAGATATGTTAATATTATTATAAAAATATCCTATTAATGTGTGCTAATATTGTTTTATTGCTTTATCTCATCTGTTGTCACTCACGTGACACTGATTCATCTCTTATATGCTTACATCCTCCTCCTCCTCATCATCATCATCATGTGTGCTGGCTAATGTCTCATCTGACCTCCATGATCTATTTATAGAAGGTAATACGGCACAATGGTTATTTGAACATGCTTTTGAGTAAACATTGATATGAAGTTGTTATTAATGGCTGTTAAATGTGAATAAGTCCACACAATATCAAGGAAAAGTAATAATCTGTGTTTTCTTTCTACATTGCCGTCTAGGTGAACCAGATAGCCCGGTTTTGTTGTGTGATGAGATGAAAGTAGGGAGCAACTCCTTCTTCATCCCCCTCAAACATGCTGATAATGGCGGGACTCCTCTCCTGCACTACAATCTCCGTTATCGAGAGGTCAGGTTCATACATCTGCATGAGATTCTTTCAATAATATATTAGACCGTGTGATAATATCAATGTTCATGCAGGGCACTTGGCAAAGGACTGTTACATAAAAATTATAAGTAAAAACGCACAGTCATTCAAATATGCATAATGCATATTATCGTTACTCATTTTATGTCCCATACTTAATGTCTAAAAATTCTCTCTCTCTCTCAATTTTGTCCAGGATAAAGATGGCGCTGAGTGGAAAAAGCAGCAGTTGTCATCCAACACTGACTCTGTTACCCTCATAGACCTGAACTTTGGCTCTCACTATCAACTGGAAGTTATAGCAGTCAATGCTAACGGTTCCTCTCTCCCTACAACATTCAACTTCACCATTGCAGAGAAACCTGGTAATACTCACATCATCTCAAATAGAAATGACAACATCGCCATTCATGATGAACGTCTCACAGTGCGCAGCAGCATGACGAAAGGCAGTGTGGCGGGCATCGTCATGGTGATCTTCCTGGTCATTTTCTTGGTGGTGGATGCCACCTGCTGCTACAGAAACCGCTGTGGCCTGCTTATGTCCATCGCTGTGAAATTTTTTGGACAGAAAGTTCCAGGTCTCAAAGGGTTTGAAGAAGGAGAGGGGGGCACTAATGGGTAAGTACAGTCGCTGTGTAGGTCTGTATCCGCTTTGGATTTGGAAGGAGGCTAACATGATTCTAACAGCAGTTGTTGTGTGTCTGGTGCTCCAGGGAAGTTAAGATGAATGGGATGTCCACCCCAAGGGTCGACAGGCACCATACAGAAGTTCAGACACTTCCTTCAAAGGAAGGCGGCACACTCACAGAGGTCACCTGTGACAAAGCCTCTCTCACTAAACATGAGTATGTGCAGTCACATTCAGTAACAGTAAATCTGCCTGGATTTTTTATTTTAGAAAAAGAATTAACAAATAATTGATTGTAGCTCAGAATGTAGATGTGCTCAATTATTTGATTTACCATTTGAGCTTTCACCTGCTATTTTCAAGGGAACATTTTGTTGTCGTAACTTCTGATAATAATAAATCAATTCTCGAAATATAGTTCTAAATAAAATCAGATAAATACTGTAGCTACACCAATTCAATTGTATATGTTACTCCAAATCAAACTGTTTTTACATAGTGGAGCAGAAAGAATAGATGACTGGATGGGTTAATTGAAAATAAAACAAATTATTCAATAATTAGCTATAGGGATGTAACGATATCCAAACATCACAATACGATAATTACCACGATATTGTGCAATATTGTGCTTTGTACATAACAGCAATGCATATAAACCACCTACAATCGCTAATAGCAATATTGAGGCGCTTACTTGTTAATGCACGCACACATTGAGTTCCTCCACATATTGACTCATTAGTTTCATAGTCATATTACGTTGCCCTTCATCTGACCAATAGTGTGCATTTTAAACATAGAAGGGCCAAAATTAAATTAATAATTTAATGTTTTATTATATATATTATATTATCATATTTTTTATTTATATTATTTATTTATTTATTATTTAATTGACTGACAATTAGTGTCGATTTTAAACATGGAAGGGCCAAAACATCCCTAATGAAAATTAAATTGCACTAAAAAACTAGCCACCAGAGGGTGCTAGAACTGCACAATGGGAAGTCAACCTGACTTTTTGAACAGATGTGTTCCTTTTAAATATCGTCAACACGACGACGACGATACTATGGCAGTTTTAATATCACGCTATCGCGATATTGCCCTGTTCGTTACATGCTCAATTAGCTATGAAGATTCATTGATTTTTATTATTATTATTTTGTTATCATCATATTTTTTCCCCCACAGGAAAACTCAACCAGACAGAAATCTACCTGCTACAGATGCATGAGGCCAACGTGTAAAAAAGAAAGAGACAACCAAAATTATATACTTTTTGAAGAGAAGATAACAATTCAAAGCGTAAATTTGAAGTCAGCAATACAGTGTAAACAAATTCCTGATTATTTCTCTCATACCTCTGTGCTGCTGATGTATAAACATGAAGAGGACAACAAGCACAATGACATCATATCTTCTTGTCATAATGTAAACCTCCAAATTGGTATGAAGACAGTCTAAGGTGACAAGTGATATTTGTTATTATCTCATGTTGGTGGTTTCCTGGCTCAGTTGAGTTTAACCTAACTGTAATGCATTCATGCTCGGGTAATCTTGACATCGGTCTTTTACAGGGTATAGGTGTTCGTAACTTATTCTTGAAATGACAGTGTTCTCAAATAGGCATACAATTGTTTTGAATATCAAAATCAGACAAGGGTTTGTTTATTCCGAACAGGATCAAGTGCAGCTGTTTAACGTTAAAAATGTCTGTCTGTGGGCAGCACGGTGAGGTAATTATTAGCAGGCTGCCTCACAATCGAGAAGTTCCTGGTTAGAATCTCGGTTCAGGCCATCCTGTGTTGAGTGTGCATGAATACTTGGGTACTTGCATTTCCGCCCACATTCCATAAAATGCACGCTTGTTTCACTGCAGTCTGTAAATTATCCATTGGTGTGAATGGTTGCTTGTGCATATGTGGCCTGCGATTCGCCAGTAATCAGGACTGGGTAGACCTGTCCATAATGGGCCGCTTACTCAAAGTCAAAACACTGTAGAAAATGGATGGATTTATGCTTGTCTCTGTTAATATTATTTAAATTTTACATTGTTTTTAACTTTTTTTTTTTTTTTATAAATATTTTGCTGAGGCTGCTACACTGACTTTGATGTTTAGCTATAACAACAAACACAGGCCTGTTATGACTGTACGTACAGAACCTAAGTCGATAAAAACATGAATTCATATCATTTAAAATTAGCTCATAGTTTATATAGTCTAGTTTCAGTTTGCCGAAACAAATAAACCCTGACGCAGCATTTTTACTTTGACAGAAAGTTGTTCATACTTGCAAGTCATATATGCTATGCGTGGTTAAGTATGTATTTTTTTATTTTTTTTTATTTTTTTTTATCTGTGTCTGAGTTATATAACCTATCCAGTAAAAGCTTTAACACAATGTTTTGAAGTCATTCTTTATATTCTATAAAGCATTATTATTGTGCAATCTGTCTATAGGCCATCTTGAGTGCACCAGTTCATTTTCCAGATCTTCAGAGAGTTCTTTGCCATGAGGTGCCATATAGTGAGCAGTTTAAGTGCTAAATGTATCACACCTGCTCCCCATTCAAACCTGAGACCTTGAAAGACTAATGAGGCACAATACCTAGTTATGCTCAATTTGGACATTTAAGAGCGTAGTCACTTTTGTTGCTAGAGGTTTAGACATTACTGGCTATGTTTTGAATTATTTTAAAGGAAAGGTAAATATGCACATTTATATTTTAAACGAGCTGTGATTGACTACATACAATTGTAGTAAAGGAACGTCTTCAGTTGTTGAAAAATATATATGAAAACATATATTTTAAAAATTTGAAAACATATATTTGATTTTGTAAGATAGTGTGCATGGCACTGTTGCTTTCTTTCATTCTGCATGTTTTATTTTTATTTTAGTACTGATGGTTTATTTACTTGTGGTATAAAGAGATGGATAAGATCCTAATGAACGCCTAAAAGTGATCAACTACTGTAGCTACTAATACAGTAATAATGAGACTGATACTGAATGTTAAAAACACTGATAAATTGTGTTGAATACCTACATACGTTGCATTATGCTCATAATATAAGTAGACAATCGGGAAATTATGGAAAACAAAGAACAGGCAGGTACAGTATTCCTCCAGTAGACGGCGGTATGCACCGCTCTGTTGGTTGCAGCAACAATATCAAAGAAGAGGTGGCACTCGTGGGCGTGACATGACGTCACATCGCTGATTTGTTCCTGCTGACCAGAAGCACATGACCACATGACCAGGCGTGTTTACATCTGCACACGCAACGTTCGCTGTCACACTTTGCGAAGGACGAACCGTGCCAAAGCATAGATATTTTTTCAGCAGTAAAGTAGGTAAGTAAAGCTGTTAATCAGGCTCCGCTTTACACTACTCTGTTGTGTTGATGACGTTTGTGGCGCTTCCGTAGCAGCAGCTAAAGCTAATAGTGAATTAGGGGGAGTAGTGGGAGATTTTGACATGCATTGCTTGTGAAAACGAATGCTTTAGCATTTTGCACATTGTTTGTTTCCGACGTTATTGCGAAGTTGCTTCCTGAGGTGCTACTATTAAAATATTTTAAGATCCTCTCCATTTAATCGAGATATGAGACTCCACCACTGCTTGTGACCGTGCAGAAATAAATAAAAGCTATTACAAACGTCGTCATTCGTTATATGTAATGCTGGTATGGAATGATACGCCAAAGAATTGACGTCTACTACTATGCTTGCAGTTGCTGTTCTAAGGGTCATTGGGCCAAGGAAACCAGCCCTCTGTCCACCATGGGCGAGACAGATGTGGAACGTGAGTTCTTCCTCAGTGTATCAGAATCAGATTTATTAGCTTTTCTCATAAACTTCAACATGGTTGTGTGGTGACTTTTATTTTTATATATATATATATATATATATATATATATATATATATATATATATATATATATATATATATATTCAGACTACAATAAATACTGTATCTGCAGTTCTGCTCATTTTCTTCTAACCATTTGTGTCACATGAGCTACTCTGCAACAATTATAAACGATACCTTTGTGATTTGTTACCGTCATGTTGCATTTTACTCCAGAGGTGACCCTGGCTCTGCTCGATGCGGCCAATGACAAAGACTTTGATGTCCAGGCTCAGGTCAGGAAGTCAATGCTGACTCTGGGAAATGAGCAGCCTGACAGAGTGCTTGCTATGTGTCAGGACTACCTGCTAAAACACCCAAAGGTACCACACTGTACAGTGTATCTTCATTATTAGAAAACAATTTCAAAAGCACTGAGTAATAGTGATATAACAAAAACTGATTTGAATCAGAAACTCTGCTTTGATTTACAAAAGGTGAATGCATCGAATCAAACTGAATCTGACTCATTCCACTTCAAAGCAACACACCTCTGAAAAGTCATAGTATTTAATTTTATTAGGCAGTGTGAAAACCATTAAATGTATATGTACATCTCTACTCATGGCCAAATCATACTCTTAAAAATAGTAAAATGAAAGTGTCAATATTTTTTATTGAAACTAGTCCAGATGGTGCTGCACAGGGTATTGATATTTGCACTGTTACTGTTTTTACACACTGCTACAGTGCGTATAACACACTCATGAAATGTCCTGACGCCAGATGACTGATCGTTGAGATATGTCGCACTACACAGGCTACGACGCGTCAATTCAAAATTGACCTTTAGCAAACCACGCCCCCAAACAGTCAATGTCCGTCAAGCTCGTATCCATCCCATTGATTGCCATTGTAATGTCAACCCAGAAATCACCATAAAACATTGCCAAAAAAAGTTCCTACAACCTGTGGACCTCCAACATGCAAAATGGTGAAGCGATGTGCGCATGGATTATGTAAATCGGACACGAGGGATCCCAAGTTTGTCAGGTGGAGTCTTATTCTTCCCATTTCAAAGCCAAAAACATTGCTGGAGCAGTGTCTTCAAACAAGCAGTCCTACATTTGCTCCAAGGCAAGAGCCTGTAAAGTCGCTGTAAAACTAATTGGCTAGGCTAAAGCCACATCGATAACTAGCAACAGAACGAGCAGCTCTGTTGTTAAGTTAACTTTTGCATCCTAAATAACTCATGAAGTTTATCATGATCATTGTTATTAACACATTCACTGCCAGTCCACTTAAAATAGATTTTTGACGTTTATAGCCGTCAATGGCACTAAATGAATTAATGTTTTAGCTGGGTAACTTGGCATCCTAGGTAGTTTACGATGAGTCGATGAGTTAGCTCTGTGATGTTTTTTTTTTCGTCGGTTTACACCAAGGAAACATAGCATTGAAACAAGCGCTTTGAAGTTATTTTGTTTTCATCTTTCACATACCATTTGTGTTGCAGTGGCAGCCTCAGAGTAAGCAACCGTTCTGTTACAGACATCCATCCATCCATCCATCCATCCATCCATTTTCTTAACCGCTTATAATAATAATAATAATAATAATACTTATTATTTTTATTATTATTATAGGTTTACAGGTACATTTATTAAAAATGGGGATTATTTTGCGGGATTACAATTGCCACACAGAGTCGCCATTGTTGTTTACCTCATTATTATCTAGAGACCTGTATTCTTTTGCCTCCATAGTTGTTAAGTCTGGTTTTCTGCATATTTTAATATTATTGATTTTATCCGGCGCGGATATCACGCTTGTATTGCTCCAAAAACACTCTCTGACATGCTCTGATACGTTGATATACATTGTAAGTGTCCAGAAGGATGTCGGACCCTGACGCATCAAGTTAGGAGGGCGGGGCTTTTGCGAAAAGGTCAGTTGCCTATTATCGTGAATGTTTGCCTGCGACACGTCTGTAGGGTCAAAATCTGGCTATATTCGTGTAGTCTGCCTTCGGCATTAGACTTTTCTTTCAGTAAAGAAATGCCTTCCAAAGAACTTGTCTTTTGCTTCAGATCAAATTCAAATCATCTACCATTGTTATAGTAAAACATTTTCTGATGAATTTTCACTCTGTTTTTTTGATCAATAATAGTTGTTAATGTCCACGTTTTATTGCTGTTTTCTGCCCCCTTTTCCAGTTGGTAGTGAGTCACAGAGTTGTGATTCTTCAAACCATTGAGCTGATTGTTGGCAGCAGGATCGATGCAATCTCTTACCCCAGGATCAAGAGCGTCATCTCCTTGGCCTCAGACGAGATGACGCGATCAAAGGTGAATAATGTCACATTAATTTTGTTTTGTTTTTTTGGGGGGGGAAGTTGATGATCTGTTTGGGCTTTTTCTGTTTCACAAAGGATGTTGTCCCTGACTGGCAGCAGGCAGCCAGTAACGTTCTGGTAGCTGTGGGCAACAAACACATCAATGACATAATGGAGGAGATTCTGAGCAAGTTTCAACCTGGAGTCTTGCCTCACTTTTTTGTGGTCCAAACATTAGCCAACCTCTCCGATTCCAATGGTAGGAAAACTATTGCACATTCAGGCTCAAGTACTCAAGAACTATACATTTTAGAAGTTTTTTATTTTTTTTCCCCTGAGAGGATAGATTTTTCATCAATATTTAATGATTTGTTGACAAAACCTAGAGTAGAGAAGAAAAAAGTAAAAATTTGTCTCAAACATGTCAAGTATTGATGGGGAAAAAAAAAAGAGTATATGTTGTAAAGTTTGATAGATACCTGGTGGTGTCCTGCGTTTGTGTCTAGTCTGGTATTTGCCAAAATGATTCTTGCGACGAATGTGACATCACCACATTGACACTTGCGTCAATTAGTTACTATTGAGTGAGATCGCTTGTCTATGGATATGTGTCATCTTGACGCAATTATTTATTATTTTTTTAAACGGAAAGATTATAACCTGACCTGCTGACTTCCAGCTTTCATAAGGGGGAGAATACTTCCATACGCGACAGTACCTCCTTCTGTCTCATCTTCTCGCTTCTGTGAGTATTGACTCTGGTCAGTTGTGAGAATGATTCGGATTTGTCGAAAAAATGCTGTGTTTAACTCGAGAAGTCAGTTGAGGCCAAACGGCGTTCAATGTGGTGACATCACAGCTTCGCTTGTTGCCGGCGAAAATGGCTGCGAGTAGTAGCTGTTATGGCGTCTCACCAAAATTGCGGGAGCAATTACAAGCTTGCTTCAGTATAACTAGCGTAACAAAAAGTTCGTTTCGATGCGGTCTACTTCTGACCACCACAAGTACATCTTAATTGCATTTACGCACATGCACATGTACATACTAGTCACTGAGTAGCTGTCCTCTCAGGCCAGCCTAAATCATTTTATTTATTTGCTATAGGTAATACCCTATTTTTAAAAGAGCCACTGTTTTGATTAATGCTGTACTCCTCCCTTTTCTCTAGTTTTTGGCATGGTGCCTTTCCTAAATGCTGTTCTTGGTACCATGTTGCCTATGTTGAGCCTGACCAAACAAGACAACATGAAGTGGGTCTTCTCCTCTGGTAGGAACTGACTTAGTATTTAACACCTTTCTATTGGAATACAGCAGTAAATATTCACCCTATCAAGAAGACAGGAGCAATTTCCAGTTTTATTTTCAACAAAAAGTTGCATCTTTCAAATGAACGCTTGTCTAATGCTGTTCCCTTTTGTTTGTGGCTTTCGTTCAGCGCTGTGCCATTTCAGTGACAGCATCTTGGAGTACCTTGCCAATCTCGACAAGGCTCCAGATCCCACAGTCAGGCAGGACACATTCTCGAGTGAAATCTGTGCTTCGTTTGACATCCTTTTCAATAACTGGTTGCAGAGCAGAGAATCGAAGGTAAGACCTCACAAGTGCACAGTCGTGATTAGCACCATCAGCGCGATATCCATTTCAATACTATGTTTGTCACACTTTTATTTCCCACAAGAAATGTATAAAGTGATGTCCTGTTCTCCTTTTTTCCTCTGTCCTTCAGTTGAGGCTAACGGTAGCTGAGGCAGTGGGCTCAATGTGCCATCTGATGGCTAGCGATAAACTCGAGGAACAGATTCCCAAGCTCATCCCCGCCATTCTGTCCTTGTATAAGAAAAACAACGAGCATTACATCATTAGCAAGGTGCCCCTGGGTTGTCTTTGCTTTTTAACAAGGCTCATGAATGCTAAAAAACAACACACAATCTTTTCTTTTTCTTTTTTTAATTGTATTTGGTTAAGTCTTTCACATTGCATGAAACATAATTGTAAAAGTATGTCGACAATTGACCCAATTCTAGAACTACATGTTTGTGTCTTTCATCTTCCTTTGTATAGAGTCTTTGCCATGTTCTTGATGCGTCTATTAATATGGGCAGCAGGGTGCTCGAGACGCAACTGGACTGCTTGCTCATTGCACTGCATCAGCAGGTACAGGCTTCTAAAGAGCCTTTTAACTTTAGATGGGTTGTCAATTAACAAATGCTCTGCCTTTATTATTCAGTGTTATTTGTCACACTTCCAGCAAGTGCATGAAGAAAAGCAAAAAATGTCATAACGTTGGCGAGCTAAACAATAGTTAAGCCATGTAGTGCTTTATTTTACCACAATATAGCAGTAATTTTTAGGAATCATAGCCAAAGGTAGACATGGAAAAATAACAATCATTCTGCAAATCTACTATTACTAAAATTATCACCGTAATTTCCAGACTACAAGCGCTCCTGATTAAAAGCTGCAAAAGCTAAATTTAGCCATTTTTAGTTGGTGAGGTTTTTTGACATGCTACACTTAAAATGTATGAACATTAAATGAGGACTTAATGTAAGTGTTCCAACAATACTGCTTTGGGGTAGTGTCTTTGCAAATAGCCGTGCATTGCTGTAGGAGCATACATACAGTGAAACTATATTACATTGTACACAAAACAGTGTACATTCCTAGAAAATTAGATTTACCAAATATTTTTTTAATTATATTTCTTGATAGTTTTTTAATTTGATCTGTAACAAAGTTTTTTTTTTTTTATCTGTAACTTTCATCAATGTAATTGTTTTTCTTATTTTACATAGGTAAAAAAAAATATCAATATCAACTGATATGAAATACTTATAGTGGGATACATTTTTCTGCTATATCGCCAAACCCTACTAACTCATTATGTTTAAAAAGGCTCTTATTTAATCTTTATATTGTCCAGCTTATTCATTTTCATAGTTGTAAGAGGTGGTTTTTTTTCTTTTCTTTTTTTTTTTTTAAAAAAGGAAAAACAATACTTAACCATAGTGACTGATATGATTTATTGTGATACACTTTTCAGCCCTATTGCCCAGTGTTACCTCCAATTATACAATTATAGATTTATGTATGAAAGACTACAATGCATCCCCCCCCCCCCCCCCCCCCCCCCAGGTGTCCACCTCTGTTGATTACAGTAACCCTCCTACAGTCAAGAACCACAACGAAGTTCTCCGTTGCTTCAGTCTGTTAGGTATGAGAACTCTTTCCTTATAAGGGTTAATGTGACATAGACTATTATGTTTATCAGCCCTCATGGGTTATTATCATGGAGTCACAAGAGCAGTCATCATACATTATTTGTCAGCCATGATGTCCCTTTTGAGGATAATCGTATCAACTGTGAGGCTTATTGTAATCACATGTTCACTCTTGACCAATTTGTCCACACTTTTTAAAATCTTATTATGTATGCTATTTTGGTTACAATTTATGGTTTTTGATGCTTGAATATCTTTCCACTTACCTCCTAATCCAGCAAACGCCTTCCCAGACCGACTGGTCATGTTTGTTCTTCAGAGACTAGAGAACAGCAATGAGCGGAGTAGATTTGGCTCCCTGGCTGTCCTGCGTCACCTCATCAACTCTAGCAGTGAGCAAATACACTTACCATATTTATCCCCAACTCATTCCATTCACATTTTTGTTTGGCAGGGGAGACAGTCTAAATTCTTGTATAACTGCTCTGTTTGTTTAATTATGCGATATCTTGATACTTGTGCATATGTGCTGCAGCTTCCATGATGGAGACTAAGAAGCTTCTGATACTAGCCAGCATTAGGCAACCAATGACTGACCACAGTAACAAGGTAACACCTGTATGCATTCATGCAACTGATTCTCATCTAGACAAACATGAACTTTATCTCTCGACTTAGGTTAAGAAGCGTGTGGTCCAGGTAATCAGTGCCATGGCCCATCATGGTTACCTGGAGTTGGATGGAGGAGAAATACTGGTGCGATTCATAGTTCAACACTGTGCATTACCCGACACATATCAGGTATAGCGGTTTTGTTATTTTATTTTTTAAATGAATCTCGGAAATGTTAAGTATTTATTTGTGTATAGTCAGGATATTTGGTTACCATAGTGTAACACTAAATGCCCAAAGTGCATGTATGTTAAACAAGCTTTGGGGGAGGGGAAAAAAAAGCACATTATTCGTCTTCATTTAGTGAATGAGCTTGCATAGAAGCTTAATAAAGTGCTAAATATTTGGCTGAATGTGTGCACTTTATCGGGAGTTAGACTGAGGAGTGACACCGCTGGGCGTGAGGAAGAAGATGCAGGTAGGATATTTCTTTCCTGAGGGGGTCAAGGGGCTAGAAGCAGGTTCTAAATGACCGGCTGCAGTGTGTCTCGTGTGTCGCGAGGCACGAGGAGTAGTGTGGTGGTTTGCCCCAGCTGGCGCATTGTTTACAGTACACAATGTAATGAGATGTCTTTAAGCAAACAGTCGTATGTAATATGTTGCATCACTGAGAAACGTAATCTTTTTGTAAATCGTTACCGCGCCATCATTTTTTCCATTTACAGGAAAATAGGGGCAACCGTTATTGTGCCACAGTAGTGCCTCCTGTCCATTATACAATTCTTAAAACGTGCGGGTGAAAAATATGTTTATTTTAACACTCCAATTTGAGTCTGCAACTCTACAACAAGGTACAATTTCGTGAAAATTTAGTTTGATACAGTATTGGGGCGCCCAGATGGTTGGTGTCATTGGGCCAGTACTGGTTCTAGCCAGGAACATGTCGGGCCACCACCCGGAAAGGCTGAATGTAGAACCCTGCCAGTGTTAGTAGATGTATCTTGAATGTACAGTAGCCTAGTTAGTTTGGTTTGCAAACCAAAATTGCAAAGAAAATCACAGTGTAATGAAAATTAAATATGTGCTTGTCTTTCTATAGCGTGGACAGAAACCTGTAGATCCAGAAGAGGTAACAAATGAGTCGCTGAGGACGATGTGTGATAACACCCTTCATCTACTGACAACAACAGTTGGACGTCTGGCTGATGTATGTAAAGTACCAGTTACTCAGTTTTACTTGTCTATTTTATCTGTTGATGTTATGACCCTGGAGCTCAAATATTCATTTGGTCGTAGGTGCTTTGGCCAAAGTTGCTCTACTACCTGACCCCACCACAGTACAGCAATGCCACCACGCCACTGTGTAAGAGTCTGATTGTGCTTGGCAATAAAAAGAAAGACAACAAGGAACCTACCTTCATTATAGACTTTTCACAGGAAGGTAGGTGCAACATCAGAATCAATAAAAACACGAGGAATTAGTCTGTGGTAGTATGAGCTACATATTGCAGTAATATGCAATTGTGACAAACAAAAACGTGACCCACATTGCAAAGGTACAATTTGTGCTGTCCAAACATTTGCAAAGTGCCATTATGAAGTTTTGATTCAACCTTTTAGGGATTTGACAGCAAAAGGGAAGAAGCTATTGGAATGTCTGTTGGTTTTACATATCTGGATGTGGTCATTTTATGTACAAATTGGCAAGTTAACTTTTTTTTTTTTTTTTTTTTGTCTCTTGTAGTCAATCTTCCTTCTCCTCAAACTCTGATGATCAAACTGCTAGTAAGTACAAGCCACGTGTAAACACACAAATGGAAAATCAAAAGTACAAAGTAATTGTTTTCAATTGTTTTATTGTAAATTCTTTAATATCCAATTGCTCTAAAGAGTACGGTTTAACAGAGTAGCAGCCTCTATTCTTGTTTACTTCTATTCACCAAACTTATGCCTGATGATGTTTTGTTCATTCCAGGTCAATGCTGCATTTCCATTCAATAACGGAGGTCATGGAGCTCCATCACTCTCCCTCCTACAAATCCTCTCTGTCAACATTCACCGCAGCACAGAGGCCGTTTGGGACCAAGAGATCCCTCCTCTCCTCACTGTACTGGAAGGTAAGATGTTGGATGTTTTTTTTTTTTTTAATTGTCATTTGAACTTCTATCAAAAGCAAATGTCTTTTTCTCACTATCGTGGCTGTTTTGTTTTCAGAGTCAACGGCAGACAGCCTTGATAAGAAAAGTTGGGATGAAAATCTGCTGAAGGTTTTTTTTTTTTTTTTTTTTTTTTTTTTTTTTTTTTTTTTTTTTGGTTTTCTTCTTATTATTTTTTTTTAAATATAAGATTATGTACATTTGAGTAAATTGAACATTCAGCCATTATGCACACCACAGCGTTGACTAATATGCTAGAGTCTGTGGCGTAACCATTGTTTTCATTTGAACTAGATAACTCTCGTTATTATGTATTCTAGACTTCCATCAACAAATTGTCACTATGGGGTGGAATCCTCCTATGTCCAAATTTGGTTTATTTCATATTCTATTACAAATCTGTACAATTGCTTTATCCCAGTGGGTCTTTATTTTTAATAATTATTGACCAAACTGGTGCCAAGAATGGCTTGGTCTTCTTTTAACGATGCAATGTCAATGGTTCAACAAACTAGCTGTATGGTTTCCCCACTCAGAGCCATGATTATCCTTTGTCAATATTGTTTTAACAAACTTTAAGTTTGACTGAATTGCTTCTAAATCATAATTGAATTTTCTCCAGCTCCTGTCTAAAACTTTGGTGGCTGTTGACGATGACAAGTGGGTATGCCAGTTTGCAGCAGAATCAACAAATTATCTTTCCACCTATAACAATGCTTTGGAGGAGAAGGTACACACCTACTAACTAATTTATTAGCAGAAACATTGCAAGTTGAAGTAATATTTTCAAATTTTCTTTCTTTGACAGAGTTTCCTTTATCAGTGTATTGGAGTCACCCTCCAGCATTCTTTTAATAAGGACTTTGTTAAAAAACAGTTGCAGGAAATCCTCCTCACAGCACGACACAATGATGCTGTTGAAAGAGAGGTACCGCCAAATAAAATTATATTCTCATGAGCTGATTTTTGCCTTGGTTAATTGACTAGAATTAAACTCTTATAATACATTTCTCCAATGCTTGTTTTAAAGTGCTTTATAAATGGAGTTGAGTTGATGCAGGTTTGGTGGTAGCACTGAGCCGAAATGGCAATACTATTCAGTATTGATACACTTTGCAATTACAATGATCTATTTTATAATGTAAAATTTCATATTCAATACATATTTATCGCAAGGTATGAGTAAATAGCACATTCAAAAATGGAAGAAAAAAATATGTTTTTGTATTTATGTTGAAAAGGACCACAATAATACTGGACTTCACTTATATCTGGATAAGGTGAACATAACTCATTTGATTTCTCATTTGGTCAGGGTGTGGCTCTGGGCATTGGATTGTGTGCCAACAGCCATTTAGAAGGAACTCTGGCCAAGCTTGATGAGTTTGGAAAGTCTGATGCATTCAAGAAATCCCCGAGTATCTTCAACCTGCTCAAAGTAAAAAGATTTCTGATCAATTCAGTTCAAATCAGGAAGTTATCAGTTGATCCTCAATTTCTCTTGGCGTGTCCTGTCCTCAGGATCGTAATGACGTTGAGCTGGAGAAGGTAAAAAGCACATTAATCTTGTGTTATGGTCAAGTGGCTGTGAATGCTCCACCAGAGAAGATCCTCAATCGCATAGATCAAGACATTCTTCGCTGCATCAGTAAACATTTCAACACTAAGGTAATAGAAATATTATGGTGATACACTGTAAGGATGTTTTACAGTTGTCATCACAAAATGGAAACTTTTCTAATTTGGTCTTTTTTTCTTTTTTTTTTCTTAAGTGTACTGACTCAGTTATATCCTATGATTTGTCCTCTCTCATTAATTCTCGTAGATTTTTTTTTTTCTCTAACATAGTGGCAAAATCTTATAAATGTAGTTTAAAGGTTGCAACACTTTTTTTGTTTGTTTTTTTATTCATTTTGGGCTTGTGACTATATTACCTCTATTTCATACAGGTTCTGGGGATTAAAGTAGAGACAAAGGTATCGTCACAGGGATAGATTCAATTCATATTTCAGTTTCAACTTGCAAGTTAACTTTCTTACTTTCCTGGTTCTTTTCCTTTTTCTGGTGCACACGTTTGCAGTGATGCAGTCTTTGAAATCTTAACTCCTAAAAGTCAAAAATACCTTTGTTGCATAAAGCATTTTCATTTTGCATCCAACATTTTTAACAACCTTACAATTTTCAACTTTTCCACTACAAGGGTATCATCTTGTCAATGTGATTGGCACTATGATGGGAGCATTTTTTGGTTGCCAAAATGCTTTAAGCCTGCTTTAAAGTATTTCTCAGTTGCTTACGAAAGGTAAACGGAACAATAACGAACATGTTTTGTACTAACTTCTTGCATCATTCATGGATCACGATTTAATTCATGAACAAGAACAGTATTGCTGTTGTTGCTTTGTGTTCAACATTGTAAATCTCTCTTCCGCTCAACTTAAATTGCTTTGCAACATCTAAAATCCTGACTTGATTTTGCAGACTGCTCTCTGAATCCTGAGCAGGCTACTTCTTATTTTCTTTTTGACTCCTAGCAGCTTGTTCATGCATCTCGGCTTCAAACGGGTCTGTCACTTTCTATACCAGAGCCTGTGGGTGGCTGTTTAACTGACCTCTAATCAACACTGATTTATTCTTTTCACCTACAACAGGTGTGTCCACATCCGGTCCTCGAGGGCCTCTATCCTGCATGTATTAGATGTCTCTCTCCTCCAACACACCTGATTAAAGTGATCAGGATTGTCTTAAGGCTTCTGCAGAGCTTGATGATGAGCTGATCATTTCAATCAGGTGTGTTGGAGCAGGATACATCTAAAGCAGGGGTGACCAAGTCTGGTCCTCGAGAGCCCCTATCCAGCCTGTTTTCCATGTTTCGCTCCTCCAACACGCCTGATTCATAATCAGGATAGTGAGCTGATCATTTGATTCAGATATATTGGATTAGGGAGACATGGAAAACAGGCTGGATTGGTGCTCTCAAGGATCGGACATGGGCACCTTAGATCATCTAATGCATAATGGATAGTCGTGGCCCTCGAGGGTCAGATTTGGACACCCCTGAAAAATGGCATCTCAATCTTAAGGGGTGCAAACTTGGTACTCGAGGGCCAGAGTCTTGCAGGTTTTGGTTTCCCTTCTCCAACACAGCTGATATTTGATCAGTTCATCAGCAAGCTCTGAATAAGCTTGATTACGATCATGTTGATTGGAATCAGCTTGTGTTGGAAGAGGAAAACCTCCAAACCCTGCAGGCCTCAAGCCCTCGAGAACAGCGTTTGCCCACCCCTGATCTAGACTGTTTACACTGCTCTTGATTCTCGAGTTTACTTTTGCCTTGCTGTAAGTAAAATCTGCTACTGGTGGCGGCATACATATTTCATTCTTCAGAATTGTCAGAATTGGCATTTAAATCTGTCAACAGAATGTTGCGATGTTTGTATCCTCACCTTGCTCTCTTTTGTGTCCCTACATTTTTGTGTACCTGCAATTGTGTGTCTGTGTGTGTGGCCAAATGTTAGGATTTGACAATGAAACTAAGTTTGATCCAGAGTGTTGGCCTTGTTGCCAAAGCCATCAGTGAGTGTGTCAAGAAGCAAGGCTATGTCTTCTCTCGCAAACAAGAACTCATTGCTGTTATCCAGGTGAGTGATCAGCAGTTTTAAGTTACTTTCTAAAACAAATGGTGGAGCACGTGGTTAATGTCGCATCTGCTTGACTGTCTAGTGGGCTTAGCCCTATCTCTGTGGAGGCTGCATCCTCTGCTTCTAGTTTGTGTGGGTTTCCTTTAGGTACTCTGACTAGTTCCTACCACATTCCAAATATGTACGTTAGTTTAATTAAAGATTTAATTGATTGGGAATTATTTGCCTGTTTGCTAAGTAACAATAGGGCCAAAATCAGAATGGCTTTATAACTGATGGGCAGCTCAAATAAAATTTGAATTTGGTGTGTAATTTCATACTTGATATGATATTTATACAAGCAATTAAAAGTAAAATTTCAATACAATGCACAGTCACCCTTTCACAAATGTTTGGTAGTATAATTTTGGAGTAATTCTGCTAACCTTCTAGAACAATACCTTGATTAATTCCTTGCTGATTTGTTTTCATGGACAGGATTTTATTAAGGCAGAACCTGCTGATGCACTTCGGACTCCAGTGCGCCACCTGGTGATGAGCACCTGTGCCAACCTAATGTATCCTCTTACAGTTATGTTCCTGAGGAGTTTCACAGTTGAAGTAGACTAGCTATTGACATTTATTCTCTGCAATATGAACAGAAATGGGCATCGTCATTGACTGGAATTGATGACTGATGAAAGTGCCCACCTTTTAGCACTTTCAACGCTTGCTTGATAATGCGAAGCCTCACAAAAATACACGGATTGAGAAAGGACCATGTGTACTCACCGCGATGAACAGAAGTAATCCTGCTTCACTCGGTGCTCAGTCTGCATTTTTGTCAAGGCTTCGCATTATCAAGCATTAGCTGAAAGTGCTGAAATACGCGCCAAAAGGTGGACACTTCCATCCATCATCAATTCCAGTCAATAACGATGCCCACCTCTGGCAATTAATGTTTTGTTTTGTTTTTCCCCAACAAAGAACTATTGATAGCTGATCTTGTCGAAAGTAACAGTTTTGTGAGGTTGAGTTGTCATTCTTTCTGGTGTGACACTCATTTCCCAGTGTTTTATCCTTTAACCTTTTAGTGCTTCAGGCCTCTCGACCCAGCATTGAGTGAGAATGAGAGTTTTGACTTGTTGAAGGTGTGTGTGAACAGCGTGTTCTCTCTTCCACCTGAGACACACACTCCAGAGAAAACGACAAAAGAAGAAGAAATACTAGACCCTAAACAAAGAAAGGTGAATGGCGCACGTTTTCACCACCTACCTTAAGATGCAAACAATCATGCACATGTACTACATTTTTTATGACAACATATTATGTGTGCAGGCCTTGTACATAGACACATTGTCTTCACTACATAAATTACTGAACAGTGTGCTCGGCAAGGATCCCACACCTGATAGTTTACAGAGTGTATTCAAGGTAGGACTCTTTCCCATATAGCTCTATATCCAGTTCAACTGAATAAGATGTGTTGTATGATTACAGAAATCATGTTGTTGAAAATGAATTTTCACTTCCAAAATTTTGACAGTCACTTTACATCGCAAGACTGCATAATATATATACAACTGACATTCATTGGGGCTGTCCTTATTTGTGCATCATCATTTCAAATAATTTTATCTTAAACAAAAATCTCACGAGCTCGTCGCGATACTCGTCTTTTCTTTCATGTGCAAGCAATGTGGAAAAGCCAGCATACATAGTTTATTATAAAAGTTAACATTATGACTTGTATGAGACATTAATATGTAACAGTGCCGTTGTACATAAAACAGACTGTTTAGAGAACTTTTTTTTTTATTTTTATTTTTTTTTAAACAGGCTAAATGCTCAGTGCAAAAGCCTGATGGAAAAATAATACACAAGCACTTTATCTTCTAAAATTACACTGCAGCACTTTAGAACATTTTAAATTTCTCCAAGTAAAAGCCAGAGGAAGTTGGCATTGGCTTATAATAAAAAAGGAAATTGATGATTGTAATGTCAATTACTGTTGTATGAACTACAACAGCTTTGAGGAAAGAATGACTGTGAGAAGTAGAGCAAACAAAATATACAGTTTTTTATTTATTTATTTTTTATTGTAATACGAATAACAAATTTAAAACCAACAAACGTGAGTTGCATGGATATTGTATAGCAGGTTTCTCCAATCCTGGTCACCAAGCAAAGCAGGTTTTAGATGTTTCCGTCCTCCACACACGATTCATGTAATCAACAAAAACCTGCAGGGCTCCGGTCAAATAAATCAATTGAGATGCTCACATAAGCATTGCATGAAAGATTGTCACAGCTTTTGTCGCTAGGTTTTAGTTTCGTATATCAAGATTATGACTGTGTAAATGCTCTGTTTGATGCAGATTAAGCGCATAAATGTTTCAAATTTTGTTGATTAATTCCAAATATTTTTATTGTTTAAAAATAAATAAATAAACAAGTATAAGTTTTAATACACAACCAAAGTCAAGCTTGGTCAAAGTTATGCACTGTCACATGTTTACACTGATTTTTAAATTCATTGCATTGACAATCTGTCATACTATAGGGAATTAAATAAACATAAAAGATATTTTGCACATCATTCTTTGTAACCTAACAATAATTAAATCTGGCTGATGCAGTGACATTCACAGTCACGATTCCCTCCGTTGCTCTTTATCGTCTAACATCATCATGTTATGTCTTACGCAGCACGTTGAATGCTGGCTGACCTCGACATTAGACCACGAGAGAGAGAGAGCTATCTCGGCCACTGCTCACATGCTGACTCACTATCTGAACAACATGACAGTAAAGGTGAACACATAGATTCAAGTGTTGAGTTACTACATGATATCTAATTTAGACTTCTTCTTCTTGCGTGCAACCTTGTCTAGAACATGATGTCTTTCCACAACCTTGGAGCTCTGCTGGGTCGACTGTCTCCACGCTGTTCCGACCCTCATCTCGCTGTCCGCACCACTGCTATTGACTGTGTATACATACTGCTTTCGATCCAACTACTCTATGAAGGTGAAAACACTTAAGAAAATCATTGATGAGTTTGTCATGTGTGTTATGTAATATAATGTGTAGGCAGACACGGCGCTCCGCATACACTTATCATGCACTGCGCGTAGGGCACCAACTGCCTAAGGGGGCACCAAAAAACAAATCAAGCCCGTAAAAATAATCGTATTAGTAATTATAATATCAGTGTCTAATATTTAAAATAAAAGCTTGTAACGCATGTTAATAAATACAAAAAATAATGTAGCATTATTTACTCGACGAGCGGTATCGCTGGTCTACGTTGGTGCCCCCCCTCCCCTAGTAGTTTGTTCCTATTAGGGAAAGGGGGAGGGCTGTGGGGTGCACTTTTGCTCCAACGAAGCAAACTACTAGGGAAGGGGGGAGGGGGGCGGGGTGCACTTTTGCTCCAACGGAGCAAACTACTTGGGAAAGGGGGACGGGGGCGGGGTGCACTTTTGCTCCAACGAAGCAAACTACAGTACTTGGGAAAGGGGGAGGGGGTGGGGTGCACTTTATGCTTCAATCGCAAATTTGGCAGAAGTTTATTCTTGGATATCTGGACATGTCATCAAAAAGGCATCAAGAATTGGGGGCGGAAAAGAGGAAAAGAAAAAACAATGAGATGATGCTCTCACGTCACTTGCAGGTATGACAATTTGTTTATTTTGTAGCAGCTACGTTTACATGACCACAGTTAGCAAAAAACAAAACAAAAACACTCCAAACCGCCAAAGTGGAATGGTTGTGACCAGCACGTTCATTATAGGGTAAATGGAATGTGACGAGACAATGTTGTTTCATATGGAACGGCCAAGAGCGGCATGTACTGGTAAAAGTGTAATTTGAAAATAATAATAATAATCATCTTAAGGCTAAGTATATTTCCTCATTTCATATTCATAGTTTTAAAATTATGTCCAGAATTTTTACATAGTGCCCTATCAGTCCTTCTCTAAAAAGGTAGATTATTAAAATTTTCATGTACCTGTGTTTTAAATATAGGCCTGCACAATACCATAATCCTAATCAATTTAGAAAATGTTTGTACCGTGGTTGGTTCAAAACCATATTTCATTGTAGAATCCCTGAATATTGTCTTGTATTTCTGAATACAGGATCAATGCTTCAATATGTTCAAGGAGCATTTCATACCCTAACATAAATGCGGAAATTGCACAAAAGCCGTCATATGATGACCTGATGGCCGATTTTACAGCCCAGAAATGGAGACATGTGCCTCTGTAGGGCCTCTACTAACTTGCTTGCACTTTATTTCCAGATGTTTATTTGTTAATAGTAGTGGCATTGAGTTTCATTTTAATTCATTTAGCTTTATTTATTTGAGTATTTGCTGTCATTGTTAGTTTTAGAAAGACTTATTATTTATCACATATTTTTGTGAACATTTTCAAAACTTCAATATTGACACTTACAAGTAGGGCTGGGTATCTATTCAGATTTCCAGAATCGATTTAATTCGATTCACAAGGGCCCGATTCAATTCATGATTCACAACGATTTTCGATTCAGTTGAGGAATTCATGCAGCACATATTTTAGACAGTCAAAAGTACCAATGCTTCAAAGAGTAGAAACTTCTTGCTATAATTTAATGCATTAGTAAGAATATGAATATTTACATTAGGAATTGAATCCATTGCAGTTACATTAATCTGTTTCATTTAACATGGCCCGATTAAAAACAATAAATAATAATTTAAATAAATTACAACCACAGCACAGGCTGTGTAAATAAATTGACAAAAATGGGGGGGGGTCGATATATTGGAAAAACACAATATGCTTAGGGCACCAAAATGGCGAGCTGTGTGTATAGGCTATCTGTTTTTTTATTTTATTTTTTATTTTTTTTATTTTTTTAAATTATTTTTTTTAATATAGTTAAGTTAGTTTCAGGTTGACATACACTGACAAAATGATTGAGGCAATGAAAATTACAGCTAAAAGGAATTTCGGACCTAATAACCCAACTAACTTTCAAACTGTTCTGACTAAATCATGAAATGTGCAATAAGACTCAGTTATAATGATGATGTGTCAAGATCCTGTCCGCATTGGCCGGAGTCCTGCATGTTTTTGAGGCTTCTCTACTCCAACACACTTGATTCAATGATCAGGATAATTAGCAAGCCCCTGCAGAGATTGCTGATGAGCTTAAATATGAATCAGCTGTGTTGAACGTGGGAAACCTCTAAAACAGGGGTGGGCAAACTCCGTCCTCAAGGGCCAGAGTCGTGCAGGTTTTGGAGGTTCCCCACTTCCAACACAGGGTGATTCCAGTCAACAGGATCGTTATCATGCTTATGCAGTGCTTGCTGATGAGCTGATCATGTATCAGCTGTGCCCAGCCCTGATTGAAAACATGCAAGACCTCGAGGACCTGACTTTGACACTACTGATGTATAGTAAAAAGTAGTCTTCATTTATTTTTATTTTTCAAATGCATGCCTTTTTTTCTCCTGTGCACATTTGTCCATTTATTGTAGATTGATGTATTATGCATCTGATAGTTTAATTGACTTTTTTTCTGCTGAATCTAAAATTCAGGTTTCGCCCTTGACTATAAAGATGAAGCAGTGGAAGGTCTATTGCCCCTTAAAACACAACTAGAAAACCCTAACCATTCAATCCTCTACAAGACCTGCTCTGAGCTCACCAAGGTACATACCCACTCAATAACAGGCTCTTTTGGAATGAATGTAGCTTTCATCTATCATTTAGTGGTTATGCTCACACTGAATATGCAACTTCATTCAAATGCAAGTGAATGTGTAACAAATGTGCTGTCACTTTGTATTTGCTCATGCACTTCAGGTGATGAGCAAGCGTCTACCTCAGCAGCAGATGACCACATTGGTGTTTATGTTGTTTGAGGGCCTGGTTGACAGCCAGACGAACTGTTGCAGAGCTTCATCTGTCATCCTGAACACGTTGCTGAAGAACAGAGGCGGCGGATTACAAGAGATGGTAGCGCTATTGCTATAGGCGGCACACCCTTTATTGCTGCACACTGTGCTTGTTGCGTCATTTGAAATACCGGTAGTTTTGGTCTTACAGAGTCTGAATGTCTTTGTGGCAGGTACCAGAGATGCTGGAGGTGCTTCATGTGCGACTGCAGAGCATCACTGAGGATCAGGTAGGCTAAGGCAATACCACACACACAGTGGTATTTATTAGCTTTTATTGTGTGGTTTTTAGTACAAACTCAATTCCAATGAAGTTGGGATGTTGTGTTAAACATAAATAAAAACATAATACAATGATTTTAAAATCCTGTTCAACCTGTATTTAAATGAAAACGCTACAAAGACAAGATATTTAATGTACAAACTGATAAACCTTGTTTTTAGCAAATAATCATTAACTTGGAATTTTATGTCTCCAACACATACCAAAAAAGCTGGGACTGGGACAGGTGTCAAAAAAAGGCTGAGAAAGTTGAGGAATGTTCATCAAACACCTGTTTGGAACATCCCACAGGTGAACAGGTTAATTGAGAACAGGTGGATGCCATGACTGGGTAAAAAAATTAGCTTCCCTGAATTGACCTTTGAAGCAAGCAAAGGGGCTTTAATTTTTTCAGTGAAGGGTATCTTCACTTCCCTCGCCATGCAATTTTGCCCAAAAACAAAAGGAAATACGCATCGCTGTCTGCTGCTACAGACGTCAGGAAAAGACAGTCACCTCACTCACTTCGACCGATTGTCAGTAAAACCGAAGTTTATGGACATTGTTCCCGTCAAGCTGGGTAGTAATGAATTTATATTACCTGAAAGTTTCAATGTTTTGTTGGCAGTTATAGTAAATAGTAAGTCAACAAACATGTGGACGGTTAGCTACCCGGAGCTATCGTTAGCCTTTGGCTAAAAACAACAATGGAGAACATTACCTTAGTGCAGACGTAGTAGTTTGTGGTCATTTTGGAGGGATTCGACTGGTCGTGTGTGTGCTCTTCCACAAAGTTTGATCCGGCACAGACATTTTTCGTAGTTGTTTGGGGGTTTAGAGAAGGGAATAATCTGGACAGTGTCTTTCTTAAACAAGCCGTGATTACCGCAAGACGCTGTTTAGTCAATCGGAATAACAGCTATTACTCTTATACAAGCCGTGAAGACAGCATTTAACCAATTTTATTGGGGGGTTTTTCTTGACTTTGGATAACCACGCAATGCACTACGGGGAGCGGGATTGCTTTGGTTTGTCCGCAGCAAAACGCACGTGCCGTCGCAGACATGAAGTCTTGTGTCTTGATTGGTTTACTAGGACCTGCGGGCGTGGTTTAAAGTAAGATCAATTGCTCAATCATTCACAAGCAAAGATTGTGCAAGGTTCACCTCTTTATGAACAACTGTGTGGGAAAATAGTCAGTTACAAAACAATGGACCTCAGTCACTAACAAATGCGTAGGAATTTTCACACTTCGTACGTGAAGTCACCATCGTGCATACTAATTTTTGTTTGTACGACTGCGTATGTTGATTAATCAGAATTCATTATAAATCAGAGCGTGTGCGTCAGCATAACCCATGCCAAGCCTCATTCTGCATGTATTACAACAGCTTGGCTTCATAGTAAAAGAGTGTGGGTACTAGCCTGGCCTGCCTTCAGCCCAGATCTGTCTCTCATTGAAAATGTCTGGCGCGTTATGAAGCGTAAAATATGACACCGGAGACCCCAGACTGTTGAACAGCTGAAGTTATACATCAAGCAAGAATGGGAAAGAATTCCACCTACATGGCTTCAACAATTAGTGTCCTCAGGTCCCAAACGTTTATTGAATATAATGTCATTGAAAGAAAAGATTATGTAAACATGACCCTCTCCCAGCTTTTTTGGAACGTGTTGCACCCATAAAATTTTACGTTATTGATTATTTTCTGGACACAATAACATTTTTCAGTTTTAACATTAAATATCTTGTCTTTGTAGTTTTAGACTTAGACTTAGACTTGACTTTATTGATCCCTTTGGGATGGCTCCCTCTGGGAAATTTACAAAAATAATTAAATCAATCAATAAATAAGGTTATTACACCAGAGATTGAATTAATAATAACAATAATAATAAAATGAAAAATAAGAATTCAATCAATAAATAAGCTTATTACACCAGATATTGAATTAATAATAAGAAAATAAAAATTCAATCCGCCCCAACCTCATTGGTATTGGGTTTGTATTTTTTTCATGTCTGGAATGGCACTCTTGTTATGCAAGATTAAATAACTTGTACGTGAATTTAGGTGAGAGTGGCAGTTGGGCAGACGGTGCTAATCATGGCATCTCAGCATCTCCCGATTGTTGTTAACACACTTGTTGAACAACCACTACCATATGACAGGTAAAAGTACATTTTTACATTTGGTCACCACACACTTTAGTGCCATTAAAGAGTTAATTCAAATACTTGGCAACCTTTTGTCCCTCAAATAGTTTTTCAATGCATTTTTTTTAAGTTCTGTTTCCTATCTTTACAGCTGGACCAGCGAGATGTGGATGGCCTTAGGAGCAGACCCCATAGTGGCCAGTCAAATCATAGAGATGGTGATGGAGAAACTTGCCGTCATGGCTCCCTATGTGGACAAGAAAGAGTCAATGATTAGAGGAGGAACAACAAAGGTGGCTACTAATAAGCCACTTGCTGTAAGTGACAAACACGCTGCATGCATGCTGCTACCCTGGTATTGCAGTACATGACTGTCACAAATATGTGTTTTGTTTTGTTTTTTGGTCCTAGATGACATGTGGTCTCAAGGAATTGTTATTAAATGGCCAGAGCCAGGAGCCGGCCCTAAGCAAGTTTTCTCAACTCTTCTCCTGTCTCATTGTCAGACTGGCAGTGAGTGTTGGTGTATCTGCACCAAAGGATAACACCACCAAGCGTGCTGCCTCCGTCCACGTTGCTGGGTTGGCATATTTGTCTTGTATCAAGCATATTATAGTGACTAATATTTTTGTCTTCTCTGTGTGTCCAGAGTGGCGGCCGATGCACTGAGAATTTTGCTAGCGAGAGCTCAGCTAGATGAAGTGTTGAATAGACTAGATGAGGATACAGCTTGGGAGGCAATGAGGGAGCAGAATACGCACATCACTGGAGTAACACTACTAGCAAGGTAAATTCTTTGCATTTTGTATCTCTATTTTCTGACAGGTAAATGTAATTGCATAAATTATTGACAAAAATAATTCACAGCAAATTACTATTTATCATAAGAAAGTTTAGCACCACCCATTAGGATCCCAAATGAGCAATATCGTTGAACAGAACTAAGGTGCATTGTGGAATGCCCATCTATCTCCACTAGTTGGTATGAATTGACAAGAGGGCATTGCATATAATATTACTCAACTTTATAAAGCGCTTTAAGAACAGGCATTGCTGTATACAAAGTGCTGTACATAAATATCAGTTTTGCATTAAACAAGAACAAAGCAAACATTTTGAAGTGCAAATACAAGTTTTTTTTGTTTTTGTTTTTTTTTCCAAGTAAATACATTTTACATCAGTAAATAAATAAGAAGTAGGCGGGTGAACAAAGTTACATCCATTTTCTTCTGCTTATCCGTTCGGGTCACGGGGGCAGCAGCTTTAACAGGGAAATCCCACCGCCGTCTCCCCAGTCACTTCATTTAGCTCTTCAGGAGGAATCCCAAGGTGCTCCCAGGACAGACACAGGACCCATCTCCAGGGTCATCCCCGGGGACTCCTCCCAGTAGGATGTGCCTAGAACACCTCATCAGGGAAGCGTCCAGGAGGCATCCTAAGCAGATGCCTGAGACACCTCATCTAGCTCCTCTCGATGCAGAGGAGCAGTAACTCGACTCTTCACTCGATTTAGGTTAGATGAAATATACCTGCAGTCTGAATCCAGCTCAAGTCCACAAAACACATGCAGACTTCACAAGAGAACACCCATGCACCCTTGAGGATCCTGCAGACGGTGTAGAACTGGTCCACTGTTCCAAGGCCAGGTCGAAAAGCTCCTGTATCTGAACTTTGACTTCCCGACTGACCCTCCTCTCCAACACCTTTAAATAGACATTACCTGGGAGGCTGAGGAATGTGATCCCACTGTAGTTGGAACCCACCTTCAATAGGCGTAGCACCATCCCGGTCTTCCAATCCAGAGGCACTGTGCCCGATGTTCATGCGCTGTTGTAGAGGCTCTTGACTCTGGGTGGATCGCTTCCACCTCTAGGGCCTTGACACCAAGGAGCCTTTTAACCACCTTGGTGACCTCTCCAGATTCCCCAGATTCTGCTTCCTCAAAGGAAGGTGCGTCAGTGGAATTGAGAATCTCTTCAAAGTATTGTAACTCACAGCATGCCGCATCGAAGTCAAAGTTAAAGTGTTAATGACTCACTACTTCGCCCCTCCTGAGAGCCAGATGATGGATGGGAATTTTTGAAAGCCGTCAGCAAGTCATTTAGCATGACCTCACCAAACTCACCCCTTGTCGAAGTTTTTGCCTTGCTTGGTCAGCTGTTACTCATCAGCTAACTCCAGTCCAGCAGACTCTGAGGCCTGATAAGACTCGTTTAGCTTGACTGCATTCCTTACCGCTTGGTTTTGCTGCCACAGTGGGTATGGACCACCTTACGGACACAGCTCCGGTCAGCCGTTCAACAATGGAGGCATGCAACATGGTCCCATCGTACTAAATGTCCCCCGCCCCCTTTGGGATGTGAGTGAAGTTTTGCCCAAAGTGAGAGTAGAAGCTCCTTCTGACAGGGGACTCTGCTAGACGTTCCTAGCAGACCCTCATCATACATTTGGGTCTGCCAGGTCCAGGTCGGACCGGCATCTTCCCCCACCATTGGAGCCAACACACTATCATGTGGTGATCAATTGACTGCACCGCCCAACTCTTCAACCGACCGGCCACACCCCTTTTTGCAGAAAATGTCAAAATTCGGTGGGCTGTAGCTCCCAAACCCCTGCTTCGATTGACCTAAAATTTGAGATTTAGTGTTGTGCCATCACTATCAACAAGTACACCAAATCTCATTAAAATCAAAATCCTCTTGATTAAAGCATAATACCCCTTCGTTAGAAATGGGGTTTGTAATACTGCTACTCCTACCACATTTAATTTTGACTGCTGCCAGTAATTGTAATAATATGAGTTCTAAACTACAGCTTCTGGTACAAACATGGGATAGTAAGTATACACTCCTCCGGTCCTCCGTGATAGTTAGTAGAGCTTTGATCGATCACGATCGGCTGATTTACGTGGAAAAGTACGTGATCGGCATATGTCAATGTCTTTCATTGCCGATCACAAAAAGCAATCTCGAGAAAATTTGGATAGACTGATTTTAGACTGATTCTTCAGTTAATCGAAAAATGATTAAGTGAGCTGATTATTAAAATAATTGTTAGTGAGCAGCTCTAAAATTGAAATGTGCAAGAAAGCCGTGTGGTCGGTATTGATCAATCTCACTGATGGATGATCGATAGTGGTATCAATAGCATAAAACACTGATTGGAACATCCCTTGTGGTCATGGCTATCTCAAGAATTAAGTTCTTTTCGTCATTCTCCCTTCCCAGGCTTTATACCTCGAGGTCTTAATATAGTAATAAAATTTAATATGTTTCTCTTGTCAACAGGGCTATGGCGAAACATGCCGGTCCCAGGTTGCCCGCTATCGTCGAGTGTTTATGCCCTTCTTTGAACAGCATTTATGAATGTCAGCGGATCACCGTCACTGCTTTCTTCTCTGAGGTGACAACTACAGAATACCACTTATGTGAATATTCACACAGTTGGTTTTTTTCTTAATATTCTGAAGCAAATGACTCTTCCTTTCTAGCTCTTGAACCATCATGTGGCTACAGAGTTGATGTTTATTGACGTGTTAATGAATAACATGATGGAAAGGATATCGGATCCTTGCTGCACTGTTCGCATGTTAGCCGTGCGGGGTCTTGGCAACATAGCAGTCGGATCACCTGAAAAGGTACACATGCTTGCAAACATTGGCATAACTTGATTAAGCTCACTATTCATCTCTCCTTCTTCTTTACAGGTGAACAAATATGCCAAAGAACTGCTGGCGGCCATGAGTTCAGGCATGGAGGAGAAAGATGACCCAGGTAATTGTCGTGTTGGACAACATCATAGTTTGGGAGTGTTGGGGGTATTTCCTGTTATCTGGTCTGATACAATTAATAACTCTCTAAACTGGGTCTTGGTTTCTTTTCTTCATGTAAAACAGAGAATCTGTCATCTGTTTTTGTAGCCAGGGGTACACATGCTGTACCTGTAAATGTGTACATTCGAACATACTCGCAAGTATGTTCGAACATATTTGCGAGTATGTTCAAACATACTCGCCAGCCAAAAATGTTTACTCCACATTAGCAGCTCTACGCTTCAGTAGATTTGTTTGTTGTGACTGAAGTGTGTCGTTTTGAAAACAGTGTGGGAGTGATACAAATTTAGTCTGGTGTTTGGATAGTAGTGGCAATATCTGTCAATATTCGCAAAATTATAACAAATGGAAACAGGGATAAGTCACGTAATTTTTCACTTAAAAAATTTCTAAACGTTTGCATGCAAACCCCATTATAGAGGGATCACTTTATTTTAAATGTCTTTATTTCAAATTCAATGGAGCAGCCGTTTGGCATTTGTATTTTACTTGATTGGACAGTATTTTGTGACTGTTTTTTTTTTTTTTTTTTTTTTTTTTTTTTTTTTTATCTTGGAAAAAAATGTCAAACTAAGCTAAAACAATGCATTTAAAAAAAAAACTAATGAAAAGTAACAAATCCACTCCTAAAACTGATTTAATAAAAAAAAAAAAAAAAAAAAAAAAAAGTCAACCCAGAATACAAACTGTAGTGAAAAATGAATGTATAGATTTGGACTTGTAGAGCACCACAAATGTGTGCCATACATCACGATGCCAGCATATCATGTGAGATGCACGTCTTGCAGGCATAAAATCCACTCTTTCATCATGCTGCAGTAAAAAATCCAAACGTCATTTGTTGATTGAGATGGTGGGCTGGTTGCCTTTTCACCACAATTGAACCAACAACTGTTTCGCTTGATTAAAGTGACAACTCGCCAATTGCAGCTTTTCATTTTTGTTTTTGTTGCTGTGTGATCTTGTGTGCAGGCAAGCTGATTACTCTTGAGGCAATGTCAGGTCTGTCTAAAGTTCTGCTCTACCTGGACAAGAAGAATGTCCACCTACTAGTGGTTTATATTTTCATGAAGATCAAACCTTTTTTAGAAAGTGTAAGTTGAAGTTGAAGTCTTATTTGCGTATCAGCTTGAGAAAAGATGTTAGCTATTGTGTTTGTGCCCATCCAGGAGAATGATGAGATTCGCTGCGCTTCCATTCACCTCATGGGGAAACTGTCCAAGTTTGGCTCCGGTGAGCCGGTGTTCAAAGACCAGATACACAACGTTCTGGTCAGCCTGCTTTTACACCTGGTTGATCCAAACCCACATGTGGTCAAGGTAGGAAATCCGCTGGTACGCTAACACAAACCTGCAATTAAGATGTCTGTGCTCTTATTTGTTTGCAGGCATGCAAGTATGCGATGCGCGTGTGCGCTCCAATGGTGGGCTCGGAGCAGATTACAGCCATGTTTCAGAACCACCTCTATGAGGATAAGAGCTTGCACTACGGGGAGTTCATCAATGATCTCACCAAGTATCTGGTGAGACAGACAGACAAGATCTTACTGGCAATAAGCACGCGATGTACAAATGACTTACATGAGGAGAAGCACAATAGCAAATGATGAATGGAAGGGATGTCCAGATTTTGTTTGGGAGTATTGGTTACGATCAGGTTTTAAATCATGAGAATTGATCACAAGAATATTAGGGATAGCTGATTATCGGCACTGATATTGGGCATTTTGACGAGTATCTGTATCAGCTTTTTTTTAGTCAATCTAAAACCATTTTAATCTAAGGGCACTATTTATTTTTATTTTCGGTTAACTTTATAAGAGATGCTGCTGACCCTGGGAACCTTCTGAAATGTGAAAGTTTAAAGGGATACTTCACTTATTTAGCCCATTATGGCAATAAAAAGTTAATATTCTGTCTATAATTAATTTGATATTTTCATTACTTTTCATGTACAATTAGTACCTTTAAAAACACATTTTGCAACTTGCTGTCGACTGAAAATGACATCACAAGGGCTCAGGTAACCAATCACAGCTCACCTGTTTTCGAGGTTTGGTCATGTGACATTCACAAGCTGAGCTGTGATTGGTTACCTGAGCCCTTGTGATGTCATTTTCAGTCGACAGCAAGTTGCAAAATGTGTTTTTAAAGGTACTAATTGTACATGAAAAATAATGAAAATATCAAACTTATTATAGGCAAAATATTAATGTTTGACTGCCAAAAATGGCGAAATAAGTAAAGGATCCCTTTAAGATTTCAGGTATTTTTTAAATTTGGAAAACAATTTTTACTGTAGAGAGCTAAGGTATTGTATCCATTTAACTTTTGATGACATACTGATAACCTCAAGCTCGCTGAACATTTTGATAGAAATTTAAAAGGAATTTGTCGAAGGAAAAAAACCCCTCCTACATTTCGAAAAGTGAGAAATTGTTCAATAAACATGCTTTAAGCCATTACAACAAAGTCAAGATTGGCATTTGTATTTTTTTTTTTTTTTTTTTTTTTTTTTTAAAAAGACTTAATATCTTTCCCCCGCCTTTTTACTAAAAATGAATACTGACTCCAAGTATCGTTATTGGCCTCCTTGGTTACTAGTAATCAGTATCGGCCCTGCAAAAAAACATATCTGTATTGGTATTTTTGTAGATCCAAGACTTTCCAGGCATGCTGAACTTCTACCACATCTCCGTACTGCAGTTCTTCAAGAGCAACTGGTCCGAAGTCCGAGCAGGAGCTGCAATGTTCATTGGTATGGATGATCACTCGTCGACATTCTCTTGTTTTAACGTTTTTGAGGGAACTGCCTAATATGTGTGTTCATCAGGGTTTCTGCTGGGGAACCTTCCAGAGGAGCATTACTCTCACCTCAACATGGGCACCATCACTCAAGGTGAAGCAGCTTTTGCATATTTGAAATAGAATACAATCTGTGGTTGTTTTTACTGTACCTAAATATTAATCTTGAATGTGCATATGTATCTGTATGTATGTGAATCATCAGGCCTTGTGATGCTGCTCCAAGATCCCGACCCTGTGGTAAGAGTGAAGGCTGCAGAGGCCATGGGACATTTTCACTGATACAAACATCCGCATGCCATTTAAATTGCTGGCAAATAGTCGTCAACATGACTGAGTCCATTGTTTTTTAATCGGTCATGCAATTAGTCATGGCTGTATGTATATATGGTGCAAAATTGCTATCTTCAAGCCATTAAAGAAAAATTATGTTTTAATGACCTCATACAGGTGACACCACGTTCGCATTGACAAACACCTGCACTTAAACACGCGTAGCTTTATTGACCGTGTTTTCACACTTCACTTCTGGTACAGAGAAAGTCTTCATTTCTTGTTATATTTTAGCAACCAAAGATTGTAGTTTGTAGCAGAAGCATGGCAGTGATGTGCTGTATGCCTGTCACACACATGCATTTTTTTTTACTGCATATGTAGAGAATTATGTTTATAAAAATAAAAAAATTAGTTTCTTTAAATATTGTCTAGATGACTCCTATTTCCAAATTGAAACGTAGACTTTTTACATGACACTGGGTGTTGGTAAAGTATGTGTGGATGTTTGTTTTAATCAATACAAAACCATATTTCACTAATACAAGTGTACCACTTCTTATTGTTGTGAAGTAACATCAGCTAACCACTTTTCAATTAAATGTGTCAAACTTGCTGATTGGGACCACCTGTTTGAGCCGTGTCTTTGCCCTTCCCAGACACAAGCAATATCCTTGATCATAATCAAAGCATCTCGCTGAGCTATATATATTTTTTTTAAATCTTTTATTAAAGTGTTACTCTGGTGCATGCCATCACCAACTGTAACATAGCAGCCAATAGATATTAGAAGTGCAATAAAATGTCACAATTCATAGAGGAAGTACACTTTAATGTTGGAACAAGCCTGATTCATTTGTGCCAAAATATCTTTTGAGAACATTTTCATTTGGTTGTCTATCTCACGATGAATGTGTTTTATGTTTTCTTGTTGTCCGTGTCACTGTTTGTGCTTACAAGTGTAGCCGGTTGTATCTCAGACTTGTGAATATTTGATCAATTCAGGGTTGGTTTGGTACATAATTATATTGGAGTACCCTCGTGAGGATAAGTGGTTAGGAAAATGGATGAATGGATAGTTCAGCCATTTCCTCCATTTTCCTATTTCTGTAGCACTTTAAGATCTGCAGTTTTTACCTTATAAAAGAAAAAAAAAAACTTGATAAAGGAGCTGCATTTTTACATTCCTATCCTGAAACTAACTAACTAACCAGCCACTTAGTTAGCTGAGGTTAGCCCTCCAAAGTATAGCGTAATACTAATCAGTAATACAGTTGTGGATATTAAGTTAAGGCAAAACATCTGTTTATTGTACTGAGATGCTAAATGAAGATGTGAAATCTTCAGCCACTTTCTGTGTTAATGTAACTATAATGACTCTATTGTTTTGTAATTTACAAGTTATGCTGATATGGCTGTTCATGTTTACTATATTGTATGAATTTGTACATTCAGCATTGTGTCAGGTTGACTTTCTGTCTGTGCGACTGCGTGTTACATGATATCTTATTGCAAATGGCTCAATGTATGAATGTGGGGGAAGGGGGGAATAAA
Source organism: Festucalex cinctus (assembly GCF_051991245.1). NCBI lineage: Eukaryota > Metazoa > Chordata > Actinopteri > Syngnathiformes > Syngnathidae > Festucalex > Festucalex cinctus. Next base: position 24,525,904 of record NC_135417.1, read on the forward strand.
GGTTTACGTCACTTGTCGTGTATCAACAGCCCAAGATGGGAAGACTATGTAAATGGAAAAATAAAGACATGTATAAAAAATAAGCTTGATTTGTTTCAGTATTTCAAAAGCAACATTTTTAGATGTAGGACATGCAATTGCATGCATTTACTCTATAAGATAAGTGAACTGACACCTCAAAAAGTGTTCTGTTTATTGTAATTAAAGCAGACTAGATGTGTTGTGGGGTGGCACGGTGGATGACTGGTTAGTCCAGGCTCCGGCCTTCCTGGGTGGAGTTTGCAAGTTCTCCCCGTGCCCGCGTGGGTCTTCTCCGGGTACTCCGTCCGACCTCCCACATTCCAAAGACATGCATGGCAGGTTAATTGGGAGCTCCGAATTGTCCATAGGTGTGCGTGAGTATGGATGGTTGTTCGCCTCTGTGTGCCCTGCGAGTGGCTGGCAACCAGTCCAGGGTGTTCCCCGCCTACTGCCCAGAGCCATCTGACATAGGCTCCATGGATGGATGGATGTGTTGTCTGATCCATGTGATGTTTCTGCAGTTTCATCGATATCCACATGGGTGTGCCAAATAGCTACACATATATTTTTTGTTTTGCGCACTTTAAAACTAAAAAGTGTTCTGAATATAATTGCACCGTGTTCTCTACACTTATTCTGTTCATTATTTATGCGTGATCACACTTAAAAACAAGACCTTGATCTAAATGGCTTTGAAAGATTTTGGTAGATTAATGGTTTTGATTCAAATACGTGCAGGCAATGTGAGGAGGGATTCGGAGGAAAGAGGCGAGCAAACAGTGATGCGCCACTTATGAGGACAGTGCCTTGCTAAAGGGTGCCACAATAGTAGCCAATAAACAGACTCTCGAACCTGGCCCCCTCAGGCTTCGAAACCCAACTCCTTAATGAGTTAATGTCATCCTGATTTATAAGTTAATGAAAAATGGAAGCAATTAGGCTAAAGGCGTTTCACGTTTTTTGTTTTTTTTTAAATGTCAGTTTAACCTGTATGTCGGCCTTATGATTTTCAAAATTCCACCCGTTGACTAATGAGATATAAAGAGAAATGGAAAAGAGCAAGTCAACTATTCAACTACATTTCATTCTTTGGAATATGTGATAATATAAGGTGAGGGCTAAAATGCTGGCAATTCCGAAATTATCTCACAAGTCAAAATGGCGGTCGAGGAGTGTTTGAAGTCAGAACTATCCACTGGATTTTTTATCCCACTCGGAGTGTCCAAGTTCCGCCCTCAAAGCGTTTGAGGCAAATGTAAACAACAAATCACGTTGTGTCACGTGAGCATATGTCTTGTATTGACTGACACAATTCGAGTGGGAAAACAGATTTCTCACTTTCTTTGAATGCAGCATCTTTCCTCGGTGAAACACGCTCTCCGCTCATTGAAAAGCATTTTAGACGTTGGATCGTGGTAATTTGATTTTTGAGGGTTATTTTGATTTGAAAAATGTGATAAACTTCTGTTTATGTGCAGTGTATTTAATAAAACACCCGCTACACTGTTGCAAGATGTGAAAAAGATAAGTCAAATGAGAATAAGCTACAGCTGAAAATAGTCACATGTGACATTGAGAATGGGAACAGTATAAGAGCAACTTGGGACTGAGAGACAATGATGACCACCATGACACAAATTGTTTTAATGGGAATATATTAATATACATCATATTTGCCTATTGGAAAAAAAATACAAATAAGCTGTGGGGTTTTCACGTTTTATTTATGTAGTTTAGAAAGTGCTTATAATCTTAGCTGTAAGATTTGCAGCAGTATTTAGTCATTAAAAGCCTTTTCCGCCAATTAATATACAGTTAAGACAAAATTATTAATACCCTGGCAACATTTTCAATGAATTTTTATTTAGGAAATGGTTTAGTGGCAAAAGAATAATATAGAACACGTGTCAAGATCCGGTCCTCGAGGGCCTGAGTCCTGCATGTTTTCGAGGTTTCTCTACTCCAACACACTTGATTCAATGATCAGGATCATTATCAGGCTCCTGCAGAGCTTGTTGATGAGCTTAAATATGAATCAGCTGTGTTGAATGTGGGAAACCTCGAAAACATGCAGGACTGTCTCAGGCCGCCAAGGACCGGACTTTGACACCACTGCTATATATTATTATTTATATTTTCCCAAAATGATTAATTCTCTTCCTTTAAAACGGACATAGCCTGCCCATTGTTTTAAATGAATTCTGATGCTTACAATGTTCAAAATTGGATATATATATATATATATATATAAACGATAATAATAATAAAAAATAAATAAATCAGGGATATGAATGTGTTTCAAAAAAATAAAACCAAAAATGGCCAATCATTTTCATTAGTAGGCCTAATTGTAACCCAATTTCTTTTGCCACTATCTTGAGTCATTTACATCCAATTACCAAATAAAAAGTCACATATCATGCAAGAGTGTGAATCATTGGTTTTAACTGTACGACTGTATCACATTTGGCTACTTGAGCACTGTGAGTAGGACAAATATGGAGGGGGGGGGGGGGGGGTGCTTTTTATTTTTTGGCAATGTTGAATGTTGCACTCTGCATTGAAAGAAAACCAGCAAGCTGTGCCTTTAGGAATAGTATAACGCCTCTGCGCTGCGCCTTCCAAAGTCCATCCAGCCCTCGTAATCTCGGTCCTTTATCCTGTGCTCGGCTGCTAGACCGCTGGCTCTGCTTGCGATGGGTGATCTGCTTTGGTAGGGCATGCCTAGAAGAACCCAACACAAACGGGTGTCAACATCATATGGGTTTCATCCTAGTGACTCGTGTCTACTTCTTCTAACCTTTATTGAGCTGAGGCACATAATTTAGTTTTGTTTTTGTAAAATCTTATGGCATAATATCAAACATGTAAAAAAAAAAAAAAGGATACACTTTCAAATTTATCTCAATATGATTAGTTGTATGAATTGAACCAGTAGATACCCAGGTTATCTTACCTTTTGCCACTGAGGGAAGACCATTTAGTTTGTTTTGCCCAGCACTATATGTCACCCGCATAGATAGATGAACATCACTTCTAGTGAATTGGACCAGTTAAAGGGATACTTGACTCACTGAGCCATTTTTAGCAGTAAAAAAAAATATATATATATTTGATAACTTCATTTGATAACTTCATTATTTTTCATGTACAATCATTACATTTAAAAACAATTTTTTCCACTTGCTATTGACAGACAATGACATCAACTGTGCTGAGGAAACAGGTAACGACCAATCATGGCTCAGTTTGCTGACCAAACCCAGAAAACAAGTGAGCCATAATTGGTCGTTAGCTACTTCCTCAGCACAGGTGACGTCATCTTTAGTCGACAGTAAGTGGAAAATTTTGTTTTTTTTTTTGAACCGTCACTTGCCTTCGGTGCCGGTTGGTGTGGGTTTGCTTCCCCGCCTGGGAGACCATGTAAGTTTATGTGAGTGTTTGTGTGAGTGGGTGAAAATATATAAATAAATAAATAAATAAATAAATAAATGTATTAATTGTACATAAAAAAAAATAATCATGTTATATATATATATATATATATATTAGGGGTGTTAAAAAAAATCGATTCGGCGATATATCGCGATACTACATTGCGCGATTCTCGAATCGATTCAATAATCGGTAAATCGATTTTTTTTTTTTTTTTTTTTTTTTTAGGATTCACACCTTAAGCATGGAAGAATGTTATATGAACGGAACATTAAGCCTTAATATTTTATTTCAATGCTGTTCAAACATGAAACAAATTACAACCTCTATAAGACTGAAATTTCAGATAAATAATACAAATAATACATTTTCATATAAATGTTACACTCTACAAGCTTACTGATTAGTATTTTCTAAATTTGAATGAAAAAAAATCGCAACAATCGACTTATAAATTCGTATCGGGATTAATCGGTATCGAATCGAATCGTGACCTGTGAATCGTGATACGAATCGAATCGTCAGGTACTAGGCAATTCACACCCCTAATATATATATATATATATATATATATATATATATATATATATATATATATATATATATATATATATATATATATATATATACATACATATATATATATATATATACATATATATACATATATACATATATATATATATATATATATATATATATATATATACTGCGATTGGCTGGCAACCAGTCCAGGGTGTCCCCCGCCTACTGCCCAGAGCCAGCTGAGATAGGCGCCAGCAGCCCCCGCGACCCTTGTGAGGAATAAGCGGTCAAGAAAATGGATGGCATATATATATATATATATATATATATATATATATATATATATATTACTATTTAATATTAATATTATTTACTGCTGAAAAAGTATCCCTTTAAGTGACAGTGATGTGCCACGGCACAGTGTTTGTGAATCACTGCTCTAAAGTATCCACAGGTGTAAATGTGGGTGTGATCGTTCGATTGTCTATCAAAGCATCACTTTGGGTTCCACCATTTATCTGCCGCAAATTGAAAACACTTTGTTCATCATATTCTTGAGTGCCTGCTCACAAATATTCACCTATAATATCATTCTGAAATCAGACTTATTGAAGTATGTAAAAAGACACAAAGGAATTTGTCTTCACAGTCACAGCCCATCAAACATTAAAAATAACAATGACCAACAGACGGAGAATGAGAAGCCTGCTGGTTCACCATTTAGCAGCCCATCCATCCATCCATCCATCCATCCATTTTCTTGACCGCTTATTCCTCACAAGGGTCGCGGGGGGGTGCTGGCGCCTATCTCAGCTGGCTCTGGGCAGTAGGTAGGGGACACCCTGGACTGGTTGCCAGCCAATCGCAGGGCACACAGAGACGAACAACCATCCACACTCACAAGCACACTTAGGGACAATTCGGAGTACCCAATTAACCTGCCATGCATGTCTTTGGAATGTGGGAGGAGACCGGAGTACCCGGAGAAGACCCACGCAGGCACGGGGAGAACATGCACATTTAGCAGCCCAAATTTCTTAAATGAAAAAAAAAAAGAAAAGAAAACATGAGGAAAGAGGGAGGGGGAAAACAAGGCCAAATCTGTACTTCCTTACTCACCTATTGACTGTTTTTATGCAGAAGCCCTGTCCAATATTAAAGTAATGCTTTGGCTCCTTTTTGCGCCATCTTGTTGATTAAAGAACAAAGCCTCATTAAGTCAGGCCACAGCTCTGCCTAAAAAGAAGGTAGTGCTATGTTGCATTTATAGGCAATTATTAAGCTTTAGAGCAAGGGTGGCAACTACTTAAAGCTGCCCTATGGAGGAATTTGCCCAAAATGATCTTTACAGTAGCCTTTGTATTTGACCATTTATGACATTTTCTAATTAAGATTTACAGCCTAGTTGTTCACAACAGGTACTCCAGCAAGCCTCTGGCCAATAGTTTTCAGATTGGATTCAGATTTGAATTTCCCGTCCTCTGTCTGCAGATGTGAAGAGGGAATGTTCAGTTTCATTTTTTGGCCACAAATGGCAGTAGCGATTGAAAATTCAAATTTCTGCATTGGGCAGCTTTAACACTAACACTGTGCTATTTTCATGGGCCTCTGTCAGTCATTACCCTGGCAAGCCACACCCATTTTTTTGAAAGTCTGGAAAAGTTGCCATTGACCACTATCCGGCTCAGTTCAGAGCAAACTGTGCAATGAAATGAGTTTATATTTATTTTATTTATCTTTGTGAGCAACGGCGGCCATTTTACGGTGCCACTCGCGAAGGCTGCCTAAATTGAATACATTCTGTGGCGTTTTCTTTATTTTCTGTCTATATCCTCCTGACTACCAGGAAAAAAAATATTGTCCAATCATGTTTATTTTGATATTCCCCCATCTTTGTGAAGTAACTGGAATACTGCAAAAGACATTTTTGAAAAAAATTTTTTAATTTATTTTTAAGCTATGATGTGTCCATTATAGAGGACATTTAAAAAAAAAAAACTTAAATGCTAGGCTCAAATACAGTTAAAATAATTCAAACAATACTTTAATGTGTTCTTAAGAGTCTTGTAGAAAACATGTGTTAACACCTTAAAGCCTAAATTTGTTCAATAAAAAGTGTTATACACTTCCCTAAAAAGTGCTTGAACTGAGGGAAGACATTTTCTTTTATGAACAAACAAAGGTAGGAAAGCCACACCCCTACACATTTTGTATCATTTGAATGCTCAAAATGTCCTCTATAGAGTTAATTCAACCGTATGCACTGGGTGGGAGATATTCAGGTTTAAAAAGGTCCACTACAGAGGACACATTTGAATAGCTGGTAGTCAGGAGGCTATGGCGAAAATGCCACCGACAAGATTGGGAGAAGCTACATGCACATTTAAAGGGAAAGAATGCAATATCTGTTTGCCAACTACATCCAATACACTCAGTCAAAATACACAGGAAGTGTTCAGAAGACTTTGGCTCTACGCTGATTGGTTCTTTCCACTGTCTGTTTGATTAGTTTTGCCTCGCCTCCGAAACGTGACTGCGTCCAGCCTCACTCGCTGGTATAGCGATGAGTCTGGTTTCCAGGCTAGTCAGTCATGGCTAGCAAACCAAGCATCATGACAACTAAGAGAAATTACAGAGGATGATGGGAAGAAAATAAGGAAGGGATGAAAAGAAAAAGCAAAAGACAGAAGGAAAGCTCAAGGCTGATAATAGGTTGAAAGGCAGAGAAAGCTCGAGTGAGGCGGCAAATGCCAGATGGCGGGACTGCATCACAGCATGATTGGACGCTCGAGGAAGTATATCCTCTCCGTTACTCGTTAACGCTCGCCAAGCGCATCGTCACGCACCTTTTCTGGAGATGAGTCTGACCAGGAGCTGGCTCAAAGTGTCGAAAGCCGCCGCGTCTTCCGGGGATTGCTTGTAGGTGTCCAGCTGCGCCGAGGGGAGCTCTCCGGCAGAGCGGGCCTGGCGCGTGTGGTTGGATGACGGGCCGCCCGACACCACGGCCTCGCCGTCAGATCTGTCGGGGGTCGTCTGAATATGAGAGAGGCGAATCTCCAAATTAGTCGTAGGAATATTTGATTTGTGTGCATGTGTGTTGTCTTCAACTGAACGAACTGTGTCCAAGCCTTTGTTCTGTGTTGTCTGTGTGAGGGCCACACAAGTTATATTGACTACTGTGGTGAAAAAAGCAGACAAAGAAATCTGAATCCATAATAGTGTTGGTGCATTTATTGGACATGGACCTTAATGCTTGACATATGAACAGACATTTATGTAAGCAACACACCTGCTTGTGTGTGTATATGTGATTGTGTGTTGTGTTCATTGTCATTATAGTCGTACGTGGGCCAACTCTTGACAACCAACCATATTTGGAGGATGGATTTTTCCCTTGTAGACATAATGTGAGTGCCACATAAAGCAAAGCAAAATACCCCAAGTCATAATAATACCGCTGCTCTTCTGTGTGTGCGTGTGTGTGCTACTTACAAGGGATTGTGTGGGGAGACTCAGGGACACCTTAGACAGGGCAGTCAGGAAAACGACCACGTAGATAACTACATTCATGCCTGCAGTCAGTAAGTGAGGGTAAAATGATTAACGGTTTGAATACTCAAGTACTTTTCTAGCTGTTTACTCACTAAACAAATGAATACTCCCTAAAGATGAGAGCATAAGGCCAATAATTAGAATTAAAAGTGATGTGAAATGAAAAAGACCTGAACGTAGTGCAAGAACAATGAGACACACACTGAATGTAAACTGCAGTGTGAGCAGAAACGCAAGGTAACACAACCAAAAATCTTTAATTTCCTATTTTGTTCTTATGTTGTTTGCATTGGTTTACATTTATCAAGTCACCCCCCATAGGGATCAGTTTGTAAAGTACTTCATCAATCGGGAAATAATTTTTAGGTTTTGTGTAACTCCAAACATTGTATACATCTAATATAAATTTAATCATAAATTTTAATTTAATCATATAACAAAGATTTCTTAAAATCATTAATTAAGCCATGTATTTCCTTTTCGGCACAATATCGCTGATTTGGATAGTCATTCTTTCCATGCTAATATTATTCCTTTGTCACATATTTATTATTGAAATGGTGGTTAAGGATGAGCTGCAATGTGTTCAAATCTTCCAATCTCCACTTGTTTGCTTTTCTCCCCTTCTCTCCTTTCAAGCCTTTTTTTTTTTTTTTTTTTTAACCGCAATTCTGCATTTTTAACAATAACTCCGGGAAACTGAATATGATGTACAACATAGGACAATAATTAAATATTCAATAGATAGGTTTAATAGCCAGATCAGAAATTGATGGATTATTTCAAATGATGATATTAAATATTTGGTCTTGTTGGAATTATCCTATTTTTAACTCATTGTCACATTCAAGGATCCAGCATAACTCTTCATATATGTATATATATATATATACTGCATATTGTCAAATAGAATTAGATTTAAGATAAAAAACAAAACAAAAAAAAAACAAAAAACATTGCATACTAACTCATTTCAAAATAGCTGACAAGCCTGAAACCAGAAGACAAAATAATATTTTTTCAGATATTTACCTGCAGCCATGTTGCTGACGAGGACGCTAAGGAGGTTTGCTTCAGTGGTCGGGTTGTGAGTGCATGAGGGAGACGACACAATGTTTTATACTACAGGAAGGGGTGGGGCCTTGGCGAGTAGGAGGGGCACCGAAACTGAAGCCGGTGATGCATGTGAACACGCGAAATGGCTTTGACGCACACATACAGACTCAGAGCGCATGAGCATGACAATACAAACATAAACAGCAAATATCACATCTTGGCTTGACGCTTCAATCTGGTTTCCTCCAAATCTTCGTCGTCGTGCGCTTCGGTGCCATTTCAATTTCAGTGAGGGCGATGAGGCTGCGGCCAATGAAACCCACAGGAATTGTTGACATGCCAGGTCACCTCTGTGTCATAAACCAAACATATTTAGATATTTCTTTGGTGAACTCTTGTCTACCAGTGATTAAAGTTCACACCAAAATGGGCCCGAAGAGAATCGTAATGTTATCCTCAATTTTTCTCGTGTCGGCTGCTCACAGAAATTGTCTCAAATGAGCTTTGTGTTTTTAATAACAGTCTAAAAAGTTGCTCCATCAAAAAAGCATGTTTGGTCGTGTTTTGCTGATTCGTTTGTCTTCATTAGCGTGAGCTGAAGCTTATCCTCACTGATTATGGGTGAGGCAACCAGTTGTCTACAGTGCCCATCCTTAAGCACACCAAAATTGAATCCCAGCACCCCTAAAATTTAAGAAACTATTTGTTTTATTTTCTATTGTATGCCCTTTAACAAGCTCAAGAAGTGTAATAGGATCATATTTGTTTTTTATTATTATTTACTATTATCTAGAATTTTATTATTGCAATTTAAGCCATGTATATTTTAGGACTACATCTGTCATTGAATGCATTCTACAATTGTCACGCCAGTTGATGGCTGCACCACATATTTTCTAGAGGTTAGCATTCCGTCTATATTAGGGGTATTAAAAAAAATTGATCGCAATACATCGCGATATTACAGCTCGCAATTCTCGAATCGATTCAATAGGCAGCCGAATCGATTTTTAAACATCAATTTTGGATGAAAAAATATTCAACAAAACGTCTTACTTAGGGTTAGAATTCAAACCTTTAGCATGGAAAAATGTTATATTGATTTTTTCAGGGCACACCACAAAATGTCCAAATGTGACTACTATACAAAACTTGCTTAAAAGGTAGCTTTTTTACATAGTTGTGAGGGAGACAGCACACCTGAAATCTGCTCCCGTGTGTTCTTGACCATCTTTAAATATATTTCAAAATAAAAGTCCCAGATTGATTATTTGTTTTTGGTTGTATCACATGGAAATACCTAAAATGGGCATCATCGGACATGCAAATGATGCATTAACATACAGTACTGAAATGCAATATTTTTTTTAACAGCAAGACAGACCCCACTCCCAAAAATGGTTGTTCCAACAAATCCCTCCCAGTTCTCCCCGATCAAGCTCTATGCACCCTATTTGCACAGATGATTATGTGATATAGGTTCAGACTGTTCATTGGGGCAGGGTTGTGCAATTAATCAAAATTCAATTACAATTTCAATTATTATACTCCATAATTACAAAATTGGCATAATCGTAAACGAAAATAAAAAATTACTAATACTAATTTAGATTTGTTTAAATGTATATATTTACACATTTTTTTTTAAATTGTATTTTAAAATAACTAATAAAAATCGTGTTGGTCCAAAAGGAAGTTGCATAATTACAGTGTTTGAACGAAATTTGTCCTTAATATTATTTACGATCAAACATTTTCTTGTTTTGCGCCAAAAAACAAATGATCGTCCTAATTGTGACTTCAATTATTACCAAATTAATGTAATGAATATTTTCATTATAATCGAGCAGCCCTACGTTGTGGTGTAAACTAGTAATAAATAGCTTAAAACATTTCTTTGACTTCTTCAGTACTGTTACAGAGCCTGACACTCTATTATCATTTCCAGTCCTCAGTGATGCTGAATTGAATTGTAGCTCACTGTTGTTAGGTAGAAACTAGCTGATGTTTGTTTTTCGATCTTTTTTTTTTTTTTAGGGATAACACCACGGCATTTTAAGCCCTTCTAACAGTTAACTATAGGCATCTAATGATTAAATCTGACCTTTGAAACCATGGCGATGTAATTTTTTTAAATGAAATATTAAGTGTTTTGCTGGTTATTTTTTGTAGCACGGAAATAAAACGCCCGGTTCAGTAAAACCCTGCCTCTCCCCGTGTGATTGCCACAGCCCCGGCGAGCCGACTGCAGTCTGCTGTTGCAGCTCTGCGTTTGAGCACCCCTCTGAATTCAAGCCATCAATTCTTCAATAAACATTTGAAACAAAACGGCTCCTTGCCTCAAGAAATCATGGAGGAGCAGGGGAGGAGAGGGAATAAGAGAGAGGGGGGAAAAAAACCTGAGCTTGTCTCGAACCGGGGACTTGCTGCTTATAGAGCGAGCACACTAACCACTATACCAGGGGTGGGCAAACTCGGTCCTCGAGGGCCGAAGTCCTGCCGGTTTTGGAGGTTTCCCTCTTTCAACAAGCTGATTCCAAACAACAGGATCATTATCATCCATCCATCCATCCATCCATCCATTTTCTTGACCGCTTATTCCTCACAAGGGTCGCAGGGGGTGCTGGCGCCTATCTCAGCTGGCTCTGGGCAGTAGGCGGGGGACACCCTGGACTGGTTGCCAGCCAATTGCAGGGCACAAGGATCATTATCAGGCTATTGTAAAGCTTGCTGATGAGCTGATCACATATCAGCTGTGTTGGAGAAGGGAAACAACCAAAATCTGCAGGACTCCAGGCCTTGAGGACCAAGTTTGCCCAGCCCTGCACTATACTATTCGTTGAGTTAGGTTCAGCAGTGCAAAAATTTTACTTGTAGTTCAGACAAGTGTCAGCCAGAAAACTGGATTTTAAGACATGTTTACTGACAAAGGCTACTTTTGTAACAACGTGATGGAGGTCTCAGAGAAAGTGGGCGTGCGTTTAGTCCGCAGGGGCGGTGCGGGGGTGGGTCCACACCTTATGACGTCATAAAGTACCAATAGCTCATTTTCACAGGTTGGGAGGGGCTGGTGCTTGCAGAGCAGAATGACCTCAAATTTCTCATAGAGGGGCGAATGGAGGAAAACACAACTTCCCTCATGTTTGGTGAGGAATTAGCATTTTAACATGGATAAAAGCTCCAAAATGTTGATTTTTCATGTTGCTGTCCCTTTAAGGTAGGAAAGGTTTTAGGTGGTCAGAGACAGCACTGTCATCTCTTCGAATTGGAATGTGACAAACTAGCTGTTATGTCCTGACCTGTGTGTGTCTTATTAATAAAGCCAAGGTGCTACTGACAACCTAACTGATTAAACAAAAAATGTTGTGCTTCTCTTTCATAACTGAGATTGTCATTATGTTCAAATGTACAAAACGTTTAAATTGATCTTGCCTGGCCCGGAGTTCAGCACCCCTACAACTGTGATGATAGATTCACCCCTGACTGGCCTCATTCAAAAAGAGTTGTGCTTTGCTAAAGAAGAGAAATTCTATTGTGTCAATACAAATTGTGCCAGGGTCATAAGAACAAAACCATTGATTTGACAAATGTGATTGGATGCGACTAAAGTTGAACGGGATGCAGCTGAATACTTGTTTTCATTAAACAAAGCACTTGAATGCACTGCAACCTTCAGCGTCAAAGAGTCTTTTGACATTCGTTGTTCTTGTTGAGAGAGAATCTGAAGGAGGCAGAAGATATCGTACATGTGGTGGCAGAAAGCAAACACGACATCATAAGTGTGTTTCCTGGAAAAATGCTGCTTGTCCTTCATACTTTAATGGTGAAAGCCGCACACTGTAGGTTACGGTGGTGACTTAGTAATAATGTGATGTGTGGTTTTTAAAAGCTTTCAACTGACTGGTCGAGCTGGTGTATCAATCAATGCCTGACATCTTTATTCACAGCATTCAAAGTCGCAAATGTGTACAAAGCATTTTTTTTTTTTAATGCTATGTGATTGCTATATTTTTAGTTCCAGTCAAAGGTTGACCTTCTCATTTTGAACATGGGCGAGAAAAAAAAGAAAAAGAAAAAAGAAAACCTCAACCTCTGATATACAATTGCTTACTGATTGCAACATTTCATTTCAGTTGCAGAGCAATTAAAAACAAGTCATTGTAGACTTGAGAACTCACGTCGGTTCTTGACTTTGTATTCCTCGCTTGTTAGTCAATGCTGGAGCTGTGCACATCTTTTGTCTCCTGTGCTCGCTTTTTAAGTTTATGAACTGTCAAATTTGAAGCTCGCTGGGGATGTTCGCTGGACCTTCTGGCTTTACGGTCTTAGGCACATTTACAACGCCTCACAAAAATGAGTATGATATTTCTCCATAAATTTTCTGTCCACTTAAAAGAAAAAAAACAAAAAAACTCCACAACCATTAATGTCAAAAAGTGAAATCACTAACTTTTAATACAAGTGTTCCCAAATAATGCCCCCACCCCACCCCCTTTGCACACCAACGCCCATGACCCTAATGAGGATAAGTACTGTAAAAAATGGATGAACGGGTGGATGGCTGTATTTTTGTTGTTGTTTTTTACATTTATCTGGCAGGCCCATCTGGCAGCTTTATACTAAATAATGTACTATAATGACTAGGGATGTAACGATATCCAAACATCACGATACAATATTATCATGATATGAAGGTCACGATACGATAATTATCACAATATTGTGGGGGCGTTGGCGATATTTAAAAAAAGATCACAATATTGTAAAAAAGATAGCTCATACTAAAAAAAAAAAAAAAAAAAGCACAATATTGTGCTTTTGTACATAACAGCAATGCATATAAACCACCTACAATCTCTAATAACAATATTGAGGCACTTGCTAATGCAAGCACACATTGATCGCTTCACAAGCAAATTAGGTTCCCCTTCATCTGACAATTAGCATAGATTTTAAACATAGAAGGCCAAAACATCCCTAATGAAAATTAAACTGCACTAATAAACTAGCCACTAGAGTTTGCTAGAACTGCACAAATGGAAATCAACCTGACTTTTTTAACAGATGTGTTCCTTTTAAATATTGTGAACATGACGACGACAATATTGTGGCAGTTTTAATATCACGATATCGCCCTTATAGTTACATCCCTAATAATGACACAAGTATGAAGGACTTTGAAGGATACCAGGGAAAAATTATGAAACTAAACTCATTAAATTAAACACGAAGATAGCAGCCAGGTGGTTGGTGGGAGTCTACCATAAGGGAAAGCAAGATTATAAACACTTTACTGTACGATAGAGTTGTCATTTTAACAATTAAATGTTAAAAAAAAAAAAAAAAGTGTGTAGATACTTAACAGACACAAGCTGCTTACTTAATGCTCTGTTGTTCACCAGAAACAAAGGACTATAGTATTTCATTGCTCACCTCGTAAAATGTTCCCTTATTTTTCTCTGAATGACTATTGCTCACAATGTTATTCTCATAAAATTGTGATTTTATGCCTTCTATATATTTTCCCTTTGAAAATTACTGCTTTATTTTCATATATTTTGATTGCATTCTCGCAGTGTGTGCGTTTGAATGTGTGTAATACTGTTGCGAGGCAGACTAGTCAGCAAGGATCAGCCACTTTTCTAGTTGTGTGATTAGAACTAAATCCTTTTCAAAGGTGTAGTAAATGTACCAGTGTGTGTATGAGCCCACTACTCAGGTATGCTAATGAGGCTAATATTAGTAGAATCTTCCTGTCATGTGCAACTGCTCTCATCCAACTATGCTGTCAATGGCACCTGTCTTAATGGCACCAACTTCGTTCCACCACTTCTTTCATACCGTCTGGGTATCTGTTTGAGGCTAATCGAGACTCAGTCATGAACATTTATCTCAGTTCTCAAAAATAAGAGGACATCCATCAGTGTATTTTTTTCCATGTTCTCATTCGGTCGTTTACAAGTTGGAGTCTATTTCGGTTGACTTCAGACTTTAGACTGTCGTTCCTTATAAACATCATCTCATTCATGGACTTTAAGGGGAAGTCAACAAAAAAAAAAAGTACAAGTCAAGTAGTGTTCTATGTACTCTAAATATGGTATTCTGCGTTAGTATATTGCGTTAGTGGATTACTGTATGAGTTAAGCAGCAAAATCCAGCAGTTTTTATCAATATCAGGATGTTGCCACTTACTGTCGAGTGAAAATGACATCACAGTTGCTCAGGTAACAGCCAATCACAGCTCAGGTTAAAAAAAAAAAATGGTGAGCTGTGATTGCTCGTTACCTGAACCCTGAGCAACTGTGATGTCATCTTCAGTCGACAGCAAGTGGCAAAATAGCCGTCCCTGAGATGGATAAAAATGGCTGGATTTTGCTTCATAACTCTTATTCAACAAATGTAATATTAATCAGAATCTCATATTTAGACAAGTGAGGTCACATCTAACATATTATTGTCAAAAAAATGTTTAAGGTTGACTTCCTATTTAAGCAAATCTATTACGCTTCTGCCAGGTGGACTGTGCCCCTCTTCTATGCTGAAATCAAAGGGATACTTCGGTTCAGTCCCACAATGGTGCAAACTCATATTTCTAAATCCAAAAAAAAAAAAGAAGAAAACTCCACCCACAGTTGATTGTACTTTGTGCTCGACTTGCGCTGGGTCTGCAAATAAGACGCCAGATTCCAAGCCTGAACTTCATATACGTATGCTAACCACTTTCTCACCATGCTGCCGACGAGAACAAATGAAGAAAGTTCACCTCACAGAGTTTCATTACCGAAGCGACTGCTAAATAAATTGTGTTTACAACAAACTCCCTTTCATTTTGGATGCTCAACTCGTGCCTCAGGTGTAGTGAAGCTTTTTGGGCACATTTTTGTCTCTTTGACCACATTTCTACTTCATCCACCCTTTTTTTTTTCCATCAATGTATTGATTGGTGGGGGCGAGGCTACATTTTCAGACTTCCAAGCGAAAGTATTTCTGGTTTAACTTACCATCAGCACAAAATCTAAAAAATGAGTGCAACTCTGCCAGGGAATGTCATGATATTGCACAAGCCTATTGACACTGACAGAAGAGTGATTTTTCTAAGCTGTCCCATGGCAAAACGAAAAGGTGAGATGTTTTCAAATGGATGCTTCACTTTATTTGCCATTTGGTACCATCAACACTGTTTGCAGTCAACAAACACTGTGGATAAAAATGTGCCAGTCCGGTCTACATCAAAATGGCCTACCGGCGACACATCTAAATACTGGCCGAACATGATTTTGAATTGATTCACAGGTAGACAGATTCTGAGCCCCTTGGGCATCGGCCGATGGGATGGATGTCAAATTCATAAATATTTGAGCAGCAGGCATCAAACAGTCTGAATCATTGCAGATTCCATCCATCCATTTTCTTGACCGCTTATTCATCACAAGGGTCGCGGCGGGTGCTGGAGCCTATCTCAGCTGGCTCTGGGCAGTAGGCAGGGGACAACCTGGACTGGTTGCCAGCCAATCGCAGGGCACACAGAGACCAACAACCATCCACACTCATACGCACACCTAGGGACAATTCGGAGCACCCAATTAACCTGCCATGCATGTCTTTGGAATGTGGGAGGAGACCGGAGTACCCGGAGAAACCCAAGCAGGTACGGGGAGAATATGCAAACTCCACCCAGGAAGGCCGGAGCCTGGACTCGAACCCGAGTCCTCAGAACTGGGAGGCGGACGTGCTAACCACTCATCACCGTGCTGCCCCATTGCAGATTATTATTATTGTTATTACCATCACGATTAGTTTTGAAATTATTGCACTGGTCTGTACAGCTTTTGGGGAAGTGCGAGGAGCACAGGAGCGATCAGGGGTCAGGGGAGGTCACCAAGTGTCCTTTTCTCTGTGCTTTCGCCATAGTGCAAAATTAGCATGCTGCATTTAAAGAGAACAACAGTGAATGCTTTGGGTGGCCATTATTGAAGTGCTGTGAGCACTCCACAGCGGCGCAGCCCTCCCTCTTGGAGATCCGTCGGTGTGCGCTCATATGCAAAATTACCAACATTGGATCTAACCTGCATCCACATAGAGATACAGTTGTGCTTGAAAGTTTACACATCCTTTAACAGACGTAAGCCACGATACCATTTTACTACCGTATGAGTACATTGTCCTTTGCAGATTATGAGCCCGATGATGAATATGCATTCAACTGTTACTGTGCTTGTGTTTACAATCTTTTTTTCATGCTGCATTTGCCGCATCTTGCTGGTAATGAGTCTCAACAGTGAGTTAACATCCGCTGGATTGAGCCTTCAGTCCACTTAATTGGACCAAAGAAGGTCTATGGCTCATGTTGACATCACAGCAAATGAAACATGCATCATACCATTTTTCAAGGCATGTGTGTTTGTTTCCACTCTCCTCCCAATAATGACTCATCCTACTTCAGTTAATTGCCACATTCTATTCTGCGGGTCAGGAACCTCTTCAGTCGACAGACCCGTTGCGATTCTGATCAACTTGCTGAACAAGTAGACTTTTGTCAAAATCTATAATTAAAGGTGACGCATCCTCCTGATAGGGGACATCCAACAAATGTCAGATGTAGAGTATATCAACAGAAAAAAAATTCCAACTGCCAGACTGCCTACCCCTGTCGATGATTGTTTTTGAAGGGGCATCCATGTCGGACAAGTGTGCAATGTCAGGCATCCTCTGTGCTTTGCACGCCACTGACTAAATCCAACCATGATCTGAATCAAAATAAAGGACAATCCTTTGGGAACGTTGTCAATAACCACAGAGGTCAACATGTCAGTGCGGGAAGAGCCAGAAGAATAATCCGCGTCCGCGTCCCTGCAGGATTCCAAGTGTGAATAAGTGTTGCAATCAGCCACCATGGAATCAGATGAGTACAGAGTTGTAACTGCTATTTCATTGCAGGGTGACAAGAAGAACATATTAAACTAATATTATAGTCACTGGATTGGTACAGTATATTTTGATTATCTTTCTCTGTCCACAATTGAATTCAACTGCAACACAATTCAATAAGATGATGCAACGACCAAATTTCTGTCTTCCTCTTTTTAATTAAGTCGGAGATGTGAAGTATGACCTCATTTGATTTCATGTTAATAACAAGAAAAAGAGGAGACATTTAAAAATAACACGAGACCATTTGTTTTTCATTTTGCTCTTGCGCGCCCCCTGCAGTTGTTAAGTGTAATTTACTCATAAAGCAACATTCCCCTGACCAATGTTTCATGTGTTGGTCCTGCAAAATCAAAAATGTGTAGTAAATAATGATTCAGGACTTTTTGTTTAAAGAACACATTCTCGTATTAAATGAATGATTGGCTTGTGTGATTTGGAGCCTACGGTGAACATCACTAACTGGTGTTTTAACCACAATTTGTCTTAAAGGTTAGTTTCTCAGGGGAAATAACATGACGAGACATTGGACTGATTGCGCTAATAGATCCTTCGTAACATTTGTTTCTGTGTGGCTTTCCCTGCCTCCATATGGACAACTACTCTCCGACCTCATTCTACTAAGGCTTGGTACCCATATTTTATTTTTCTGTGAATATATGGACAATTGATGAGACAACAAGGCACAAGTGAACAAGAGAAGAGTGGCTGGAGGTAGTGGATTGGTTGAAAAAAAAGGAACAGGTCTGAACAGTTGCAAGAACAGTTGCAGACAAAAAACAAATGACCAGACAAGACACGAACATCCATCCATCCATCCATCCATTTTCTTGACCGCTTATTCCTCACAAGGGTCGCGGGGGCTGCTGGCGCCTATCTCAGCTGGCTCTGGGCAGTAGGCGGGGGACACCCTGGACTGGTTGCCAACCAATCGCAGGGCACACAGAGACGAACAACCATCCACACACCTAGGGACAATTCAGAGCGCCCAATTAACCTGCCATGCATGTCTTTGGAATGTGGGAGGAGACCGGAGTACCCGGAGAATACCCACGCGGGCACGGGGAGAACATGCAAACTCCACCCAGGAAGGTCCGAGCCTGGACTCGAACCGGAGACCTCAGAACTGGGAAGCAGACGTGCTAACCACTCGACTACCGTGCCGCCCAAGACAAGAACATGGACGCAAGAAAATAAGACATAACATGAAACAAAACAAAACCCGTCCCAATAAACGCGAAGGTCCACAAACACAGATCATGATATTTAATTTATTTGATACTATACAGAAATAAGACAGTTACTGACAATTTACATTCTGCTCTCCCTCTCCCCTACTATCCTTCCCTAACCCTTTCCTTTCCTCCAACCCTCTTATTACGAGCCTGAGGCAGTCTGTCACCAGCTGGAAATTGAGATTTGCTGGTTGAATGAAAGAAAGTGTTGGAAACACCACAGTCTCACACACATAGTGAATATAAAGGTGTGTCCTTTTCTAAAAACCTAGGTGAAAATAAATAAATAAATAAATAAATAAATAAATAAATAAATAAATAAATAATTTGGAGAAGTGTTTTGCTTGCACCAAACATCAATTATGGAATTATGGCCAAAACGTTCAACCTTGGTTTCATCATTCTTCTCTGGGAAATGTATATAAGCAGGTGTCATGTGGGTGCGCCATGACACTTATCTTTTGATTACACACAGTGGGCCTTATTATTTTCATGCCCAGCGCAAGTCTGGCGCAAAATGCCGTCTAACTGTGTGCATGGGAGTTTTGTTTCTTTTGGCATTTTCATAGACAGGCATAGTTAAAAATATGTGTGGGACTGAACACAGCCGACTTGAAGTGGCTCCCAAACTACGGCCCGGGGGCCATTTGCGGCCCGCTGTCCATTTTTAGTGGCCCACGACATATGCTAAAAATGGCAATTGACTCAATTCAAATAAAATAAAAACAAAAACGTTTGGAGATGGTCAAAGTAAGAAGGGAAGATGTCGAAAAACACAGGTGCTATTAAAGGTTATTTTAGTTAACTAAAACTAATGAAAAAACTAAAACTAAAATTCAAAAAACAATTTCATTGACGAGATAAAATAAAAACAAAGATGCTTTTTAAAAAAGAAAACTAACTGAAACTACATTTTATGTTTACAAAATTAACTCAAATAAAACTATAATTATAGCAAACATGTCCATTTTAGTCTTTGGTAATTAATTTAATGCATGAGCCTTTGGAGATGATTTTAAATTTGATTTTTAGTAGATTTATTTTGATATAAACCGTAATAATGATGTCGCGCCCATGGTGTTTTTTAAATATTGCGCACAAGTAATACATATAAAAAAATAAATAAATAAACTAATACTGAAACTAACTAAATTAAAATTAAGCATTTATTAAAGAACTAAAACTAATAAAAACTAACAGAACCACCCTGAACACTAAAACTAACTAAATAAAAAAAAAAAAAAAAAAAAAAAATTAAACGAAACGAAATAAAAACTAAAATGAAAAATTCCCAAACTATAATAACCCTACTGCCATATTACAAATAAATTGGTTTATATACTGTGGCATTTTTCTAAATATGTAAAATAACAAATAAATTATTTGTACAATTTTCAGGACGAAACACAATTTCCCTTCATAAATTATGTGGCCCTTGCGTCCTTCTGATTTTCTGTTTGTGGCCCTCAAATGAAAAAATTTGGACACCCCTGGTCTGCATGGTGGAGATCAATGCGTGCAAAGCATGTTTAAAACGATGATGGAGGATAACGAAGGACTTGCGACTCGAGTGATGTATAGTTGCCCACTGTGAAGCCTTCCACCACGATGATATTCCACAATAGATGACATCAATGTTATGAGTGAGTGTTTCACCAACCACGCCACAACTTAGACATGGTTTCACCTAGTCTAAAGTCTGGTATTCTTTCTGTCAGGTAAAAAAAAAAAACACTTTTCATTTCAGAATCTTTAATACCAATTACTAACACATGTAGAGTATATCCAGCTGTAAAGTGTCACCAATCTTCTGCAGCTATAAAACAGATTGCCATGATTGAATTATCACCCTTTGTGTAACAACAGAATGTTGACTAGACTGGTGTGGAAAACAGTCCCACCTTATACATCCTATAGGTGTTAAATCACTATGTGTGTGAGTGATAACACTTACCAGAAGGACGGCAGAGAAGTGAAAAGGGGCCAGGCAGTATTGTTTATTTACCTCCTTCAGGGTGTAAGCGGGTGCTGCTGAAGCTCAACTAACATCTGTGTGTGTTGCTCGAGGCAGCCTGGCACCAATATAAAGGTGGCAAACTGACACCCATCCAAAAATGGAACTAGAGAAGTGGAAATATGGCGCGTTAGACACTATAGCCGGAAGGTGAAAGATTGGGATTCGAAGAACATGAACACTGTTTTTGCTCTTCATAAGGTGATGCCCTCTTTGTCCCTTTATGGGTGACGGACTCCGTTAAATGACGTTGCTCTTGTCAATCAATAGATTAAATATATGAGCTGTTCTTTTCTGGGAACATTTCCTCCCATCTTGGGAGGAAGTAACATTTCCACTCCGAGCCAAACCAAAGCCTCATGCCAGCAAAAGCCGACTGCTTCATGATAATCTGTCGATCAAATCTGTGCAATGCATACACATTTCCCAAAAACATTGAGTAGAACCTGTGCAAAAGAACGAAAAAAAAAAAAACAAGTGCCGGTAACAAATCTAAATCTTTCTGAAACAAGACTTTGGACCGAGCCGATACATTTTTCTGATGCAACTTTGGACTTGTTCCATCAGAGGTCACTACAGCAAGCCACTTGCATGATTTGCTTGACATTGTTTTTAAGACGGATGCACTTCCTGACACAACCTACCCATTTGTATTTATTTATTTATTTATTTATTTATTTATTTATTTATTTGTGCTCTACACCAGGGGTGTCAACAGACTCAACACCTTCAAAATAGTTTAGTATGAATACTTTTGAGAATAGCAAAAACAACACTGGTTTGGGGAACAATAGAGAAGGGAAAAGAAGGAGAAACAGAGAAGGAAAAGGAGAAGAATCCTTTGACTTTTTTTTTTTTCCCAATAAATGTGTGGTTCTGATTAAATTGTACCCACTGTAATATCTTGCTTGCTGATCTTAGTTGATATAAGACATGAAGCTCTGTATGTCTGCACGAACTGCTGAGATGGACAATGAGGGAGGCAGAAAGGCAGTGTTGAGACCGAAAGGGGTTTAATTAAATCCGCTCTGACACTTGTCAAGAGTCACTTGCCTGTAATGACCTACAAAAAAAAAAAAAAAAAAATGTGCACCCGCACGCACCCCTACACACACACACACACACGCACACACACACACACACACACACACACCCACACACACACACACACACCCACACACACACACACACACACACACACCCGCACACACGCACAGACACACAGTTGTGCATAATCAGAATGCAGTGTTATTTGTTTGGCTTGTTGTCCAGTTTTTATATTGTTAGTTTGCATATATGATATCCATAGGGAAAATTGCTTTCAATCGTTCAGTTGGGTATTTCATTTGTATTATTTAGGGAGGCAAAACAAGGATCAATATGCCTTTTGAGGTACACTTCATTAGGTCACTGCTATTCCTTTTTGGGCAGCAGACGAGTTTTATTTTTTATTTATTTATTTATTTATTTATTTTAACGGTTGTTCTAAAAACGTGGCTAACATATAACATACTACTATGTAAAGCAACTGCATCTCCCTGGATTTATTTAATTACAAATGATATTAATATATTATCCAAATAGATAATACATGCTCTAGACCAGGGGTGTCAAACTCATATTAGCTCAGATGCCACATGGAGGAAAATATATTTCCAATGGGCTGGACCGGTAAAATCATGGTATAAAAAATTGGCATCATTTAATTAGACACAGATATTTGATATTTTCAGGCCAGCCCTAAATAGCAGGCCTCAATTGAAAATATACTGTATCCCAAAAAACAAAACAAAAAAAAAACACTAATGCAAATAGAATGCAGCAATACTTTGCTGTATGAGTTCCGGGCATCTACTTGTTTTGCATATACAGTATATTGTTCCCAGAATGCATTATGTGGCACATTAAAGAAGTTATAGGACGTGAATCCTTGTCATTTGTGTTTGTGTTACCAGTAGCTGAATGTGTTGTGTTTACCACATTTATGTTTGATATATGTTGTCGATGTTTCTATTTTATTTTATTTTTTTCAACAAACTTTAGGTTGTGTAAAATAATGACATCCCAGGGCAATTCCATGTGCAAGTTGAATTGCTCATCTGAGAATCCATCCATCCATCCATCCATCCATCCATCCATTTTCTTGCTCCTCACAAGGGTCGCAGGTGTGCTTGAGCCTATCCCAGCTGGCTTCGGGCAGTAGGCGGGGTACACCCGCTGAACTGGTTGCCAGCCAATCGTAGGGCACACAGAGACGAACAACCACTCACATGCACGAGCACACCTAGAGACAATACAGAGCGCCCAATTAACCATGCAGCCATGCATGTCTTTGGTATGTGGGAGGAGACCAGAGTACCTGGAGAAGACCCACGCAGGCACGGGCAGAACATGCAAACTCCACCCAGGAAGGTCGGAACCTGGACTCAATCTTGCGTCCTCAGTACTGGAAGGCGGACGTGCTAACCAGTTACACTGTGCCGTCCATCTGAGAATTGCTTGTGAAATTAAGAATTTACATGTTTTCATAAATTGGTCCAATGTCTTAAACTTTACAATATCAACTCACGGGCCGGATTAAACCCCTCTGCGGGTCTGATCTGGCCCACGGGCCAGACGTTTGACATCCCTGCTCTCGACTCATCTTCAGCCAAAATTATGTTTTTCTACCTGCTACTTTGCACATCTGCAATACACAAATACTGAATGTCTCTTCACTTGGGCTCCAAGAAATCCACAAGTTGTTCCATGTGATCGTTCCACTTCCATTTGTCTTTTAGCACCTGACAGCTTCCATGATGTATGATGATTTGCCATTAGCACCTGACTATGTAATCTCCTCAGAGAAATCGTTAGGCGTGCTGCCAACTAAGCAGTGATTTGTCACAATACCATTGTGGCTTGACAGGAAGACATTCCAAGTGTGATTTGCAACTTTTTCACATCAACAAAAGGAGTGATGTGAAATATAGTGCATCTCTGCTACAGAAATGAAAGCTTGTCCTTTAGGATTCAACAATTTGACCGCATTTCTATTCTGTGCTGTAATTCAAGTATATGATTACATTTGGTAACAGAAAGTTTGCGGCGTGAAAACCAATCAGTTGGTCTGTCATGTTTGTGACTCAGTAAAAAGTAAGGGAGCAAGCTGGGCCATTCATCATTTAGCTGGAGTCAAAGTGAAACTGGTACGATTCTGTTTAAATGACAGCATTCTGGCTCTGCGTGTGCGCGCGTGTGTTTGTGTGAAGGGGGAGTTCACAGTGCCAACAAGTCCCACCTTAACTCGTCAGTGAAGCCTGACAAGTTCAATTGTGCAAGTCATCATGACTGACCCTACAGTTGAAAGCATTTTTCCATACAAAGCCTGAATTTAAAGTGAATTTTTTACTTTTGATGGAAATGCAAGCAAGTAAATAAGATGTGATTGCAGCACGACAGTAAAGAGTATTTGTTTTTGTTCACTGTCTGAGAATCAAACGGACAGACCATACAGAAAATATCAAATTTATTGTAAGTTGATTGTAACTACAAGATGGTGTCTTAAGGAAGAGAACAGGAAATACACACATTGACACACGTTTGCACGCTTGACAAACATATTATTAATGAGCCTCATCTATCGCCACACCTGCACACACACACACACACACACACACACACACACGTTACCTGCAATTTCCACAGACTATTACCATAATGGTTTCCTGTGAGGATGGTAAAGCACATTACTACTAAGCCCGGGCTCATAAATCACTTTTAACACTATTGAACTTTTCATTCATGATAACTAGACACTAAATAGTCTATAATGCATAATGTTTCTGTTTGTCCAACAAAGAAACTATCACCTGAAAATAAACGAAGCAGAGGAAACATTGTATTATTTTGCGTGGACTCGACGTCTTTCGTTGTTGACTGATGATTACAAATAAGATGAAGCGCACATGTATTAACCACAAATGGACTGGAAATGATTTGTTGAGTGCCATTCTGAATATGTTGCACGGATGTTTACTATCGCTCGTCAGATATGGAGACCTATTTTCATGCCTAGCGCAAAGTGCAGTCTAACTTGCGCATTTGCACTGTTGTGGGAGGGAATGCAGGCAACTCTCAGATAATTGAAGTGGCTCCACTCATTCCCTTTAAATTCAGCGCACAGAGAGCCGTGTGATCTACATGGCATGTAGATGCACGCAAAGTACATTTAACAACTGCAAAAAGATTGACACTTAGACATCTGAAATCGAAAAATTTACATTATATAACACATTTCATACACAGGGCAACTCATAAGGGAGACACATTACCTAAATACATTTACATAAACACCAAATTACTAAAAGCATGTACAATTGTACATAGAATATCATTTAAACAACGGACTTCAAAAAAATCAGAAAGATTTAAAAGTAAAGAAATTTCATTTTTCATTTTATTTGTTTATTTTTAAAAATTGTACAGAACATATTAATGAACATTTACAAATGTAAATATGTGTAGGATTATAGCCGTTTGACTAGTTTGCATCCCTTGTCCCATCTGCAGGTAACCAAAGTGGGGGAGGATAGAGTAAAAGCAATTAAAAAAAAATAAAATAAAATAAAAAAGGAGTAAGTAAAAGGAGTAAGGAAAAACTAAAAGAATAATACATAAAAATACATAAAACACTATTGCCATCACCATAAAATACTTAGTTGTATTACATTTGTATAACAAAAACAGAGCCAATCACACACTACTAAATAAAAGTAATTTCCAAAATTATTAATAGGAAAAAAAGATTGATTTAATTTTTTTTAAAAGATCTTAATCAAATAAATGTTTGGGAGAAAAGTACAGTTTTTAATCTGGATTTAAAAGCATGTACATTTTATTTGGTGCTGACTTCACTTCTAATACCAGTTTATTCCATTTGCGCGCTGCATAACAGCTAAATGCAGCTTTTTGCCTCATCCAGTTGATAATTTGCTCAAGACATTCAACTTCTTTCATTTTGGGGAAATTGACAAATATAGCTGTGTTTCACCTGCATAACCATGATTAAACCAACATTGACATTCTTAGGTGTAGGTAACATAATGTATATCGACTGAACAAAAAGGGTCCAAGGATGGACCTGAGGGACCCCATGACCCCATTCGATCAGAAAAGGGTGGGGGTTGCGGGGGAATTGGCGTGGGGAGGCAGAAGGTAAAAAATATGGGGTAGTAGCCGGTGTTCTTGCACAACAGCACATTTTGATGCATTAATTATAACTTGATTTATCTTTTTAAGTATGCTTTGACTCACTCTTGAGTGAATCACCACATGTGATGAAGCACAATGTTTGCGCGGCAACTAAAGCAGCAGACGTGTCAAGAGGGGCTACAATGAAGGACCTACCAGCTGCCCAACAACAACAAAGTGCCAAAAGCTTAATCAAAGAGTGCGTGTGACGGAGAGTCTGCTCTTGATGTGCAGCGTGTCTGTGCATTCGAACAACTGTCAAGAAGTCAAGTGGCCGCGCAAAACAATGCAACCAGCAGTCTGTGTGCGCGTGTGTGAAATGTTGACGTCATCTGCGACGTACATTTAAGCATCATGCTGACGCCAACGCACTCATACCTCTGGCCTGAACACATTTGTTTTAACTCAAGATTACTGCTCTAAAAATTCCATTATAATAGTTTTGCTGACCCTCGTGAGGAAAAGCAGTTCAGATGATGGATGGATGTTTTCCTATGAAATTAACAGTTGGGTATTGCCTTGTTCAGTTGTGGAATATTAGAAGTCGCTTAGGGTTGGAAGTAAATGTCCCAATATGAAAATGAGGGGCAAAGCTAATAAATAAAGTTGCTCTGCCAAAAGGACTTCCTGCATGCCACCCACAGGTATTGTGAGAGTTTGTATATAAATTGTACAGGATGGGTGTCATCTCAAAAACGGGGGGTTCATATGTGTGTGAAATCTCAAATGTCTTTTGCTCCCATGTCTGCGACATGGGGCTTGTATTAATCATGCTGCAAAAGAAATATATAAGGAAGCTCATTACAATAGCTCCGTCCCTTTGATATCTTTACTGCTCCTTCTGGCATGGGTCACTTCGAGACAGGAGACTATATATGGTAAAATGAGAATGATGAACCAGTTATTGTTATTCACACACAAACATTCACTCTAATGTTGACACGGAACACGAAGTATGTGAAAACTCCGCACAGAAAAGGGCAATATGATTAAACATAAAATACAGTAAACACGACTTAAGGCTGCACTGAGGATCATTCATTCCCATGCTGCATCACAAGATCACATTCAAATTACCACCTGGAAATGTAATTGTGTTACATATTATGACAGTTATATTTATTATTGTAACGAAATCAGAATATTAAATGGGATCATCTATATTGGCCAAGTAAGGTTGAAACACATTCCCACACACACTCTCACAAAAATATCCTAGTGGGGACATCATATTGACATCATGCATTTCCTAGCCCCTTTCCCTATCCTTCAGCATCATAACTAATTGCCTAACCCTAACCCAAACAAAATCCAATTCAAAGCTAAACTTTAAAAGCAAGTCTTGACCCTCAAAAAGAGGTCTAGATTAATGGAGACCACCAAAATGTTATCCACGTGGTCGCCACAATGATAGTAAAAATAAAAACCCAGAAATGGTCCCCATGATGTTATATAACCCCCCCCCCCCCCCCCCCCTTTCTTTCTTTGGCGTGGTGGAGAGTGATGTCATGCTTGTCCCCTCAAGCATTCAGTATTCACATACAACACAATTTGGATGGAAACCGAAAAACAAAACAAAACCAAGAGGTCGGCTTCGAGCATGGCCCAAACTACAACTCAGACTCCAAGAAAAGTGAACCCCCCCCCCCAAAACAAAACGAAGAGTTCATGCGCACCATGCATGAGCTTGACACAGAGGCTGTAGTTACGCATTAGGCCAGAGGTGGCAGTTGTGAGTAAAAAAAAAAAGTGACAAACTCCACAATGCATCTTTAATAAGTTCATCCACCCATCCACTCTCGAAACCGCTTACGCATCACGAGGGTCGTATGGGTGCTGGAGCCTATCCCAGACAGCTTTGGGCAGTTGGCGGGGTACACCCTGAACTGGTTGCCAGCCAATTTCAGTTTAATAAGTTTGTCAAAATATTTATCTTAACAATTAACACTTGCAACATGGCAGCAAACGCATATATGACATAAACAATAGAAAATCCAGACTCTATTAGAGTATTATTTCAGTAAAGTGTGCTGCTTATTTTTTTATTTATGCAAATCGGTCAGTCACTTGATTGTTATTTAGTTTAGTTTTGAAAGTTCTGTAGGGGTATCTGATAACAGCTAAGACAGCAAGATGGTCAAGCCTGTCTTGCGTCATTGTGCCATCAACACACTGAATGATCTTTCATAACGGCAGCTGGCTGTTAGCATTGGGAACATGATGTTATCCAGCAAGTTGAAAACACAGTAAATATTCTTGATTGTAAAACTTTGTTTTATTTTTTGGAGGCTAGACTTTTGGTCACTAAAACCCCCCTCTGATTATAGAGAAATATTGTTATGGTCTGCCAGATATCTAAGGTGATCCTCAAAGAGAAAGTTGTGTGATTCAGGGTTACCCCGGGTTTTCACCGGTTGCGGTTGCGGTGCGGTTCCGGTGCGGTTGCGGTGCGGTCCGGCGACGCAAGCAATTAGATTCCATTCATTCGAATGGTGCAGTTTACACCGCTTGCGGGTGCGTTGCGTGTCGACTGCGGAAGGCCTGCGGCGTGCCGCAAGCCTTCCGCAAGGATAGACCTATTTTCTATTTTTGCCGGACGCCGCAGCGGTAGGCCTCTGGCAAATGGCAAGCTAGCACAAAACACATCGAGCGGGACAGGAAGACCGAGGCAGTTTCAAAATAAATTTCCGGTTACCTTTCAGAATAAAACACTCGCCAGCTCCTATTTCGCAAGTTTTTCAGCAAAACGTGACGTGGGCGTCGCCGGGCCATGTGCTCATTCACGGTTTAGACACCAGCGAACATGGACGAGGAGAGGTTTATATTGGAGGTGGAAAACCACAAAATAATATATGACACGGCACATCCTTTTTATAAGGACTGTAATGTATTGTGAGTTTGATGTTCACGATTGCTTGTTGTGCCCGTCTCGCTTGCCATACTGAGCGGCAGCCGGACGGGGAAGACAGAAATAAAGAGTGGACCCGCACTGACCCGACTCTCGTTATTAATATACTTTACAAGGACAACCAAAAAAAGGATGCTGCATGGAATCTCATAGCAGAAGAAGAAGAAAAAGTTAAATCAAAAGAAGTCCACCTCTCGTTGTGAAATGCCACATGATCGCGCGCGCGCGGTCCCGCGAGACACGTTGGGAAGTGGGCGGCGACGGAGCTGCCGGACCGCAGCTGTGCGGAGCCGGTGTGGATTGACAAAAAAATTGACCCGTCCGGAGCACGCAGTCAAGACGCACCGCACCGCAACCGCACCGCAACCGCATCCGGTGAAAACCCGGGGTTACAGGCCTGAACACCTGTAAGAATGTGGCCTATCTGGTCTGGAGGAAATCACTGCGTGGGCATTGACCAGCTTGGCTCACTGGGATTTCTCCCAGTGCTCCAGACTGGCCTGCTCTGGGATAACTGCACTTCACTCTCCTGACAACGTGCCAACAAGTTTTGCTTGTTGCTTGAATCGAGTGCATGTGTGCAATAAGAAGATGGAATTGCCTATTGCATCATAAGGGAGTGGGACTACTCAAAACTGTCTTCATAAAATATGCATTTTGATGTGTTTTTGAGCAAAACAATAATGATTTCTTCTTGAATTTGAGGCAGCCAGGTAACAATATTTAATTAATCTGGTTGCAGTAGTCCACATATCCATTGATAGCTGATATGTTGTGCGGTTTGAGGGTCTGATCCACATACATGGGAAGGTGAGAAGTGGAATGGCTGTTTCTCTTTATGTGCCCTGCAATTGGCTGACGACAGCTCTAAGTTCAAGCCAGCTTGGATTGGCTCCATTTTACCTCCAATTCTCATCAGGACAAGTGCTATTGTAAGTGAATGGATGTCTATTTGTATTTTTTTATTTTGATTTGTGTTCCAATATTCTTGCTTTCTGGCTTATTCTGCATGACCTGATTTTGGTTATTGTACACACAATCGCCATGATGTTGCCAGAGAAATGTTATTTACAAAGCTTGAGCAAATGTGGACAGACGACTCGAAATTTGATAACGCTATTGCACTGCACACCACTTATGTGGCACCATCAAGGTAAAACCACAGGGGATTGAATCATAAAACACACATATGGACTCATTTTACAGCATATGATGTTGACATGCAAATGGTCAAAATGGAGGCTAGATAGGAAAACCAACGTTACGTGTGTGTGTGTGACGATATCACAAATACGTCAACATATTGTTCAATTAATACCTTCTTGACATTATCAATGGTAAAGGAAACGTTTGTGGGAGTTCACTTGCAATTGATATCATAAGCTTTCATGTGCAAGTGTTCCTAATGTTATGGACGGTGAGTGTATTTGTCTTCATGGGTTCGCTTGCCATCACAATGATAAGTGTGTGACCTGGCAGCCGTCGCCAACATGACGTCGCCGTTATGACATCTGTAGCTGTTGGACAAATCTATCAACTAGGCACAATTATACGTGCAGTGCACGTGAAAAAAAAAAGGGAGCACAACATAAATAATTCTACCTACTGTGTCCCCACATATGTGTTGTGGCTAAATGGACTCATTCACTTGAATGCTTCTGTACTTTGTCCCTGGTCTTTTTTCATACTTACTAAAACTATTTGAGGTAATGATTTTGCTTCCTCTGCAGGCTCATTCATCATTCACTCAAAGGGGTTTCCATGAAAAATTTAAAACACGCAAATGACATTTTTAATAAGATTCAAGCGACATTGAATGAGTGCGAGAATAAACAAAGCGTCATCAGCAGTGGCAGCTTTAATTCTTTAATGGCTACAACATTATGCTCCTCTTTCAATATCATGGAAAGGACACATCTGATCCCCCCAGCCCCAAATGCGCACAATCACAGCCATACACGACTAAATAAGTGTGACTCCCTCATGTCATCCTGTTCTACGTACCACTGGTGACGCAGACTGCAGATCCAAGCACAGAGCGCTAAATATAACCACGGTCTGGAAATGTCATCAATGTTACATCCGTTAATTATACCCCCCAGATGAACTTGGGGCAGCGAGCATTTGCCGAAATGAGAAGTTAGGATTATTTTTTTTTCTTTCTTTCTTAGATTGTCCTTAATATAATACACAATTGTCATACATAGCCTTGATGTTAGAGTGTAAAACTGTATGAAATTCATCTGTGAACTGCAACTGGGTCTCGTGCTGGTGAGGAGACAAAAAAAAAAAAAATCATCTTAAGTAATTATCTCTCCATTTCAGAAATTATATTCAGCTCCCTCCATGTGTCTTTTATTGCTACACTTTTGAAAGAATTCAATTCATTTAGCAGTACTTCACCAGGCTACAACACAGCACACATTTGTGTCTGTCAAACATATTACTGACATGCAACCTTTCACAAAATCAAGGTTGAACCGCAAAACAGCTCAGGAGAGTTCATCATTTCAGGTTATGTGCCCTACATATGCTAATTGTTGCCAATACATTTTTATATGTTTGAGAAACCACATTTCACATTTGGTTATTGATCCTTTAAATGTTTTTATGTGAGTAGCTAAACAACCACTAAACTATAAAATCCATTATGCTTGTAAAGGATGTGTGTTTTAAGGTTTAGGGTTGCAATGAAAGGCGAATTAAACAACATTACGGGAGTCTAAATGCAGTGAGGCTTGATGGTGAAGAGTAAATCACTAACGCTTATATCCCGTTCAATGTGATTTGATTCTACTTTTTGGCAAATAATAGATGTGCAATCCAGCAAAGTTGACTTTTATGTAATTTTTTTTTTCTTTTTTTAAATCAAAGAATTTTTTTATTTTTATTTTTTTTTTTTATTTTTTTTTTTATATGCTTCCACTCTTTGGGCATAACTCTTCATCTTTAACATCTTGGCATACCGGGAATCCTGTGCTATATATATATTTTTTTTTGCACTTGAAAAATATTTTTTGTATTCTAAAGATATATACTTAAAAGATATATATAGATATATACTTTTCTATAATTGAAGATGTGCTTTTTTGTGTGTGCAGAACAAAATGCATTAGTTTGTGAATGACGTTTTGTGTGTTTGCAGAGTTTTGGCACGATTTTAACTCCATATAATTTTTCACAACCCAAAATTGGCCTGCCCCCACTGCTGCAAAAAATCCTCGAGGAAACACTGTACCCTGATTGGGAATGCTGAAAAGTACCAAAAGAAATCAAAGCCTGTAATCCCCTGACACATTTCTGTGTGAAGTTTCCCAATTTATGACAATAATTTACATGATTATTTTTGTTTTAGTGATTTTATTTTAGCAACTTGTTTATACCGTTTTTGTTGTTTTTATTTTGCTTCACTTATTGTCTTACAATGGTACTGCAACACTGGAGGCATGCAGCATGCTTTCCAAACTGACACTCAAGCTACCAAGTTACCAAATATGGTTCCTTGCTTATAAATGATGTGTTGACAGCTGGCTACTATTGCATCATAAAATATACACTTTTTTTGTCTTGAGAATTTCATCATTATTATCATCACCAAACATATTTTCTGTCTATTTTCTATATCCTCTCCAGAGTAACAGGTGAGCTGGAGGCTATACTAACGTACGGGTGAAAGGCACAGTACACCCTGAACTGGTCACCAGATAATTGGAGGGCACATAAAGACCGACAACCATTTCCACTCACAGTCCACACCTATGAATAATTTAGAGTTTCAATGAACCGAATACAGTGTGACATGAACTCCGAGTATCTGCAGAAAAGCCACACAAACACGAGACAAACAGGAAGGCCACTAGCCCGGATTTGCACCACCAACCTCAGAACTGTGAGCTGGAAGCGCTAACCACTCTAATCACACTTCATGTTTAAGCTTTTACAACAATGACACTTTGAGGAGGTCCATGTTTATTTCATAAACACCCCAAGCGAAATACAATTCTACTTTATTGTACTTCATTCAATTAGATGTCTGGAAAATCCCAATAATCTAATAGAAATATTGCTAATAGTTGAAAGTGTTATGTGGAAGTGAAATGAAACGAGGGCTGCTGTAACACATTCTCGGCAGAAGACGCACAATCTCATTTTGTTGCTCCTCCAGGAGGTGCCACTAATGAATGTTTCTGCTGCAATAAACAACGGCGGATAAATTGCAGGCGGTTACCTTGTTGTCCATAATGTCACCAATAATCAGAAAACGACAGCGCTTTGCATCACGTTTGATTATTAAGGCTGAATGTTTTATTAAGCACATCATCATACTGTACTTTAATAAGTGGAAGGTAGAAAGTCATAGAAAGTGAGAACTAATAACAGTGCATGACGTCTAACAGCTCAGCGTTACAATCACGTTAACATTCTGTGTATGTTCCCATCCACACTTGTGATTTTCTGTTTGCATTCAGCTCGTAAAAATGGATTTGTAGTTGAAGATCTCTTGTGTGTTTGCGCGATCACCATCTTCCTCTTGCGTCACACTAATCATGTCCTCATTCCACCCGTGTCTTGCCTTGATGATACATTTGGAGTCATTTGAGTGTTCATCGGATCATGCGTGTTTGCTTGAAATTACAGTGTTTATTATTTAGCAAAAAAAATCCACTATTAATTTCAATAACATGCAGAACAATATGTTCCATCACGTCAACGTGCATTTTTTAATGGCATGTCTCGCTAATTAGTCTATATTACAAGGGGCTGACTTTGCCATGAAACGAGACCTTAAACGTGTATACAAGGATCTTCTCGAAAAGTAGAAGTCAAACATCCGTTCGTCACTTTTTAATAACTGCGCATGCGGAAGGCCATCTGACCAGCTCTCCTGCTCATCTGGGGGGAAAATGCCTACACTGTAAAAATGGAGTATTATTTACTTGAAAAGACCTAGTAACGGTTGATGCACTCTTAAATTTTCAGTGTATTTTACAACTAATTTAACTGGAAATTTTACACATTTTTCCAAGTACTGGGAACTTGCGAGCTCATCATCATCTTCATCAGCCTGCAGCTGGCCTCACTTCACTTCTCAGCCATTTTCAAAGTATGCAGTGAGATCGGTGGAGCTACAACGATGAATGGCTGAATACAAAGCTCAGTATCTATGTCAGGGTGACCTGTTTGACATCTATTAAATACGACACAAAAAGGAGAGAAGACACTCATGTCAGTGCTCGCGAGGAGAGGAACTGACTGACACAATTCACTCCTGCACTCTCTGAAGATTCCTCTCCTCACCCTCTGTATTTATTTGGTTTTCCACGCCCCTATTTACATGGGTGTTCCAACCCTAAAAATACAAATGCAAGGCATAGTTGGAACACAGTGTAGCTACTTGTTTGTCTGTGTGTTGTGAGTGGAAAATTGCTGAGTACATGTGTGGTCAGGTTTGCAATCATTTCTTTAACAGAAAACAGGCGACCTCAGCAGACTGGCTCGAACCATTTTGCTGGTTTAGATGTTGTGGTCCTTCAGCTTTTTGAGTCATCTTCAAATTAGCCAGGCTAAGTGAATGTGAGTGGGAGCAGAGCAAAACATTCTTCATTGCAAGCAGAAGCAATTCTTCTCTGCTAGCAAAACATTCTTCATTGCAAGCAGAATAAAAAAGCTTGAGTTGAGTTCTTCATTGCAGCAAATGTATGATAACTTATTATTTACAATTATTCATATAATTGACATGCTAAAAATGCTTGAAGTGCACATGCGCAGCTAGGAACAAGCACGGACAAGTCGTTAAAGCAGATTGATTGATGGAATCGAGAACCACTCGTTAAGATGATCCAGCCGGGAGACAAAGCGACAAAAGATCCGTACACCTTTAATAAAATGTTCCTAGAAATGGATTTTTGCTGTGTAGACCTGGTAACTAAAAATTCTTCCTGTTTTACATGAAGATGGACATAAGACCACAGTCCAGCTTGTTACCACAAACAACACTTGAATGGGTTTTGTAAAACAAACA
Source organism: Festucalex cinctus (assembly GCF_051991245.1). NCBI lineage: Eukaryota > Metazoa > Chordata > Actinopteri > Syngnathiformes > Syngnathidae > Festucalex > Festucalex cinctus. The sequence goes on from NC_135417.1 coordinate 24,560,832, forward strand.
AACAAACAAACAAACAAACAAACAAACAAAAAAGTAAATAAATAAATAAATAAACAAACAAACAACACCTTTATTGAAACTTCATATGAAAACGTTGCTAAGGGGTGTGGCTGCCTAACAACCACTTATTTCACAGCGAATAGTGTGTGCTGTGTGTCTTGAAATATACATCAATTTGATTCTTTCCATGCAGAGAATTGAGAAATATTAGCATAATTTATACAAAAAAGCCCAAAGAACCCCTTTCCTCCTGCTCCATAAGCCTTTCGGTCCAGCAGTGCCTGTGTTTCTGATTTATTTATGTACTTTAGGGTGGCACGGTGACTGGTTAGCACGTTCGCCTCCCAGTGCTGAGGACGCAAGCTCGAGTCCGGCCTCCGGCCTTCCTGGGTGGAGTTTGCATGTTCTCCCTGTACCTGCGTGGGTCTACTCCGGGTACTCCGGTCTCCTCCCACATTCCAAAGACATGCATGGCAGGTTAATTGGGCGCTCTGAATTGTCCCGAGGTGTGCTTGTGAGTGTGGATGATTGTTTGTCTCTGTGTGCCCTGCGATTGGCTGGGAACCAGTTCAGGGTGTACACCGCCTACTGCCCGAAGCCAGCTGGGATAGGCTCCAGCAACCTTTGTGAGGAGTAAGCGGTACAGGAAATGGATGTATGCACTTTATCTTAAGACACCATGTTTTAGCAAAATGTATCTAAACTTAAGACAAACTTATTGTATATATAGCCTCAGTTTTTAATGACGTCTGTTGTCTGCTGTTGACCTATTCACTTGGTCACCGTTGTATTGTAAAAGAGATCTTGATCTCATCCATCCATCCATCCATTTTCTTGACCACTTATTCCTCACAAGGGTCGCGGATCTTGATCTCAATGTTTTTTTTTTGTTTTTGTTTTTTTTAAATCTGGTAAAATAAAGGTTGTAAAAAAAAAAATCATTATGACTACAACCAGAATAGCAGCATATTCCCAAGACCTACTCCATGAATTAAAAATATTTTCTTTTCCATTAATTTACTCTACATCGAGTATGTAGAAATTGTGTACTTCAAAATTTGTAGCAGCAGCTTCGACTGGTTAGAGGAATTTCATGGTGATCTCCTGTGAAAAATTGCAAACCATAAACATGTATTTTAAATCAATTTGCTAGCATGTTTAATTTCACAAAATGACTAACATGCCAGGAATATCTACTCAACTGATTAAACTTCACTTTCATCAGAAAGTACCCCTTCATCCCCATCCGAGGAGAAATGATCTTCCTCCACTGGTGCCATCCATCCATCCATCCATCCATCCATCCATTTTCTTGACCGCTTATTCCTCACAAGGGTCGCGGGTCACTGGTGCATCTTTCTTTTAACAATCAGTGCAAAAGCAACTCCAATTATTCTTAAAATAAATGCATGATTTGGTCTGGCCCTTGTTCGTGCACTTACAGTTTGGCAGCTCAAGAACTAGATTCGGGGCTGGGAGGAGATCCATCCATTTCACTTGGAGGACACCATCATCAATTGTCCATCATGGTGGATATGGGGTGGGATGCTGGGATTTCACTGAATGCAGCAGTGATGAATAGCAGCCTGATAGTTAGCCTTTTGGAGATGCTTCCCCGGTGAATCCTTATTTGGTGGCAGTGTATTGTCCATAAGCTTGCCAGTTTTGAGTAAGGCTGTCCTGGTATCATTCACAGCTCTTTTCCATACAAATTCTTCAGCTTTGCTGAGCAGGCCACCATCCAACTCAAATGTACTTTGGATAAAAAAAAATCTATAAATTTGTGTTCCCCCAACATCAACTTTACAGGCCTGACTTTCCCTTTCCCATAAAAGGAGGAGACATTGTTCACCTGTGAAGCAATGCAATCCAATCAGGGTCAATGGGGCCGAAGGATATATTGCACTCAGAAAATTGTGTATGGTACATCCAATATCCACCTTCTGTTGCCAATGCCTTGTTTCAAACAATAGAAAGCAATCCAAATAACTGAATTTGGCAATGGGACAGAACCAGAAGATGTGTCAGATGACAAGTTTGCAGACTCCTTGGCTAACTTGGCAGGAAGTAGGAGGCGGCTGTCTGCCTCTTCATGAGAGCATTTCATCTCTTCAGCTTCTTCAACTGTGGGGGAAGATGAGGTGCCAGTAAAACAGATTTTGTGGCAGATGTCAGAGTGGACAAAAAAAAAAAAAAAGCTCCATGTTTCTCCCACAGGACAAGTACTGCACTCTAAGGGGCCTATTCACTAAAGGTTTGCGTCGCCTTTGCACCGCGCTAACCGGCAAAAATGAAACATTTAGGGAGCACCTAATTCACTAAACACGCGCAGATGGGGAAATCCGTCACTAAGCGCTCTGCCGAACAGATTGCGTCACGGTGCGCCAGTGTTATTTGCGCGTATGTAAATGAGGTCATTTGCATACATTTGACGCAAAATATGCCCACCGCAATGCAAATGAGACTCATTGATATGCAGCGTCTAATTCACTAACGGCAGCGCAAATAGCAACACCGCGTTTGCGTGACGCAAATAACATTTTTGGAAAGCATGTATTAACCTGACGCACCTCGATCATTTGCCGCACAACATGCGCGGTTGATCACGCAGAGAGGAGAGAAAGAGAGAGAGAGAAAGAGAGCGAGGGGGAAATATTTCCGTGTTAGTTTAAGACACATCGCGTAACCCGCGCTGATCTACAATAGCGGGGAGGCATTTTTAGATCATTTTTACGTGCCAGATGCATACTGTACGGCCACGCCAACCTCTGAAAATATATTTTTGAAACACAATCGCACCAATAATTTGTACTTTATGAATGAATGACGTCGTTGTCGTCCTCTCTGCTCTGTACAGCTTAGTGGCGCTCTAAACGCTTACTCTCGGTCCAACCTCGCTTTCTGATAATGTCAATTTTCTCGCAACTGTTACTATAACAACCATGTTGTTGGCGCAAATCCGTTGCCATGTGTGGTAAATCAGGTGCAAATTTGCTCCAAGCTGTCAGTTTTGTGGGCGTGTTTGTGCCGGTATATGATAGAGCAATAGTGAATAAGTGGGTAACTGGGCGCAGACTGCGGGTGCAGTTGTGGTGCAATATTTCGTGCTATTACTGGACGCAGCGCATTCTTAGTGAATATGCCCCTAAATTTTGACTTTGAATAAATCTCAGTAGCCCTTATCTGCAGACTGAATCTTTGCCCTACGGTTCCTCGTATTGGTCAGTCACAAGATGAATGGTCTTCAATGAACTTTCTCTGGCAATTTTCCCCACCTTCTTCAGGTATAGGGTGGCTAATTCCTCAAACGTTTTTGGAATCTCTTGGAGGCTGATGCCCTAACGGCCATGGCAGCAAGTAACCAAACTGAATTGTGTGGGACTGTAGTGGCAACAGATGGCGTTTTATCCGCTACGTAGTGTAGTAGATTTGCCTTGCGTGTCTTCATCAGCCCTCAGCCATCAGTCTAAACTGAGGGCATGGGGTCTCATGGTGCACGTCAACAGGTCTAAAATTTTGATCACCCTTTCTCTGCCAATTATCACCTGGCGGGCCATCACTTTCCTCTCCGATTTGAAGACGGTCACCTTGCCAACATCAGAAAATAACTTTGGCTTCAAGTTTGTTATGGCATCGTGAAACCCTTTCTAATCGATCAGAAGTCGGTCTTGGCAGAACTCTACGAAAGAAAGCTCTCCTTTCTCTGAGGCACACGTACAATACATATAGGCCTACATGTATGTGTTCATAGTACACAAAAGGGTAAACATGACAACTTTGCCCACCAGTTTTTACATGTAAGTCAAGTCAGTTTATTTATATAGCCCTTAATCACAAAAGAGTCTCAAAGGGCATTATGGCCACAGTTTACAAATACTGACATCCCCTGATCGAACCACTACATTATTTTTCACCTCTCAAAAGTATCCAAGGTCACAGTTTTTTCCAACTCCTTCATACTTTGACAGTGTTGATTGTATGAACTTAATAAACCAGCTTCTATCAGTTAAATAGGTCATTTTTGACTCGCTTTCACAAACATGCATAGATCAGGCAGCCCTGTTTTCATCCTGGTTTATCCATCCCTCCATTTACTTAACCGCTTACTCCTCATAAGGGTCGCGGGGGTGCTGGAGCCTATAGTTGGCGTTGGGCAGCAGGCGGGGTACACCCTCAACGGGTTAATTGCCAGCCAATTGCAGCATCCTGGTTTATCTGTAATGTATTTAGAAGAGCCTGGGGTCAACCTCAATCTAAGCATTGATCAATTACCTATTCTAATGATTTTTTTCTTAATGTTAAATTTTCTTGAAAATCTTTTCCAGTGGCAACAAGCCAATTATTTATTTATATTTATTCCAACAGCATCCAACACTGTTTACACCAGATTTCACAGAATACTGGAAATTTAACACTGACAGATTTGCTGTATTGGGAGACCATCTTTACATTGTATTTATTCTACATGTAGCGTTCTCCACTTTTCTACGTTCGCTTTTATGGCATTTAAAAAGATGTTGAAGATCAAAACTTATTGATGATTGATTTTGTCTCACACTGTTGCTGTGGTGATGCAGTTTGCAAAGAAAAATGATGGTGCAGAACAACAGGTAAGAATTATGCACAGGAAAGCAAGAAAAATTGACAGACACAAAGATCAATGTGTGTCACATTGATGGTAGAAAAATGTATGATAAAATTTAGATGTTGACCATCTCCGTTTGTGTTTTTTTCCCCCCTCCTACAGTACTTATGACTTGAATTATTATTACTGTTAAATAGCGTTTCTTCATTTTGAAAATAGGCTATTGACAACTGGTGCAAATTTAAAGTGTAAAGGCATTGGGGGCTATAAAAGTTTATTGATTAGCTGAGATGTTCCCGGCCTGAAAGTTTCCTTTCATCTAATATCTCCTTAAATTTCAATTCAAAACTTTATTTCACTCTTTAAAATAAAAGAAATGAAAGGGGACAGAAAGAAGTAAAAACTTGTTAAATGTTTTGACTCTTCCATCCTGACTAATCCAAAACTCCGGAAGTTTCTTGCATTTTCTGTGGGTCCATCTGTCTCTTCTGCAGCTCATCAAGTAGTCGAGTTATTAACTCTCAGTGCTCAATTATTGGAATATCAACAGATTTATTGCATGGGAGAAATTAATGTACTGTATAATGTTAAAAAAAAAAAAAAAAAAACATTGTCTAAATGTTTGAAAGGAAATGTATTAATGTTCCTTGATGAACTATAAAAAGACAGAAACGCGTCTTGGAACATTTGATCAGCCAGACTGAGGGATAAGAGGAGCTCTGCCTGCCTTATTTTGGAGGCCAAGTTTGAATCTTCACAAGCTCATCTCACTGGCTTGCTTAGTTACACACGCTCAGCTTTTGGACCAGCTGCGCTCACTTTGACTGCCACACTGCCTCTTTGTGGATGAATACAATCACTGCAAAAGTACAAACTGATCTGAAAGTTATGTATGTACCATGATGGTGGACATTTATGCAAGGATGATTTCTGACCTTTAATAGCAGAAACATTTGTTGTAGGTACAAATAAGATTAAAAGGATACAAGCCCAATCAATTGATGCTAGAAATTTGTTCAGTAATTAGATTTCTGGGTTAAAATTTCAGCATTTTCAGTATGTATGGAGGATCTTCAAAAAAGTGTCTTCAGTCAATTAAAGACTAAATTGCGCATAGGTGCGGCAAGTCGGCGACCAGTCCAAGCCTCTCGCCCAAAGTAAAACAACTGAATTTAACATTAAATAAAATGGTGCACAACTTTACTAGTCAACCTATAGTGTCATACGTCATATATCACAGCTGACCTGTTTTCTGAGTTTGATCATGTGACATTTGCAAGCTGAACCATGATTGGTCGTTACCTGAGCAACTGTGACGTCTTTTTCAGTCGATAGCAAGCGGCAAAATGGCCGCCTCCTGAGGTAACAACGGTCGAATTTTGCTGCTTAGTTCTTAGTTCACTAATGGGGGTGAATAGAACATACTGTACAGAAATTTTTTGACATGACTCTGCCAGGTCTACACGTGTTATTACAAATGTAAACTAAATGATTATCAGGTAAGACACGGCCCCCACCCCACAAAACAGGCTAGTTCTATAATTGTTACAGTATAATTGTTGTAATCTTTATGTATAGGCAGCACAATGAAAGCAGGCTCAATCCCTTTACAAAAAAAGTAGACATCATTTGTATTTCAGTCTTTTATTTATTTATTTTTTTCAATTCAGAGTTCTGTAAAATAGAACACCCTGTCCCTGAAAATAGTTTGCTCTCCTCACTTAAAACAAATGTTATATGTTAAGAACTCCTTTATACTTACCCATATGGTTTTGAAGTTATGAATAAATGAATACATTCAGAAAAGCACACAGACGTACACACCTTTTTAACATTGTTCCCTAATATGTCACAACTTCAAAAACGGGAACATGACAGAGACTAAATTAGCCATAGTAACATTGCAGACTTCCAAATAAAATTATTGCCAATATAACATTTTGAAAACAGACAAGTCATTATCATTTTAGAATTAGTCAATACAATATTGAGCGCTGATCATTTATGTACCCAATAGTTAGTAGTAGTACTTGGACTTAAGAGTTGAAAGTGTGCCTGTGCAACAAACTCTTTTCACCTTTCTAAGGTGACATTTCGTCCAAGCCATTTGGACAGGAGTAGATTTGATACTTTTCTACCTGCATCCTCATTTTCTTTGTTTTGTTTTGCAAGGAAATGTGGGAGGGATATAATGGATGAGTTGTTCTTTGCCCATTTCAGGCAACTGCACAATTCACATGGACACATTCCAAAACTGAAGAATTGTTGTACAAAAAAAATAAATGGCTTCATTACACATTCATTTGCGGCACGGTTAGAAAAGAAACACACCACATATTCACATCATAACCAAAAGACACAATGGCTACAGTTGTGTCACACCAAATCATGTTCAGCAGGTGTTCCTTTTACCAACAATCCGGTAATCATGTTTTAGAACAAGCAGAGACTGCGATTGGGGTAAATACAGCCTTTATAGTGCAACTTCCATGAATTTGGGCAATCGTTTTTCTATCTTTCAATTATTCGGAAAATTATTTTTAAATGTAGAAATGCAAAACGTAACATGTTTTAGGCACATACTGTAAGAACATTCAGTCAGAGCAAAACACCAACATTGAAAGAGCCAACCTGGATGTTTTCAGTACAAGTCGCATCACTACCATTGGAATTTCCCCCCCGCAATGGCTGGTTTATTTCAGTGTATAACATTTGTGCAACAGTGTTTTCAATTATATGGCATAATAGACTGAATATAAAATTGACATGATATGAATTTTTGCAGCAATAAATGCAAAAGTACATAAATCAGCGAGAGATTCTTAATAAAGAAACACGTTTCAATGCTTTACTGTGACATTTACAGTGAATGAAGAATGAAGCTGTATAAAACAAAACCAAGCTATTGACATTTAGGCACATATTTTGATTCCCAAGTGTTGCTGCTGAATACCAGTACTTTGCTTTGGTACGCGATCTGCTGGAGGGTTGGCAACTTGAACAAGACAAACAACTCCTAACTTGACACTTTTGTTTTTATTTAAGTCATTCATATTCAGGTCTAACCTGGCAATAGCCAGATGGATATGCGCTTCACTCATGTGACTTCTCCGCAATAGCCATCTGGTACCTCTCCACGGTAATTTGGTCGGGAAAGGCGGGACATTCTGTACAATAATGCAAGCTGATTGGACGATGCGGCATTCTATGCGTTTGTTTTAACCAATCACGGCCATGGGTGAAAATTTCTGCTTCGTTCTTGCCGAAGGGGGGAAAAGCACGAACATCTTACCAGCTAGAAATCCATAAAGCATCTCTCGCTGTTCAACATTCAACAAGGAAACAGTGAGTAATTCTGCAAGAACATAATTAATTGCAGTGTCCATGTTAGGTTTGTTTGTTAGCCCCAGCGTCGGTGATGGCTTCCTGGTTTTGTCACAGTTGCATGTCCCGCCCCCAAACACAATGTCGCTCTGTGATTGGTCTGAACCACTGCGGAAATCAACGGGAGCGGTACAAGATGTATTCTCCAGAGTTGTGAACTCACAAATACCGCGAGAATTCATCTTGCGAGAGCAAGGTTAATTCAGGCCAGTATGGGCATCTGAATCTTTCCTTTTACAACTAGTGCAATTGTTCAAGTTGAGCAGGTAAATGGGGGAAGTGAAACATTTAAATAAAGTTCATCAGATTACAGGTCTTTAAACATTCATTTCTATTTTAATAGTATACTGTATAGCACCGCACACGGGAAGGAAACATCCTTATCGACCGCAAAAGACACAGGAAACGGCCCACACTAGTTCAGCCACCAAAATTTCATTGACTTGACATTGACTCTTACAATTATTATTAGGGGAATTTGTTCTATGGACATTGTAAGCTTTCAGACAATGCTAATTGAGTCGTGCAGCATTTTGCTGGAGGTGGCTTGTCCCTGTTTTGCGGCTGGCGATGTGACAGTGTCCAGTGTCTTCGTAAAGACAGTGCGATTCATTTCTATTTGTCTTACATCATGTGAGTGCTCTGCTGGCTGCGTTTGTGGGCCTTGCAATGACTGTGGTATGAGGATGTCAGTAGTATGGGGACCACCTGGATCTTTCATAGCCATACTGGCTCCCACCATGGCAGGATAGCTTCGATTCCTCCTCAATCCTGTATTCAGACCCAGTGCATTGCTCCCAAGCCCGGTAGAGCAGAACGGAGCTAACAGGCTACTTGCAGATGCGATGGAAGTGGTGTGAGGTGGTAAGGTGCGGAAGCTTTTCAGTTTTTCTACGAGTCTCAGGTTCAACACATCTGTTTGACCTTCGTCGTCCGTCTGGCCACCTCGCTCTCTCTCGGCCTCACCGAGCACTTCCCTCAGGATGACGCGTGCCGGCTTAGAGGCCAGGAAAGTGTCAAAATATGGCGGGTCGTCATCAGAGGGGCTGAACTGAAAATTGGGGCAGGCGGCGGCAGATTTGGCACAAGAACGGGGGGAATTTGGCGGAGTCGAAGGCTGTAGGAGGAAGAGGCTTTCGGGGCGTTTTGCCATCAGTCTGTCGTCATTCACCTCCGCAGTGGCGCTGGACGTCGGCTGCTCTCTTCTCGTGGACCCTCGGTCCCAGCTGCTCGGGTCGTATGCCGAGGCGGAGATCCCGTGCTCCAGAAGGAGGCGTCCGAGCCCGAGCGAGGTGCTGGTGGTCTTGGTGGTGTCTCGAAGGTTGGTGGAGGATTCAGCCAAGGAGAGGGACAAGGAGAGGCGGCGTGGGGTGCAGCAAGGGGTGTAGGAAGGTGTATGAGGAGCAGAGAAGAGTCCCGGAGTAGATGGTGAACTGCTCTGACAAGAGGATAGAGCTGAGCTGTAAATGGACAGATGAAGAATTATGGTGGAAGGGGGACAGGTGGTTGGGTGTAGTAGTATGGGGTGCAAGAACAGAAACAGACAGACAGTCATTAGATTCATGTTTGGGGTTGCAGTTGAGGAAATATAACTCAATTTGGAGTTAGTAATCACACACAAACGCTTCAGTCTTCAACACGGCAGTGTTATGTGGTTGACTTGAATCGGGTGTCAGCACATGACAATTTCAGAGACAATCTCAACAGCTTTCTGGACAATTCCCCCAATTTATTTTACAGTCTTTCATTTCTAATTTCTTCTGATCTTGATCTTTGCCCTTTATCAGATGTTTCTAAATACAGCACTGTCAATTCCGAGTACAAAGTAGCTTATATTTTCCTGCTTATCCTGCATTGCGCATTACTGAAAAAACAGTAAATAGTACAACAGATGCAGTCCAAAAAGCAAACATTCAATTATGTCAAGGGCAAACTTTACATTTAAAACAGGTGAAGGACCAGATAAATTTGTGGGGGCAAGCATTAAATGTCAAATTCTCAATAGCATCAGCGTAAACCAAAATATAGTGGGGAGCAATTTTAATTTGTTGTTGTTGTGTTAGATTTTATGCTGATTTAAACTAAAATTGGCATACTGATTTCAAATTTGCAATTTTACCAACGCCATTTTTTTTCACAACTTGTCTTCCAGATAAGCAAAATTCCATTGGTTAGCTTATTAGCTAGTAAGAAGAGCTGATTATGGTTGGACTTATCCACAGCTATGTGGAAACTTGTTTTAGCAGTCACAATTGAAACAGTGTGGTGAGAGGTGTGTGCAAGTCTCAATAGGTCAATGCAAACCGAAAGCTATCATAGTAGGAATTAAAAGGATTACGATTTGGATTTTCTCAAACTTGTGACCATGGGCATACCATTCTAAGTTCTATTTCATTTTATGCTGTTTTTTAAGCTTTCAAACATTGTCACTATTCTTACTGTTTTATTTACGTAAAGAAACGTTTACTGCAATTTCTTTTTTTTTTTTAAGAAAACGGGGATCTTTTAGCTCAATAACCTGACGTAAAATATTAGTTAACAAACTAGCCTACCGACAGCTCTTGAGGCAAATTCAGATGTTCAGCTGTCAGACTAACATTTAAAGATTTATGCTGATTTGAGATCCAAAAATATTTTGAGTTGTTGTCAGCCTTCCGTCTAGATTTGCCTCAAAGCGTCCAATCACACGGCAACACACTCCCATGCCTTTCCTCACCCACATACAACCCAGTGGGTGCACTCATTGGGTCTGCTCTACGCCAGCCATGACAATCATTTGATAAAACTCCACTTCCTCTTCCTCAACACATGATCTGCCAAGGCCAATCAAATCACAGGGATAAGGTAAGCTAGATGGCACGGCTTTGGCAATTTGGGAGAGATGTGTCATTCATAGCTTAATTACAACACACTTTCAAGTAATTGAGCATTTGTTTTACCTTGAGGTCAGCTGATCAGAGGGGTGTAGAATCCTGCAGGTGGTGAATGTGTAGGTGGAGCTAGTGTGCGACAAACACTTCCCTGGGAAGTTCACTACATGGAAAAGAGGAAAGGAGGGGATGGGGTTGAATACATGGGCAAGTTGTTAGCATTCAAGTTACCCTACATAAATAGTGCAATCACCAACAAACTTATGAAAAAGGCCCAACATTCAAAGCAGAAACCCAAAGCTAAAGCAGCAGCATTTGTGCAAGCAAGGAATTGTTCAAATCACGTTTCTTGTACTAAATGAAAGTGAGCTAAATTGAATGACTGTGCTGGTGCTGAGAGGTGACACGGTGCAAAGTCACAAGGTCAACTCCAATATTAACCAGTGAAGAGTGTCATGCCTTCATGTGACTTGGACAGCTGCTCTATAATAACACCTGATATATGAGCTCACATGACCCTGAGCAGAGTCTGTGTGCTGGGGCTGTTAAACTATGCAGGTCAAAAGCCCGTTGGTTTGACATTAGTACACAAGAAGGACAGACACCTTGGAGTTTCAGATTAGGGATTTGTTTTCCAGTACCGAAAAAGATGTTAACGTACATTCACTGGTCACATCATTCTGCATACTTACACATACTAATGAGATCAAAAATTAACGCAGTATGCTTTTCAAAGATAATTATTCAGAAATGTAGCAATTTAAAGGGAGACTGAATCCAACAATTTTACTTACAATATTATATCCTATGCAGCTCCACTAGTTTAAAAATGGTATTCTGATTGCTATTGTGGTTATTGAATATGGATAAAGCAGCAAAATCCACTCGTTTGTATCCATCTCATAGGCAGCCATTTTGCACTTGCTTTCGACTGTAAATGACCGGCCAATCATGGCTCAGCTCACGAACATCACATGACCAATCTCAGGAAACAGGTGTGCCCTGACTGTTTGTTACCCTGAGCAGCTGTGATGTCAGTTTCAGTCAAGCGGCAAATGGCTGCCCCCTGGTTGGATAAAAATGCATGTTTTCCCTACTTTATTTATATTCCACAAACACAATATTAATCAGAATGCTGCGTTTAGATGAGTGGTGCTGCATAGAACACATTATTGCAAAAAGAATGTTTGAGTTGACGAAGAATATGGGCATTATTGTGTTTGCAGTGTGCAGAGATATCGAATTCCATCTATCTTAATTAAATATTTTAAAGGCCTGGTCTGCCGTTTTCACTCAGGAAAATGCACTTTTTAAATACAGGATGTACACACTTGAACTCTTTCTCAGTCTACACATCTGGGCTTATGTTGATGTTTGGTGGTGATTTTGTCCTAAACCCCCACCCCCCAGCCTGTATTTTGCCATTTTGTGTTTGTTTTGTAAACAGAGGGCCGTTTCTGTGGAAAGACAGTGTTTATACCCCTCCAGCCAATCGCAGAGTGGGGGGTGGTGTGTCGCAAACGGGGCCGGGCTAATTTGACGGCTGCGTGACGTCACTCCCGTGGTAACTTGACAGCACGCACAGATTTCTTTTTTTTTTTTTTTTCACTCACTCATTCACACATGTAAGCTTCTGTGAGTGAGTGAGGTGGGTTTAGGACAAAATCACCACCAAACATCAACATAAGCCCATATATGTAGACCGAGAAAGAGTTAAAGTGTGTACATCCTGTATTTAAAAACTGCATTTTCCTGAGTGAAACCGGCAGACTGGGCCTTTAAAGTGTGATGAAGTTCACTGCTATCACAACCAAAATTAAAAAATGCTCTCACAATGTCAATCATGCGAATTATCTTTTAAAAAGGTATATTTTCTATACACAGCACTTGTAGCGGGCTTTACTAGATTGCAATCATGTTACAATGTTGTAATCAGTGAGCTTCTGCTTGAAATAAAAATAAAGCATTGCAGTAGGAAGGAAAATTTGAGAAGAATGAGTTTTTTTTAAAAGTGAATAATTATAGAATAAAAAAATAAATAAATAAAAGTACTCTGTTTTGCTGGTGTTGGACGACAGCACAAACTGGGACTGCAGGTGGGACGGACGGATGTACTGATGTGTGCAGATGAGATACCATGCAAGATGGGGCGTCACACCGGGATGTTGTGGTGTCCGCTGTTCCCTGAATGCTCCCCTCCCACCCTTTTAGACTACACCCCTGACAACCCCATGCTCCAGGGTGGGGATGGGCTGAGATGATGTGACACCAGCTAAGAGGCTACCTCACCAGGCATGTGCTCCAATGTGCCAAGTTCCTTGAAGTCCACATGCCCATTCATCTCAGAGGAAGATGGCGTCGAGGAAGACGGGGTTGGGCTTGGAATAGCGTCGATTGTGCCTGCTCTTTCACAATGCAGTGTTTCTGAGTGGCTACTGGCATCAGTGTTGGCATTTTTGCCGCAGCAGATGGAAAGTGAAGAACTGGAGTACAAAGGGTCCAAAAGGCCATCTCCTGATAAGCTTGCGCATGAGTCACTTGAGACGTCGTCCTCCTCTGGCTGGTCCAGTTGCCAGCCATCCGCCTCGTCCTGCTCATGTGATAAAGTGCGGAAGCCCTTCGTGACCACGCCGGGCCGGACATCCAGCAGAGCGCCCATGTGAGGTTGAGCCAACTGCTGCCATGCATAGAGTGTAGCAGAACCTGGGGGTTCCAAAAGATGAGAACAAGTTTATCATTTGCAAAATTCTTTGAAAACACATTATTCCGCAATGATTTTTTCCCCCGCACCTGATCTCACCTTTTTGTGCTCAGCATAATGTTGAAAACGTACACCAATTTTTAAAAAAATCAAATCTACCAAAAATGTTTTGCGTAATGACAACTACAAAAAAAAAAAAAAAAAAAAATCACTATTTGTTTGCATCAATACACGCTACAGTATATACTTCAAATTTCAGTGTACTGTATGATACCAAGTAGGAGTGGACGTTTAATACACATATATATATGCATAAATACACAACACGGCTGCACAAAATGTCATGCTATATGTACATGTGTGAAAATACTTTTAAATACAGATCCAGACATACGTACAAAACATGAAGGACTAACTCCATGCCAGCAGACTGGCAGACTAGTACATGTTTTTCGAGTATGCATAGTAAGGATGCATTTATGCACAATTTTGAAGAGGTTAGTATACAAAATAATGTCGCAAAAAAGAAAGAGAGGAAAAGAAGGTAAGAAAATTATGACAATTTTATTCAAGTCGCTCACCAAGAAAATAGATTGGCAGAACAGAAAAGGGAGTGCAAAGACAAAACTTAAACAAAGGAAAGAAATGAACAAGGGTAGAGTAAATTGGGAGAAAAAAGTGAAAAGAAGGACAAAAGTGAAAAGAAGCTAAAAATGCACCACTCAATGTGCCCTGCTTATTTTTATTTTTTTTTGCATTTGTATTTCTATGTCAGTACAGCTGAAACAATTTCTTGTTTTGCTTGTACAATGCATGTTGAGAAATATGACACTAGATGGCACCACATAACACAAAATGATTCTGAGAATGCACACAATACAGTATTCAAAAGTAAATGTTTCAAAAAGGTGAACACCTCTATTGTCCATCCAATTTATAAAATTGTGTTCATAATTTAAGGCAACTTAGCCTATCAGATTATTTTTGTGGAGTTTGATATTTAAAAACTACACAAATAGCTTCGGCAAATTCAGTAGAAAAACAAGTTTTTCTTGAGTTTGGTGTTTTGAAAATATTCTTAAAATATGTTAAATAGTAAAATTCTGATAGCCTGCTCATATTTCAAACCAACAGTGTGGTTGTGTGTGCCTAAAATAAAAGGAATGCTGCAGATTCAAACTGCTTTCCTGTGCTTCTAACACCTCCAGCAGACCTGTGACTGCAGCCAGAGGAGGTTGCGGGTGAGACTGTAGAGCCGGCTGGAGACTGAGCGCCATCACACCCGAGCCCTGTTGCAAACTTGGGGCGCTTAGAAAAATTTGGGAACGACGATTGGTATGTAAAATCAGATACTGACCGTCTAGCTGATTCTGATTTTGACTTTGATTTTGTGACTGTGTCTGATTGTTACTTGATTTGATGGAATCCTGTGGGGATTTGTGAGCATTCTCATTGTGTAAGGGAATCGGATTGTCTTTGTCATCGTGCGGGGGATTAAAGGGATTGTGGCACTGAGAAGAATAATCACCTTCTAGTGGCTTTACAATCTGCAGCTTCTCCGGGAGGTAGGATCTGGCGGTGAACGAGTATCCCGACCACATGCTCCCCAATGACGGATGCGAGCAGAGCGAGAACAGACTCTCTGTTGGTGTCCCCGGGCCTCCACTACATTCGCTGCCACCTTTTTCCTCCTCTTTGGCCAGGTAGGCCAACTTCCTCTCCCTCTCCTCTTCAAAGAAACGTTTTTCCGAGAGGTAGTTGTCGCGGCGTAGAGACAGACGCCGCAGGGCTGCCTCCAGGTCCCGACTGCCAGGGGTGCCTGGGGTCCCAGGGGGCCGCTTATTTGAGTCCTCTGACCTGGACCCACAGAAAACGTTGTTACAAGCAATCAAGCTTGTCATCATAATGAGAGAGAAAGGTGCATACTTTATCACAAACTTGCAGTACATAATCGCGTTTATAGTTACTTTTGCAGAAGATTTGCACTTTTTTTTTTTAAATAGTTTGTTGTAATTTACTAGACTGAATTTAAATATTTCTTTAGTTTCACAATTGGGGAAAGTCCAATTATTGGCCGGGCAGATTATCGGTGCCGATATTTGGCATTTTGACGAATATCGGCATCGGCCTTTTTTACAAGTCAGAAGGCCGGTAAGGCGGCTATATTATCACTGAGCAGCGAATACTTGAGAACTGAGTGAATTTTGGCCTCATCAGGGTGAGCAAAATGTTGCTAAATGTTGCAAAGATGATAACAGACAGTTTTTACTTGTCGCAAAGAAATTTTGAACATGTTCAGACAAATTTTCACTGTCTGCGAACATCTTTGGAAACCTTTTACAAACCCTGATCAAAACCCAAAATTCACTAAGTTCGTAAGTGTTTGTCGCGCAGTGATCTGAAGAGATCAATTCAAAACTGGGTTAACTACAGGGAACGTTTTGTGTATTTATTTAAAATGTCACTTTATAAGAGATGCTGCCAAAACTGGGAACTCCCTGTACTCAAAATTTAAACAAAAATAAATGAAAGTTTAACATTTCGGTTATGGTTTTGCTAAAATTTTGCTAAAACATAACTGTCTATTCTCTATATGGTTAAATTAAATCTTTTTCTCAACAGCATTTCAACAAAATTACTTTATTATTATTTTTTAACTCTGTCAATATTTACTTGTTTTCTTGTGTGTGTGTGTGTTTTGCTATGCTTGCTATTAGTGTGATCCCTGATACCATCCTATATGCACATCTGCACTTTATTGATATATTACGCCAGTATTTGTTGCCCATAACAATATCTCGTTGTTGTTTATAACCATGTTATTTGCACAATGACAAATGAATAAATACATATTGAAATATTGAATATTGAAATATTTTCTGTTTTACTGCAATTAAATATCGGCTCCAAATATCAGTTATCAGCCTCCTTGAGTACTAATAATCAGTTTCGGCCCTGGAAAAGACAAATCGGTCTATCACTACTCACAATCCAGTAGTTTGGATGTAACATTATTAACATGGTAAATGTGAGTTAAATGGTAAGGCAACCCCAAATTTTTCTTTCCAACAATATGTTGTATGTGGCCCCATACAGTCTATAAACACATCATTCTGATTGATAATGCATTTGCGGAATATGAGTAAAGCAGCGAGTGTGAAGCGGCTGGGATGAGGATCAGCACCTCCAAATCCGAGACCATGGTCCTCAGTCGGAAAAGGGTGGAGTGTCGTCTTCAGGTCGGGGATGAGATCCTGCCCCAAGTGGAGGAGTTCAAGTATCTTGGGGTCTTGTTCACGAGTGAGGGTAGGATGGAGCGGGAGATCGACAGGCGGATCGGTGCAGCGTCTGCAGTGATGCGGACTCTGTATCGGTCCGTCGTGGTGAAGAAAGAGCTGAGCCAAAAGGCAAAGCTCTCGATTTACCGGTCGATCTACGTTCCAACCCTCACCTATGGTCACGAGCTGTGGGTCGTGACCGAAAGAACGAGATCCCGGATACAAGCGGCCGAAATGAGTTTCCTCCGCAGGGTGTCCGGGCTCTCCCTTAGAGATAGGGTGAGAAGCTCGGTCATCCGGGAGGGACTCAGAGTCGAGCCGCTTCTCCTCCGCGTTGAGAGGAGCCAGCTGAGGTGGCTCGGGCATCTGGTTCGGATGCCTCCTGGACGCCTCCCTGGGGAGGTGTTCCGGGCATGTCCCACCGGTGGGAGGCCCCGGGGACGACCCAGGACACGCTGGAGAGACTATGTCTCTCGGCTGGCCTGGGAACGCCTTGGGATCCCACCGGAGGAGCTGGTTGAAGTGGCTGGGGAGAGGGAAGTCTGGGTTTCCCTCCTGAAGCTGCTGCCCCCGCGACCCGACCCCGGATAAGCGGAAGAAGATGGATGGATGGATGGAGTAAAGCAGCAAAAGCCACCTGTTTTTATTTATCTCATGGGGCGGCCATTTTGTCACAATACAGGTGAATTTCGCTGCTTAACTCAAATTCCATAAATGCAATATGAATCAAAATACAATGTTTAGACTAGTAGGGCTGCAAACAACATATTTTTGAGAACGTTTTTGGGGTTGACTTTCACTTTAAGAGTAACTGACATTTTCTATGAAATTAAATAATTAGTACCCATTATCTGGACTCTCCAGGATGCAGCTACTTCTGTTGTCCAGCATTATTCCACTTCCTGTTTCGCTGCCATACATGGAGTTGGAGCGAGGTGTGCCCACCTTGCTGGAGCGACCCGAAGTGATGCATGATGACTGATTGGAGCCCGGGATGTTGAGGGGAGAGGGGGCAAGCGACAAACGCTGCTGACGCATGAGGTTGAGGTTTTTCACAGTCTGGAACACGCGTTTTGGCTGCAGTCTATTGTGAAAATCACATGGGAGGGAAAAAATGGATGAAACATCTAATTACGGCTCACATTTAAAACAAAACATGTTTCTAATTGCACCTTAGCTCCTCAACATCTGGGTCATCCATCTGAAGTTCTTTTCTCATGGTGCCCTCTATTTCTGCTGCCAGAGAGTCCTAGAAAAGAAAAAAAAAAGTTTGTTAATGGCATGCAAAGCTTATATTGTTATGAATTCAAATCTCACATTAACACAATACCTGAATTAATATAATTAAAATAGACCAACTTAGATACATTTTCTTCACACTAATCTACTTTACATTATCCTGCTCACCATTGGGAACAAGCCCAGAGAATGGAAGCGCCTCTGTGTGTTTGATGGAACAGCTTTATTTCTCAGGTTTTTCAGCTCTTCTTGAGCCTCGTGTAGCATCTCCATGCACTCCGCATACTTGTCCTGCAACTCACGCAGCTAGTAGAGAGCCAAAGAAAAGTCAAGTGAAAAGTAAAACTAATACCATTATCTAAGACACATAAAAAAAAAATCTGACTTGTTTGTGTGTTTACTATCTGTACAATATTCTAAGGACAAGCGGGAGGCAACTTCACTGCAAAATTGATCAGTGGACTCAGCAGACAACTCTTTGGGTAAACCTGCACAATCTTGTAACATTTGGAACAAAAACTTTACGCAGATGATGATGTTATTGATCCAACATGTTTATTATTGAGATGGAATTTATAGTGGTGTGAAACTAGCAATATGACAACATTTTCCAAAAATGACAGACTCTCAAAATGCTTAGTGTGATTGGAATGGCCACTTCTACCTGCGTACTATGCAACATGACTTTTGAAAATCGGACAATGGGTTCTGGAGAAATTAAGATAATTGAGTTAGGAAAACTGGACTTTGTGGGAAACATTTGCATGACGCCGCCTATAGAAAATTTGTTGAAAAAACCAAACCAAACACAAAAACACCTTCAAAGTTGAGATGCCCCGATCAAGATTTTTTGGCTTCCGATCTGATTTTTTATTTTAATTTTTTAAGGTGTGCTCCTTCTGACACCAATCTTTTTTTTTTTTTTTGTATTAACCTCACCCCTTAGGAGTGGTTTAATTAAATAAGAATTGTTGTATAGCTCTGATAGCGCCAGCTCTGTAATGTAGTGTCGACTCCAAAAAGTTCATTAGACCAGTGGTTCTCAACCTCGGTCCTCAAGCACCCCTATCCAGCCTGTTTTCCATGTCTCCCACAGCCAACACAGGTGTTTCATATGATTAGCTAATCAGCAAGCTTGCATGAAGCTTGATAACGATCCTTAGGTGTGTTGGCTGAGAGAGACATGGAAACAGGATGGATAGGGCTCGAGGACCAGGGCTGAGAAACAGCCGCCTTGTGCTCAAACTGGTCGGGATGATTCTTTTCTACGTGACGAATCCAATCAGGTAGTATTAAGGTGAGCTCTGCTGGTTCCGCTATGAGAAAACGCATGTTTACAGCAATTGCATGTTGCTGTTTGACGATTGTTTCGTTGTAGTACAAAGTAATCCTGCACAGCAGACATGTTGGCACGATGAGTTACAGCAGCTGTAAAGCGCATCGACACAGAAAAACACATGAAACTGTATCGGCCCGATCAACTGACTAAATCTGATTCTCTCCGATATTCATAAAAGAGCCAGACTGGGAGCCGATATTGATACAGAGCATTGTATCGGGACATCCCTACTTCAAAAGTAACATAACTCCTGGACCCTTTTGTTTGGTCTGTTACTCAGGGAACCTATTCTCCGATTGGCTGACAAGTTTCGGTTAAAAATATCCATGAATAAGATAGGATAGGCCACAATTCTGAGGGGTTATCCAAGTTGACGCGTCAAAATTACCATTAAACTTAAAAAAAAATAAAAAATAAAAAAAACAAAAAATCAAATTCCAGTGCAAGTGGAACATTACTCACAAGAAACATAGCCTATACTATATATTAATCCTCGTGTTTTTTCCTGAATTTATTTGTTATGGTGTTTTAAAGGGAGTGTGTAAATTTTTTTGCCATCTAGCGTTTAAACTAATAGAATACAATGACCTAAGTTTGAACTATGGTGCCTCAGAGGGACTACATTTCGATAAACGAACAGCAATTACTACATTCGTTAAATTTGTCTCATTCGGGTATCCGTAGCAGAAAGATGGCGGCAAAAATGTCAGCCTTGTGTAAGGTGAGACACGACCCATGTAATATAATTAGCAATTACTAGACATACATACATACATACATACATACCTATATATATTTAAAAAGATGTATGTTGATGTGATAGATTTGTTTCATATTATTGTAATTAATAGTGTTTTTTTAATGAATGAAAATAGAAAAATAAAAAAACACACACAATGTCCACTCATTCCATATTTCTACAAAAACATATTTAGAAAAGGTTGTCAGCCAATCTTCACAATGCTAGTTAAACTACGGTACTTACTGAACTTCATCATAAATAATGCATAATACTGCATTTATGAAAATTGCATTCGCAATTGCAAATTGCATTGTATTTACAAAATGCAAAATCATAATTTTCCCCCCATTTTTTTGGGGCATCTTGAATGATTGCCTACTTGAGCCGGGCTGAAACTACTCCTAGCATCACATTAGATAGTCTAGCTTGGCCTGCTGTTGTATATGTAAGTGGAGTTTTAGCTTTACATTTATGACAGCAACTAAATGATCCCTCTGTCCTGTCAAGTGCTCGTTTCTAGACTTTGTCACTATAGCAAGACATGTATGGCATGTATGTATTTACAAACATTTATAGGTGTGCTCACGGTTGCTAGTGGAGAAAATGACTTACCTCAGCAGTGAGTTGTCGCTGAGCATCTTTGGCAGCTCCGAGGTGCTGAGTGAGTTCTTCATTCTCCACAGCATACTGCAAAAACAAAAAAAAGGTACATAAACGCACAGCATAAGTAATATAAATAGAAAAATACAGCGTGGGAATGCACACCATCTTAGCCTTTTTCTGGAGGTCTACAATCTGGGAGAGAAGATGAGTGATCTCCTCCTGCTGTCTGGAAGCATCCTCTGACTTTCTCGCCAGCTCTTCAGCCAGAGAGGATATTTGCAGGTTGGCAACACCTGGGCACATTAAAAGTGTTCATCAGAAAGACTTCACTACAGTCAAACTTGCAAAGAGGTTAGCATCACTTTCACAAAATGGTGAACATGATAATGACTCAAGGTGCTTAAATACTCACGAAGTTCTTTGACACAGTCATTGACCAACTGTTGCTCTTTTTCTTCATAGCAGAGGGTTTCTGTCTCCAAGTGGCTGGCCTAGAGCAGAAAGCGATAAGAGCAGACAAGCCAACTGATAAGATATCTAAAACCAAAGGGCAGCTGTCTTGAGGAAAATATGCAAAGAGAATATAGTATAGTATATATATTTTTTGGTCCACATACACACATTCAAGTGACAGATGTATAATTGTACATTACCGTAGAGTGTAAAAACTATGAGGTTATACAAATATTGATGTAATAACATCAGCTTTTTCGTATGTGTGTGTGCGTGCGTGCATGAACCTCAGAGCGCAGAGATTTATTTTCTTCTTCTAGATCTTTCAGTTTCTTCTGCAACGAGTCGAGGGGGAAAAAAGTTGGTGTTGACACGTTGTTCTCAATGGGTCGCACACTATTTAAACACATGCGTGCACATAATTAGTGGATATTATAGACTACTTTGAGTTCAGCACAAATACATACTGTACTTAAGCGAAACAAATTGAGATGTATCAATGATTCCACCCCTGAAAAGACATTTTGTACACAGAAGATACATATTAGACAATATTATTACTGTTAATTTTTGGAAGGGGCTTTGTGCTGGTATTTTGAAATGGAAAATGCCTTCACATAAATGTGTTTGTGAATTGGTTTTAGAGGCATATATCGTATCTCATGAAAATAAGTACACCCCTCACATTTCTGCAGATATTTATTAATGTATATCTTGTCATGGGATAACACTCAAGAAATGACACTTTCACACAATGAAAAGTACCGGTAGTCGGTGTAGAGCTTATATAACAATTTATATGTATTGTTCCAATAAAATGACTCAAAATACAGCCATTGATAGCTGTACCCCTGGCAATAAAAGAGAGTAAACCTGGAAGTGAAAATGCCTAGTGTCAATATTTTTGTGGCAACCATTATTTTTCAAGCGGTGCCTTAAGTCTCTTGGGCATGGAGTTCACCAGAGCTTCACAGGTTGCCACAGGAATCTTCTTCCACTCTCCATGACAACATCACGGAGCTGGCTGATATTCAAGACCTGATGATGCCCCAGACATGTTCAATAGGGATTTGGTTTGGAGACAGTCCATCACATTTACCCTCAGCCTCTTTAGCAAGGCAGTGGTCAAACTGGTCCGCAGGGAAGTATTCCAACATGATAATGACCACAAGCACACCGCCATGATGACTGAACATCTCTGGGGCATCCTCAAACAGAAGGTGGAGAATCCTAAGGTCTCGAATATCCGCCAGTTCTATGATGCCGTCCTGGAGTATAGGAAGAGGACTCCAGTGGCAACCTGTGAAGCTCTGGTGAATTCCATGCCCAACCCAGTTAAGGCAGTGCTGAAAAATAATGGTGACCACTGACTACACATAATATTGACACATTGGGCATTGCCACTTAGCGAAGTACTTACTGTTATTGACAGGGGTTTAGCTATTATTGGCTGCACTTTGGTGATTTAGAGGGAACAATAAATTTAAACTCTTATATAAGATGTGCACAGGCTATTTTTCCATAGTATAATTTCTTCAGTGCTGTTCCATGAAAAGATATAATTTAATTTTTGCGGAAATGTGACTGGTGTACTCACTTTTGTAAATAAAAATGAACTGGATTGAATGTGGTTGTATTTTGCGGGGGTGTGGGATAGCACTGCATCTCACTGATAGTAGTTGCCAACATTGTGCGTGGTTAAAAAAAAGAAAAGAAAAGAAAAAAAGCCAAAAGAAACCCCTCCAGTTTGATACCATTTTAAACTTTCCAAACAAAACATTTTTTTCCAAATCAATTTTCAGCTAATATTAATTACACTGATCTTGTTGTATAACTTCATGGCAAAATCTGATGTTAAAAGGAAGACATGATGAGACGTGATGGAAGAAGAGTAGATTAAAGGCAATAAAATGAAAAGAGACTCACGGTGTGGAAGCGATCGACTCCCCCTCGCTTTCCTCAGCAGCGTTGGTATAGAACTGCAACAACTCATCTTTCATGGACACGTCATGGCGCAACTGGGATACCTAGTTATGTAAAAGTAGAAAAAAAAAACCCACTGAAACAATGCTTGTGTTTTTTAACATCCCACCAATGCTATTTGATACTGAAGAACATCCTTGAATCAGGGACTATTCTAAAAATGGCCTTCGTAGTTAAGGGCAGTGTATGGAATGGACTAATGACTTTAGGAATGACAAGTATGCTGATAATGATAAAAAGGCTTGACAAATTGTAAGCTCACACTCCTACCTCTTCTCGTATGTGCTCAACTTGCTCCTCCAGAAGTTCATTTCTCTCACTCAGGGCCTTGTTTTTCTTTAGTAGTGACTGACCGATGCGAGCTGCTAATTCCAAGTCACGCTCTTTCTGCACAGGATCCAACATAAAGCAACACTCTTTAAAAAAGTTAATGACAATTATAAGAACAGCTGATAAATCAATGCAGTCAACACTCCCTGATTATGTAGTTATGGAACACTCCTTGGCTTAATAATTAATAAAATGACTGGAAAATGGATTATAAAACTATCAGACACAAAGCAATAACATTGATTAAAAGGTCCTTAAACCAGCCCTTCAGAGAAAGTCAACTTTTTACATCTGAGTGCTCATACTTTTCAACCTGTTGGTCACCAAGTTGTTGAAACTGACACATTTGACTTGAATATCAAGCGTCTGAAAGTCTCTCACCTCTTCCAGCAGTCGAGTGACAGCGTCAATGTCACTGTAGGTCTTTGTCATCTGTCCAACTCTATCAGCACAAAGCACTGCACAAACAAGTTAAGGTTTACTTGCACTTTAAATGCAAACCGCTCCCAACCTTCCAAGGTTAGCACAGCAAATAATGAATTTAAAAAAAATGTCATGTATATATTTACATACAACAGTAATTGCGACTAACCGCTGCTCCCTCATCTTCAGTGACATTCAAAGGAATAAAGAAAACTTGACAATAACATTTTAGTAATATATTTTACTGTACAGTATTAATTTATTCTACTAATACTTGTTTTAAGGACTTAGAATCTCCAAATCAACACTATTTGAACAAATACAGCATGCGTATCTACGTATTTAAATTTATCTACATAATATTTCATATAATTCATACTACTGTCTTAACGAGTGTACTGTAATATTAAAGCCCATATCCAACTGAGGGATGAACATTTGTGACTCTAGCGACTGTTGATTTCACATCTGGGTTTGTTCAAGGTTGCAGCGTTTCCTAAACTTTATCTATTCTAAACCTTCTTAATGGTTCTCTAATCAGCCTTAATAGTTTTCCTGTCAGAAATGTTGAACATCTGACCTTGAATGAACCCTGACGTGAAATCAACATTTGTTAGCGTCGCAAACATTCGCGCCCCTCAGTGGAATACGGGCTTTCGGTCTCCAGAACAGCCACTGATTAAGATTCGTGTTCAATTAAGTCATTCCAAAAATAAAAGTTAAATTCTATCAGCATGTCAGACTTGCAAACCATTAATGTACCTATCATGGTACCTAGCATGTGTTGAGTAAAAGGTTGTCTCTAATATATTCATTTCAAAGTAAGTGGTATATTGCTGCCTGGATGTTTAATACCACACAACACAGAGAGGTGGACACTATTTCATTTAAGAGACTTACAGTACACTGTACAATGTACAGTATACTAAAGGTTACAGACCCGATCCCAGATAAGCAGAAGAAAATGGATGGGTGAATGGTTACAGGGACATGTTAATTGGGGGATCTTCCAAAATGCAAAACAGAGGTGGAGAATGCAAATAAGATATTTTCCTGCTGCTCGTGTGCCAAAGGAGGACCAGCAGCTTTTTATGCTTTTTTTTTTTTTTTTTTTTTTTTTTAAATCACAATGACATCGAACAGAATTAGCTTGAAAACAAAATGAACACATGGGGGAGAAAAACTACCTAATAAAAGAATACTTAGAGCCATAGGTGGTTTTGCAGGGGTTATACTTGTCATTGAAGGCATCTGTGACCTCAATTGTGTAGTGACTGTAATTTAATATGTAGGGTGAGGGATGTTTTCTTGGTGTTTTACACACAACATATACAGACAGTATTGTATAATGGAGTTCTGTAAGTAGGTATTTTCTCCTTTTTCAAACAGAATGAAGAAGAGATGGGATAGTGTATTTGAGTGGGGGAAAAACCGGTAATGAAAACTTTGTCTTGTGTTACTATATAATTAAATCCCAATGTAAACTATTTGGCTTGACTGACTGCTTTACAAGAGCTGAGACGGTCTAGGAATAGGGCCATTGGGCAACAGACAGTAGCACATACTGTAGGTAGGTTCAAAGAAAAAAACACCAAGACAACGGAAACAATAGAGCAAAAACCCAGAAAAAGACAATGCAAACTAGTCGCCATGTCAATTCATTACAGTATGCCTACAAAACACAGACACTGATTATAAACCACATTACTACTTTAAGGTCATACTGAGTTAGCAAAAAAATAAAAAATAATATAATCATATGGCTGATTTTGGTGTGCTGAAGTCAGAGTTCCACAACTGCTCATGACATGCTTCGCACTGTACTGCACTTTGTGAACAAGTCAGTAAAAAATAAATAAATAAATTAAAATAAATAAATAAATAAATTAAAAAAATAATATATATATATATATATATATATATATATATATATATATATATATATATATATATATATATATATACACACATATATACATACATTCTTTTTAACCACTTTCAACATTTTCTGAGTCACACAAGTTGTAGCATTCTGACAAGTCGGTTGAAATTCCTACATGTATTTGAACCTAACAGCTAGATGTGACAAAGTGTGAAAAATGCAGAACAAATATGATAAATTACACTTAGTACAGAGAGTACAGAGAGCAAAGTAAAATTAGAATCCCTTCTCTGCAACAAATATCCCATGTCAGACAAATCAAAGAGCACTTAATCTAAACAACAGCAGGAATCATGAAGAATTAATTCTAAGTACAAACATATCAACTGACTACCTTCAGAAAGAACTTGTTGCTCTTCATCCATCTCATCCACCTCTACTTGTTCGAGTTCTCCCTGACTTGCAAGTTGAACAGAATCAATTTCCTCCTCTTGTCCTGTGCTTCCTTGTCCAGGCAGATGAACAAATTCTGAATCGTCATGTTTCCAACACTCCGGTCCATCGTCAGAACCATTAAATGGAAGAAGCGCCATCCTCCAGTCAAGTGCAGAGCCACAATGACTGCAGGTGCAATTCCATGGCACCTACCTGTGTTGCAAGCTTCTACTTGTTGATATACAAAATGTGCAAAGTCCATACCATCTCCAGGGTTAGTGTAAAGAAGGAACATTTATTTCCAATTTCCAGGAGTGTGGACAAAAGTGTTGACTCTCCATGGCACATGGTTGAAAAAGTTGGTCCGTCAAGTTAAAAAAAACGTCAGCTATGTGAGCTGTTAAGCCTGTCTCATGTCATTTGTGCCCACTATGGTTCGTGTGTGTGTTTATGTCGGTGACAATCAGACAACCTGACTCCTCCCCTCTTCTGACATTGGTCAGTCAAAGGCTCATGCTATTATCAGATGGGGGTAAACTAGTACACACAAAAGACTATTTTTCATCCCGCCGTCAGACATTAAAGATGATAACATATTTATGCAAATTTGAGTGTTCAGGAAAAACACAACATTCCAGGCTGGAATGTTGACTTTCCAGCTTAACCACCCTAGAAACTAAAATGTTTCGTAGGTGTAAGAAATAGGCCTATAAGAAGGACCAGTCCTTAACCCCCCCCTGAAGTCAAAGTAAACTTGGTAGAGTCGTGTTCAGTCTCTCTTGTGACAATAGTGCCAGCAAACAATAACACACGCACCTGTTTCCAGGGTGTGGCCACTGCACAGTCTTTAGTGGTTAAGGTTATGCTCCGTATGGGAAAAAGACTTGTCTATAGTTCCGGAACCAGACTTTTGGACCCAAATCTGTGAAAATGTATTTAAAATGACCAAACAGACAAATTTGCAACTTATCCAATATAAGATACTTCATAGAACATATATTACACAATATATGATGAAAAAAATGGGACTCTCTGACTCCGACATTTGTCTCCAGTGCTCACAAAACACTGCCGATACTTATCTTCATGCTTTATGGTCATGTACTCCAGTGATGCATTTCTGGACTAAAATCTTGGAAAAGCTCGCTGATATATTAAACTGTAGGCTTCCTTTATCTCCAAGATTGTGTTTACTAGGTGACTTAACAATAACTGAGCTACCATGTAAACAATCCCAATCTATATTTATAGCCCTTACTATTGCTAAAAAAATAATCCTTGTCAATTGGAAAAATAAACAATCTCTGAATATCGACCACTGGTTAAACTTACTAATAAATTATATCTCAATGGAAAAAATCTCTGCCTTAAATAAAAATCAAGTATCAAGATTTAAACAAATATGGTCTATGTACATAGAATATTTTAATCTTAATTTGGCAACTTAATCCTGCCAAGATTCTGCCTGTTAACGAGAGCCACCACATCGTTACAACTTCTGTTTTCGCTGCTTCTGTATTTGGTATTTTGTATCTGATTGTTTTTATTCTTATATAGTCAGGAACCTAGTTGCTGCTAGTGGGCTCGAGCACACCACACTATACGACACGACACTATACTCACTAACTCCTTAAGAGTTATTTCTAGTGGGCACTAAGTATCAACACTTGGTGTTACTGCATGCTAATTAGTCAATTTTCTTGACGCCGTCC
The DNA here is from genome assembly GCF_051991245.1 of Festucalex cinctus. Taxonomy (NCBI): domain Eukaryota; kingdom Metazoa; phylum Chordata; class Actinopteri; order Syngnathiformes; family Syngnathidae; genus Festucalex; species Festucalex cinctus. The sequence continues at coordinate 24,588,791 of NC_135417.1, forward strand.
CCCGTGGTCGGGCGGGGGTGGTTCTGCCCCCCCCCCCGTTGTCTGCTCGGTAGCGGTTGCGTATTGGCCGCTCCCTGGGCCCCCTGTGGGGTGCGGTGTTGGGGTGCTTTCCCTGGTGCCCGGGGCGGTGCTGTCCCGGCGCGGTCCGCTGCTCCGTGCCCGTTGGCGCGGTTCGGGGCGGGTGGGCCTCTGGTGTGCCCCGTGGCTCCCTCTCCCCTCCCCCTTCCTCCCCCCCGTCGCCTCTCCCTCCTCGCCTACTCCCGCCCATCCTCCTCTGCCTCCCGGTCCCTTTTCCCTTGTCGACCTCCCTCCTCCTACCCCCCTCCCCCCCCTCCTGCCCTGCAGCCGCCCTTTCGCCTTCTTGTCGTCTTCCCCCCGCTTCCCCCCCCCTTCCCTGTCTGCCCCCCGCCCCCTCCCCCTCCCTCTCCCTGGGCCTGGGGCTCCCTCCCCGGCCCGGGCGTCGGGCTCCGGGGGCCGGGCGGGGGTTTGAGGCCTGCCCCACCCCGTTAGAACTCCTGGCGCCCCGGGCGGGCTCCGGTGGCCGGTGGGCTGTCCAGTAGCCCTGCTGCGCTGGCGGCCCGCCTATTGTGGTGCCAGATGGGTGGGGTGGGGGTGGGGGGGGGGGGGGGGGGCGCTGGGGGGCGGGCGTGCCACCTACACCCGCCGGGTTGGGTGAGGCCCCGCTGGTCGCTCCTCTTCCTCACTTCACTAGTTTTGCACTATACACTTTGTAAATATACACATAGGGCACACAACACATTTCTTGGTGGGGTGGGGAAGGGTGGAAACACCGTCTTCACCCTTCAACTCCCCTCCAATTTTAATGCACTTCATGTCCAAGGGGAGGGGTGAGTTGGGGCGGGGAGCCATCAGAGGGGATGGACTGCAGTGCCTGGCAGCGCTGTGGTCCCCCCCATCTGTGTCCCTGCCCCACCACTTTGTCCCTCCATTTCCTTTTTTAATGCACCACACATATACATATTCATTTTTTTGGGGGGATGCGGGTGTGTCGGAGTAGGGGAAATTTTTTCCCTTTGCTCCGACTCACCTGCTCCCAATTTTAATGCACCACACGCACACACTTGTATATACACTGGGTGGGGGCCACATTCACGGTGTAAGGGTAGAGCTCGCCAGTCGGCGAGCTGGCGGACTCAGTAACAGGGTTAGGTGTCACTAGTACGCTGGCGTGACGACCGGGGCCTCTACCCACCGGGCTCGATGTTCTGGTGTTCCGCCTTTTCCCCTGGTGCTTCCTCCTCCGCTTCCCCCCTCCCGCCGCTGGGCTACTCTCGCACGGCTGGAGGTGGGGTGGGCACGTTTTTCCTCTCTGCGCTGCTACCCGGTGCCGGTTTCCGGGGGGGGGGGGGGGGGCTCGCGGGGAGCCGGGTTCGCGGGGGGGTTGGCGGTCGTCGGGGGGGGCGGCTTGTTTGGGGGGGGTGGAGGTATGGGTGGGTGGGGGGTTGGGTGTTGGGGGTCGGGGTGTGTTCGGGGGTTTGGGGGCCGGGGGTGGTGGGGCCTGGGTCGTGGCGGGTGGCGGGTTTGGGTGGGGTGCGGGGGGGTCGTGGGGGGATGGGGGCTGGGGACCGGTGGGGCGCTGTGGGGGCCCGCTGGGCCTCGTTCTGCGGCCTTGGGGTCGGGGATGTGGGCCGGGGCTGGGGCGGGGGTGTTCCGGGCGTCTGGGTCGGCTCGCCGACCGGTGTCCGCTCGGGTGGCTTGGGGGTGGCCTTGGTGCTGCCGCGGCCTGGGGATTTCGGGGGGGCGGTGCTCGCTTTGCTGGACCGCGGTTGACGGCTTCTTTCTTTGGTGGTGGTCCTTATGCATGCCAGTTCCGTCGCACCAGCATCTACTGAAACTCAACAGAAGTCGCCTCTCCCTCCCACAGCCCCTTGAATCAGTGGGTGCTAGGTCTGTGGATCTCACTTTGCTTTATCTATCCTTCCCTCCTTCCTCTCTTTAGTTTTTCCTCTGATCACTTGAGATCTCAATTTATTGGAAGTTTGAGGTTTCTGGGGTTGGCATAAGACTCTGGTTTTGTAACCACGCAGGAGGGGTTTTGTTGGTGCTGGATTTCACTTTGATGGATTGGATGTACTGGCTTCTATGGATCTCACTCTGCCTTATCGATCCTTCCCTCCTTCCTCTCTTTAGTTTTTCCTCTGGTCTCTTGAGATCTCGCTAAATTTGCTGGAATTTAAAGGCTTCCGGGGTTGGCGTAAGACTTTGATTTTGTAATCATGGGGAAGGCAGGAAGTGTTTGGTCAGTGCTGGATTTCACTTTGATTTAACTTTCTTTTCTCTTTATTTTTTTCTGACCTTTTCTCTGGTCTCCTGACCATTTAAACTTCACGACTCTGGCAAGATTCTGAAGTACCTGGTTAAGGCGAAGGGTAATGGGATATTTATAAGGCTTTAGGTGAATTAATGAGTATAAATTTATACGTATTTGCACGCACACGCACGCACGCACGCACGCACGCAAACGCACGCACGCAAACGCACACACGCAAACGCACGCACGCAAACGCACGCACACAAAAAAAAAAAAAAAAAAGAGCAATGATGATAAGACGTTGAATCGGTAAGCCTACCGAATGAACAATTCTGAGCTCTTGAAAAAAAAAAAAAAAAAAAAAAAAAGGTTATGCTCCGTACATGTTTAAGCACAAACTGTACTCCATAAATGAATGTGGGTCGCATCCAAGGAGCCCAACTTCCTGCTCATTAGCGCCTGTTAATTACTGAAATTGCTCCATACACTGACGCCAGCTTAGCGAGTTCCCCCTCGCTTGAGTAACTCAACTCAATAGCAGTACACTAGATGTAATGGTGCAGGCAACAAAAGAGTGCATGCAAACTCCACCCAGGAAGGTCCGAGCCTGGACTCGAACCGGAGACCTCAGAACTGGGAAGCGGACGTGCTAACCACTCGACTACCGTGCCGCCCCTCGTCATCCAATAGTTGAACATTAATGTCGGGTAGTTACAATTAACTAAAATACAAATACATTGCACTTGCTTATTTTGCCGCACCAAAAAAAGTAATTTGTTTGTTAGATAATTTCATAATGTAATTTTTTTAGGTATGTGTTAAATATCACAATAATATCTATCACTATATTCAATAACTGTATCACATAATCGCATGTTTTTCCAATATCGTATAGCAGTATGTTGCATTTGAGGATGGTCGGAAGTCGGACTTTTCCGAGTTCAAACCAGGAAGTGTGTACAGGAACGCCCCGTTGAACTCGGAAATTCCACTTGCAAAGTCGGGAAAAAAAAAGAAAAAAAAAAAAGACCCCGACTATACCAACGGACTACAAATGACGTCACTCTACAATGGCGACCCCTTTGGAAACACAGACCGTGAATGGTAAAACACAATTTATTTGAGTATAAAACTAGATAGCTTTCTTCATTCATAAATATAACTTCACGTAACATAATGTACGTTGACAGTATGCCGCTATCTCTCTGCATGAAATTATACGGTGAACTATTGAACTGTATGAAATGCTTATGAAATAACATAAAAACAATAAGTGAACCAAAATTGTGAAGCAAAATTGCAAGAAGATTAAGTTTGCTGGGGGTCAACATGAGTTTTGAGGACCAGCATAAAAAAAACTATCACGATCCGCCATTTTGGTTGTTTACTTTCGCCTCGAACACTTTCCGGTCGGAACTGGGAAAAAACAACCCGGATATATCCGACTTCCAACCATCCTTGAATGTAGCATTAGTTTTGACTATAGAGACATGTTAAACTAAGGTATTTCCTCTAATTAGCATTACAGGTGTTTTCACACATGTAATCAGCAGCCTAAGGGTTACAAGTAGTCACCATGCTGTTTGGCAACTTGGTGTGTATTACCCTTATCTTAATGTTTTGTTGTACAACCTTTTGAGCCAATCACTGCAATCAAACGATTACCGTAATCGTCCATGAGACCGTTCCTTGCGATCAAAGTGCTTCAGTTGTATCAGGTTTGAAGTTGTGCCTTCTCTCTTGCGGGTTCTTCCACAGTTGTTCAAAAGGACTTGCAACAGGGCTCATAGAAGGCCACATCAGAATAGTCAAATCATTGTGTAGATGTACACTTAAACAGAGAGGTTGTGGGGAAAAAAAAAAGTGTATTTTAATTCCAATACAATAGTTAATTTTTAAAAGTTATGATCGGTTTGATCTGGTGTTCCCCTTCCAAAAAAAATGGTTCGGATTCTGGGTCTCTGTTGCGATGCGATACCTATACTCACTTATCACTTACTCACTTATCAAAGCTAAATGATGTTTTCCTGCATCGCTACTCCATGTACAGCACAACATATCGGCGTCGCCAGACAGATTTCACTTCAGAGTTTTAAGTCTACATAGCATAGACTACAGCGCATATACTATTTAGTATATAATTCGTTGCTATTTAGTAGGGGTGTTAAAAAAAAATCTATTCGGCGATATATCGCGATACTACATCGCGCGATTCTCGAATCGATTCAATAATAGGCAAAATCGATTTTTTTTTTTTTTTTTTTTTTTTTTTTTTAGGATTCACACCTTAAGCATGGAAGAATGTTATATGAACGGAACATTAAGCCTTAATATTTTATTTTAATGCTGTTTAAACATGAAACAGATTACAACCTCTATAAGACTGAAATTTCAGATAAATAAATAATACATTTTCATATAAATCTTACACTCTACAAGCTTACTGATTAGTATTTTCTAAATTTGAATGAAAAAAAATCGCAACAATCGACTTATAAATTCGTATCGGGATTAATCGGTATCGAATCGAATCGTGACCTGTGAATCGTGATACGAATCGAATCGTCAGGTACGAGGCAATTCACACCCCTACTATTTAGGGTTGCCAACTGTCCCGTATTAGCTGGGACTTCCCGTATTTTGGGCTAAAATTTTATGTCCCGTACGGGACATCTAAAGTCCCGTAATATATTTCTCAGTTCAGACACAAAATGCAGCAAACGACAACTTTGCCATTTTTGGACCACGGCGGCTCCCATAGGTTGACAAGTGACAAAGAAGTTGCTCATAGCCAATAAAATGAGTCTCTGGGTGTCACGTGAAGTAACTTCCTTTCACGTTTGAGATTGACAGCTACAGTTAGCCAATGGCAATGGGGATTGGCGGTGGGGGTGGTCAGACGCAGTTCCTTTGACATCAGAATCTACTTCCGCGTTAGTCAGAACGCACTCGTCCGCCTGCTGACCGCGGACGTCATATTTATGTAGCAAGCTGGGCCTGCCTCTGCCGTTGCCTTTTTGTGGATTAAAAAATATGTGATGCAAAGCGACTTATTGCAACGGGAGCCGCCAACACGTCTCGTCGAGGCTGACACAGTAGCAACAAGGAATGAGAGAGGTAAGGTAAGTGAAGTCCTGGCTAGCTAGGCAACATGAGTCTGTCCTCAGTTAATGCTAAGTTAGCTTTAGTTAGCTTTAGCTTTTTAGATTTAAACAAAGGGATTGTGCCTTAAATTGTATTTAGATGTATTTTTCATTATTAAAAATAAATAAATAGACATTGCCTTAATTTATAATTATTTTATGAAACAATAGCTTTAAAAAAACACACACAAAAAAAAAACATTCAAAATGTCCAATATGGTCATTTGGATTTTAGAAACCAAAACTTCAAGTGCATTACAAGTGCAATAGAACTTAAGATACCTTGTTATTTTATACATGGACGATGTGTAAAATAATTATGCATCTTCCTTTATATTGCACTTAATGTTGTATTCCTAAATCCTAACGGCCATGTTAGACATTTTGAGTTTATATATTAAAAATAAAAATAATAATAACGGGCAAAAATGTTTTATGAAAATAAATTAATACAAAGTTCTATTTATCAGATTTTTTTTTTTTGTGTGTGTGTTTTTTAAAACAATCCGATCCGTGACTTTTGTGACCCGTTCCACTACTAGTTGTTTGGGTACAAAAACTATGTGGTGGTCAACAAAAAAATAATTTGCAGTATGTCCAAGATTAGATCACTGACGGTGAGGCAACAACTTCAAATTTTGTTCAACATCTAGAGCTGCTCAAAGAACAGTACGTAATGTCAGTTATTTATTGTCTAATTATCGTTGCTTGCTGTGTAATTAATGAGACTGTAATCTCACTGGGCGGCATGGTGGACTCGTGGTTAGCACGCCCGCCTCCCAGTTCTGAGGACTCCGGCTCGAGTCCAGGCTCCGGCCTTCCTGGGTGGAGTTTGCATGTTCTCCCCGTGCCCGCGTGGGTCTTCTCCGGGTACTCCGGTCTCCTCCCACATTCCAAAGACATGCATGGCAGGTTAATTGGGTGCTCAGAATTGTCCCTAGGTGTGCTTGTGAGTGTAAATGGTTGTTCGTCTCCGTGTGCCTTGCGATTGGCTGGCAACCAGTCCAGGGTGTCCCCCGCCTACTGCCCAGAGCCAGCTGAGATAGGCGCCAGCACCCCCCGCGACCCTTGTGAGGAATAAGCGGTCAAGAAAAATGAATGAATGAATGTAATCTCACTGGTAATACAATGCAAACATAGCGATCTGATGAACCACTCTGGGTTCAGTCCCTGCATTCCGACTTTAATGGTCACCCGAAATAAATATAATCTACAATGTTGTTAAAAAGACACGAAAGGACTTCAAACTCAAAGTGTAGGACTTGTGACTCACTTGAGACTTGTCAGTCTTGACTCGGGACTTGTCGGTCTTGACTTGGGCCTTGACTCAGGACTTGAGGGCAAAGACTTGAGACTTACTTGTGACTTGCAAAACAATGACTTACTCCCACCTCTGCCTTCTACTATGGAAATAAAAGAACCCAGAGATGTAGGGGGGCTTTATTTTACTTATTTATTTTTTACCTTTGTAAATGTTCAGTTTGCAGATGTTTACTGAAATAAATATTTATTTCTCGTGAATTCTTTGTGCCAAAGGTGTGCCCATGTACAGTATTAAGTCTAGTGACGCGCCTGGCACATCAGCCTGCGATTGACTGGCAACCAGTCCAGGGTGTCCCCCAACTACTGCCCAGAGACAGCTGAGATAGGCTCCAGCATCCCCCGCGACCCTTGTGAGGAATAAGCGGTCAAGAAAATGGATGGATGGATGGATTTTTTTTGTTTAGTATGGATATTCACAATTTTGGGGGGCGTATTATACGTAAGCACAAGGACAATCCAGCTAAAGTGTGATTTTGAGAGTGCATAATATATTTGAGTGCATATCATACTCGAGAAATTATGGTAACAAAGTTGCTGAAATTACCTTTGACTAATTATATTCATTTATGTGAAAACATTGTTCATGTTGATCATTTGCAACACTTTATTTGTATTTCATTAATTAATTTGTTATGGAGGATTTTAGAGCCGTTTGAAATGCTCATTCCATCGTTGTTAGAAAATTCCAACAAGATGGTGGCAGCGGCCACTTGTGATGTTGCTACTTTATATAGGCTGACTCATTGAAGACGCCTGTGATGCTAATTAGAGGACACACCTTAGTTTAAAATGATCGTATGGTCAAATTACTTGGCGGATATCATTTTTGTCCTGGCGCTTTTCATTCCACAATTCAAAAACAAAGTCTGATTTTCACTGGTGAATTTTTAAATGATTACTTTTATCAATTTCAAATTAAATTCAAAGGTATTCTTTCATTAAAAAGAGGTACCACGAACTGTGTCCATGTGTGTAAAAACAAATTATTAGATAAGTGAGGGTACAAATAAAAACAATGACTAAAATAACGATTGTCTTTTTGTTGGTAGTTGATTCCAGTATTTCAGGTTTGTCACTCACAGCCCTTAACTTTCAGTAAAGAGATTAACGTCATGATAAATAAATACCTGCACTAGGGCTGGGCAATGTGGCCTAAAAATAAAATAAGTCTTTTATTAATTACCACCAGATTTTATTAATTCAAATTAAACTCTTCTAGATTCTTCATCATTTAGCATAATTTGAAATTGTTGATTTTTAAAATGAAAAATTGATTAAATTAATACTACAAATACCCCCAACATGCAACTCTAATAGAGATTTGTACTAGGGGTGTGAATTGCCAGTATTTGACGATTCGATCCGTATCACGATTCATAGGTCACAATTCGATTCGATACCGATTAATCCCGATACAAATTTATTAGTCGATTGTTGAGATATTGCTTACTCAAATTTAGAAAATACTAATCGCAAATGGGGCCGGGTGAACGTGTCAGCTGTCACTCCCGCGGCGATTTGAAAGTACGCACGGATTTTTATTTTTTTTTCACTCACTCACTCGCAGAAGCTTACGTGTGTGAATGAGTGAGTGAAGAAAAAGAAATGTGCGTGCTTTCATTGCCGCGGGAGTGACATCACGCAGCCGACACGTTCGCCCGGCCCCGTTTGCGACACGCCACCCCCCGCTCTGCGATTGGCTGGAGGGGTGTAAACACTGTCTTTCCAGAGAAACGTCCCGCTGTTTACAAAAGAAACACAAAATGGCAAAATACAGGCTGGGGAGGTGGGGGTTTAGGACGAAATTATCACAAAAGATTAACAAAAACACAGATGTGTATGAGAGAAAGTTAAAGTGTGTACATCCTGTATTTAAAAAGTGCATTTTCCTGAGTGAATACGGCAGACAGCCCCTTTAAGGTTTTTGAATAGCACCCCGACATTATCAATCAGAGGTGGTTAATTTTAAAGTTTGTATGGACCCACATTGTATTCAGAGACTTTTTAAAGAAGCAGCCCAACATAAAAGACATTACAGCCAAAACCTAATCATTCTTTTCTAGTTGAATGCAGTCAATGCCATTCATAAGAGTTGAGATGATCAGGTGCCAGTTGGCAGGTTACTACCGCATTGGTACTATTATGCAAATCAAAAGACGAAATAAAAGCCAACCTACCAGTACTCATACATGCCTCTCCTTTTTATATCTCAGACTAGTACAAAAGTGGGAGCTTTAGTCTTGTGTCTGTGTTTCATAAAACAAATAAACAGCGCATCATTTCAAGTAACACTGCCATACAATGACCATATCAATATTGCTTTTAATTGAAATGTTTGGTGCATTCACAATTCTTAGTAGCCTCAACTGAATAATATTAAGCAGATCATATTTAGGGAGGGGGTGGGGTCGAGGAGTCTGCAATACTTCCAATTGTTACGTAACATATCTTTTACACAGATAGACTGTACATGCAATGTTTGTGATTCTCCCTCACCCTGTGTTCTTCACGGGTTGAAATCAAAATTATTGCACCATTGAATTCAAGAAATTGATTTAAAAAAATGCACTATTGTTGAGGGATTGGAATAACAAAAGGTCAATAATGTTGATTAAAAGTAATTAATTACATAACTGAAGCAAATGAAACAATCCAACTAGTGAGAGGAGAAGACGCACACATTTAACAATGTAAGAATATGACAACAACGGGAGGACCAAAGATAGCCACTACTATCACCAACCTACAACATTTAGTCAGTCACACAGGTCACATGACTAGGTACAGTCAATCAAGCAAGTGGTTCTTCTGTGTATCAATTTGTTGAATGATTAGAGCAAGGTTCAGTATAGTTTACTTTAACAACCACACAACTGCACTTTACGTCTACAGTATGTCTCGATGTAAATGTTGGCACTAAAAGGGATATGTACGCGTTTAGATGCTAAACACAACAGCATGCACACAGAGAGTCAAGAGTTGCCCACAATAGAGCACAATGACTCAGCTGTCTCTATTAAAGGGACACGTTACTTATTGATCCATTTTTAGCAGCAAAAAGTTGCTACTTTTTCAATAATTAATTTGTTGACGTGATTATTTTTTTATGTACATTTAATAACTTTTAAACCGATGTTAAAATGAATCGAACGCCGGCATGTTTGTTACACGTGACTAAATAACCCGGATGTTTACATCACTAGTGTGTAAACGCTACACGATGGAAGCGCTATGCAACGCAGCCGTGCATCTAGCGTCAAACCCGGAAGGATTAAACCTTATCGCTTCGAGCCAACACGACAAAATAACCCTACCGAAGGAAAGTCTGCCTTGGATGTGAAAGTTGTGGCGCCAGATGGTCTTTTCGGGCACAAAATAAACTTTAACGAACGAGTGAATCAGGCGGTGGGTGAGTGGTGCTCGTGCGGGAGCTGCAGGAATGGACAATCCGCTAATGAATGTGTGCTGTCTGGAAATAAAAGAAATCGAGGATCGGTTCCTTGCGGACAATCTCAACTGCATCCTGGAACATCAGACATTCAACATGGCAATACTAAATAGACATTCTCAGGATAGCTTTGGTTGCGATGAAAGATGTGAAGAAGAAAAGTCTTGGAGGAGCCAATATCCAACAGGTAAAGTGACACACAGCACGAGCAATGCAAAACGTGTGGAACTGACAAACTATTTCAGGAAAAAGAAAAAAATAGTAAAATTATATGTATCGTCGTTACAGCGCCCAACCTCCCCTAGCTGTTTTTTTTTTCTTTTTTTGCGTAGCGTCCCGATGATGTAAACGAAAGCTTGCAAGAAGGTTGTGTATTAACCGTGTTTATTTATAGACAAAATGAAGTAAGGAAATGCGAGACGCCGTTACCTAGGCTGGTTATCAATGGTTGGGATCCGAACGAAATTAATAGAAATGCAAATGAAACTGGAATGCACCACAGGAAGAACAGCGGGACAGAACACAAATGTAGTACGTCGCACATGCCGATGATAATGACACTAATCCACATTCAATAAATTTTTTGTTAAAATAAGATTATGAACATGGTCAATTTGTGAACTATAAACAACTTACGAGCTAATAAAACATAACGTCCGCGCCTGCTTGTCCTTGCCGGGAGGTCGACAGCACTTAGCAAGCCATTTTCTACGCAAATAGTCTTTTTTTTTTTTGGGGATAACATACCAGTGTGCTCCTCGCGGGTTTTTCCTTGACGACACCTTGCAAAATTTTGCAATACAGTAAGGCATAAGTGACGTTTGTGTCTTCCTCGTCGTTCTGTCTGCGTGAACTACTGTTCGCCAAGCGAGTATACACACTTGTTACGTCACCACTTGAGGGCGTTCCAACACGGAAGTACTTCTATGTTGAAAAAAGTTAAATAAATCAATATTGGGGTGTATTCTTCAGCTCTTATGCATGTTTTTCGTAGCTAAACTAACTATTTACTGCCAATCAAGCCATACATGTAAAATTAAAGGTGCCTTCCTTTAAGAAAACCAACATTCTCAAATAAAATTTATGCTGCCCGTGGTAAATGTTAACACAATATCCAGTTTACGTAATAATCATAGTAATCCTTTTTTTCTCCAAAAAAACCCCCCAAACAAAACATTACTGTAGTTTAACAGATAAACCTTAACATTAATCCTGCTCTTTGCCTCTCTTCCCTCCATCATGCATATAAACAACCAGAGGACCTGTGGTTATCAAACAGCATTATAACACACATGGAGATGGGGTTACACTGAGGTCATTCGTTCTGAATTAATCCCCTCGGTTTTAGTATAAAAAAATCAAAATATAGGAGAGCCAGCTGGCAATTACTCTATAGTTTACTACTCAACTCTAGTGTATTATTAAAGTTAAAATTATTAAATTATTAAAGTATTTGATAAATTGTCACCTGTGAATTTCCAATAACATCTGTCATACACAAGACTGTCTTACCATCAGTACACTCTTCATAGTACCAGTCCAATTCATAGTAGTCTGCCTTCACAAACCTCTGGCCCCGTCTCTTCATCCTCACTGCTGAGAGGAACAGTTGTATTGTGTTGTCTCCAATAGCTCTGGTTTGTCCAACACTCCAGCATGCTCCGAGATGACCAGCTGTCACTGGGGTCTTATATACTCTAAGGTATCCGTCTGTCAATAAAAGGTCCAGCTCTGCTATCCCAGAATAGTTTGTGGTAACTAGCTGGCAGAGTGTATTGCCCCACAAACGACTCGCTCCAATGGTTCGCAGGTCCTTTTGCTCCCACACTCATTAGCAGCTTGCTGTCAGGGTAGTGTGCTCCATATTGTTTCTGGTGCCATGCTGCCAAACAGTTCCCAGATCTGTTATCTGTATCACCAGTTATCTTGAAGTCTCACATTAATGCTCTATTGTTTCAGAAATTAGTGTGAGCATCTTTTCATCTGTCCATGCCTTTCTATATAGTGAGTCCATCTTTTGGATCGGTATCCAGTTTTCCAGTCACTGGAGATGTGTCAGTATATTTTCTGGTCCCCATCCATCAATGACTTCCTGTTGATATATCGTCCAGTCTGCCTAATGTCAGCATCTTGTCTTGTAATTAGCTAATATAGCATTATCAGTTTCTCTTTTGCAGTATTCCCTGCTCAGTCCCAGCACCTGCTCTGCACGTGGACCACTGCATCTTTTACAGTGACTCAATAAATCCAAAGATGCAGACTGTGACAGAGCAAGCAGCAGCAGCAGTCACGGGTTTTGCAGCAGAAAGGATGACAGTGGAGTGGGCGTGGTGGGCCAATTCTCACAGCCAATGAGAGGCAGCATTGCCATCTTCCTGCCACCCACCAATGCTACGTCAGCAAACGCTACCACCCACTCCCTCTCCCCTAGCTTGCCCTTGTGAGTGGTTGCTATAGCAGCAGGCTCAGACTCCATAGCTGAGCATCGTGTAGAAGCCGCATGGAGCTGGAATAGATGACGTGGATGATGCATACTGAACAACCTAAATGTATCATTACATAACAAGATTTAAATGAGCGTATTAATGTTATATTTTACAACATGCCGGTACATGACTATCTCCGCTATTACTACTCCTTCTTCTCAGACAGACATTAAGCCCTCGTATTAAAAGAAATACAGTTAATCAACTAACTTTCTAATTGCATATTCAGCTACACTTCAGTTCAGTGTAACCCAAAATTGAGCCACTACATACTACATACATAGATGAATATTTGTCTATTGTTTGACTTTATATACACATCAAGAATATACCGACATTAGATTCCCCTCCACCCCTAATTATAGCTCTAGTACTGGAACTGTTGTATTTACTGCACAGTGACTTCATGTTGTGGCTAAGCATATATATATAAAGTATTAACACATTTGTTTGATATCTTAATTGAGTTACAGTATAAACGTGGTTGGTGGATGTTCAGTATTTATCAAGCTATTTCCTGGAAACTTATGAGTCATGACCTATGGTGGCACAGACAATGTATGACAACCAATCCTTATCAGACACCAGGTTACGTAACCTCCTGACTACCAGCAATTCAAATCTGTCCTCTGCAATGGACCTTTTTAAACCTGAATATCTCCCACCCAGTGCATATGATTGAATTAACTCCTTTTGTGGTCTATAGAGGACATTCAGAGCTTTCCAATTATACCAAATGTGTAGGGGTGGGGCTTCCCTCAGTGCAAGCACCTTTTAGGGAAGAGGAAAAGTAAGTGTATAACACTTTTTATTGAACAAATTTAGGCTTTAAATGTTGTTAGCATGTGTTCTATAAGACTCTTAAGAACACATTAAAGTATTGTTTGAATTATTTTAACTGTATTTGAGCCTAGCATTTAAGTTTTAAATGTCCTCTGTAGTAGACAAATCATAGCTTAAAAATAAAACCTTTTTTTTTTTTCCAAACATTTCTTTTGCAGTATTCCAGTTACTTCACAAAGATTGGGGAATATCAAAATAAACATAATTGGACAACATTTTTTTTCCTGGTAGCCAGGAGGATATTATAATTTGCATAATTTGGTTAGGGATACAATTTGGGATATGATATGCTGCTAGTTACAATCACTCGAAGAAAAAGTTATCAAACAAATGGAAGTTCAAGTGGCTGAGCGTAAGGATGAAACAGATACAGACCATCAGTCCTCAAGCAAACTGACACTAGTGTATTGACATCTGACCTGACCATTTGTTTGAGGGAATGAGGAGCAACATGACTCCAACAGGGGTGAAAACAACCACTATGACTACACAGACAACAGTACAAAATATAGTTAAATACAACAACAAAAATGTCAGCTTTGTTCTCAGGCAAAAACAAGAAAAGTAAGGTCAATATGCCCATGCTAGCATGTCTCAGAAAGATTGAGTTACTCCGCTGAGTAGATGCTATTTATACAGTTGCTGAGCTAATTATAGAAGCAAATTTACACCCGAGTGACTGTTCAAGTAGATGTGACCTAAAATAAATTATGAATGATGAAAACAATTTTTTTATATTTCCTGATGTGAATGTTAATTTGTGTGCATTTGTGATTTATACACAGGAAAATGTATTGCTAGTACCACTGAAAATCTCTCTTAAGGACATACTGCAAGAACAAGAGCTGGAAAAAGGTGGTATACCACACTGTCTGGGAACAGCTCCTTTCCCTGTGCCATTAACATTTTTAAACAATTGAGTCATTGACTGTGACACTTTGCCATAATTCTTGCACACATCCACTGAATCATTATAGCTGCATCTGTCACTGTAGCATTGATACTTTGTACATATCTGTTTTATCTGCATACTTTGATGTAGCATTGTCGCTTTGCACTTTTTGCCTGTTTTGGTTAGGATTGCTGCAATATTGACATTTTTATTACTTAATGAAAAAATACATTTCAAAAATGGTAGAGATGGTCAAAGTAAGGTGTTGGAAAAGAAAATAGGTGCCACTATTACAAATAAATTGGTTTACCATATATACTTTTTAATCATTTTTCTAGATAGGCAAAAACACCAATACATTATTCGTACAATTTTTGACTAAACACAATTTTTCTTCATAACATTACGTGGCCCTTGAGTCCTACTGATTTTCTGTATGTGGCCCTCAAACGAAAAAGTTCGGACACCCCTGTGCTAGAATGACCTGATTCCTATGTGGCACACAAACAAGTCAGATACAGATAAAAACAAATACAACAGACATGCCCAGTAAAAGAGTAAGCGAACACAATTTCAAACTGCAGAGAGGGAGATAAAGAAAGAGGGAGAGAGAGACAGCGAGAGAGAGACAGCGAGAGAGAGACAGAGAGAGAGAGAGAGAAAGAGAGAGACATTGACACAGAGAGAGAGAGAGAGAGAGAGAGAGAGAGAGAGAGAGAGAGAGAGAGAGAGAGAGGGGCAGAGACAGACACAGAGACAGAGAGAGAGAGAGACACACACACACACACACACACACACAGGCAGCGAGTGAGGGGTACAGAGTGAGACAGAGGGCGAGAGAGTGAGCAGGAGAGAGATTGTTGTGGCAACAGTGGCCAAGCAGTTGATTATGCAAGTTCCAAGCAGCTAGTAAGTGAAGGTCAAAGTGAACCACGATTTCCTCATTTATGGACTTGAACTTTAAGATCTGCGCCTTTATGGAAAGCATTAGCAGATTTTACAGTGATTACCATGGTAATCATGGAGGATAGAAAATACATTACACACTACATAATACACGTGAAAAGAGAAGCACTTACAAAAGTACTTTAGTGTCTCCTCTATCTGTTCTGTTGTCAGGTCGAGGGAGGAGTTAGGGTCCACCAGAGGCGTATGCAGCCAGTCATCTTGCTCGTAGCCGAAGACTGTGTCGGCTCTTAGCTTGTAGACTGGCAGCTGCTCCTCCAAAAGGCTAATAATCTCAAGCTCCGGCAAGTCAGTATTGTTACACACATCTAAAAAGACACACACAAAATCATTTTTTGTTGGTTTGCTTATTAGTTTGTTTGTATTGGTGAAAGAAAATGTATTGTAAATGTATGTATATTAAAAGCATGGTCAACAGTATTCCAATGCAATTAGTTACAATTTTGTACTGTTAAAAGACAGCCTAGTACACCATCTAGTGGTAAAATGTAAGAATGCTTGCATGAAGTGAATGAACAAATTCACGGAATGTATTCATTCTCTTCATGCAATCATTTGCATTCTCAGACAATGCTTGCGAGCTAGTCCAGGTTTCTTAGTAACATAGCAATCTTACAGCGTCATTATTTACTTACCTAAACTATTTTAACACGTAATTCCTATTTTAATAAAATAATAAAAATAAAAGGTCTATTTTCTGGAAAGGCAAAAATACTGACAATTATCTACAAAGTCTGTAAATTTATTTTGGGTTTCTGCACCCTTAATTTAAAATCATACACTGGTCTGATCTGATGCAGTGTGTGGGGGGAGTTATACTGAGCTCTCAGTTATCTGCATCTGTTCACCGTGTTATTAAAAATATCACTACATGGGACCTGTTTAGCGGATCGCCACTGCTATGCCAGAGTTCTTTATGTAGTGGCCTAACAAAAACGATAATGATCCGTTATATATGGAGAGTACAGATTCTAATAAATAGCTTTTGTTGTCCTACTGGTTTTGACTGTCCTTTTCCTACTGTTATGGTGTCTTCATTTCTGTCTGTGTACGTACTCTGTAACAATGCGGTCTCACACAATTTGCTCATTCGGACTGAAAGCCTGACTGTGTTCAAGAAACATACAAACGTGCACACAGCAGCTCAATCCTTCAGCAAATACAACCAGTAAGACTTTATCACAGTGTATTCAGTTACAAAGTGCTGGCTTTCCAACCAAACTATCATAGCATTCTGAAATATGAAATCATGAATGATGATCCCAAAATGTGGTTTGATGGCACAATCAAAATACACTCAACAGTCACAATTTTTTTATTTTATTTTTTTACTTCTGCACAATTTAAGAACCAAAGCAAGACCTGTATCACAATGTCTATGCTGTTAACTGTCTCATTCACTCCCAGCCATTTTCACAGAAGCAATCCCGATCGCTCCCGGCTGTTTTACTGGATTTGACTGATTTTGCAAGGCCCACAGAATATTGTGTTCTATGGCTATAAAAGCATGTAACCTATCAAAAGAAAGATTAAAGTCTCTTCTTTCATCAGGAAAAAAGTATGTTTCTATCTGTTTCCATTTTGCAGCAATTAGCATTAAAAGAGATCTAAGTTTCATCAGTTTTCACAAATCTATTTAAAATTGTGAGTAATTTAGCTTTTTTTCTACATGGCTCTGGTTGATCTCCTTTGCTCTGCTGCCACCTGCTGGCCGTTTGTGTAAAAACTATCATTTCTGCAACCATTCTTTGCAGTTGAGAGGCTGCATCAAAGCCTTCTGTATGCTAGCATAAAATAAAACAAAAACAAAAACGTATAACTATGTCTTTGGGACACATAAAAAACGTATTTACACGTTATTGGGAGCAAATTTGTATTGCTGCAAGTTATTAATTTCAGTATATGTGCATGGTTTTATTGTGGGCATAGTTTGCAGGGAGCTGTTGAGTTGTTGGGTGTCAAAAACTACCCAAGTAGCTATAACCAATATATTAGAAACACTTGTCTCAATACAGTACTTCTAAGACTACAAATGGGGACAACGTGGCACAGTGGTAGAGTGGTCGTTTCGCAACCCGGAGGTTGTGGGTTTGATCCAATGCCATTGTGAGCAGGTCAAAGTATCCTTGAGCAAGATACTGAACCCCTAGTTACTCCTGATGCAGAGTCATCACCAGATGAATGAGTAGTTGAATGTAAAGTGCTTAGAGGGCCTTGTAAGGTGGAAAAGATTTATATATGTAAATGAAGTACCATTTACCATAAATGGTGATTTTACATAGACTGTAATGTCAGCGTTGACAATTCTTCCCATAGGTGTGATGTAAAAAGTGGCCATTATTCTATAGTTTTACAATGGTAGTATATTGTCAATGGATTAATGCTATGGTTTGTGTTATAGTAGCAGGCTGTTGTTTTTAGAATGATTCCATATTCCACGTATTTGATCTAACTAAGTGTGTACATTTTCATTTCCACTTTAGTTTTGTGCAAAGATGGCTTCAAACAAACAAAAAAAAGGAGAAATAAAAATGGATTCATGTGCCAAAAATGGTCAAGTTGTGAGGTCTTTCAGTTTAAAGTATTGTGTGCAAAAAAAAAAAAAAAAGGAAAAAAAAGTGAGGTCATACCACATTAGTAGCAGTTTGCAGCTGCACCAAGAGAAGAAAAGTTCAAGTTCAAATATAAGAATAGTCCACTGTCACACTGCCACTCACAGCAATGAACAAACAATGTAACATATGTGAGTGTTAAGACATGGCAAAATTTACTTGGTCTGTTTCATAAATATACAATAATGATGGACTTAAGCAGTTATTTTGTTCAGAGGAAAACAATGTTTTATGCAGATATTAAGATATTAGAGTGTGCTAAATTCATTCAAAAAGACATGCTACTGATACTACATAACAGTGGATTTTGTTGCAGAATTACTGGGAAGAGACAATAAGTATTTTCTTTTTTTTTATTTTTAAGGGCTGGATTCAACTCCCACTGTATGTCTTGGCTGTGGAATATATTTCATAAAAGACTATGAACCAAGTTTAAACTCCTTGATCAGTACAGCTCCTGTCAACATGGCTGGCTGCCCTTCAAAAAACTCCAGAAAACTACATTACTGTTTAAAATGTTAAATATATTTGAACTTATAATATAGTAACTAGCACTAACTACCATTTTTTATACAAAGGTTTTTAGGACTAAAAGGAGAGTAAACCAAATGAATGTCACAGCGACAGATAAACAAAACAGTAGGAGAGAGAAAACAGTGACAACAATACAGTGAATGTGGGTAACTGTCCATATGTCAAACACGTAGCTCACCAGACAGCAAATCAAACAGCACAAAGACATCAATGTACTCACTCATGTTGCCTTAAGCCTGAACAAAAACCTTGAGCCCTCGACCTATCACATTTTCCACAAGTGCCGGACAGGCAAAGGACGCAAAAGTCTCCACAGCAGGACAAGAGAGAGAAAGAACATTGGGAGGGTGAGACAGGAAGTGCAAGGCAGAGGGTGCAAAAAAAGTCAGAGAACAGCACTGGTTGGAAGAGGCAGAGGAAGTTAAAGAGAGAGGGAGGAGTGAAGAGGAGACGAGAACTGAGCCAAACTGGTTCACCATGCCTCACATGCCAATGACGATATCCACATAGACCGCCCCGCACTAGCTCTGTCTGTCTGTCTGTCTGTCTCTCCCGCTCTAACTCGCCCCCAACTGGATAGACACTTCCTACTCCTTGCACAAGCTGCACACACTTCTCTCTCCAATGCACCAAAATTGGAAGTACAGTAGTACAATTGTTCCAAAGATGGAGCATAAAGTTAACAGGTTTGCACTCCTTAGTACAATTCGAGTGCCTACCAAGCATTTTGGCTTATAGTATTTCTCTGCTTTTATAACACTTATTTGCTTAATTTCTTTATATTAAAAGAAAAAAAAAAATTCTGAATAGAAGGCAAAAGTATTGTGCTACAAGCAATTATTTTTGTAACAAATGGAGGAAAAAAAGTAAATCATCAGAGTAATGTTAATTCTATACAGTACATCAACACCATTATGTTAACACACTTTATCCTAAATCAAAGAGAAACTCAAATCTTGAAAATTTGCATTGTTCCGATACCATTTTTTGGCCCCCAATACTGATTCCGATATCCAGTTTTGCAGTATTGGCCGATGCCGATACCGTACCGATACCTAGTATGTTTTTCCCCAAACATTAAAAAGCTGCCCTACCATTGGTTCAGATTCTTCAAGGGCCAATAGGATATCTTGGCTCGGCATGCAGTGAAAATGTCACACATCAGTGAAAGTCATGCACAAGCACAAGATGCTGCATCCAAAGTCATATATTAGCATCGGAGATAATGGTATCGGCATGTTACTTGTTAGTACTTGCCGCTGCCGATACTACTGTTTTAATGCAGTATCGGGGCCTCTCCCGATACTGGTATCGGTATCGGAACAACACTATTAAAAATGCATCATTGAAACTGAAGGGGGGGCCGCGAGTGTTGTTTTATTGACCACAGACACAAATTACTCACAGCTTTGTTGTTCCGATACTGGTATTGGCAGAGGCCCCGATACTGCATTAAAACAGTGGTATCGGTGAGTACTCACAAGTAACATACCGATACCATTAATTCCAACGCTAATATAGGATTTTGCATGCAGCTTCTTGTGTCTTGCTCGTCCACGACATTCACTCACTCAGTCATATGTGACATGTTCACTGCATGCCGATCTAAGATATCCTATTGGCCCTTGAATGCTCTGAACCAATGGCAGGACAGCTTTTTCATGTTGAAGGAAAAAAAAAAAACACCTTAGGTATCGGTATGGTATTGGCCGATACTGTAAAGCTGGGTATCGGAATCGGTATCGGGGGCCAAAAAACGGTATCGGAATAACACTAATTTAAACGCCATACTACTAATATCATCTGCTAAATTTGTCACTGGCGGGAATAAAGAAAAAGAAAATGTTTATTTCCGCAGTTGACGTAACGTACCTTCGTATCAAAATTACAAATGTGTGTGTGTGTGCGTGCGTGCGTGTGTGTGTGTGTGGTCTATAAGATTGAACCTAACTCCTTTTTACCTTTCACTCCTTTTAACAAACACTGGCCAAGATAAAGGTTTTGGAAAACTTTATGAAGCAAACAAAACTAACTACCGTAATTTACCTCACGGTGAAGGTACGTCTAGCTTGCTAGCTTCAGTGTCTTATCTTATCTTATCTATCTATCTATCTATCTATCTATCTATCCATCCATCCATCTATCAACTGTATCGGAATACATATCAAAAGTAACCCTCCAAACCATATGCAATGGTCTATGTGCCCTACTTTTTAGTCTAGAAGTGGGGGGTTTAATTAATAAGATTAATTAATAACATTATTAAAATTATAATATTATGTGGTTGTAAATAAAGTAGCAGTAGGAATAACTTACTGTATTGTTGTTGTTTTTTCATAGGGACTGTGAAATGACAAGGGGAACAACTCTATGACTTTCCTGAAACAAAAGTCAACAATAATGCAGAGAGTCAACCAGCTAGAAGTAATGTCGGCAGTCACTAAGTAAAAAGAATGTAAGAATATCAGAACATCTACACGGTCACACACTCAGTTAAGTTGAGACACTTTGAATTGTTGGTTACGAATCATGTGGGATGGGTTATTTATTTAGTTATTCATTTATTTATTTATTTATTTGGCAAGCTCTGATTGTCATAAAGTTGGCAAGAAAGTCCAGCAGTTTGGGTTCTGCTTGTCTACTTACTGTCTCACCCAATATTTTTCCTGACAAGTTAAGCTCGGCAAGATACCAGAAGATGGCAGCACTGCCCTTTGCTGAATTCCTTTTATGTACACAGACATTTAAAACTATATGACTCCTTTTCACAATACTGCGATTATAAAATTGTAATTATTACAAGCAATAGTATAGTAATAGTATCTCATTTAATCCATACATAATATAACATTTTATATCGCTCAACAAACAAAAACTCAAATAACATCTCCTGAAGACCTAAAACAAGATCAATGACAGAAAAGCAATATGTCAATGATGGAGTAAAAACATTAGTACTGCCAGCAATTCACTCCAGTCACAGTCCTGAGTGTGCATATTGGCATGGTTTCGCAAGACTGCTGGAATATTGCTAACCAAAGTAACCATAGTCTTCACTGCATTTCTTTTTGATGCACTACATTTGAATGCATTGGCTAGGAGTGCACTTAAATGGCCTGCTTTTTATATAGCAATTCTACACCATATGAATAGATGAATAACAATTTATTTCAGTCATTTAAAAAAACACACACAGGTCTGTCATTAAAAAGAAAAAAACAAAACAAAACATACATACATAGGCAGAAGGTCACGCTTGGTGCCCAAAGCGCTTTACAAAGCCTCACATTCACCCATTCACACGCACATTCATACACTAGCGGTCTGGGGACTGGGACAATGATTAGTGAGAGACCTCAGTCTTGGAACATCGAACTCAGTGGTGTCCAAACTACCACCCGGGGGCCATTTTTCAGTGGCCCGCGACATATGCTAAAAATGTCATTTGACTCAGTTCAAATAAAATAAACAAAACAAAAATGTTTGGAGATGGTCAAAGTAAGAGGGCAGGGTATCAAAAACCAAATGCCATTAAAGGTTATTTAGTTAACTAAAACTAATGAAAAAACTAAAACAAAAATTTAAAAAACAATATTGTTACCGAAATAAAATAAAACCGAAAATGCTTTTTAAAAAACGAAAACTAACTGAAAATACATTTTATATTTACAAAACTAACTAAAACTAACTATAATTATAGCAAACATGTCCTTCATTTTAGTCTTTGGTAATTAATTTAATGCATGAGCCTTTGGGGATGATTTCAAATGTGATTTTTAGTAGATTTATTTTGATATAAACCAGAATAATGACGTTTGAAAGTATGTCACACAGAAGTGACGTCATCTAGCAGCAGCCAATAGAAAAGCACCTTCAGATGACGTTGCTCCCATGGTGTTTTTTTAAATATTGCGGACAAGTAATACATATTTTTTTTAAAAAAACTAATACTGAAACTAACAAACTAAACTAAAACTAAGCATTTTTTTAAAGAACTAAACTAATAAAAACTAACAGAACCATCCTGAAAACTAATAAAAGCTAACTAAAATGAAAAATTCCAAAACTATAATAACCCTACTGCCATATTACAAAGAAATTGGTTTATATACTGTAGCATTTGTCTCAATACACAAAAGCACAAATAAATTATTTATACAATTTTTAGGACTAAACACAATTTCTCTTCATAACATTATGTGGGCCTTGCATCCTTCTGATTTTCTGTATGTGGCCCTCAAATGAAAAAGTTTGGACACCCCTGCTCTAACTGAAGAGGAAGGAGTTGGTCTTGGCATAGCGCAATTTACGATTATTCATTAATTATTAATTATGGTTTAACATTTTTTTTCTCACTGCGATGTGGAAAGCAATTGGTCAAAACTTTGTGTTTACAGGGTGTATGATAAGAGACTTTGTTATTTCAAATAATAAGAGGAAGTGACCTCATGGTCAAGGACGGTGTTCTTGGGAGGGCCTTTTCCTGTAGGTTGTGTTCATAAGCAAACCTTCACAGTCCAAATTCCTCATGAATTCATTATTAGATTTTGTCTATGTGCTTGTATTGTCTGCTCCATGCTGATCTGTTGGGATCTGGACTGCAATCACAGAACTGGTTCACAGCCATTTATTTTTAGGTGTTTAGCTGAGGGCTTCGAATCAATATCCATTACTGTGTCATACGACAAAAACTGTGTGATGTGCCTAGATTGTTGAAACAAGAGTGCTAAAGCTAGAATTTGGCAGGCAAAAGTCCCCTGGAGCGCCACTACTAACAGGATGTGACATAATGACAGGGTCCCACTGTGGGACACTTTCTCACAGCATATGCTTCTCAGCTTTTAAAGATCCAGAATCACAGGCGGCAGGCTGGTAAACACTTAAAACAACTTGCATGTTCAGCTTCAATAACAAACTGATGCAGCTAAATGGACCTTTGAAAGTAAACACTTGTGACATTAAAACATATATTCATTCATCAGTTGCTGATTTAGTGATGCTACATGGACTGAAGTATGTTTGTCTCGCAAAGTGCAATAAAACATGTATGCAATATTACCAGTAATGGTCTCTGCATCTCTGTAGGTGACCATGAAGCCATCGAGTGAAGCCTGCAGCCGTGCATCACTGACATACTCTTCTTCTTCCTTCTCCTCTTCTTCGTTGGCCAAATTGATCCCTGGGTTGGGAAGGTGAGCTATATGCTGAGACAGTTTTTCTGGGGATGGGGAGGTATAGGACCAGGTGTGGGGAGGAAGAGTCTTTGGGTCCAGCTTGGCACTGAGCAGCTACCACAATAAGGAAGGATCAGCCATGGACAAGCTCAAGCAGCACAAAGGCTAAGCTAACTTCGATTTAGACTGACTTGACATTAAACTAGGGCAACCATGACTACAGACAGGAAAGTCCAATGATCGCTGCCTGTAAATCTGAAAGAGAAGGAAGGACAAAGGAGAGAGAAGGGGGTTGTTTACGTCTATTTTACATTATAATTTGAAAATGGCAAACTATATTCACTTGGGTATACCTCAATAACTATAAATGCAAGTTCACATAATCACTGATGATGTAGTGGTTGCCTGTGTGACTTCCATGCAGGCAGTGTTGGTTCAGTTCCTACACAGTGATTGTGTGAATGTGATGTAAAAGGTTGTCTGCCTCTATACATTAAGGTATGTGTGCAGTGATTGACAGTCAATCAGTCAGTCCAGGTGGTAGTCTGCCTGCCATTTTCCCAGTATCAGCTGGAATAAGCTCCAGCTTCTTGTGACCCTAAACAGGTAAAGTGGGACAGAAAAAGGACGGATCGAAAATGGCATGGCCGTAGATTGCCATAATGTATCCTTCGGGACATGGCTCTACATGTGAATATTACCTCCACTTTTGTTGGATAAAAACGCTGAAAAGGAATTTAAGACATATGGTCATGCAATGTTCCTTGAGATGACCAGACATATCTGGGCCAAAAGGAGAAACTCCACTGATAAAGTACCCAAAAAAACAAAAAAAAACAAAAAAAACTATTGTGATAAATGGCTTTTGTGTTTAAAATATGAACAAAAAGTTAACATAATAGTTGAGGAGGAATTTAACTAACTGCTGTATGTATAAGGCATATCAAGTTTCTTTTATGTAAAGTAAGAGAAGAGTTGCTAAACTTCATTGCTTAATCAAATGACTTTCTCAATGTTGTTGGTTAATCATTTACTGCAGATGAAGGTCAACTAGAGACTATCACACCAAACTCTGTAGCCTGAGAGTTACCCCGGGTTTTCACCGGATGCGGTTGCGGTGCGGTTGTGGTGCGGTCCGGCGACGCAAGCAATTAGATTCCATTCATTCGAATGGTGCAGTTTACACCGCTTGCGGGTGCGTTGCGTGTCGACTGCGGAAGGCCTGCGGCGTGCCGCAAGCCTTCCGCAAGGATAGACCTATTTTCTATTTTTGCCGGACGCCGCAGCGGTAGGCCTCCGGCAAATGGCAAGCTAGCACAAAACACATCGAGCGGGACAGGAAGACCGAGGCAGTTTCAAAATAAATTTCCGGTTACCTTTCAGAATAAAACACTCGCCAGCTCCTATTTAGCAAGTTTTTCAGCAAAACGTGACGTGGGCGTCGCCGGGCCATGTGCTCATTCACGGTTTAGACACCAGCGAACATGGACGAGGAGAGGTTTATATTGGAGGTGGAAAACCACAAAATAATATATGACACGGCACATCCTTTTTATAAGGACTGTAATGTATTGTGAGTTTGATGTTCGCGATTGCTTGTGCCCGTCTCGCTTGCCGTACTGAGCGGCAGCCGGACGCGGAAGACAGAAATAAAGAGTGGACCCGCACTGACCCGACTCTCGTTATTAATATACTTTACAAGGACAACCAAAAAAAGGATGCTGCATGGAATCTCATAGCAGAAGAAGAAGAAAAGGTTAAATCAAAAGAAGTCCACCTCTCTTTCTGCTTCTCTGTTGAGCACAGACTTTCTGTATGTTTGTCGGACGGAGCTGCCGGACCGCAGCTGTGCGGAGCCGGTGTGGATTGACAAAAAAATTGACCCGTCCGGAGCACGCAGTCAAGACGCACCGCACCGCAACCGCACCGCGACCGCATCCGGTGAAAACCCGGGGTTATACTGCCATGAATCGCTGAGCAACCTCATGGACAAGCAACACAAAAACAGAACAGATGCTTTCACAAACACCGAACAACAATCAATACTAGTATGCAGCAGAGAACTAGAAATTCAATTTAAAAAACAACAACAACAACAACAACAAACTAACCAACTGGTCAGCTGGGGGGTTACATCCATGCAGATTTTCATTGTACATGTTACCGTGTAACGGCGTGTATCTGATTTTAATTCCCCACTCTTTGTTCAAGTATCTTTCTCAGCCCCCTTCTCTTCCTCTAGAGCAGGGCCACACCGGCCAAGTTCGGTCATCGAGAGCCGCTATCCAGCCCGTTTTCAATGTCTCCCTCCTTCGGCAGAGCTAAATCTAATGATCAGCTCATTAGCAAAGTTTACAGAAGCCTGCTAAAGAACCTGATCATGAATCAGATGTGTTAGTGAAGAGAAACATGGAAAACAGGCTGGATAGCAGTTCTCACCCCGGGTTTTCACCGGATGCGGTTGCGGTGCGGTTGCGGTGCGGTCCGGCGACGCAAGCAATTAGATTCCATTCATTCAAATGGTGCAGTTTACACCGCTTGTGGGTGCGTTGCGTGTCGACTGCGTCTCAGCTGCGGCGTGCCGCAGGCCTTCCGCAAGGATAGACCTATTTTCTATTTTTGCCGGACGCCGCAGCAGTAGGCCTCCGGCAAATGGCAAGCTAGCACAAAACACATCGAGCGGGACAGGAAGACCGACGCAGTTTCAAAATAAATTTCCGGTTACCTTTCAGAATAAAACACTCGCCAGCTCCTATTTCGCAAGCTTTTCAGCAAAACGTGACGTGGGCGTCGCCGGGCCATGTGCTCATTCACGGTTTAGACACCAGCGAACATGGACGAGGAGAGGTTTATATTGGAGGAGGAAAACCACAAAATAATACATGACACGGCACATCCTTTTTATAAGGACAACCAAAAAAAGGATGCTGCATGGAATCTCATAGCAGAAGAAGAAGAAAAGGTTAAATCAAAAGAAGTCCACCTCTCTTTCTGCTTCTCTGTTGAGCACAGACTTTCTGTATGTTTGTCGTTGTGAAATGCCACATGATCGCGCGCGCGCGCGGTCCCGCGAGACACGTTGGGAAGTGGGCGG
Organism: Festucalex cinctus; assembly: GCF_051991245.1. NCBI lineage: Eukaryota > Metazoa > Chordata > Actinopteri > Syngnathiformes > Syngnathidae > Festucalex > Festucalex cinctus. Next base: position 24,615,578 of record NC_135417.1, read on the forward strand.
CGACGGAGCTGCCGGACCGCAGCTGTGGAGCCGGTGTGGATTGACAAAAAAATTGACCCGTCCGGAGTACGCAGTCAAGACGCACCGCACCGCAACCGCACCGCAACCGCATCCGGTGAAAACCCGGGGTTAAGAACCGAACTTGGCCGCCCATGCTCTAGAGCAGAGATGTAAAAACTACAGCCCCCATAATTGAGAAGCACTGTGTTAAGTAAATCAAACAGCGAGTACTTTTAAGAATTGAACGCTATCGTTGTTATCGTCAGCGTTAGCATAGCGACCAGAAGTGAGGACATGCTTAAAATCCATTATGTTATTGTGGAGCCGAAAATGGGAGTTCTGAGAGGTATATTATTAGGGCTGGGTATTGCCGCCAACCTCACGATACAATACGTATCACGATACAGGGCCACGATACGATACGTATCGCGATACATATGTATCCCAAATAAGACACATTTTATTTTTTATTTTTTTCAACAAAATATAGGAAAATTGGTACACTGAGACACGTGCCATGTTAAGTTTATCAATAAATAAATGTTGACATTCTTCCTCTGCTTTCATTTTTCTTAGCAAGACACAGTGTCCAATCACCGGTGAGCTATTTTTGCATTAATTGAAGGCAATTAACTTCAAAGACGCTACTGATTTTTATTTTTTAGGTACAACGCAAGCCGCAAAGGCAAACGTGAACTGCCAATTTAAAGTTAACGAGCAATATCAATTCTGACGCCTGCGTATCGATACGTGTATTGTGATGAGGCCCGCAACGATATATTGCCGTATCGATTTTTTGAGCACACCCCTATATATTATAGAGAACACTTTATTGAACATACTTCAAGTTCTTGACTATGAGAGGTTGGAGGATAAACCCAGAATTATTGTTATTACTGTGGGTGAATTACATTGAAAACACCACATTGTTACATTTGTAACATTAGATATTAAATGTCATATTGTAAGGAAAGTACTGCACACTTTTTTCCTAACCTCTGGTACCAGGTAAACATCTACTATATGATGAAAGTTTTAAAAGCAGAACTAGTAAGGATTGCAGAGAGTACAGCCACTTTCGTGATCAATGAATGCAATCAATGTTCCAATGCTCTCTGTCTGAGTGGTGATCAATCATTGACAACCACAACTGCTACTCTGGAAAATGGGATGTGGGTATAGTGATATTTGGATTTGTATGTACAGTAATTCCCATGTATCACTGAGGTTACCTTCCAGAATACCCCAAGTATTTATTGTATTTTATTTATTTATATTTGAAGAAAAAGCATCTGCATAAACATCAACATCATTTGGCACCAATCAATCAATTCTCTTTTTTTTTTACAAGCTCGCTCCATTATTTTCTCAAATTCAAGATATGTTCCTGCTAAAACAAATTTGCAAAATAAAACATGTCACATATGGCCATTCATACCCTTAGTTTTAAGACCACAAACCATAACCATTGTAATTAGCTTCAAGTAGATTTAAGGACACTAGTGTTATAAGACAAAGGACAGCAGCATTCAGATACACATCATCTTGTTTAATTATCTCCATGGGAAGTTGATAAAAAGACGGCACAGAGCAGATACAACTGACTTGTATGCAACTGACCAGAAAGTCGCATGACGAGTCAGAGGAAGCTTCTAAAAAAATAACTAGGATTACAGCCAGCAGACTAAAATGTTAAGAGATGACTGACAAAATGTTGCCGAGTGTAGATTACCTACACTTGGTAATGTGGTTCCAGTTGCAGTGTAAAACAGGACCAGCCATAATCCATTTCATGTTGCCGTCTTGTTAACACAATAGTCTCAGTCTTGCCATTCTTCATGTGGGTTGTCAGTTAGACTATTGTGTTATAACACAATTATCTACAAATCCATGAGGTTTCCTATCAGTGGTCACATGCAGTGTTTAAGTTACTCACAAGATAATGGATGTGCCGTCATGACCATAAATGCAGTTGGTCCTTGACCAGCAGCATATTTGCCTTCTTGTACTCTTATTGCGACCCAAAACTGAGATGATAGTGAGCAGATGTTCTATGGATCATGTGATATTGACAGCAAACAAACTGAACCCTCGTTTAACTTCTGGGCGGTCCAAGACTACTCACATTCGAGTACTTCACAAGGTCATTCAGTCCTTAAAACCTTTCAAAGTACAAAGCATTTAGATATATTTCACATCTAAATCAGTCTTTTGCACTTATGTTGACATTTAAATGGGAGTAAACACCACTTAATGAAAATATACATTTTCCACATCATGTTTATTTAAAAAAATAAAATAAAATCAGATAGTAAATGTAATTAATCAATGCAATCTAATATGGTGTCGTGTGTCTGACAACCTGAAATGTCAGCTGAAATTCAAATTGTAACCCTCAGCAACAGAAAGCTGTACAGCGCAGTACACGTTTCAAAAAGTTTCACTAGGGCCATCTGAAGATGTTGGTCAGATAAAAGACAAACATCAAACTTCCACAACGTAGCAGATTACAAAAAAAAATAACTAAAAAACAAGCAATATACAGTAAAGTTATTCATTCAGTGAATGGCCTGTACATCGCCGTTATCGCTCTGTAACCGAAAGAGACGAAATGTGGCATTCTTGCACCTGCTCAACTTTCAACGAACCATGAAAAATAAAACTTCACAGGAAAATCATTCATTGATACACACGCGATTTCTTACCGTTTTGGGAAGACCGCACATATTCAAAACGACGTTATTAAATCCATTTCCTCTTTTTTTTATCACCAAAGTTTGGCAGCGCGAAATTCTATTGAGGAAGCAGCACAGAGAAATAAAGATAACGCACTCACTTCGAGACACAGCGAGAGTAACCTCTCTAACTATAGATGTGCATTTCAACGCGAATAACTAAATTCCTTTTTGCCTGACTAAAATTTGAGTAAACTTGAGTCTGCTCCCAGCCTGCCTGCCGTCATCGTAATGTTATATGAACAAAGCAAAGCAGCGAATTTGTGTCACGTACCAATTGATAACTCCGACTTCCTTTTTTTAAGATTTCAAAATAAAATACATGACAAATATGATTAAAATGTATGTTACTTTATGCTATTTTTTGTATGTATTGTGTACAGCACACTCCTAACAGTTTCAAATGTAAAGTTAATGTTTATAAGCATTACGTATTAAACTATGGTAGCTCAAAAATATGTTCTACAACCATAAGCAATTGTTACTTCCGGGATGGAAGTGAGCAGATTAGTTTTGTCTCATACAAAGTTAGAGATGAGTGGGAAATATATGCTGGTAGTGGTAGAAATGGTTTAAACGAAACTTTCTCTTCTTTTTTTGTAAACATACAGACATCAGTAAACAGCAGAGGTGGCAAAATTAATTTCAGTTCCAAGAGTACCAAAAACTCAAAATTGTTGTCAATTTTATGCAATAACCATTTGGATAATTTAGGATGTTGTACAAGAGGCATCACTAAATATATAATATAAATAAATATTTCTCAGCAAATGTGGCACGTCCAAAATTATTCATACCCTTTTACTGGCCATAAGAGCAAATTAAACATATCCTATAGTTTCTGATCAGCTTTTTGCATCACTGGGCTGATATTATGTCCTATTCAGTATGTTTCCCCCCTACAAATTTTCAACTGAATTTAAGTCGACTCTCTGGGCCACTGCAAAACGATATTTTTGCCCGCAAACCATTTCTTAACCATTTTTCCTTTTTCCTGTGTGTTTGGGGATTTTGTCATGCTAAAAATCAATGTCCACAATTCAAAATTTGCCGGAGTGGGGTGTGGGGTTGTATGAATAATTTCGGACAAAAGTTAGCTTTCTTGGCTCAGGCTAATGTTGGGCGATTCCAGACCATTTGGATTTGGTGTGATACCGACTGGGATATTCAACACTTTGGCAATTTCTTTCCTTTTTTTTTTTTTTTTTAAACCCAACAAATCACATTATAATAACTGACAATTTTTACTAATGTTGTTCCGATACCACTTTTTGGCCACCGATAGGCTACGGATTTGTGAAACAGCAATTGCATGCACCAAACTATGGAGGACCAAAACTGCCAAAATTAAAAAATAAATAAATGACTAAATAAATAAATGACTAAAAGTGAAAATAAAAATGAATATAAAAAAAATATAATCGAAAATTATATCCAAAAGAAATAAATATAAATGGAAATAAATCCGTTTTTATTTTTACTTTTAGTCATTTATTTATTTAGTCATTTATTTAGTTATTTCTTTAGTCATTTATTCATTTTTAATTTTGGCAGTTTTGGGCCGAAGTGCCCAGTCAAAATGTTATTCAAATGAGGGGGCGGCCCTAAGCGTGTCTTTGGTTGGACTCAGCCGTTGCAAACTGCCTGTCATTGGTCGAGTGAGCAGCTCAACGAACAAGGAAGTCTTGTCGGCTTGCAAATGGAGAGCTCCAGCAATGGACGACAATCAAATATCATATCCACTGTCACCTCAACTTGCGACTTGAGTTGCTAGACATCAAGTAAGAGTAGTACGTATACATATATATATATATATATATATATATATATATATATATATATATATATATATATATATATATATATATATATATATATATATTAGAGCTGTCAAGCGATTAAATTTTTTAATCAGATTAATCACATCTTAGAATTTTGATTAATCATGATTAATCACTGACTTAAAAAGGCTTTTTTTCCCCCAACATATTTTGCCCGCAAAATTTGAAGCGCACCTGTTATGTGTTAATTTTTTCGACATTTAATGTTATAAGGACATCTCCAAAAATATATATCCACTGCACACGCTATTCCTGCTTTTTCTAATCAATTAATTATTTACATAATTTAAAATGGGAAAGAATGACCTACTGCATATGTAAACATTTATTAAATGCTTTACTTTAATGCATGTAGTTATGTTTATTGCTCAAACTCCAACAGCTACCTTTAAAGTAACCATCCTCTGTCAGCTAAAAAGGATCATCTGCGGTCAAAATTAATAGTGTGATTAATCTGTGGTAATACAATGATTAATGCGCTAATTTTTTGTGATTAATTAATTAGTTAACGCTTTAACTTTGACAGCACTAATATATATATATATATATACATATATATATAAGGGGAGTATATATATAAGGGGAGTGCGGGCACTTATTTTTTTCTACTGAAAACACTGTGCATTACTGACTATAATTTTTAGAAGTAGAAGAGTAAACATCGGAATAACAGTTGAACTTCAGACTAGGCACCATGCAAAGCAATGAAATTCTTTGAATCCCCCGTCAGCCCACAACTCTCGCATCTTGCTTGTGTAGCCTCAATCTACCTGACAATACTTAACAAAATGTGTTTCCAAAGATTTACTATCCATCCATCCATCCATCCATTTTCTGAACTCCTCACAAGAGTCGCGGGGGTTGCTGGAGCTTATCTCAGCCGGCTTTGGGCAGTAGGCGGGGTACACCCTGAACTGGTTGCCAGCCAATCGCAGGGCACACAGAGACGAACAACCATCCACACTCACAAGCACACCTAGGGACAATCCGGAGCGCCCAATTAACCTGCCATGCATGTCTTTGGAATGTGGGAGGCCGGAGCCTGGACTCGGAACCGAGTCCCCAGTACTGGGAGGCGGACATGTCACTAAGTGCGCTGCCAACCAGATTGCGCCCCGGTACAGCCGGTGGTATTTGCGCAGATGTAGATTAGGTAATTTGCATACATTTGGCGCATATTATGCCCACCCATATGCAAATGAGACTCATTGATATACAACGTCTAATTCACGAACGCCAGCGCTAATAGCCACACTGAGTTTGAGTGGCGCAAATAACGTTTATGGAAAGGTGGTGTAAACTTGGCGCTTCCTTGATCTCGGGATCATGACAGCAGTGCACGGTGGCATGGAGAGCCCGTGTCCCCCTCAGGAGTCACGCAGAGAGGAGAGAGAGATGGTTGGTTTACGACATGATGTAACCCAGGCTGATCGGCAATGGCGGTGGGGTTGGGGGGGGGGCATTTTACGATCATTTTTATGTGCCAGATGCATACTGTACACCCACGTCAACCTCTGAAAATATATTTTTAAAAAACGATTACACCAATAATTTTTACTTTATGAATGAATGACGCCGTCATCATCCTCTCTGCTCTGTACAGCTTAATGGCGCTAAATGAGGAAAACTGTTCTGCACCTCCTCGGTCCAACATCGCTTTCTGTTGTAATCTTTCTCGCAACTGTTACTATGCTACAATGTTCTTGGCGCAAATCCATTGCCATGTGTAGCAAATCAGATGCAAATTTGCTCCCAGCTGTCAGTTTTGCGGGCGTGTTTGCGGCAGTATATGATTAGAGCAATATCCTTAGTGAATAGGTGGGTAACTGGGCGCAGACTGCGGGTGCAGTCGTGGTGCAATATTTTGCGCTATTATGTGTTTTCCACGACAAATCATTCTTGGAGAAGGAAACATCAAACAATTCTCTCATGTACGTAAGACCATGGTTGGGAAATATCTTGCTTGTCCGAATATGACTTTACCTCTATTTACTGTATGTCTTTTTCTTGTGTTAACATCCATAGAGTAATAGAGCGAAGATATCTGAGTGAAATGTAGGGAGTAAAAGTAAAACATCATCAGAAAAATAAATACTCAATTAAAGTACAGACCCCTTAAGAAACTACTTAAAGTGACAAGTTGCCACCGCTGCTGTGCTGTTACACAATTGAAATAATTACTTTTTACTGGAATAAATGTGCACAGTCGCAAGCATGCGTAATCTTTAGTTTGATTATATCTATAGTCATTGTGATGTCATATCAAAGTCATAGGCGTCTCCATTGACATTTGTCCATTTTACTACTCTCATACAGATGTATCACTTTTTGTGAGAAGAATATCTGTGGCTCAAAGGTAGAACTATTTCTTTCTCTCTGTAATGTTGGAGTTGTGTGTGGGGGGAAAAAACTTGTTTTTTTTTTGCAAACACTTAGGGGCAGAAATACAAACAACATTTCAGGGTTTTTGAATAACACAGATGCAACACAAGAAGTCAAGCACTGGTGGACTTATTGGTTTTCCTTTGATTGTTTTAGATTTATAGCCTAGATGTACTTTCATACAACAAAAAGCAAAAACGAATCTATTTCACTGGTCAAGAGCTAATTTTAATAAAAGATAGCTTTATGTGTCCCTAAACGTATTTTTGACGCTAGAAAGTCATTACTTCTTTTCTAATTCCGAATTATGTATATTTTTAGCCCTTAGATGCATAAGTGGTGTCAAATATGACACCAGGGCTTGTTGTTGTTGTTGTTTTTCTTTACACAGTTAGTTCAATTTACATTTTTATCATTTAATCTTCCAAATATTTGTCAAATAGGTTGTCTTTGGCATGAGGCGAACTGGTTTTGTATCTATTATAGTTTTGAAGTTACTGTAATTTTTGTACTGGAATTGGCTTAAGTCTCAGTGTATTTATATATTGTAATATGCCCTTCATTTAAAGTATTGTTAATATGAGAATATTATTTTTCCATAAAGATTATCAAAGTTTTATTCCATAAGTGGGGTCAAAAATGACCCCAAGTACTATCTCAACTCAACTCAACTCAACTCAACTTTATCTATAAAGCGCTTTAAGAGCAGGCGTTGCTGTATACAAAGTGCTGTACATATACATCAGTTTTGCAGTAAAAAAAGAACAAAGCAAACATTTCATTTTGAAGTGCGAATACAGGTTTGTTTGTTTTTTTGTTTTTTTGTTTGTTTTTGTTTTTTTACAAGTAAAGGCATTTTACATTAGTGAAGAAATAAGAAGTCGTGAATAAAAAGATAAATAAATACAAAAATAAATAAATAAATATAAGTAGACTAAACATCAAACTCATACACACCACAAAACACCAAGAACAAGTCTCATGGTGTGCCAAAAGCCAAAGAATATAGATGGCACATATCAATAAGTCTTTTAAAAGAGGATAACGAGGGGGACTGCCTAATATTTAGTGGTAGATCTATGGAATTTCAAAGGTTAACTCTAAATACATTTGATTTTTATCAACTGTGATGGTCAGGTATACATTTACAGTTGACCCAAACATGTAACCCCATCAATTTGGCCACCCTGGTTCTTTTTACAGTAACACAATCACATACATGTCCAACTTTTATTTATTATTATTATTATGACTTTTATCCCTCACGATTTATGTGCTGTTTTCCACATCCATGAGTTTTGTGTGATCATCATAGATATAAAGACAACACTAATATATATGGGCGGCCGCGGCACGGTGGATGACTGGTTAGCACATCCGCCTCCCAGTGCAGAGGACGTGAGATCGAGTCTGGGCTTCGGCCTTCCTGGGTGGAGTTAGCATGTTCTCCCCATGCTTGCGTGGGTTTTTTCCGGGTATTCCGGTTTCCCCCCACATTCCAAAGACATGCTTGGCAGGTTAACTGAACACTCTAAATTGTCCGTGGGTGTGATTGTGAGTGGTTGTTCGTCTATGTGTGCCCTGCGATTGGTTGGCAACCAGTCCAGGGTGTCCCCCGCCTACTGCCCAGAGCCAGCTGAGATAGGCGCCAGCAGCCCCCGCGACCCTTGTGAGGAATAAGCGGTCAAGAAAATGGATGGATGGATGGATGGATGGAAGTTCAGGGTGTACCCCGCCTACTGCCCAAAGCCAGCTGGGATAGGCACCAGCACACCCGGGGGCGTGTAATGCCCTCGACCGCCATAACACCCAACATGGTGTAGCGTGGTCGGTAAAAATCCCAAACATGGTAAACTAAACTTGTCCCAGCATTCATACGCCAAGCACATGTGCACCTTTCTCTGAAAATAGAACCTACAGTGATCGTATTTTACTTCAAACATGTATTAATTCTAAAGGAAATCCCAACTGCCGTTGAAGTATGAAGAGAAGTGAAAGATCACTTATCAAAATTTGAAGACATCTGACAAATAACGATACTATTGTCATTAGCCATTTTAATTTCAGCTACAAAATAGTTGCGTGAGCAGCGGCTATAGGTTAATTAATTGTATGTTTATGTCGTACTGAGCACCCAGAACCTTTGCTTGTAAGTTCCAATTACATCCACTGGTTTCATGGTTATGATCACACTTTTCCTTCCTTCCTTCCTTCCTTCCTTCCTTCCTTCCTTCCTTCAAGCAAGCATGCTTGCTTGTGGAATTTATCCTTAGATATTCAATGGCGCTGACATAATGTATAAAATTTTACTCAAACTTCTAGTTTTATATGACTTTTGACTTTAAGGCCTATTTTGGCACCTCTGCTGGGGGATTTTGAGAATGTCAAATTACTGTTTACAGTTTACTTGATCCAAGCATAATGACAAATGTAATCTAAATGTAATTTTGAGATGTTGTACTGTACAATTATGTATGCATTTCCAAGGTTGAGTCTGTCTCATTGATATCGCTTCTTGATGCATTTTAAACAAAAAGGTCTTTGCATTAGAACTACCCTTCTTGTTTTCATAGCAGATGGAGAACATTAACTTGTATGAGGAGCTGGGAAGAGGCTCTATGTCTGTCGTCTATAAAGGAAGGACGATGGGCACCCTGAACTACGTGGCCCTCAAATGCAGTGACAAAGCCAAAAGGCCTGAAATCACCAACCATGTAGGATCCTGTCTTTTCATATAATTATAGGTTGGAGTGATACTTAAGACAATTTGCATTATGATGAAATAGGTCCCAAGTGTTATGTTTGTTACGGTACAGTGATTAAAAAAAAAAAAAAAAAAAGTCGACACGCCCCTGTCCAAATGCCAGGTTCTTGTGGTATTAAAAAATAAGAACCTAATTTTGAAATTTCTTCCACTATTGTGACCTATAAATTGTGCAACTCAACTGAAAAAAAAAAAAAAATAATATTTGAATGGGGAACTAAGAATATTGTAAGATACACACACCCTCTTCTAACTGGGGATGTGGCTTTCAGAATTAACTAATCACATTCAAACTCATGCTCAATGGCTGTCTGCACACACCTGACACCATTTAAACTGCCTCGGAATGACCCCAAATAAAGTTCAGCCATTCTAATAGGCTTTTCCTGGCATTTTTTTAGTCACATCTTCAATCTTCAGCCATGGTCCATAGAGAGCTTCCACAGCATCAGAGTGATTTCAATAGTTCAAAGGTACTGTATCAGACACGAGAAGGTTACAGAAGAAATTCCAAGGCTTTAAAAATATCTTGAAAACAAAGGGAAGACCGTCATCAAGTGGAGAAATTATGGCACAAAAATTTATGAAATGTATAAAATTATGTTGGTTGGGTGATAAGGGAGGCTGCGAAGAGAACAGCAACAGTGAACAAGTTGCAGACATTTCTGGTAAGTACTGGTGGCTCTTTCATTCATGAGGCAAGAATCTTCCATGTTCCTCATACTGTATGGCTGGACTATGAAATAGGGTGGCAAAATTGTAAGAAAAAAAAATCTTCCAAGCATAGGTTAACTTTTTGAAGAATCCCAAAAGAAAACAACACCTTTCCAGTGGTGCATGGTGTCTGCATCACTTTTTGTAACTGTTTTTCTTCAGTGGGAACTTTTGCCTTAGTCAAGGTAGAGGGAAATTTAAACAGTTCCAAATGTCAGTCAGTGTTAGCACAAAACTTGCAGGCTTCTACTAATAAGCAAATTACAAAAAAAAAAAAAAAAAAAAAAAAAGCCTACTAGAAATTTTGAACTTTACTTGTAGTTAATCAGGGGCACTTTAAATGGTGGTATGTGTGTGGTGACATGCTAATTATGAGTTTGAATGTGATTGATTAACGCCACAACCCCATTCTTAAGAGAACGTACAGGTGTGCAACCACATTTAACGGGGCAAAAACTTTTGAAACTATTTATCTAGGTCTTATTTTTCATGGAAAAAAAAACTGGTACAGTATTTGAACAGGGGGTGTATACACTCTATACATCCACTGTACAATTTCAATGTTTCCCTGAAATTGTCTTATGAGCACAAATACGTAAAATATATGGCATGTAAGAAAGAATCTTGCATTTTCTTTTAGGTTCGTCTATGCCAAGATCTAGATCATCCAAACATTGTACGCTTTTATGAGTGGTACGAGACCCGAAAGCACTTGTGGCTAGTAGTGGAGCTCTGCACAGGTCAGTTGTGGTTCTCACAGTTAAGACATTGACAATCACTGTTTTTCAAATTTTGCTTGGATCTGTCCATTGGAACTTAGCGCTTTGGCATAAAAATGTTTAGGGTTTTATTCACGGGTCATCATTCTTGAACAGTTTAACTGTAATTTTCTCTTATTCATTTCCTATCATTAGTCCTTTATTTTCTGGCTTTTACATGTACTGTCAACTTTGTCTTGAATGTGCGAGGTGGTACCTTGGAGTCTGTTATTATTCGGGATGGGTGTCTGCCCGAAGATGTTGTGAGGAAGTTTGGATGGGATGTAGTCAAAGGACTGGAACACATCCACAAGTTAGGAATCATTTTCTCTGACTTGACTCCTGCTAAGGTTTGTTCATGTCATTCACTATATGTATCAGGCCACAACTACATCATATTCATAAGACACTATTATATTTTTATGATTGCTGTGTAATAATAATCTCTCCTCCAATAGATCCTGCTGGATAGTAGTGGGATGTTAAAATTGGGTAATTTCTGTTATTCCAAGACAAAGACAGACACTCTTGAAGATTTCCTTTCATTGTGTTCCACATGTGAAGAAACAGGAAAACGAAAACATGAAACAAGACATCAAGACATCAAAAAAAGGTTTCAAGGTTGTCACATACCTGTTGATTCTGTATGAATTGCAGATTACTGGCTAAAAAATGTTGCTGATAGTGTAGTGGTTCACACATTAGGGATGTAACGATATCCAAACATCACGATACGATATTATCACGATATGAAGCTCACTGTACGATAATTATCACGATATTGTGGAGAGGTTGGCGATATTTAAAAAAGGTCACAATATTGTAAACAGAATGAGCTCATGCTAAAAAACACACAATATTGTGCTTTTATACATTACATCAGTGTTATGTTATTATTGTTCCGTTTTATTATTATTATGCTATTATTATTATTATTAGGGGTGTGAATTATCTAGTAGCTGACGATTCGATCCGTATCACGATTCATAGGTCACGATTCGATTCGATACCGATTAATCCCGATATGAATTTACAAGTCAATTGTTGCGACTTTTTACTCAAATTTAGAAAATACCATTCAGTAAACCTGTACATGCACACTAAGATTTGTATTAAAATGTATTATTATTGATCTGAAACTTCAGTCAGTGAGCCACTGTATTTAACACACAGGTTGTAACCTTTTTCATGTTTGAACAGCATTGAAATAAAATATTAAGGCTTAATGTTCCATTAATATAACGTTCTTCCATGCTTAATGTGTGAAATTTAGACGTTTTGTTGAATATTTTTCCATCAAAAAAGGATGTTAAAAAATCGATTCGGCTGCCTATTGAATCGATTCAAGAATTGCGTGCTGTAGTATCGCGATATATTGTCGAATCGATTTTTTTTTAACACCCCTAATTTATTATTATTATATTATGTTGTTAATGCACGCACACATAGAGTTCCTCCGCATAATGGCTTGTTTCACGGGCATATTGCTTTCCCCTTTATCTGACAATTAGCGTAGATTTTAAACATAGAAGGGCCAAAAGCTCCCTAATGAAAATTAAATTTCATTAAAAAACTAGCTACCAGAGGGTGCTAGAACTGCACAAATGGAAATCAACCTGACTTTTTTTTAACAGATGTGTTGTATTTAAATATCGTGAACATGACGATGACGATATTGTGGCAGTTTTAATACCACAATATCACGATATTGCTCTTATTTTTACATCCCTATCACACATGTGCCTTCCGTTCAGAAAGAGTGTGTTCAGTTCCCGCTGTCCATCTCTATGTGTGTCTTGAGAATGAATAATGATCAGTCCAGGCCTATGGCCCAATTGGATAAGTGGTATTGAAAATGAATGAATGAATGAATGACAAACATAACATGCCAGGGCTATATTCCTAATTCTAATAAATAATTTGGATAATAATCGATATATTACATTTTTTCTTCGTTTTTTGATGAACATGTGTACTCAGTATTGCATTTCTGTTGGCTCATTGTGATCCCATGATTACCACTATCGTTACTAGGCTCACCAGCTTACATGGCTCCAGAGATTCTCCAAGGGTCAGAAACTACTGAAACCTCTGATCTCTGGGCTCTTGGTTGTGTTCTCTACTACATGTACACTGGTATGGTACTTATTGATGAAGATCCTACTCAGTTACTTTTTCACAGTATAGTATATTCTGGACAGACAAAAATGCTTTTACATTAAATATATTTCGCTTTCTAGGTAAACCACCATTCTTATCTAGTTACTACAGTGAACTAAAGGAAATGATTTTGTGTCAGGAACCATCACCTCCGACACAGAAAGGTTAATACACTAACACAGACAAACTTTTTTCACATGTCAACAGCTAATAATTTTTTTTTTATTGTAAATAATTGAATCATTTGTGTGTTTATTTTTTTTTACCCATTGCTATCCTCTCTTTGAAACAGTGTCTCCAACGACTCCTCCAAGTCAGAATTTCCAAAATCTTCTGAAGCGTTTACTCAACAAAAACCCTGATAGGAGGTTGAAACAAACACATGTGATTCAAATTTAATGAAACCTTTGATTTCAACATTTAATAATTTCATCCTTTTTTTGTTGTTCTTAAGAATGAACTTGCCAGAGTTAATGAAGAACTGCTTCTGGACACTGAAAGACAAGAATTAAGAGATGATGAACAAGAAGATCCACAGAATTTTGTTTGTTTGTTTTGTTTTGTTATGACAAACTAGTACTGTACAACTAAACCCGCAAAAGTTACCATCAAGGTGTATAATATTTCATAATCAATGTGCGTAATATTTCATAAAGTTAAGATTGACGTGGTCAATGTGTGCTGCTGTTTTCTTCTAGTGAGCATAATTTTACCTCTGGTACACTGAAAATGAATAGTATTAATTCATTTTTCAAATCATCTCTCCAAAGCAGAGCAACTACTACTATATGTGATGGTATTGAGCAGCAGGTAAAGCAGAAAATACCTTTAAAATGTGGATGTGGCTTTTCCCGTAATGCCAAAAACTGAGGGAGTTTCATGGTCTTCTCCTCATGATTCTCATTAAGTTATCTTCCACAAACCATTACAAAGGGCTGCTCTTAGTCTGAGAGGTCTCTCTGTGAGGTATTTATAGCCAGGCTGATCTGAGTAGCAGGTAAGATAGGTTAACTGGTGTGCTGTTATATCAACAAAGTGGAGAAAGCAATTGTGGCATGAAGCTTTTAAGTTTTCACTCTCCGTTGCACCAAGGTTGCACAATTCTACCAAGCAGTCACTGATTTCAATGCTTTACAGTAGATTTCACATCACTGGGTTTGGTCGTGCAACAGAAGGCCGGTACTTGGGTATGGATGTTAGTCTGGTTCTGAACATAATAGTTTTTGATTTTTCATTATAGTTATTGTTGTATTTTTAATTGTACTTTTAAATTCAGTTTTAATTGTTTTTAAAAGCAGATTTGTTTTGGTTAGTTATTAGTTTGTTAGTTTTAGTTTTGTCTTTTTCAAAAACTTTGTTTTAGTTTAGTTTATTAGTTTTAGTATTAGTTTTATTTACTTATATAAACCTATGGAATATTTGTTGTGTGCAGGAAAAAAAAAAGGCCACTAAATGGTGTGTAATAAAACTAATTCTCAAGACTGTTTGACCTTCCTTCTTGTGCAGTTATCGATGTACAGGAATACTGAAATAAATACATTTAAAATTAACCTTGCAAGCTCATGTATGATAAAGATGTCATTTTTGCGACAATTATTGTTAGTTTTAGTAAGATGCAGTTTAATTGAATTGTCACTTCTTTTTTTTAAAGCATTTTCCTATTTTTATTTTTTTTCAGTTATAGTTTGATTTATTTTGTTAGCTTCCATTTACTTATATCCTTGGCCTGGTTCACTGTGCAACTATTAACAGAAGAAATGTGTTGTGAATTGTACTGAAATGAAATGAACCGCACTTGATGGAACAATGGGGTTTGTGTAGGACTGCAGGGGCCCAATTCTTTACACCATCACCATTGTTGTTTCCCCTCATTCATTCTTTTGAGTCTGGTCAAGAAACTGCTCCAGCGGTGAGCTTTAAGGCGTTGTCTCTCATGACTCCCATGAGGAAACTTCAGATGGACTGTCTGCTAAACCAGGACACTGATGCAATGTGTTGTTTCACAGTCACAGAAACAGACTACAGGGTGTTTTTTTTTTTTTTTTAAACTAACTTAGTAGTTACAGTCAGGTCAGCAAAGTTCTTTGCAGATTGACCCTGTTATGTTGTGGTGGTGGTTGAGGACCCAAGTGCAGGGAGGCAGAGGAATGAAGTCCAAAAATGTTTAATTAAATCAAAAGGGGGAGGAGAACCAGGAACAAGCGGTAAACAAAAAAACAACAAAGTCTATAATCCAAAAGAAAACAAAACTAAGCAAGAGGATGGCCAGACGAAGGGTAACACGACGTGACAACTGTGTTCATCAGACAACTTACTGACAGGAAACAGGAGGGAATGCTGCATTCCGGGTAAGATTATTCTTTTCTAATAACGTATCAATAAAATAAATGTAAAAAACAAAACAAAACAAAAAAAAAATAAATAATGAAAAATGAACACGTTATTACCAGTGAGCTTGGGGGGATACGGTGGTGGTTTACTATGTGTGCACTCCAGTAGTCCGGGAGAGTTGCTACAGTACATAATTTGACAATTTAAAAGAAACAAAAAATTAAAATAGCTTTACTCGCTATTAAAACAGCTTGACAGCAAATTTGTTCTGCATTATTATAAATCTCAAGCATGGGGCTGATGTCAGTTTTGGTCCGGGTAAAATTGTTCTTATCTAATAACATATCATTAAAATAAAAAATAAAAACAAAACAAAAAAATGAATAATGAAAAATGAACAGTTAGTTGGCAGGTTCCATCTGAAGATCCAACACCATCACCCATACCGTGTGACTTGGGTGGGGGTGGGGGTGTACTGTGTGGACTCCAGTAGTCCAGGAGAGGTGCTACAATACATAATTTTACATTAAAAAAATGTTAAACAAAATAAGGAAGTGCTGCGTGCATATAGTCCATATAGCTTATTGTAGTGTATGTTTGTTCTTCTGGTTCCATCACTTTTTTCTAGCTGTAGTTTTTCTCAAATAAAATTATTATTATTATTATTATTATTATTATTGTTGTTGTTGTTGTTGTTGTTGTTGTTATTAAAATGTGCTTGTCGAGCGATCCGTCCTAAACGTTTTGTTTAGTTTTGTTTCCGAGCAACGCCGGAATAAACCATTGTAAGGTATAGGGCCTATGCTGCAATACGAAATGAAACGTTTTTAACATCGAAAACAGTTCCATTCTTAAATAACTCAAATGCGCGCACGTGTGTGTAACAAATTAAAATAAAGGTATATTTATAAAATCACACAATTCGACTTCTGTCATTTGTGGCGACTTACAAGTTTCCTTTACGCCCCTCGGGTGGGTTGGAGTAAACCGCATCATCCGACTTCCGGTTAGGAGAGCGAGGTGCTGGAGTCTGGACTGTCACGAAGTTGGCAGGTAGGTAAGCAATGCGTTTGATAAAAAGATATTTATTAAGATGGCCTTATTAACTTACAGCAAATCTAAATACGTTTGGTGACATTTTTTTTTTAAAATAATTCCATAATTTAAAATACAGTAAATAATTTCTTCTCACATCAGATGGAGAACTTCGTCCTGTATGATGAATTGGGAGAAGGCTCAACATCGATTGTCTATAAAGGAAGACTGAAGGGAAATCTAAACTATGTATCCCTCAAATGCAGTGACAAAGTAAAGAGACTTGAGATCACCAACCATGTAAGATTTCACTCAATTTTATTGCAGTGTAAAAATGAACAGTATAGGTTAAGAACTTAAGATGAAGCAACCTTCAAATTTGACTAATCAGTGAGTAGTGTTACTTTTTTGATGGAATGACCAAAATAAGATTGACACTGTCTTGTTTCCCTCGTAGGTTCGTCTTAGTCAAGATCTGGATCATCCAAACATTGTACGCTTTTATGAGTGGTATGAGACCAAAAAGCACTTGTGGGTAGTGGTAGAGCTCTGCACAGGTCAGTAGCTAATATTAAAGTTACATTGTGGAGTTTAAAATGTTAATGTTAAGGAATTTTCTATGACATGCATCCTCCACCAATGCCCAGATGAGTACAAACTAGACTAGATGCTTGACTTTTTTTACCGTGACTGTACCTATCAGCCTTGCATCTTCCCTTCTGTGTGGAGTGTTAGGGGCGAACATGGCACACTTTCTTTGGGGTGGAGTGGTGGAAAGTGACGTCATGCTCGTCCTCGCGGACATAGACGTGCACAGCCCAAACTCCATTTCAGACTTCAGTTTCTTCATGTGCACATATTCGCATGCGCACCATGCACAAGCTTGACACAGTTGCAGTTGTGCTTTAGGCCGGAAGTCGCAGTCGCAAGTTAAAAATGAGTAATTCCACAATGCACCTTTTAAGCTGCAGGAAATTGAATTTTGAATTACTACTGCCACGTGTGGCCGAAAAATGAAACCGCACATTTCCTTCTTAACGTACACGATTGTTTGCTTATTTCCACGATGCAACCAAAGAATGACAGAAATATTCCAGAGTACAGTGGACATTTACATTGTGAAAAATGGACTCTCTCTGAAGCTCAACGCGCACAAAACTGTTGGCCAGAGGCTTGCAGCAGTACCCTTTGAGAACAGCTCAGGTGGTAATCTGCCAATTAGATGATGTTTGAGTCATTAATGGTCAAATAAAATGGCTGTTGTGAAGATATGTTTGGGGAAAAAAAAAAATTATACATTGAGCAGCTTTAATTACTGTACTTGTTTCTTTTAGCATGGCTTTTGTGGTTTCACAATAAGTGTCATCTATTTTTTGTGGCATAGTCATAGTAGCCTACATGTATTGTATGCTTTCGGCACAAATGTGATTGTTCTGTTGTGTGAAACATAATTGGCCAATTTTTGTTCTCTCCTTTTTGCAAGTTCCAGCTGTGCCTTTAACTTTAGTGAAAAGGACATAAGACAAAATCATCCAAAGTACAAGTACAGAAATATGGTTCAATGATTGTTTTGGTAAAAACATGATGCAAACTGGCACGACCCCCCTTTTTTTTTTTTTACTCTTTTACTCTCCGATTGATATGTATTCATTCAAGGAACCGTTCATTTTGACAGGTATATTATATTGTTTAAATTAAACAACATATTATTAAAATATGTCCCACACACTTCAACTCTCTCTCTTTTTTTGTGTGTGTTAGGTGGTTCCTTGGAAAATGTGGTTATTCGTGATGGATGTCTGCCTGAAGATGTCGTTAGGAAGTTTGGATGGGACTTGGTCAAAGGACTGGAACACATCCACAAGATCGGAATCATTTTTTCCGACTTGACACCAACGAAGGTTTGGACATGTCAACCCCGTAATGCCATAATGTATTATTATGTATTATGTAATTACTATTATTTATGATAGTCTTCTTTCCTTTACTAGATCCTACTGGATAGTAGTGGTACTTTAAAGTTAAGCAATTTCTGTCACTCAAAGACAGACAGTGAAACTCTTGAAGATTTAGTGTCATTGTGTTCTTCATGTGAAGATGCAGCGGAAAACTATCAATATGATGAAATGAAAAAAAGGTTTCAAGGTCAGTGTGTTGTATTCTTTTGTTTTACTCTTATCCAATTCACATAATCAATTAATGGAAGTATTTACATTTTTAGGCGCACCAAGTTACATGGCTCCAGAGGTCATACAGGGATCAGAAACAACTTTTATTTCAGATCTCTGGTCTCTTGGTAGTATTCTCTACTACATGTACACTGGTATGGTACCCCTAAACGCAAAATGTCAATTTCTTGATATAATCTGTAGTATATACCCAATCTTGGCTAAAAATCACGCAAAACACGGTCATTTACGAGTAATCAAACAAAATCATTTTGTTATTGTAGGCAAACCACCATTTTTCTCTGCAAACCACAATGAACTCACTGGAATGATTTTAAATCAAGAACCTTCATCTCCCATGCAGACAGGTGCTGTATACATAAACTATCGTTTCAAAATTTGGGAGAACACGTTGACTCATTGACTCAATGAATATATTTACGACGCTTGATTTGTGCTATTTATACAGTGTCTCCAACCAGTCTTCCCAGTCAAGGTCTCCAAAATCTTTTTAGAGCTTTACACACCAAAAACCCTGATAAGAGGTCAGACCACACACAAACATATTGTACATGGCAGAAGCCTAAACTAATCAAATGGTTCAGTTTAAATTTAAAACATTTTATTGCACATTCTGTAGTTTAACATGTTGCTTATTCTTCAGGATCAAGTGGCCAGAATTACTCAGTCACCATTTCTGGACACAAGGACAAAATAAGGAAGATGTCTTGGAGGAAGTAGAGGAGTGTGATGATGAAGACTTTGGAAAAAATGGCAGAAACAGTGGAGTTTCACCTGTATGGGGGTGTGTAATGTGAGATTATTTTGGAACATATTTACTGTGCTTTTCAATTATTGATAATGTATTTATTAATTAATTATGTGTACCTGTTTTGTTTTAAAAACTCCGCACACACAAAAGGCTCTCTGACCCATTTCCGTTAGGGGGGCCGGCAGATAAATGTCATTTCAAAGAAATGGCAACTACTTCAGTCACTATGTCTTTGGAGAAGTCGACCTTATCACAGATAAAAAGCTCAACAGCACTCAGACCAGACAGCAGGCCACACACTGTCCGTGGACCTGTGAGGAAGAGTCAGGGATCAGCCAGGATGTTGGCAGAGCCCAGAAAAGGTGATGAGGAGGAAAAGACAGAAGATAAAATCGTGGCTCAACAAATAGAACAAATATTGCAAGCCGAGGAGTCAGTCACACTAGGTAATACATTTTGTTATGTCATTTTGTGTGTGCGTGTGTTTATTATTACATTGAATTGGAGTAATTCTGGTGACTTGGATATACTGTACACTTTATTCTCATACTCATACAATACCTTTCACCTGTCGAATCAGTGAGGTTGATGCAAGAGTTCAGCTATTCAAAATTCTGTCTTTACAAAGATAATAATGATCAGCTTTTGAATGACATTGTCAGAGATGTTAATTTTTAGGGCCCGAGCAGCAACCGCTGCGAAGTCCCTATTGTTTTTGTAAAAATTATTATTATTATTATTATTATTATTAGGGCCCGAGCAGCAGCAGCGGCGGTGCCGCTGCGAGGCCCTATTGTTTTTGTAGGAATTCTTCTTATTAGGGCCCGAGCAGCGGCAGCGGCGGTGCTGCTGCGAGGCCCTATTGTTTTTGTAGGAATACTTCTTATTATTAGGGCCCGAGCAGCGACCGCTGCGAGGTCCCTATTGTTCCTGAAGGAATTCTTATTAGGGCCCGAGCAGCGGCGGCACCGGCGCCGGTGCCGCTGCGAGGCCCTATTGTTTTTGTAGGAATTCTTATTATTATTATTAGGGCCCGAGCAGCGGCGGTGCCGCTGCGAGGCCCTATTGTTTTTGTAGGAATTCTTCTTATTAGGGCCCGAGCAGCGGCGGCACCGGCGGCGGTGCCGCTGCGAGGCCCTATTGTTTTTGTAGGAATTCTTCTTATTAGGGCCCGAGCAGCGGCGGCGGCGGTGCAGCTGCGAGGCCCTATTGTTTTTCAAGGAATTCTTATTATTCTTTTTCTTTGTTATTATTCTTTTCCGCAAACAATCACATTTTTGAGACACTAAACGTGAACGAAAACTCACCAAACTTTACACACACGTCAGGCCTGGCGAAAAATTTGATATTTTAAAGTCGCCATAGGTGATAACAGAAAAATGGCTCCATAGCGCCACCTACATAGGTTAAACGGATCCCTGACCCGCTACGATTGTCCGACGGCTATGAAAATTGTGTGGCACCTGTAGCACATCCCGATGAACAAAAACCTCTTTGATGTGTGTACCCTGAAATAGACAGAAAGTGAGGTATGATCATCTGAATGTCCAATTTTGGCCCAGTTTTGCACATTTACATGGATCATACTATTGCCCGCTTCTCCTACACGGTTAACCCGATTGACTTCAAACTTGGGCTGTACCATCTCAACACCTGGGACAACATCATGGTAAACAATCAAAAACTTTTGACCTACTATATGACGGGGGTGAGGCATCAAATTTAGAGTTTCAAAACTCTTACTAAACGTAGTATTGCCGGTTGTACGTTTAACCTAGAGCTACGAAAATTGGTACACATATGTAACAGACTATAATCTACAAAAAAAAGTCTGTTGGTGCCATATGCTAAACCCAACAGGAAGTCCGCCAGAGGCGGGGCATCAAATTTTGCGTTTCAAAATTCTTACTTAAAGAAGCATTTTGTGCTAAAAAAAAAAACCCCTCCTCTTTAACGAAGCATTCCCGGTTGTACGTTTCACCTAGCGCTATGATAATTTGGAGGCATACATAACAGCTCACGATGTACAAAAAAAGTCTCTTGGAACCATATGCTAAACCAAACAGGAAGTCTGCCATTCTGATTTACGATGGGATTTGTAGCCATTTTTTGTGGCCTTTTTTAGGGGTCATATTTTAACGAACTCCTCCTACAAAATTTATCCGACCGTCTTCAAACTTGGTGTGTTTCATCTTAAGATGTTTAAGATGCAAACTTATCGAAAGTTTTTTACTTTGTCGCACGCCGTTGCCATAGCGATGCATTATTTGCCAAGTAAAATGCTGCTTCTTTTTTTGTTGTTGGTCTAAACGAGCGAAAACTCATGAAACTTTACACACACATCACACTTGTTGTAAACGTGAATATTTTAGAAATTTCTTGTGCAATTTGCAATAAATGGCTCAATAGCGCCCTCTAGACATTTTTATGAAGCTTTTGCGATTGTATGATTCAGCTGGATTTGTAAAAATTGGGATACCTATCAGCCTAAGACTTACAAAAAGGTTTCTAAAGCCATATACTAAACCAAACAGGAAGTCCGACATTTTGATTTACTTTGGTATTTGTAGCCACTTTTTGGGGCCTTTTATAGGGGTCATATTTTCTGCAAAACTTATCACATCGTCTTCATTCTTTGGCATGTTTCATCTTAAGATATGTAAGATGAAAAGTTATTGAAATGTTTTATTTTGTCACACGCCTTTGCTGTCGCGACGCATTGTTTGCAAAGAATTTTTTTTTTTGAGAGTCTAAACATGGGCAAAAACTCACAAAAGTTTGCACACAGATCAGATCTCTCACGAACATGAATATTTTATAATTTGTTGTGCAATTTGTAATAAATGGCTCAATAGCGCCGTCTAGATATTTTTATGAAGTATATCCGATTATATGGTTCAGCTTGATGTGTGAATATTGGGAGGCATACCTATCAGTCTAATACCTCCAAAAAGTATTCTATAGCCATGTGCCAATCCATTTTGATTTTATTTTAATTGTGCATCATTTTTGGCCTTCCATGAAACTTTGCAAACACAAAGCATGTAAAAAACATTTACAGTTTAGATGGTTTCCTTTAAAACAGTACCCCAACATGCCAGTACGCCGACATGCAAATACCCCAACGTGGCCCAGGTTGCGAGGGCCCTTTATAGCTGCTCGCAGCTCTAGTTAGGGCCCGAGCAGCGGCGGCGGCGGTGCCGCTGCGAGGCCCTATTGTTTTTCAAGGAATTCTTATTATTCTTTTTCTTTGTTATTATTCTTTTCCGCAAACAATCACATTTTTGAGACACTAAACGTGACCGAAAACTCACCAAACTTTACACACACATCAGGCCTGGTGAAAAATTTGATATTTTAAAGTCGCATACATGACAAAAGAAAAATGGCTCCTTAGCGCCCCCTACATAGGTTAAACGGATCCCTGTCCCGCTACAATTGTCCGGCTATGAAAATTGTGTGGCACCTGTAGCACATCCCAATGAACAAAAACCTCTTTGATGTGTGTACCCTAAAATAGCTAGAAAGTGAGGTATGATCATCTGAATGTCCAATTTTGGCCCAGTTTTGCACATTTACATGGATCATACTATTGCCCGCTTCTCCTACACGGTTAACCCGATTGACTTCAAACTTGGGCTGTACCATCTCAACACCTGGGACAACATCATGGTAAAAAATCTAATGTTTTTGACATACTATATGATGGGGATGAGGCATCAAATTTAGAGTTTCAATACTCTTCCTTAACAAAGCATTGCTGGTTGTACGTTTATTCTAGAGCTACGAAAATTGGTACACATATGTAACAGACTACGACCTCTTTTGGTGCCATATGCTAAACCTAAGAGGAAGTCCGCCAGAAGCAGGGCATCAAATTTGTTGTTTCAAAATTCTTACTTAATGAAGCATTCCCGGCTGTAAGTTTCACTGAGAGTGACCAAAATTTGAAGACATATGTAACAGCCCTCAAGGTACAAAAAACTCTTTATGAACCATGTGTTAAACCTCACAGGAAGTCCGCCATTTTGAACATGTTGCCATTTTTTGGGCCATTTCCGTAGGGGTCTTATTTTAACGAACTCCTCCTACAGAGTTTATCCGATCATCTTCAAACTTGATGTGACTCATCTTAAGATGTTGAAGATGAAAAGTTATTGAAAGCTTTTCATTTCGTCGTACGCTGTTGTCGTGGCATGCACTTTTTGCAAAGGAAAAAAATCCTTCTTAATGAAGCATTCCCAGTTGTACGAAGCAGCTAGAGCTACGAAAATTTGTAGACATATGTAACAGCTCACGATGTCAAAAAAAAGTCTCTTGGCGCCATGTACTAAACCCAACAGTAAGTCCCGCAGGGGCCGGGCATCACATTTTGTGCTAAAAAAACCTCCTCTTTAACGAAGCATTCCCGGTTGTACGTTTCACCTAGCGCTATGATAATTTGGAGGCATACACAAGAGCCCACGATGTACAAAAAAGTCTTGGAACCATATGCTAAACCAAACAGGAAGTCCGCCATTTTTTATTTACGTTGGGATTTGTTGCCATTTTGTGTGGCCTTTCTTAGGGGTCATATTTTCACGAACTCCTCGTACAAAATTCATCCGACCGTCTTCAAACTTGGTGTGTTTCATCTTAAGATGTTTAAGATGCAAAGTTATCAAAAGTTTTTTATTTTGTCACATGCTGTTGCCATAGCGATGCATTGTTTGCCAAGTAAAGTGCTGCTTATTTTTTTGGTCTATACATGTGTGAAAACTCATGAAACTTTGCACACACATCAGACTTGTCATGAACATGAATTTTTAGAGCTTTCTTTTGCAATTTGCAATAAATCGCGCCCTCTATACATTTTTATGGATCATTTCCGATTGGATGATTCAAGCGCGAAATAACTAAAGATGACTTGACTTGACCTAGATTTGTGAAAACTCAGAGGCATACCGTCAAATAGGACAAGGACCATCTAAAATGTTTTTGACAAGCCTTGTGTGTGCAAAGTTTAATCAAAACGCAAAATATGGTGTGCAATTCAAATATGGTGTGCAATTCCCAAAATAAATTCAAAATGGCGGACTTCCTTTTAGGTTTAGCATACGGCTACAGAATACTTTTTGTAGGTCTTAGACTAATAGGTACCCCAACGTGCCAGTACCCCGACGTGCAAGTACCCCAACGTGTCCCGGGTTGCGAGGGCCCTTTATAGCTGCTCGCAGCTCTAGTTAGGGCCCGAGCAGCGACCGCTGCGAGGTCCCTATTGTTTTTGTAAAAATTATTATTATTATTAGGGCCCGAGCAGCGACCGCTGCGAGGTCCCTATTGTTTTTGTAAAAATTATTATTATTATTAGGGCCCGAGCAGCGACCGCTGCGAGGTCCCTATTGTTTTTGTAAAAATTCTTCTTCTTCTTCTTCTTCTTTATTCTCCGCAAACAATCGCGATTTTGGGTACCTAAATATTCATGAAAACTCACCGAACTTTGCACACTCCTCAGGTCCGGCGAAAAATTTGATATTATGAAGTCGTTATAACAACGCGACTCTATAGCGCCCCCTAGCGTAGAAAAATAAAAACCAAGCCCGGCACGTTTGAGCTAGAGCAACGAAAATTGGCAGGCATGTGTAGCACAAAAAAAAGTCTATTGGGACCATGTAGCTAAAATGTACAGGAAGTGAGCTATGAATTTTTTAATGTCCAATTTTGGCCTATTTTGGCACATTCACTGTGGTCATGCTTTTTCCCCCTTTGCAAACAATTTTCATCCAATTTGTCTTCAAACTTGGCATTTATCATCTCAAGACCTAAGAGAACAACTGGGCAAAAAATCTTGCCTTTTCAAAATACTATATGACGGGGGCGGGGCATCAAATATTGCCTTTAAAATTTCATTTGTCCAGAAAGAGCAAATGCTTAATAACTCCCATGTTCAAGCTCCAAAAAATCTCAAACTTCTCAGGCAACGTAATAGTCACGGCCTGAAAACATCTATATGATAAAATTCAGTTATACATATGTTACAATAAATGTCATACTTTACGTTTTAAACTACTGTGCTGAGCTCGTTGAAGGGATCCAGTTGAAAATTGGTCAGAAAAGCCTTAAGATGTTAATCATGCCCCACACCGAATATTGTCACTTTTCGCCAAAGGGCGTGGCCGCTCCAGAAAGAGCAAATGCTTAATAACTCCCATGTTCAAGCTCCAAAAAATCTCAAACTTCTCAGGCAACGTAATAGTCACGGCCTGAAAACATCCATATGATAAAATTGTTATACATATAGCGCCACCTAGTGGTAACAATAAATGTCATACTTTACGTTTTTAGCTACTGCGCTGAGCTCATTGAAGGGATCCAGTTGAAAATTGGTCAGAAAAGCCTTAAGATGTTGATCATGCCCCACACCGAATATTGTAACTTTTCGCCAAAGGGCGTGGCCGCTACGGTGCCGCAAAGTCTGAAGATTTTTCGTGACAATAAAAGCTGCATTAACTTGACCAAGATGATCCTATCTTCTCAAAATTTCACACATTTGATGAGAGTCCAGCCCTAAAGACATTTACTAACTTATATTTCATCTAACTGATAGCGCCACCTAGTGGCAATTTTTTTTCTTACAAATTTTCTTCTACGTTTTTCTCCAAACACGTTAACTGGACCTACCTCATATTTGCTCAGATGAGGGTTTCGGCCTTCATGATGTCACAACACGAAGTTTATGAGTTTTCGCGAATTGCTGTGGGCGTGGCTAAGCGCTGTTCACCAAGAAAACAACGCCAGTTTTGAGGGTCTAAACATGCACAGAAACTCATGAAACTTGGCACACACATCTGGCCTGGTAAAATCAGTAATATTTTATCATGTATTGTACTATTTTTACAAAAATGACTCAATAGCGCCCCCTAGAAATTTTTAACGAAGCAGCCCCGGTTGTACGTTTAAGCAAGAACGACGAATATTTTTAGGTGTATGAGGGAGCCCAAGACCTACAAAAAAAAAAGTCTCTTGGACCCATATGCTAAAATGAACAGGAAGTGAGCTACGAATTTTTGAATGTCCCATTTTTGACGATTTTTGCACATTTACAGGGGGCAGACTTTTGCCCACTTCTCCTACACGTTTCATCCGACTGAGTTAAGACTTGACCTGGACCATGTCAAGACCTGAGCCAACGACAGGGAGAAAAATCTTGACTTTTGGAAATACTATATGATGAGGGCGGGGCATCAAAATTTGTGTTTCGCACTGAAAAAGGATATGCTCAACTCATTCACTGCCAGTCATTATAGAAAATTTTTACATTTCCAATACTCACGTGATATTACATTCAATAATTATATATAAACCGAATCTACCAAATAACAGAATAGACTCCCTACTTTTTGTCCCGTCCCGTTCTTTTATAATTGACAGCAGAAAAATGTAGGTTTGCCAAAATACAGCCATTTCTCCCATGGACTCTGAAACTGTGTTTATTTCCTATAAAATGGGGCAATGATGTCATCTACCGGTGGTTGGGCATCAGTAAAGTTGTTTCCAAGTTTGATATTTACAGTGGAGCATGCTCAGATTCGCCCCCATTTAGCACCGCTCTAAAAAATACAATTGACAAGTATACTTGTCAAAGGCAGTGAATGAGTAATAACTCCCCGATACATGCTCCAAAAAATCCCAAACTTGACATGTATGTTTATCGTCAAGGCCTGAAGCTATCTCTATGACAACATTCAGTTATATATGCAGCACCACCTCGACCTTGAGGCAAAACAAAAAAATACCCCACATACAGTATTTTGTACAAAAAATGTAAACTCATTCTAAGTGTGATAACTAAGTCATTTATGAATATTCTTTTAATTTCCACCACTCAAAATGTTCACTGGCATCAGACTTATCCAAACATGTACTTTTTTATTTATTTTTGATAGCCTCTATGGACATTAAAAGCAATATCGTGAATGAAGGATATGCTTAATAACTCCACGGTACATGCTCCAAAAAAATCCCACACTTGACATGTATGTTTAGAGTCAAGGCTTGAAGGTATCCCTATGACAACATTCCATTATATATACAGCGCCACCTAGCCCTTGAGGCATAAAAAAAATACACCAACTTAACGGTATTTTTACAAACAAAAAAAAAAATCCACATGTCAAGGTTTATCATGCCATTTTCTAAGAAATTCTGCTTCCAATGTGCCGTACCTAAACTTGCCAGTACCCCAACGTGCCAGTACCCCAACGTGCAAGTACCCCAACGTGGCCCGGGCTGCATGGGCCCTTTATAGCTGCTCGCAGCTCTAGTTATTATTATTCTTTATTCTCCGTAAACGATCGCGATTTTGGGTACCTAAACATTTACGAAAACTCACCGAACTTTGCACACTCGTCAGGCCCGGCGAAAAATTTGATATTCTGACATTGTCATAACAACGTTAGTCTATAGCGCCCCCTAGCGTAGAAAAATAAAAACCAAGCCCGGCACATTTGAGCCAGAGCAACGAAAATTGGCAGGCACGTGTAGCACCCCGAGACGCACAAAAAAAAAAGTCTATTGGGACCATGTAGCTAAAATGTACAAGAAATGAGCTATGAATTTTTTTATGTCCAATTTTGGCCTATTTTGGCACATTCACTGTGGTCATGCTTTTTCCCCCTCTGCAAACATTTTTCATCCAATTGACTTCAAACTTGGCATTTTTCATCTCAAGAC
The DNA here is from genome assembly GCF_051991245.1 of Festucalex cinctus. Lineage (NCBI taxonomy): Eukaryota > Metazoa > Chordata > Actinopteri > Syngnathiformes > Syngnathidae > Festucalex > Festucalex cinctus. The sequence continues at coordinate 24,643,950 of NC_135417.1, forward strand.
CTGAGAGAACAACTGGGCAAAAAATCTTGCCTTTTCGAAATACTATATGACGGGGGCGGGGCATCACATATTGCCTTTAAAATTTCATTTGTCCAGAAAGAGCAAATGCTTAATAACTCCCATGTTCAAGCTCCAAAAAATCTCAAACTTCTCAGGCAACGTAATAGTCACGGCCTGAAAACATCCATATGATAAAATTGTTATACATATAGCGCCACCTAGTGGTAACAATAAATGTCATACTTTACGTTTTTAGCTACTGCGCTGAGCTCATTGAAGGGATCCAGTTGAAAATTGGTCAGAAAAGCCTTAAGATGTTGATCATGCCCCACACCGAATATTGTAACTTTTCGCCCAAGGGCGTGGCCGCTACGGTGCCGCAAAGTCTGAAGATTTTTCGTGACAATAAAAGCTGCATTAACTTGACCAAGATGATCCTATCTTCTCAAAATTTCACACATTTGATGAGAGTCCAGCCCTAAAGACATCTACGAACTTATATTTCATCTTACTGATAGCGCCACCTAGTGGCAATTTTTTTTCTTACGAATTTTCTTCTACGTTTTTCTCCAAACACGTTAACTGGACCCACATCATATTTGCTCAGATGAGGGTTTCGGCCTTCATGATGTCACAACACGAAGTTTGTGAGTTTTCGCGAATCGCTGTGGGCGTGGCTAAGCACTGTTCGCCAAGAAAACAATGCCAGTTTTGGGTCTAAACATGCGCAGAAACTCATGAAACTTGGTACACACATCTGGCCTGGTAAAATGAACAATATTTTATTGTTGATTGTGCTATTTTTACAAAAATGACTCAATAGCGCCCCCTAGAAATTTTTAACGAAGCAGCCCCGATTGTACGTTTAAGCAAGATCTATGAAAATTTTTACGTGTATGAGGGAGCCAAAGACCTACAAAAAAAAGTCTGTTGAACCCATATGCTAAAATGAACAGCAAGTGAGCTACGAATTTTTGAATGTCCCATTTTTGACGATTTTTGCACATTTTCAGGGGGCATTGTTTTGCCCACTTCTCCTACATGTTTTATCCGACTGACTTATGACTTGACCATGCCAAGACCTGAGCCAACAACAGACGGAAAAATCTTGACTTTTGGAAATACTATATGAGGGCGGGGCATCAAAATTTGTTTTTCGCACTGAAAAAGGATATGCTTAATAACTCCCCGATACATGCTCCAAAAAATCCCAAACTTGACATGCATGTTTATCGTCAAGGCCTGAAGGTATCTCTATGACAACATTCAGTTATATATGCAGTGCCACCTAGCCCTTGAGGCATGAAAAAAAAAAAAAATACCCCACTTACGGTATTTTTACAAAAATTGTAAACACGTTTCTCAATGAAAAAGGATATGCTTAATAACTCCCCGGTGCATGCTCCAAAAAAAATCCCAAACTTGACAGGTATGTTTATAGTCAAGGCCTGAAAGTATCTCTCTGACAACATTCAGTTATATATGCAGCACCACCTCGCCCTTGAGGCAAAAAAAAATAAAAATACCCCACATACGGTATTTTGTACAATAAATGTAAACTCATTCTAAGTGTGATAACTAAGTCATTTATGAATATTCTTTTACTTTCCACCACTCAAAATGTTCACTGGCATCAGACTTATCCAAACATGTACTTTTTTTATTTATTTTTGATAGCCTCTATGGACATTAAAAGCAATATCGTGAATGAAGGATATGCTTAATAACTCCACGGTACATGCTCCAAAAAAATCCCACACTTGACATGTATGTTTAGAGTCAAGGCTTGAAGGTATCCCTATGACAACATTCCATTATATACACACACACAGCGCCACCTAGCCCTTGAGGCATAAAAAAAAATACACCAACTTAACGGTATTTTTACAAAAAAAAAAAAAAAAAATCCACATGTCAAGGTTTATCATGCCATTTTCAAAGAAATTCTGCTTCCAATGTGCCGTACCTAAACGTGCCAGTACCCCAAAGTGCCAGTACCCCAACGTGCCAGTACCCCAACGTGCAAGTACCCCAACGTGCAAGTACCCCAACGTGGCCCGGGCTGCGAGGGCCCTTTATAGCTGCTCGCAGCTCTAGTTTTAATTTTGTTATTGTAGCTGTTTTTGCGATTTTTGTCTTATCTCATCAGTGGTGTATTTTTTGATGATTAGAACTGTTAGGAGTTTGGCAAAGCCGAGTGATTTGGATCCCAAAGCAGACAAATGGGGTTTTACAAAAGGGTTTATTCAACATAAAGCGCACGCGACACGTGGAATAAATCAAAAGGCACTACAACTGCATGACGCTAGGTCGGGCTCAAAGTACAACGCAAAATAACTTCTATACACGTAACACAAAACAATGTACTTACTCTAGTAGGCGTAAATGTGAAGGACACAACACGAGAGTACATAAAATACACAACCACTAAGCGCAGGCAGCTGATGGGCACATGGGAGAAATCAAACAATCCTTTGGCACCAGCAGACTGCCGCAGCCAGCCTTAAATAGCTGCTGATTGCTGATAGGTGACAGGTGTGATTCAGAGCACCTCCTACTGCTCACTAGAGTGAGACAAAGCACACCAGAGCACAGACCTAACAGTACCCCCCCCATTAACGGACGCCCCCAGGCGGCCCACCAGCCTTATGCGGATGGAGAGTGGAAATCACGCAGAAGCGACGGATCAAGGATCCAGGAGCGGGGGACCCAGGAACGCTCCTCAGGACCGTAACCCTCCCAGTCGACCAAATACTGCACCCCCCCGACCCCTCTTCCTGGAATCAAGGATAGCGTTAACAGTGTAGACCTGCTCACCATCGACAAGGCGAGGAGGAGGAGGAGGCACTGCCGGAGGGTTCAAGGGGCTGGAAGAAACTGGCTTGAGCAAGGACACGTGGAAAACTGGATGGATCTTCATAGACTGAGGAAGAACGAGTTTCACAGCAACTGGGTTCATCACAGAGTCAATAGTAAACGGCCCAATGTACTTCGGACCCAACTTCTTGGCCCCACCAGCCAGGCGCAAGTCCCTTGCAGACAACCAGACCTTCTGCCCCGGAGAATAGGAAGGGGCCGGCCTCCGGTGGCGATTGGCAAGGAGGCTGTTGCGTGCAGCAGTACGAGCCAGGGCCGCCCTTGTGTCCCTCCAAACCCGGTGGGCTCGTCTCAGGTGAACCTGCACAGAAGGAACAATCACCTCCCTCTCCTGTGAAGGAAACAATGGAGGCTGGAACCCATACGCTGTCATGAATGGAGACCGCCCAGTAGCGGAGTAGACAAGGGTGTTGTGTGCATACTCCACCCAAGGCAGAAAAGAAGACCAGGATGAGGGATGTCGATGACACACACAGCGCAGGGCGGCTTCCAATTCCTGATTCATCCTTTCTGTCTGGCCATTAGATTGTGGGTGATATCCTGACGACAGGCTTGAAGAGGCCCCCAATGCTTTACAGAACCGCTTCCATACTTGAGAAACAAACTGAGGGCCTCGATCAGACACAAGATCAGATGGGATGCCGTGTATTCTAAAAATGTGTTCAACAAGTAGGCTCGCCGTCTCCATGGAAGAAGGTAGTTTTGGCAGTGCAATAAAATGAGCCATCTTTGAGAACCTGTCCACCACGCTGAGAATCACAGCCTTTCCGGATGACATTGGGAGGCCGGTGATGAAGTCCAGTGCAACATGGGACCACGGGCACGAGGGAATGGGCAGCGGATGAAGCAAACCCGCAGCCGGACGATGCGAAGACTTGCTGCAGGCGCAAACTGGACAAGCTGCAACGAACTCTTCAATGTCTTTGCGCATTGTGGGCCACCAGAACCTCTGAGCAACAAGGAACAGTGTTCGTCTTATTCCTGGATGGCAGGCCACTTTCGAGGCGTGTCCCCACTTTAACACATCGGACTGCCGCGCCACTGGAACAAAGAGCTTCCCCGGTGGAGTGTCGACTGGAACTTCGATTCTGCTCCCTGCTTCCTCCACCAGCTTCTCGACTTCCCACATAAGGGAACCCACAATCCGTGTCCCAGGGACCACCGTTTCCATGGGTGGCCCCTCCACCATTGGGTCGTGTAGTCTGGACAGCGCGTCAGGCTTGCTATTCTTTGAACCAGGACGGTAGGTAATGACGAAGTTGAATCGGGTCAGGAACAGAGACCAGTGTGCCTGACGCGGATTGAGGAGTTTAGCTGACCGGATGTATGCCAAGTTCTTGTGGTCCGTGAATATTTGAAATGGTTCTCTGGCACCCTCCAGCCAGTGCCTCCATTCCTGTAGAGCCAAGACAATGGCCAGCAACTCCCTGTTGCCTACGTCATAATTGACGCCTTAGCCCACTAAGGCGTCGAGAGAAGGCGGCACAGGGGTGCAACTTCTGGTCGACTGGGGATCTCTGGGACAGGACTGCCCCCACTCCTGTATCAGATGCGTCGACCTCGACAACAAAAGAAAGATCGGTGTTAGGATGGATCAACACGGGTGAGTTTGTAAACATGTTTTAGGTCTGCAAAGGCGGCCTCCGCTCTGGGAGTCCATATGAATGGTATTTTATTGGATGTCAGCCTTGTCAGAGGTTCTGCTTTCATGCTGTAATTGTGGATAAATCGCCTATAGAAACTGGCAAACCCTAAAAACCTCTGCAAGTGCTTTCTTGATCTTGGAGTCGGCCACTCGACCACAGCTTGTATTTTGGCTGGATCAGCGCGAAGTTGACCGTTCTCCACTATGAGTCCAAGGAACTGGACTGACGCCTAGTGGCACTGGCATTTTTCGGCCTTCACATACAAGCGGTTCTCTAACAGACGTTGCAAAACCATCCTAACATGCTGGCGGTGTTCTTGCAGATTCCTGGAAAATATCAGGATATCATCTAAGTAGACGAAACAGAACACGTTCAACATATCCCGTAACACGTCATTGATCAGGCACTGAAAAACAGCAGGTGCATTGGTTAGGCCAAACGGCATCACCAAGTACTCAAAATGGCCAAGTGGAGTATTGAACGCCGTTTTCCACTCGTCTCCTTCTCGCATTCTAACCAAATGATAGGCATTGCGGAGGTCCAATTTAGTGAACATTGTAGCAGCTTGCAATGGCGCAAAAGCCGAGTCCAACAAAGGGAGAGGATATTTATTCTTAATTGTTATCTCATTGAGACCCCGGAAATCTATACACGGTCGAAGGGTTTTGTCTTTTTTGTCAATGAAAAAGAACCCTGCACCAATGGGGGACTTTGAGGGACGAATTAACCCTGCAGCTAGTGAGGACAAGATGTATTCTCGCAAGGCTTCTTGTTCTGGTTTGGAAACTTGGTACATCTTAGACACAGGCAATCGAGCGTTGGAGACCAACTCAATGGCGCAATCATATGGGCGGTGAGGAGGCAAAGATTTGGCGCGGTCCTTGCTGAACACTAGTTTAAGATCATGATACTCAGACAGCACGTTTTCCAGGCTAATGGGTTCTGATTCTTTCTTTGATTGAATTGGAATGGCAGCGGACTGCAAGCAGTGCGAGTGACAGAATACACTCCAATTCTCTATCCGAGGCTTTTCCCAGTTGATATCGGGATTATGGAGTTTCAACCATGTAAGACCAAGTATGACTGGAGCTAATTTACAGGGCATCACAAAGAAACGTCGAGATTCAACATGGTTACCCGAGAGCCGTAAGGTCAACGTGGCTGTAACCTGTGTAATCTCTGCTAAGAGTTTACCATTGAGGTCCAGTACCCGCCTGGGCTTTTTAAGACAGAATAATGGGCACTTAAGAGCTCCCACCACACAGTGGTCCACAAAACAGTCATCAGCCCCAGAGTCTATTAATGCGGTCACCCTTAAATTGCCACCGAAGCCCGATATATCACCCTCTATTTTCAGTCTCTGTTCGCTGTCACAGTTTCTTAGTTCATCTGGAATCGAGTCTTCATCGAATAACTCACATTGCTGGTCACTGTTGAGATGACTTTGTGCAGCAAATCCGTTCCCACTGCTAGGATGCGGCGAGGACGTGTGCTGGAGTCGAGGAATCGCTGTACAGGCCGCCACCTGGTGGCCTGATCGACCGCAGTATAGACAGAGCCTCTCCCGCATCCGTCTCTGTCGCTCACCGGCCGTGAGCCGCCCCCCGCCGAGTTGCATGGGTTCCTCTGTTGTAGCTGCAGGTCTCAATGGCGCACCTGCAACGGGTTCCCGGAGAGTGTCCAATCTGGCCATTGGACATCCAGGAGAAGTGGTTCCAAGAAACGGCCCATGTTCCTCGGTTCGCTCTCGCTCTCGTTCCCTCAAACGATTATCTAGTTTTATGGCCAGTAATATTAATTCCTCCAAGCTGGAGCAGTCATCCTTAATTCTGGGACCAAGTCCCCGCCAAAAAAATCCCACACAGAGCGGCCTCATCATAACCGCTCTCAGCTGCCAAAATTCGGAACGTGACCGAATAATCGGCGACCGATTGTCTTCCCTGGCAAAAGTCCAGCAGACGGCTACCTGCCTCCTTACCCTTGACTGGGTGATCAAATACTCTTAAGCTCAGTTTTGAAAGTTGAAAAGGAGGTACGGATAGCGGGGTTGGAATTGCTTACTACCATTGCCCATGTAGCTGCCTTATCGGTAAGCAAACTCATCATGTAAGCGACTTTCGACTTATCTTGTTCGAAAGTATAGGGTTGCTGATCAAATATTAATGAACATTGGTGAATAAATTGACAGCACAACCCAGGTTCACCCCCATAGCGGGTCGGGTGTGGCAAGGTGGGCTCACGCAAGTGGGGTGCAGGGGTCGTTAGTCCCACAGGGATGTTAGATGGTACGCCATCTCGTGGAACAACTTGCTCTAAACGAAAAGTCAACTTAGTCATATGGTTAGTTAATGCAGCAACCGCATCAGTTAACTTGCGTATTGACTGCTCGTGTCTACCCACGAGCTGTCCTTGACAAGCCACTGCATGTGATATTTTTTCAGTGTCTGCGGGATCCATGTTGGCCAAAGGATTCTGTTAGGAGTTCGGTAAAGCCGAGTGATTTGGATCCCAAGACAGACAAACAAAAGGGGTTTTACAAAAGGGTTTATTCAACATAAAGCGCACACGACACGTGGAATAAATCAAAAGGCACTACAACTGCACGACGCTAGGTCGGCCTCAAAGTACAACGCAAAATAACTTCTATACACGTAACAAAACAATGTACTTACTCTAGTAGGCGTAAACGTGAAGGACACAACACGAGAGTACATAAAATACACAACCACTAAGCGCAGGCAGCTGATGGGCACATGGGAGAAAGCAAACAATCCTTTGGCACCAGCAGACTGCCGCAGCCAGCCTTAAATAGCTGCTGATTGCTGATAGGTGACAGGTGTGATTCAGAGCACCTCCTACTGCTCACTAGAGGGAGACAAAGCACACCAGAGCACAGACCTAACAAGAACAACACAACTTCTTTCTCAGAGCAGTGTCAAACTTTGTAAAGACACAATTAGCAATCTTCATTTTCATTTTTTTTTTTCATTTTGTTCATTTATTTCAGGCAATAATCAACATTCACAATATCTAAATTTTTCTAGACAGATTTTTCTAAACCTAGCCTGAAAAGGAGTGGGAGGAAGAAAAACTCAAGTCCCATCCCCAATATCAATAGTATAAAAACAAATTTAGTTACTTTCCTACAAACTTACACTAACCAACAGCGGTTGTCATAATACTGAAAAACTATGTGTTTACAAACAGTGTGTTAATTAAGTAACATGACATCAACAGCTCATACCAGCAATGGTAATAAAAAATAACAATACCAGCTTGGGTAAAACTCAACTCAACTCAACTCAGCTTTATTTATAAAGCGCTTTATGAACAGGCGTTGCTGTATACAAAGTGCTGTACATAAACATCAGTTTTGCAGTAAACAAGAACAAACATTTTGAAGTGCGAATAGTTTTTTTTCTTTCAAGTAAATATATTTTACATAAGTAAATAAATAAGAAGTAGTGAATAAAGAGATAAATAAATACATAAATAAGTCGACTAAACATCAAACTCATACACACCACAAAACACCAAGAACAAGTCTCATGGTGTGCCAAAAGCCAAAGAATATAGATGGCACATATCAATAATTCTAAGCAGGGCCGGCCCGACATGATTTGGTACCCTAGGCGAAAATGTACATGGTAGCCCCCCCCAATCCCATAAAAAAAACACAAAAAAAAAATTATAGATATATTATATTTAATAGCACACCACACAATAAATAACAAATTCCACAAACAAATAAAAATAAGAAAAATAACAGAAGTACAATGCAATGCAACTTTTTATTGCATTTTTTGCAAAATGACAGTATTTAAAACCTCAAAATGTTTTCACTATGTACATTAATAATTGTGTAAGATACAAAAAATAGTAAATGTATCAATATACAAACTTTGATATATCGTAAAACTTTGGCAATAAGGTGATTCACAGATAATGTGAATAGTGTGCAAAAAAACTTCACTAAATAACTTAGGAACATAACGGCAAATACTTAAAATAGTGCACGCCGGGACCTCCTTGCAGCAAAGGCATCAATTGGTGCGTCAAAGGATAGCTGCCTGGATACTTCTTGATTGATGCTGATAAGTGCCAGTCTAGTTAGCCGTTCTTGTGACATGGTAGACCTTAAATAGTTTTTTATTAGTTTAAGCTTGGAAAAGCATCTCTCAGCTGATGCTACAGTCACTGGTATGGTAGCGGCCACTCTGAGTGCTACCCACATGTTGGGATAGATTTCTCGAAGTTTTTTCTCCTCTAGAAAAACTAAAAGTTCCATGCTTGACATATTGGATTTTGGCCAGGTAAGAAATGACTGCATCTCTGCTAAGAGTTTTTTATTTTTATTTTTTTTTATTTATTAGAGTACATATTGCACAAATAAGTAGACCCCGAGAAAAAGGCTTGTTAATTCCAGGCCGTTGCTACCCATAACAGTCATGGAGCTCATAGAAAATACTAGATGTAGTCGTTTTTGTTGTGGGTTGCTTTTTTTTTTTTTTTTTTGCATTAGTTAATTTGATTAAATTGAAGATTTTGTAATCTATGCATCCTATTACAACCTTACTTTCATGTTGTGAGTCAAGTGCGTATTCTACAGAAAACATTTTGTCAATATTTTGGAAATTGTTCTTATGTTTATTGAGATATTGAACATCCATCCATCCATCCATCCATTTTCTTGACCGCTTATTCCTCACAAGCGTCGCGGGGAGATATTGAACAAAATCTTTACATTTTTCAAAGGTGGTATACTCATATATGCTGAGCACTGTACATGATGCAGCAATAGCTGATATAACTGAAATAGTCACCTGGATCTAGAAGATCGAGCTTTGTGTCACTCAAAGTACTGCTGATTGGTGCTTGACTGGCTGTTGCTTCAGCTGTACATTAAACAAAATACATCACTTCAAATTATTTTGGTGTTAAAGCAGGGAAAACAAATCCATTTGCATTATGATAGAATACAATGTCAGAAATTATGGCTGTTTGTATTAAATGCACCATCCATGCACTTACATTCAGTAGCCTTTGGTGAAGATGACACTGAAGGATTGTTTACCACAGCTTCTGCAGGTGCTTGTTGTGGCTGCAAATATTTTCTCAGCGCATCTAGTTAAAAAAAAATGCATTTACTATATCGATGTTTAGATTAAACCAGCACATAATTCTTATTTTCAATAAATTAATAAATTAATGTGGTTATGTGAAACAATTACTTGTGCAAATCCATTGGCAGGTATCTGGACTTACTGGCTGTTTTAGTTTAAACTCAGCAAGCATTGCCCCACTCTTGTGTGCAAAGTAGCTACTAGCATGGATGTAATGGTGCAGTAAACAAGTTACAAGCAAGCTAAGAAGCTAACGCTATTTTCGTGTTTATTTTCTAAACAATGATAATTGACTGACATACGTACCTCTACCCTGGGCCCGTTTTTCCTCCTCCTCCTTTCGCCGCTTTCTTAATGCAGCACTTGAAGGCTTGGACCTTTTCATTGTTGTCGATGTCAATGTATAAACAACACAAGTGTGCCAACCATCTATCTATCTTTCTAAAGTGCTGCCACTACACTCCGAGATGATATACGACCCCTCCCCCTACCTTTCATTCATTGTAAGCGGCAGCAGCGGGTCAGGTTCAGGGCGCCAGGACAGCAGGTCGTGAACTCACAGTCATTTATTTGAAATAGAAGTAATGAAAAAAAAAAAGGAACTCAATAAAATATATTTGCTATATAACATTTTATGCTAGAAAACACGAGAGGGGGGGAGGGCTTTTTGTGTTTTTTAAATTTTATTTTTTTTCCTTTCTGCAATTTGGCGCCCCCTCCACAAGATGGCGCCCTAGGCGACCGCCTAGCTCGCCTGTAGCCTGGGCCGGCCCTGATTCTAAGACACAAACATACCAACAGTGTCGATAGATAGTATGTAAAATAAGAAGGCAGCAAGTATACTCTATCACAATAAGTTGAAAGATAGATGTTGGTTTAAGATGCACTCTCCAAATACTGAGACCAAACCATATGTTTGTAAGACAGTTTGAATCTGTGGATGTTTTGGAATCTTCTATTGAAATAAGATTTGATCGGTGAGTCTCCCTCTAGGAATCAGTGGTCCATCGTTATGTAAGCAGCTCTTTTCCAAAAAGCTTTAAAACTATTTCTTTATTCTGGAAAAAAAGTACAGATATATATTTTTTTTCATCTCCTTTTGCAAAAAAAATTATATATATTTTTTTGTCTCCTTTTGCAAAACAGCTCCATATGTTCTCTCCTTCTCACTAGATAATCGATCAAAGTTGAGGCCACAGTGTGACATGGATGATAACACTGAGACAGTTTATCTACCCAGGTATTTAGACTTCAGGATTTATTATCATTTTTGTCTTTTTCATTTTAGGTCTATAACCACTGCACAGAAAGTTCAGTAAATGTTCTGTTGTTTTACAGTAGCTCCTGTGAAATTTCAAGAGGAAGCTGCAGTATCTCAGATTCTTTAAATTGTAGTGCTCCTCAGGGAAGTGACGTCCATGTTGTTAAGGTACTGACAAACTGGCAGCTTTTCACCATATCAATATGCTGTACATCTGACAGAAACTGGCCCAACAGTGCATTTACAGTCTTCCCTCGCTATAACGCGGTTCACTTTTTGCGGTCTCGCTGTATCGTAGATTTTTTTTAAGTGCAATTTTGCATATTTTTTTACAGTAATATACCCATTTTATAAAATTTATGAAGGTTTGAACATTGTCAATGTTTGAACAAGAGAGAAATGTGAGAACATGTAAATGCCTCAATGAGAAAAGTGTATAAATTGTGCGGTTGGGGATTTTAGAGCCTTAAAACATTTATGAGTTGTAAAACATAAAGCTAACTACTTCGCGGATTTCATTTGTTGCGGGTATTTTTTGGAACCTAACCCCAGCGGTAAACGAGGGAACACTGTATTTGTCTTTTCATCCTTTCACACATCTTAGTCGTATATCCAGACATACCTTAGTTTTTATGTATTTATTTATTTATCTATTTATTTATTTATTTTATTTACTTTGAGCAGAAACACAGTGGCTTAAAACCTTGTGCAGCTCACAGATCACTTAATTGGTTACAACCACACAATTTTAAAACTACTGAAGCAGAACTGGTGTTAAAATGAACCCATTGCATAACCTCAATGCAATTATGAAGTGTCCAATCATATTGTTTTGCTGCAACCCTCGGGTGAGAGGGCATACTTGCATTGCGTTGCTATATTGTAGTGCACAATATTAATAAGTACACCACTTTCGAGAGCAGACATTTTATTTGTCAGTGAGCAAAATGATAATGTTCAAAATTTTCATGATCATCGGACTGACGCGTTGCAATTTTTTTTTGTGGATTTTCAAAACGTTTTCTATAGGTATTTATTTGTTTATTTATTTGTTTATTTATTTAAAATTAGTGTGTCGCATATTTCTTAATGTATCAAATATTTTATATTCTGTTTAAAAGAAAAGTGTTCAAAAGGAAAAATGCTTTTGTTATTCTTTTTTAAAATGCTTTTATTATTATTAAAATGTTTTTATAATGTTTTTCTTTACTCAAATAGTTTTTTTTTTTAATTATTATTTTAGAGTTGTAATTTTAAGACCGTGACAACGCACTATTTTTGCTCAATTTTTAACTAGTTCTCTGTCGCCATCTGCTGGTGTAACATATAAATGTGTTCCTTGTTCGGCGCTAGCTCATGCAGTCTTGTACAATAAATCTGTTTTCCCTTCATCCCTCTACAAGTCCACAACTGGCATTGACATCACATCTTGTGTGAAAGGGCTTCTGCATACTGAATCAGAACTAACTGTTTCCCCGCTGATAGACAATGCCAAGGTACAGTAATGTAATGTGTTTCCCAGATGTCAAATTTAAAGGATAAACATCCATGTGTTCTTTTATGAAACTGAAAGCACAACAGATTTTCACAATGTACTGTTCTTTTTGCATTTCCAGATCCTTAAGAGTCCTGCCATTCGATTTGATTCTACAAACCTGGGTGTATCGTTATATACAGGTATTGAGAAGTCAGAATAAGATTTTAATTGGAATTTGCACACAATCATATTGTTGTTCTGAATTACACCAGTAAATGGCACAGCTGTCCTGTCAAAGCAAACAATACTCCATGTTTGCTGTCCTCTATTGAATTTGCATCAGGTGGATACACAGAGGGGTTTTTTTTGTGTACCTTCCGTCAGATAATGGACAAGGGTTGAACTGTTTTGCCTCTCAATATATGTCGCTGACATAGATTGGATGAACAAAGATGTATTTATAATTAATGACAATTTTGGACAATTTAGACATTTGATCATTTCCTTCAGCACTCCTAAATGATCTCAACACTACCCTTGTGTGCTGCTTTACCCTGGTTGACTGGACTGTTTCCCGACCTCTACTAAGCCAAGGCACCCATGTCACATAAATTTCACATCTCTTCTCAATTTACTCACAAGATAATGACTGATTCAGTTTGAAATCGGGGCCTGGTAAATTGAACACAAGCTGTACTGCAAAATCCATGTTACATGAACAGCAACACAGCTTTATTCTACTCAGTGCCATCTAATGGATCAAGATGTAATTGTTCTGCTGACCGCAATATACTGATTGCATGGACAAATCATTTTTGGATAAATTAAGTCAAATTGAATACATTTTCCTGTGAAGGTTGCTCACTACAGACCAGCGTGGCACAGGTTGGGAATCACTGCTCTACACTGTATTTTAAAAGGGCAAACACTATTAATTCTGGGGCACTTAGCTGTGGTTTGTTAAAATTGCCAAATTACTCTGATGGGACAAAATAATAATAATCCATTCCAGGTTAAATGTCATTATAGAACCTTTATTAACTATAGAAGGCAATCAATAGCGACAGTTTTACATTCTCAGCTGTTATATACATTTAAAAATCAGTTATCTGCTGTTAATATGAGAACCGAAAAACATTGAAACACAGGCTTCGTACATGAGTATCATCCACCGGATTGCGTTTCAAATTCTCAATCTGACGTCATGCTAGACGGCATCGCACGACGCAACACATACGTCTTACATTTGAATTCTGGATTACTTACTCATTGTTACTTAGGTGTGAAAAGAAGATACAGCACTTAACACTGTACCTTAATTTAGTCAATGAAGCACAATGTGTATAATTGATGCTAGTTAAAAGTACTGCGACACGGTTGCAAAAAAGCCACAGAGAGCCAAAGAAAAAGCAAACTATGTGTCTGTTCAGAGTTAATTGTTTGATGCTTGCTAAACTGAGACCTTCCTGTTGACAAATTTATTTATTTATTTTTTAAATATGGCTTCTATCGGTTGGAGCTATATTGGGGCTTTAACTCTTGAGGCTTCAAGATGTTTCATGGGGATTCTGAAACCTAAAATAAATACCGCCCTGGTAATCTTAAAACTCATGCATAAGGCTGCAAAGATAATGCCGGTAATCTGAAAGCACACAAATAAAGCTGCTGGAGCATTTTCAGAGTGAAATATTTAAAGTTATGCTTATAATTATCTAATCTAATAATATTTGACTGGTACCTAACCGGTTCGATGTAATCCCTAAAATGATTGTGAAAAAGGACTGTATCAATGTCCATTGTTCTCTATGACATCACAAAACTGTTTTGTGCAATCCTAGACCAAAGCATTATTCTTAATTCTACCACAAGATGGCACACTTGACACAGTAGTCACAGAGCCGTTGATCGAGAGAGTTTGGCCAACTTGGGTTCACCAATCTTACGCTGTGATTGGTCAACTGCTGATCCCATGACACATGGACACCATCTTGTTACCCTGCTGAAACAGAGTTGGCCAAACTCTCGAGAAACCACAACAATGTTCCTTTTTTTTTTTAAGTACATTTTTAAATTACAATTCCTTTGCATCTCAACATTGCATGTACAGTATAAATTGAATCATCTTACTGTGCTCTTCTACAGTGGAGCAGCTGCTGTCACTTAATAAGGAAGAGTGGAGCATCTTCATTCAACAGCTCTGTTCATCCCTCGAAGGAGCGAAACCAGCAGCTCCTGCTTTCACAGCTACTTGCTCCTCAGTCGACTTGCTGTGCTACCTCTGCTTTCTTGTTAAACATAAAGAGGTTGCCAACAGACTGATTAACTCAAAAATGGTAAGAACCATTCTATTTTTTATTAAATAGTACCGTAAATAAATTTTTTAGATTAAATAAATCTTTCTATTCATTCCATAAAATCCAAAGCAATTTTTAATGTAACCATTTTAAACAAATTATTTCCCCAGGAATATAGTTGGATATTATAGCATTTAATTTTGAAATACCCCAGATAAATATGTGAACTGGACTCACACTGAGTACAAACATACCTGATTTCATTTGCTTTCATAACTGCTCAATGCTAACATGCTGTATTGCATATCTCATCGTTTTCATGATGGAAATCTCATTCCTTCATTCAGCTTCAGGCACTAAATCTGCAGTTACGACAAGCCCATGACTGGGATGTGTAAGTAAATAACTCATTTTTTATTTTTATTTTTTTTAAATCTGTAATTAACAACCATTTGCAGAAAGTTTGTAGTAATTCAAGTTGAGCTGCCTGGTATTGGCAATAACACTGTTTCATAGGAAATACATAAATGGATTTACCTAACTTCCCCCGCCACCACTTAACTCTGATGATAATAATAATAATAATAATAATAATAATAATAATAATAATAAAAAGGGTTTGATGGTGGTTTGGAAATGCACCACAGTGGCAGCGACAACAAAAAGATTCTCCTTTATTTCCCGATTTGATTATCACCACATCACATACAACTTGTAATTTATATCCATCAATTTTCCTTGACCACTTAATCCTCACAAGGGTCACGGGGGGTGCTGGAGCTTATCCCAGCTGGCTTTGGGCAGTAGGCGGGGTACACCCTGAACTGGTTGCCAGCCAATCGCAGACAACTTGGAATTTTTATAATCAAATTATATTAAAACAATAACATAATTTCGATATGCGTAAATTGAATAAAATGTTTTTCAGGAGGAGTATTGTTCTCAGAGTTCTGGCTCTGCTGGCTCACCATTGTACTGAACTTGAAACAAACAGCCCAGTTTCAGAGGTAGGCACACACACAATCAAGTATGCATGCACAACATACGCATACGTACACACACAACTCAATTTTATTTATAAAGCACTTTAAAACAAGCATTGTTGTATACAAAGTGTTGTACATGAAACAGAAATTGGAAATTTGCAGTAAAGAGTAAAGAAAGGTAAAATAAGAGCAAAACTAAACATTTACTTAATTAAATTAATTAATTTATCTATTCATTTATTTATTTTATTTATAACATTGAAGCTGTAATTCCAGCAAGAATGATGAAATAACAGGAAGAAACAGTGATCACGATTGTTAAGGGCCCATAGCAGTCAGCGGTGCTCGAAACATGTCCCGTATTCTCATGTTGAAGCGTGACATTGAAGTGGTAGGACATTGTTTTACCAATACGCACAAAACCTGGCAGTGCCCTTCATGAGCACCAGGGATACTAAAAACACAAAATTAATCTTATTTTATTCTTTGAGTTGATGGATCAATGCTAAAGATGGAAGCTCTAAAACTCAACTTAATTTCATGGACTCTGAGCCCTGTGAACAAAATATCACATTGTACCCCACTAAATGAATGCTGGAATTGAAAATACTGTTTTACAGGGCCCAGGTCCTTGTCATCACCTTTCTTGCCCTTACTGAAACGCCTCAATGGGATTTCTTTTTAATAGAAGTAGAAGTTTACGTTATTGTCCAGCAGGTGGCATCATTAACCCTTTGAAATACAACCGCATGCTGTCTGACTGTGTTTCTGGCTCAATGACAATCACTCATTTTACTATATTCTGTAGGTGAGATTATAATACAGAATTGTTTTTACTGTTGTCCTTGTTTTATAATATCACTTAATTTTAAATATAAAATTACATTTGAAATCATTTGATTACAAAATCCATGGTAGTTGACTGCTTAGCACGTCTGCCTCACAGTTCAGAGGTCTTGCCTTTGAATTCAAGCTCTGGCCTTCCGTGTGGGTTTTTCGTGCTCTCCCCATGCTTGCGTGGGTTTTCTTCCGCTACTCTGGTTTCCTCCAACATTAAAAAAAACTGTGTTTTTTTCTTATTTTGTTTTACATAATATCCAAATATATTCCTCCACCTCTTTTCTTTTTTTCTTCTTCTCTGTGCTCTGGACAGTTTCTGTCATTTTGACATGTTTACAAGTTCTCTGGGGTCACATCAATAAATTCTCCCTAACAGAGAGAAGCAGACACCACTGAGCTGGGGGAGTGTGGGGGGAGACTTATTATTTGGTATTATTATTTGTAACAGTATTAATTGGCCATTGCACTACATTTTTAATCAGTGTTATCTTATCAAACTGAAAAATTGATTGTAATAACTATTAATCCATCCATCCATTATCTGAACTATTTTTGCTACAATTATATTGAAGTTTACCATTTTTTTCCCCCTCAAATTTGTGGCGACGGCACCCTATACTGTATCGCCAGATGCGTGAGACGGCTATGGGGTTCAGCTCATAATGTCGAATTGTAAAGCAGCTGTTTGTGAGGGTACAATGCCGAGTTTCATAAATATAAACTGTGTTTGTGTTCATTGTTGTATGTTCAGTCACGTTTGATATTACAAATGAATGAATTTGTAAATGCAACAACTCGCACACACGCACCCATACACGCACACACAGATTCAGTTGCCAATCAATCAATCAATCAATCAATCAATCAATCAATCAATAAATCAATCAATAAATCAATCAATCAATCAATCAATCAATCAATCAATCAATCCAATTTCTTTTTTTATTTTATTTTTTAGCTTTGTTAGGTCTTATCATAGCCTTCTCCTTCTTTTTTTTTTCATTTATTTTTTAAAATACTCCATGAAAATACGTTGCAATTCTTGCTATTGTACTCTATTTCAATCCCCGTGGCACTTAAAGCTGTAAAATTTTTATTTTGAATTACAAAATGGCCAGCTGCGGAAACACAGTGTTTTTTTTTGTTTTGTTTTTTTACCCCCCACAGTGAGAGTGTTTTTAATGAAAAATGGCAGAACACTTTTTCCACTACCCTCTTTACCTCATGAGCACAAATTATTGAGAGAAGGACAAAGCGGTAAATTTCTGTCTGTCTGTCCATCCGTGATTGTCAGAGTCCGTCTCCAGACTCAGCAGGGGTTCTCTCTATTTGTGGATGTGTGCGTATGTGTTTTGCTATCGTGATGTAAACAGATGAGCAATAAAACAGCACATACTTGATTTATCTGTGTCCGTGTGTGCGCGTGTCTCAGCAGGGGTTCTCCTGCTGCAGTCCTGATGATTGGAGTGTCAGGACTGGGCTTAGTTACTATGGTAACTGTTATACAGTATGCTTCGATCCCCCCACCCGGCACACATGCACGTGCACACGCAAGTCTGTTCCCACCCTCTCGTCTATTTGTTTTGATTCTCTTCTTCCCTAGACGAACCACCCATCACGCACGCACGCACACACGCACTATGCCAGTATCTCCCGTGGAATTAAATGGGAATGCAATTTTGTGGGTTAATCATATGCAATTTAGGGAAGCTGGGCCTTTGCAGCAAACAAGATATAATTTTCTTGTTTACTTATCATGGCTTCTAAAGTTTTATGTGGCTCCTACAGTGGTTTAGCCTGAGAGGCTTCCACTGTGCACTGTGCTGGTTGTTTAAAGGGGATGTGCAGTCTTAAGGCATTCTGAAAGTTCACAGTGCTGTAATCTTCAAGCGGATGAATTATTCTGCTGGTGCCCATTCAGATGGAAAATGCTCCAAGTATACAGTGATGTGTCAAAATATTCCCAAGCGTTCCTTTTGTAAGGAAAAGATGAGTTTGAGCAACTTGTGTTAATAAATGACACAATAAAGATCAAGAAAACAGAAGACAAAAAAAAAACCATAATTGAACATTTGATCAACTTTGTTTGGTTTATAGATTGCAAAATATATGCACAGGCCACAACATTAAGAAATGTTCGAGATTAATATTTACCTCAAAATACCCATTGACAATTTCCTATTTTAGATTTTATGCTGCAGACTAGCTGTCATCCTATCCAAACTTGTAATGTGTATGCAGTGTCCCAAGATGAAATGTCAATCCAAGTTTATTTGAATACATAATGAATCCATATTGACCGGATAGATTAGGAGTAAGTCTATTCAATTAAGGCTCTAAATTGAGTTCATGGTATGGAAGATCTTAACTTGATTTCTGAATTTCCTTGAAATAAATTTGGGATTTGGATTACAAAATTTATATCTGAAATTTGGATACTGTTCTCTTATTTGATTTCCTTAGATTAATTATATGCAGTATCTAATGGATTGTGAGAAGCAATATTATACTGCAGTAGCACTCAGGGACTGTGTGAATGTACTAAGCGTGTGTGAAAGTTGTCTTTATGCACCCTGTGGTTGAGTGGCGACTGGACAAGATAAGTGGTATAATCTCAGGTTGTCGCTAAAAGCAAAATGCAGACATAAGTAGTTAAAGAAAGGATGGAATGATATTAATTGAAGGTAAGAATGTAATGTTTTGGCTGTACTTTTTATACTGCTTCATGCATTCCTTATTAGGATTGTAGCTGTAAATAAAGTTAATGTGCAGATCAGTCTTACAGTTCAATGGTCTGCCAACAATTTATTCTCTCTGCTGCACACTTTTTAATTACAGTATGACATTTAAATTTGTAACGGTAAGATTGCTGCCTCTGCATATAAAATAGGCAAGTTCATTTTCTATGTGTACAGTACATTCATGTGTTTCATTTAATGCAAAGAGCTGTTGATGCTGAGCTAATGACGGTGTGTTCAATGGAAGACTGGGTAGTTTTTTCTGCTTCATTTCGTCCTCTGCCCAAGAGCCTTACTCTCGTGTTACTGGTATAAAACACCGCCCAAATAATCAAGTTACATTATTTGTGGCATCATTTCAAGACAGAGAGCCTTTGAAGAACATCTCTTTCATCACATGTCCCAACGATGCACTTGAATCGCACATCATCAATATGCACAGACAACACAGTTCTATCAAGCTTCATTTTACAAATAAGAAAATGTGATCAAACTGCAAGTATAATGGCGATTGTTGATTGAGAATTACATTACTCGTCTGCTCAGGTTGTAATCACCCACTGAAAAAGATGAAAAGTTGCGAACTGCAAATATAGCTTCTCTGTAACAAGTGAGGTGAAAAAGAAAATTTTTTATACTTGCAGGTAGTGTCCACACTATCAGAACTGCTGAGGGACAACTTGAAGAACAGTCAAGTAAAGAGGTTTCTGCTACCACCACTTGGAGAGTTTCTCTACCTCATTGCCTCTCAGGTAAGAGTCAGAATGATGCAGGGCTCATTCAAGAAAGTGATACAATTGCTCAGTGTTGATAAAGAGAAATGTGCGGATGAAGACAAGCGCAGTGTATTCTGTCGTTCATCTTTGCAATGCATTCCAGTAAGATAAACAGACATCAGACTTGTAAAGGTATAAGTCAGGTTACAGTAGAAAATACTGTAGCATTCTTTTCAGTTGCCGGTCCCTCCTTTTTGAACAACCTGCCATTAAATATTAGGCAATCCCCCTCGCTATCTACTTTTAAAATTCGCCTGAAAACACATCTTTATTCTTTGGCTTTTGCCTCAACATGAGTTAGCAATTTATTTATTTATTTTATTTACTTATTAACTACTTGTGATATTTTTTAATGAATTTATTTTGTGTTATTTTTAGTGCTGTCAAACGATTAAAATCTTTAATCTGATTAATCACACTTTTTAATTTTGATTTATCACGATTAATCAGCTAAATTACTTGCGTATTCGCGTAATATGAAATAAAATACCCTAATATTTTGACATTAACGCATTTTATTATCTGAATGTCATTTGCAAACATAGATTAAATGCATGTACGCAATTGCATGCATTGCGTGTATTTCTCAAAACGTAACAGCATCATATCAATTGGGTGCAATTCAGCAATTATTATTTAATTAAACGCAACTTACTGTTGTTTTATCGAAAGTTCCGTCGGGGTGTTTTTTAAAGCGAAATTTGCCACCGAGCACACCAACTGGAGTCACCCCGCTCATTTTTGGAACAACAGGCGTAGGAAATGCCGTGCATTTACCTAATCACTGACCTACGCAGCCTTCAATGTAACCATCCGCCGTTATGTTCAAGGCTCAAGTGCGGTCAGAAAAAATAGTGCGATTAATCTGCGTTAATTTGTGATTAATGCAACAATTTTCTGTGATTAATTAATCTATTAACGCTTTAACTTTGACAGCCCTAGTTATTTTAGAATAAATAAGAATAAATACTAGAATAAAGTGTAATTGCACAGCCACTACAGTAGGTGGCAGTGGCACTCATTGTCAGAGTGCACAAGGAGTAATTGCTCCTCTGCAGAAATGTACTTATAATAATTTAATAGATAAAAGATACTATTTATGGTCATGGCAGAGAGATGGGGAGCGTGCAAAATATTTTCTTGTTCCTGCGGGGTTGTAACAAAAAGTAATCAAGAAGTACTGGCATATGTGGAGTGTAAGAATGTCCCATGTGCCAGTCCACAGGACTATCCTCGGTTATTTTCACCACACAAAAATTTTTGCAGATTTACTTTGAAAATGTGTGAGACTCTAGCACAACAACATTGCCATATTCGTCGTCTGTCGGCCTGTGCGCCTAACATCATTTCATGCTGTAATAGGCTGTTGTAGATAAGGCTGGCCATCAAACAAAATAACACCATTATTTCTTTGTCTTAGTGATAAATAACTCAACATTAAATTTCAAAATACAGAAAAAAATACTATGATAAAGTATTAAACTTCAATTAAAAAAAAAAAAAGTTTATTTTTTTTTAGATATCTGGGGCCTCATTTCGAAGACTTGTGTACGATCATAATGAGGCCAAAACTTTACGTATGAACATTTCTGCGGCAAAGGTGCTATTTATAGAAAACAAACTGAACGTGAAACTTTACGCACCTCCACTTCAAGTCTGGACCTACCGTACGCAATCCGCACATTCTGGAGACATGGGAAATAGGGGTGTGCCAAAAAATCGATTCCTAAGAGATTCAAGATTCTCATTTATTAGTCGAATCGATATTAATATCAAAAAATCGATTTTATTTAAATTAGAAATGAAGAAGAAGGTGAAAAGGCAGTTGTAGCCCACATGCTGTTTTTGTGGAAAAGGGGACTTACAATACAAAATTAATAAATGTTTAAACAAAAAATAAAAGACATTTTAATGTCTCTATTTGTCATTTTGTCTTGCAAAGCAGACTGGAGTAGATCATGACAATGTTGTGCATATCTGTAAATTGAAGCAGAAATCATTTGTCAATCAAATAATTTTGAATCGAAAATCGTTTGAATCGAGAATCGAAAATCGATTCTGAATCGAATCGTAGACACAAAAATCGTAATCGAATTGAATCGTGAGACAGTCAAAGATTCCCAGCCCAAATGCGAAAGCAGCGACACAAACAGTCTTGTGATGCATTTGGAGTCCTCAAACGCCATCCATGCTGTATGTTGGGTCACTTTTATGCTTGTTTTGCTCCAGACTTGCTCGGGGTTTCAAATTTTCAATGTACATCTTTTTTAATGATTTTTTATATTATCACACACAAATTCTATGTACATCATGGTGAAGTTAGCCTTCTTTCTTGCCTTTCAATGACCGTCCAAATTGGTTGATTTAGTGTTCGCCAACCAGTGCTTCTTATAAATATGCAGATTAGTTGATTTGCATTGCCAAATATAGGGTAAAATAGGCAGAATTGGGGCGGGGTGGAATCTGCTGCGCACACCGGTTGGGATCGTGTGGAATTTATAAAGGGAAATTTAGATATGCGTATGTGTGTCTGTGTACATGAGTTTTCAGTTTTGTTCGTACGTACTTTGCTACGCAGGTTTTCATGCAGTTTCATAAATTAGGCCCCTGTACTTCAAGTTGTGGAGGCACATGCATCTTGGTGGGTGGGCAGGCACCCGCTATGGCCCGCTCGGGTGGAGGGGTCTGGATGCAGAGTAGGTGAATGCAATTAGAGTATAGCTTCTAGTTGGGAGGATATGGAGAGTACATTTGCATCAGTAAATTCATCTGTGATGTCATTTTCAGGCAACAACAAGTGTCAAAATTAGGGGTGTGCTAAAAAAAAATCGATACGGCAATATATCGTTGCGGGCCTCATTACAATACACGTATTGATACGCAGGCGTCAGAATCGATATTGCTCATTAACTTTAAATAGGCAGTTAATGTTTGCCTTTGCAGCTTGCATTTTACCTAAAAAATAAAAACCAGCAGCGTCTTTGAAGTTAATTGCCTTCAATTAATTAACCTTGTCTTGCTAAGAAAAATTAAAGCAGAGGAACAATATCAACATTTATTTACTTATAAACTTAACATGGCACGTGTCTCAATGTACCAAATTTCCTATATTTTCTTTGAAAAAAATGAAATAAAATGTGTTAGATAAAAAAAATGCTGTGTTTGTTTCCCCAAATATTTCAAATAAGCACATTTTAGAGCTGTAATACAGAGCGTATACATTTAGACCAGGCATGCCGCTTGGTGGTAAACCAGAAGAACTACTAACAAAAACATTTTTGTCATCCAGCATAATTAACATATCCTTTAAGTATGCATATGACTGTTATTATAAAATGCAAGTAAATTAATGTCAAATATCGGGATACGTATCGCCTTGACGATCATGTATTGGGATACATATGCATCGCGATACGTATCGTATCGTGACCCCTGTATTATGATACGTATCGTAACGTGAGGTTGGCGGCAATACCCAGCCCTAGTCAAAATGGCTGCCCCCCCCCGAGATGGTACAATGGTGGCTTTTCCTGTTTAATTCATATTCCACAAACACCATACTAATCAGAAAGCCATGTTTAGACTAGTGGGGCTGCATAGAACATATTATTTAAAAATTTTGGGTTCTTCCCTTTTAAAGTGCTGAAACTTGGACAAAGGTATACTGCAGGCATTCATATTTGTCATGCAAGAACATATTACAACACAGCTGCAGTCCATTATGATCATTTTCCTGCAGCTCAGTATACCATAACACGATTGGCTGCAAATCTTTTCAGTTCTACTTTAACAACATGCTGCATCCTGTGCAGTGATGAGAATAATCCTCTATTTCTCCTTTGTATTCATATTATTCATCATTCTCCTTATTCTGAATATGGCAGCACCAACTTACTTTGACAAAACAGCATGCTTTAAAAAAAAAAGAGAGGAAAAAAAAACAACTGATAGTTACTAAAGATAGAATCCAGAACAAGTTCATATTGAGTTCATTGCAGTGTTCTCCCTTAGATTAAGTTTTTAGTAGAACAGTATTAGCACAGTTTTGGTATTCAGTGATATAATATTCAACATTTTTTATGCTTAAAACATTGACATAACTTTACTTGTTTTGTGTTGCACTTTAGCTCATTTTATTTTAGTTCCTCTTTTAATGCCGTTTTTTTCCAGTTCATTTGTTTATTTATTCCTTACTGCGTTGCCATGTAAGATTCCATCTTCTTAATTGATAATTTACATAAATACACACAAATAAGTTCTGTAACAGTGTTTTTCTGGTAGAATTCTCAAGGTCCTTTGTGTCTGGTTCGCATGATAAGTGATGCGAGTGATTAGTTCGAGGTTAGCGGTACCACCGAGAATTGCTATTATGTGGCTACTTGATGCGTGTGGCTTTCAAATGTGGATTGTGTATTTTTGTGTGTGTACGGCTACTTGCTTTTCTGTCAATGACAATGATTTGCTGAGTCTTTAGTGCTGTGTTGGCTTCTTTTTCCAACGATTTGAGTTTGCACATGTAGAATGCAAGTTTCTCTTGCAGGGCCAGTATGATATTGATAGCGGTAACGCTCAGTATGCTGAGTCCCCTAGGTAGAAGGCTGGCAGAGTTGACTGTGCTGTTTGTTTAATTTCCCGCAGAGTTAATGATCGGGTGCCCTGCTAGGTCCCGTCTCTGTAAACTGAGAAATGAACCATCCGCACAGATGAAAATTAACTTTTTATTAGACCTAAAACCAAAGAATTTTGACTTCTCCCAACGTTTCCTTGCTCATACTAATCTTCATTTATAATCAAGATGCTAAGTCAGAACTAATGTATCGTTAAATATGTACCAAGCAAAGTTGTCCAAACAGGTTTATTTGCCATCTACTTGATAGCAAAATGGATCGCTGTCTTCTTCTATCTCTTGCCTGTGAAGCACTGGTCAATAGAAATGATTGTTTGAGCCAGCAGTGCTGTCTTTTTCTTCAAGGTTACATTTTGCCTCGAACCTCCTACAGCAGTCATGAATCAGCAGGCTTGAATCAGTGCATTGTTTCGTGAAATGGCTGCAACAGCCGGGCAGTGATAGACACATCATTTGTAATTTTAGGTACACACCATTTGCTTGGCGGGCCCAATTTTATTGTGTTTAAATGTTTCAATTTGTGTTTGTGTATTAAGATTTATGTTCGAACAAATTCTACAAATAGCCCCCACAAAGAAATGGAAAATTATTAGTATTTATTTTGAACTTGAGTATAGTAAATAAATTCACTTTTTGTAATAAAAATGTAAGTGTTGTATTGCATCTGAATAATAATAGGCTACATGTATTGGAAATATTCAAAATTTTGTAATAAAATTCAGTCAACACAGTCATTTAAGGCAATGAAGTTTGTCCCGAGTTTTCCGTCTATCTGTCGCATGCACATTGTGCAGTACACTCAAAGAAATTAAAAAAATGATGAGTATTTCGTGTGTATTTACCGTGAAAGTAATAAATAAATTCAATTCAAGTCAACATTAATATCCTGATGTTGAGTAGATTCAACATAATAGCACTGAGCAAATTCAACACAACTATGTGATGTAGTTATTAGTAGATTAAGGGGCATATTCACTAACCCCGGGTTTACACCGGTTGCGTGTGCGGTGCGGCTGCGGTGCGGTGCGTCTTGACTGCGTGCTCCGGACGCGTCAATTTTTTGGCCAATCCACACCGGCTCCGCACAGCTGCGGTCCGGCAGCTCTGTCGCCGACCACTTCCCGCCGTGTCTCGCGTGACGGCGCGCGATCATGTGGCATTAAAAACAACGACAAACACACAGAAAGTCTGTGCTCAACAGAGAAGCAGAAAGAGAGGTGGACTTTTATTATTTTGTGGCTTTCTACCTCCAATATAAACCTCTCCTCGTCCATGTTCGCTGGTGTCTAAACCGTGAATGAGCACCTCGCACGTTAACTCCGGGCCCGTCTACGCCCACATCACGTTTTGCTAGCATGCTTGCGAAATAGGAGCTGGCGAGTGTTTTATCTTGAAAGGTAACCGGAAATTTATTTTGAAACTGCGTCGGTTTTCCTGTCCCGCTCGATGTGTTTTGTGCTAGCTTGCCATTTGCCGGAGGCCTACTGCCGCGGCGTCCGGCAAAAATAGAAAATAGGTCTATCCTTGCGGAAGGGCTGCGGCACGCCGCAGCTGAGACGCAGTCGACACGCAACGCACCCGCAAGCGGTGTAAACTGCACCATTCGAATGAATGTAATCTAATTACTTGCGTCGCAGGAACGCACCGCAACCGCACCGCAACCGCATCCCGTGTAAATCCCGGGTTAGAATGCGCTGCGTCCGGTAATAGCGCGAAATATTGCACCACAACTGCACCCGCAGTCTGCGCCCAGTTACCCACCTATTCACTTAGGATATTGCTCTAATCATATACCGGCGCAAACACGCCCACAAAACTGACTGCTTGGAGCAAATTTGCACCACACATGGCAACGGATTTGAGCCAAGAACATGGTTGTTATAGTAACAGTTGCGAGAAAGATGACATTATCAGAAAGCCAGGTCGGACCGAGAGTAAGCGTTTAGAGCACCATTAAGCTGTACAGAGCAGAGAGGACGACAACGACGTCATTTATTCATAAAGTACAAATTATTGGTGCAATCGTTTTTTGAAAATATATTTTCAGAGGTTGGCGTGGGCGTGGGTAAAAATTATCGTAAAATGCCTCCCCGCCATTGCCGATCAGCCTGGGTTTTACGTTATGTGTCTTAAAACAAACATATAAAAATTTCCCCCTCCCTCTCTCTCTGTTTCTCTCTCTCTCTCCTCTCTGCGTGATCTGCCTTGGATGTTGTGCTGTAAATGGCACGCACTGCTGTCATGATCCCGTTGCGTCAGGTTAAAACATGCTTTCCATAAACGTTATTTGCGTCACGCAAACACGGTGCGGCTATTTGCGCTGGCGTTAGTGAATTAGACGCTGTATATCAATGAGTCTCATCACTCGCATTGGGGTGGGCATATTTTGCGTCAAATGTATGCAAATGACCTAATTTACATACGCGCAAATAACACTGGCACACTGTGACGCAATCTGTTCGGCAGAGCACTTAGTGACGGATTTTCCCATCTGCGCGTGTTTAGTGAATTAGGCGCTCCCGGATTGCTCCATTTTTGGTTAGCGCGGTGCAAAGGCAACGCAAACCTTTAGTGAATAGGCCCCTATGAACGCTAGTCATCTCACATTCTTCAAATTCAATAAAAATCTAATGCATTTCTTTGAGTGAAGGGAAGATTGTTATGTTGAGTCATACTGTGCTAATATTGGTGCACAGAACACACACACAGAATACGAGAAGACTCACAGAAGTCACGGTTCGGTACGCACCTCGGTTTTGGAGTCACATTTTGGTCCAAGTTTGGTATAACAAGAAATAGTGACAGAAAGTCCAAAAAGCTGAACTCATGGTTTCTTTTCACAATACTGCCTACGGGTTAAAAGTACTCAAGCTTTATTTTCAAGTTTTTCCTTAAAAAAAAAAAGAAAAAAAAAGCTTGTCTTCATTGTCAGATATAGCTTTCAGTGGCATGGGAAGTTCAACCATTTCATTATTATCATCATCATTATTATTTTTGTGCGTGCAATTTTGTAAAGTATCTGTATCACGGTATTTTAAGCACTTCCACATTTAACTATAAGCATTCAATGATTAAATCTTACCTTTGACACCATGGCTATGCAATTTCTTAGAAAATATGAGCTATTTTAGTGGCTGTATTTCTAACCCGGAAGTAAGACTCCCGGTTCAGTAAAACCCCACCTTTCCACATGTGACTGCTGAGCTCCTCTTGTTCTTGTGGCCAAGAGGCTGTGGCGAGACCGGCCAGCCGCCACAGTACATCCGTGATTCTTTAAATGTGGAAATTGGATTGATATTCAATTCTTCAATAAACATTTGAAGAAAGAAAGAAAGAAAGAAAGAAAGAAAGAAAGAAAGAAAGAAAGAAGCCCTGCGCGGGATGCAAGCCCGGGACCTTCTGCTTTCTGGGTTACTGCGCTTACCACTCACCATTCACACGTATGTTCACCGGCGAAAAGTTTGTAGTTGTAGTTTACACAAGCGTGTGGAACGGAATTTAAGACGGTGGGGAATATAGAATATAAGATGGCCTTTGGTGGAGTAAACCAATATTTTTATAAACATTCTACAAGTTAAAAAAGGCTATTGAGGAACTGCTGCTAATTGCTGGTGAAAAGTTACCGGCATGGCCAGAACTCAGACTCTTATAAACTTTGTACATTATTTGTGCTATTTTAAACTCAACCAAGTCATAAAATTACATTGTATTTAATTTAATAAAAAGTGGATGTGTTGGTTCTGTATATTTTGATCGATTTATAATTTGTATAGCTCTCTTTTGCAATTTGAAAACAGTTGGTATTTGTTTTATATGCATTTGCCCAGATTTCCACACAATAGGTCTGATTTGATAATGATAGTGAACTGTATAATGTATATAATGATTTCATGTTTAAGACATCCTTAGTTTTATAGAGTATCCCTATGATTTTTGACATTTTCCTTTTGACATTTTCTATGTGTGGCTTCCAACATAATTTATCATCAATAACTACTCCAAGGAATTTATTTTCATGCACCCTTTCTATTTCAATTTAAATCACCATAATTTTAACTTGATGAGTGATTTGTCTAGTGCCAAAAACTATTAACTTGGTTTTATTTAAATTTAATGATAATGTATTCATGTCAAACCAATTTTTTAATGTATTTAATTCATACTCCACAGTAGTCAGAAGCTGTTTGAATAATGATAATGATAATAATGTTTGAATTCAATACGTTTCAATTATCAATTAAGTGATTGTTTATCTCTACATGTTATGATTGTGTCAAATGATGGACATTGAATAAAACATGATGAAACAAACTTTTATTTGTCAGATGATCCAACATATAACAGAGCATTATAGTTTTGTTTTGTTTTTTCCTCCAGTTATCCTATTATTGGAGCAGTTTAATGTACTCAGGCACACATAATCAAGATGTCATCTTTTCCCCCTTCCTGACTTGACCCTGTCTTGCCTTTTTTTTTTATATATATATATACTTGTCTGCACTTACATTTCCACCCCATCATCGTGTTGCCTTCCTCTCACTTCCACTCTGCTCCTCAAATGCCCCGGCAGCTCCACTACCAACCCAGCCAAACACCCCCTCCCCACACGCCTCTCACCAATGCTCCATGTCTTCCTATGACTCTTTACCAGGAGAAGAGAGGCTCCCCAGAGGGCCTGTGGTTCGTTCCCGCTGCCGCCTACACTGGCTTAATGAGGAGCCTGCGGGAAGGGGTGAGTGTCTCTGTGTACGTCTCAGTGAGTCTGTTTTTGTGTCTGTGTAGCTGTGACTAAGTCTCAGTGTGTGTGCGTGTGTGTGTGTGTGCGTGCATGGGGGCAGGGGATCCCTATGAACAATAATGATGAGGCAGCTGTGGGGGCCTAGAGCGTTGTTTGCCAGCTGCAAGTCAAGGGCATACAGAGCAGTCACATGCACTCGCACACGCGCACACACACACACACACTTACCTGCATCAAACTCAGGCTGCATTGCTTAGTGGCCTGACCTCAGGTGCAATAGGGCCCTTCAACACATATACAATAGATGGCGTCGTCAAAAATTATTTAAATTAATTTCATTGTTGCCCTCCCTTTATGTTCCTTTTTACCTCATCTATTCTATTATTTGATTATGCACTATCTTTGACATTACAATGAATCCAGCTGAATTGAGTCTTGTTGATGCAACAAAACAAAAATGACCCAGACCACAAAAATATTGTAGTGTTATACATCGAAAACATGACTGTTTGGGTGGCATAGGTGAGTGCATTTGAGATACAGTAGATGGATGGATAATGGATGGATGGACAGACAGACAACAGACAGACATCAATAAAGATGGTTGATGATGTATTCAAATGATTGTTACTTTTTGAGATGCATTCTTGTAGGAGGACTGTGAGGAGTGATCAGGAGGAGTCACAGATATTGTTTTGTGTCTCAAACGTAAAAGGGGTCTTACCGGGTGGTCCACCACAGCAGAATGAATATAGATGAAACTCTGGTCGGCACGGTTGTCAGCTTGTTTCTACTGTTGCTTCATTACCACTGGGACGGGGGTGAGGTAGATGAGGAGGGGTGACAGGAGCCGAGAGAAGGGCTGAAGCAAGCACACGGAAGGTTGACTTATTTATCATTATTGAGCTGTGAGAGTATGCTGAGGACACACACACACTGGCACACACACAATTGAAGGGATCCGACCCTCATCCTCAGACCCAACTTGTCTTTCTCTCTCTTTCCCTCTGAGCATGTTCACCTCTCCTACCATCATGTTTCTCTCTCCCTCGTGGTGTGCTAGTTTTCCCATGAATGTACACTCTTTCAGTCAGTCATTCATTTTTTTTTTTTTTATTATTTTTTTTTTTTACTGCTTATCCTGTTCAGTATTGCAGCAAGTTGGAACCTATCCCAGCAGACTGGACTGCTTCACCAGCCAATCGCAGGACACATAATGTATGACAAACAAGCATTCACACCAATGGGGTATATGCCACGGAAGAGGCGGGACTTCCGACTTCCGTGATTTTGCACATGAGCTTTGATTCCGGTCCAGGTTGCGAACGCAACCGAGGGGCACAAAGTCGGAAGCACAAGTATTGTGATGCAGCCGGACACATCGCAAACCGAACCGGAACCAAAGCTGATGTGCAAAAACAGTCCCGCCTCTTTTGTGGCATATACCCCAATGTCAGGGCTGCGGTAGGGGGCAGGTCCCAGATGCAGGTTTGTTGTACAATCGCTTGATCTGAGGTAGATGGTTGCTAGTGAGCAAAAGGGACCCATGAGCTGAGTCTGGGTTTTTGGGTAGCAGGAGAAGAACAGTTTCACAGGGAGCGAGTCAGGTTCACAGAGCAGGATTGCAGGATGCGAAGGCAATGAATGAGCTTGAGACAAGGAGTAATGACAGATTAAGAAAATATTCAAAAGTCTTTCATTCTTTCTGTATAGGCTAAGTGGCTGGCTATGCAAACTCGAAGGAGAGCATAGATAACATAGGGATGAGTTGCGTCTTGGAGCGTCTTAAGAACCGGCAGCAGTAATCAGGAAGATAGGACACTGCTGCTGGTGACTCCAACAAAGTTTGCCAGGCAGGAATCCAACTTTGCTTCTTCAGTCCATATAGCTCCTAGTAGACCGGGTACTGGAGGGCACAACCATGACGTGCTTGCTCACCATGTAGGCAGGATGCGATCAATCATCTGTGGAGGCGGAGAGGGGCAGCGTACTCGATGAAACGGGCCTAATTTTTGAGACATGGAAGGTGGGTTGAACACATTGGGTTCTATTTTCATAGACAGGCACATGTGCGCTTGGTGTAAAAACTGGTGCATCTCCATTTTCGTGCTCTGGCAAATCTCGTTTGCCATGTCGGGAATTTGGAAGACTGCACTGCACCATGTTGGACATTCCGGTGGACTGAGGACATTTTGTTTTACATGCACCTGGCAATTTGGTGACAGAAAGTTAATGGTAAAATAGTATATGGACTGCTTTTTAAATAGCACTTTGGTGCCCAAAGCACTTTACAATTTAAGCCCCACATTCCCCCATTCAAACACACACTCGGCTGCTGCCGTGCAAGGTGCTGCCAGGTCTACTGGGAGCAAATCAGGGTTCAGTGTCTTGCTCAAGGACACTTCGACATGGTCACCAGGGGTGAGGATTGAACTCACAACCTCACGGATGGGAGATGACCACTCTACCATTGAGCCACCACACCCCATAAAGAAAGCACACTAGACCTTAGACCAGCTAAAAGCAGGTCTACAGTAAGCAGGTGCAGATGGTGTAATGCAAATTTAGTGGGTCACAGCACAGGCAGGCAGATTCTGCGCTCCACTGATGTGTATGGTGGATGTCGATTTATTTCATTCATAAATATGACAACAGTGTACGTTGAACCCTCTGAATCCTTGTAGAAATCAACATTATAATCATCATTACTATTATATATATTTAAAAACAACCCCCTGGCCTGCAGCATAGCTATTTGGCGAGGGGGGGCGGTGGGCCGGTATTCTCACACACACATGGACACAAATGATCGTGTGAAGCCCTGTGATGGCCCCAGTTAACTTTACATCATCTGCAAGTGGCACGTCCTTATAAACGTACTTTGCGCGCTTTCATCCAACATGTCTCATTCTGCTTCACAATGTCAAATACCGTGTGCTCTTCTTCTGTGCTGAATTTAAAATGAATGGGTAGCGCTCCCACAACAGCGCAAACGCCCCTTTCTGCCTGCGCCCATCTACATCAGTACCAAAATAAAGTAAACTCCACCCATACACACAGTTAGACTGCAACTTTTAAATGTTTTGTTTCAAATATGTCCTCTTCCCATGTACCTGAATAATGTCTTCAGACTATTTAAAAGACCTATCATAATTGTGCAATGCTGTAAGGTACAACTGCAATATTAAACATTGTTTAAATAGAATTTGCCTTATAGTGTCAGTCTAAACTGAGCATTAATATTTTGGTAAAGGCAGAATTGTAGCTCATTGTATAGAAGCTCATTAGATAGAGATGGTGTGTCTAATGTTGAAGCCCATTAGTGCGTCTTGTCGTACGCTATATGAGTGGTAACCTAATTAAGATACATATTTTTTTTTTTTATGAAGTCATTAATGTGTGCATTTCATGGATACTTATTTGGAGTGTCTCATGTTATGTCGATGCAGAAAAAGATTTAACGTGTTGAATACAAAGCCAGTGCCACACAATATTTAGTAGATGACAGCATGATGAGATGCAGTGCCAAGGTCTTGTCTAATGCGCTCCAGGCAGTGTTGTTTTGATGGATTCTTTGACCCACCATATCACCCTTGGCCTCACTCCACTGCTGTTTAGAGTTTTCCTCATTTATAAATAAAGCACTGGAGAGAGGGCGAGGTATTGTTATGCTCGAAGGGCACCCGTCCAAAGAGAACATGGTGGTTTTACCAGCGGAAAGGGGGATGGCAGGGAGTGACAGGGGAAGAGGAAGAAGGATCAGTGTTCTGGGAGAGGGGGAGGAGATGGCAGGGAGTCACAGAGAGTTCTACTTGGGTAGGAGAGGGGGGGGGGGGTTGTAGGGAGTGAAAGGCAGGTTTCCAGGCCACACTCAAGCTGCAGGAAA
This sequence comes from Festucalex cinctus, assembly GCF_051991245.1. Classification (NCBI taxonomy): domain Eukaryota; kingdom Metazoa; phylum Chordata; class Actinopteri; order Syngnathiformes; family Syngnathidae; genus Festucalex; species Festucalex cinctus. The sequence continues at coordinate 24,677,219 of NC_135417.1, forward strand.
TTGTTTATGAGTCTCAAATACTGCTTCTGCTCTCTATGATGAAAAGGCTGTGTGCATGAGTGTATACTGTACACGCTCACATAGAAGTGTTGAGTGGATTAATGATTTACCACTATATTCCACTAGGGTTGAAAAAAAAAAAATTTTTGGAAAATGTAATTGGGATTTGTTTCCTCAATATTGTGATTGTAATTTAATATGCAACTATTTTTTTCAAGGTCCTTTTCTATTGTATTTTCATCAAAACTAAGAATGAATTAAAATTTATATAACAATAAACATCAGATCTATTTTACATTGTACGGTAGAATAGTGGGAAATGTTCTTTCTGATTTGTGGGAATACTAATATGTTTGATATGTTTGTTTATTATAATAAAAATATAATGTCAAAAATGACAGTTACAAATGTACAATTTTAAAGCATTGTGACCGGATGTACCAAATATGACACAAATCAAAAGTCATTTGCGGAAGTTGATTTTCTTTTTTTTTCTTTTTCTTTTTTCAAAAGGACCAATAAAAACTCTAAAAGAATCAGAATTTTCTCTCATATATTTCATGTTTCTGGCTTTACAGGGTTAATAAGTAAAGGTGTCTCTTCTTTCTCAATTGGGGCAATCTTGCAAGGTCGCTGGAAAAGCCATCAGCTGGGTGATACTGCCCTCTCGTGTATTATCTGTGCAATGTATTTGTCAGATCATATACATCAGGGTTTTAATGGGGGAAAAATATACTCATGGAATAGAGGCCTCAAAATGTTTTGTGTTTAATGTGGCTTTATATTTGGCTTTTAGAGTTAAGATAACGTCAAATCAGACATTAATTAAAATGAAAGACAGTTTATATATCTGCTACAATTACAGCTGTAAGCTTACTCAATACTTTGACATGCAGTTTTAGTAAGCATTCACCACAAGAAAACACTAGTGTAGTATTAAAGTAAGTTTATACTAGGGCTGCCCAATATATTGGAAAAAATATTGATATTGCGATATTGGCCCATGCAATATGGATCTCTTTCATTAATGAGTCTATTTGCAGATGAGTAACAGCGAGTTAGGAGGAGTGTATAACAAAGTTCTTAAATACAGTAATGCCTTGTCTGTAATGTATCTTTTTTTTTTTTTTTTACTTTTTTTTATTGAACTTTTCAGTCACATAGGATACATAAACATAGCACTTTTAGGCTGTAGACAATCTCAATGTAGTATCATAGGTGACAATTAAGAAAAAAAAGGCCCTAACAACACACACACAGACACACACCCAAAAAAAACAAAAACAAAACAAAACAAAACAAAACAAAACAAAACAAAACAAAACAAAAAAACAGTACCTCGACAAGTGTACATCCAATCATAAAAACAATGAATAGGCCCACTGTATTGGGTAGTGCCACACAACTCAACTCAGCTGTAAATAAATTAAAAGACAGGAAAGAAGCCTTATGTACACATAAAAAAAAAGAATTGCATGCACTCACATAACAGAAACATAGTCCAGTATGGTGGGGGGGAACGGCCGTCATGTAACTGGATCAAGCAAAAAACTGCCGTCAATTTCACGAGACGTAAAGATGACACGCCACTCGATGCGTCAAGAATGACCTGTCTGCCTGAATCACTGAATATCACCACAAATGTTAACTTATGGTCTTTTAAGTGGGATGAAATATGAAACTTAAAGAGGAAAAATGATCGTGATGGTCCTCCAAGAGCGAGTCTCACCGCCCCAAAATGCATGCAGCGCATGGAGTGACTTGTAGAGTACTGTAGCTATAGTGTTGTGTTCCTTATGTATTATGTTGAGGGGTGGTGGGGGGCGGGGAGATCTCTGTTGAACCATCATAACATTTGCATTTTCTTTATGTGACTAAAAGCATTTGCGACATACCAGTAGCCTCCATGATAAGTTATCAATAAACTTACTTGTCACAGACCACACAAATTGGCAAATAATCTTTTAATTCACACAAAATTATTAAATCAAATTTCCCACTGTGGTAATAAGACTTCATTGAAGCAAGAAAATACCAAAAGGAGCAACAACAAAAGAACCAAACTTTATCTGATGGTGCCTTAGAAAATGAATTGAATTGTAATCTTAGTGTGATCTTCAAAGTTGAGGCAGATTTCATCTGGTGAGAGGTCAAACTTCCTAAACTTTTAAAAAGTTAAAATCTCGCATCTTGTCTGCTATTGGAATTGAATTTGCATTGATATTTTAACAGTTCCTGAAAATTTCAAGTCAACATCTTTTTCCTAAAGTACTGTTTGCTATGGATATTTGAAAGTTGCAAGGACCAAAACTTTTAAACAGTTTTTTTCAAAACTAGGGATTTCAACCCGCCAACATGAAAATTGCTGTAACTTTGTAATTCTTTGACCGCCCCCTTGGTTGACTTTTCCAGGTCCGACATCTTTGTGGACACTTACAATGGAAATGAACGTACCAGACCAGAGCATGTCAATGGGTGTTTTTGGAGCAATACAAGCACAATATCCTCCACCTCGAGGCAAAAGATTCTACAATATGCAGTGGAAGGATATATTCATAATAATAAAATATGCAGAAAAGAGGTGAAAAAGGATCAGTGCTAGTGGACGTGATTGCACCTGTGAGGAGCATTTCAGCATTCTGATATGGATTTGAGTTTGGAAGTGTCAATCGCAAAAAAACAAACAAAAACAAACAGTTATAATGGTGCCGTGAGGTTTAGAATTGTAATTTAGATTTGCATTTGCTGAATTATTATTTTACTGTGTGTACAGTAGCTCACAAACGTGAGTACGACTGTCCCCTCACATTGTTTCAGATATTATCTTTTCATGAGACAACACTGAAGAAATGACACTTTGACACGATGAAACGAATTCCGTGTACAGCTTATAGAAGTGTGAATTTACTGTTCTTGCAAAATACAGCCATTAACAACTAAACCCCTTGCAACAAAAGGAATATACTCCTAAGTAAAAACTGAAAACATTTTCCTTCCCAGTGTCATGTGACTTGTGATTGTTACAATGTCTCAGGTGCGAATAGGGAGCAGGTGTGTTTAATTTGGTATTACAGCTCTCATTCTGTTCAACATGGTGCTTTATGGCAAAGAACTCCCTGAAGAGCTGAAAAAAAGAAGTTGCTCTACATAAAGATAGCCTAGCTATAAGATTGCCAACACCCTGAAACTGAGCTGCAGGACAGTGGCCAAGACCATCCAGCCGTTTAACAGGACAGGTTTCGCTCAGTACAGGTTGCGTGCACGTGCTCAGCATCACATCCAGAGGTTATCTTTGGAAAATAGACGTTATGAGTGCTGCCAGCATTGCAGCAGAAGTTAAGGGGCCTGTCAGTGTTCAGACCATATGCTGCACACTGCATCAAATTGGTCTGCATGGCAGTCGTCCCAAAAGGAAGCCTCCTCTAATGATGCACAAGAAAGTCCGCAAACAGTTTGCTGAAGACAAGCAGACTAAGGACGTGGATTACTGGAACCATGTCTTGCGGTCTGATGAGACGTGGAAAAACGTATTTGGTTATGATGATGTCAAGCGTGTGTGGCGGTAACCAGGTGAGAAGTACAAAGACAAAAATATTGTACTATTGAACTCTGTTAACTTTAACCGGCTGTTGAAGTTAACACATCTAAGGATCACACTAACTTTTTAACAGTGTGATTAACTCTAGATGGTGTTCGTGGCTAATGCTGCCTTCATGATGCCAGTTTAGTGCAAGAAAAAAAAAGAGTCAATTGAGGGCTTGACTTTGACATTGGTGATTATTCTGATGAAGAGTTATGCAAACACTACCTCTTAGCAGTGATACAATGCCAAGTCTCATGCAGAGTCAAAAGAGAAGAAATACAAATCCATCCAACCGCTTGCTCCTCACAAGGGTCGCGGGGGGTGCTGGATCCCATCTCAGCTGGCAATGGGCAGTAGGAGGGGTACACCCTGGACTGGTTGCCAGCCAATCGCAGAGGAATAAAACTGTGTTTTTTAAAACGAGTTCTAAAAATGGACAGAGAGGGAGCTTGCCTAACATTTAGTTGGAGGTGATTCCAAAGACATGTGATGTTTCTTGTTTGCTTACACGTCAATCAGACAACAACACTGTGAATACTGGCTAATTATTTAATTTAAATTAATTTTAATTCCAATATAATAATAATAATAATAATAATAATAATAATAATAATAATAATAATAATAATAAATTAAATATTAAAAAATTAATTGGTTCTGGAAGAAAGTTCTTGAGTAGAATATTTTGTAAGTAAAGACGCATTTTCTATGTAAATGCCCTAATCCGTTCCAAGCCTCCCGAAATTCAGACATAAATGTTTTATAAAGCATAAAAATGCATCAAAACATGTATCAAATACATGTTACAATTAGATTATTGCACAATAAATGAGAGTTGTGCGTCATGCAAAAAACAAAGAATAGAATAAAGAATAAAAATGATGGTCATTTACCTTTTTAACTGCTGTCCTCATCGTTTTTTTGCCCTTTCATGTTTCATGTTCTCTCTCAGAAGTGTTTTTTCTGGGTGATTCTTTCCAACAAATTCCAAAACAAAACAAAACAAATTCATGGAAACTTCAGGTACGGCGAGGCATCTTTTTCTAAAAAAGGCCCGTCTCGTCGCAATTAAAAACTTACTGTGCAACGTAGCCTTTATCAATCACCAATTGTATGAATTTTTGCACAACTGTGGTCACCGTTAGTGAATACATTTACGTAAAACTATCTGAACACCTCATGGCCCGAGATGGCGAATGACGAGGACGCAACATAGATACATCTATTATCTATCTATTTTACCCACATAGATACATGCGGTATGCTAAGCTAATAGCCAATGGCAGAGCAGCTGTAAGTATGTTGTGTTCAGGAAACTCTGGGAGCTGCGAGTAGCAGCCAATACTGTATTTTTGCCTTTTGTATCCTGAAACTTCTTTCGTAACAAGAGGCAATATTTTCCTGTTGAGGAGTTTCGTAACTTGAACATTTCCTATAAAGGGACGTTCGTAAGTAGAGGTACCACTGTATTACACAAAATATTCACTGAAAATACACAGAAGACGAAAAATAAATTATATGAATAAAATAAATAAATAAATAAATAAATAAATACATTAATTAATTCTTTAATTCACTCCTAAATTGCTTCAATCATTGATTGAATAACATTTTCTTCATCAGCAGAAAAGTTCCTGCTTCTCTTTTTCGGCAAGTGCCAGGGGTCGGTTGGATAGTATCCATTTCTTTCACTGACCTGGAAGTAAACAAAAAGGGGAATTGTGGGATATATCGGTGCTAACCAGGAACGTAAAACGGCATGGTTAAGTTTGATGGTGCCTATTAAATTAACAGCGTGACTAACCATGTTTTGAACAACGTATATTTAACGGTCGGTTAACAGCGGGTTAAGATATTAACCGGCAGTTAAGGGTTAAACAGTGGTTAAAATAACCAAGAATTGAACAACCGGGCCCTGTTCTTTAGGGGCAAATTGTTCAATTCTCCTTTCATGGACTTCTTTGTCTTGTACCTATGTGTGGCATTTTCCCATCTGTCTGTGTGCTCCACTACCTGTTGCTGTCTGAGTTTTCCTTCCCCCAACTCTCTTTTTCTTTGAGGATATTAGGTGTGTTGGATGTGATGTGTGAGGATGATAGATGGTGTCTGTGTTGCTGCCATGGAGGCACATTGAAGACCAGATGCACTACCTTCCAAAGGATGTTAATTACAGAGGGAAACCACATCAGACACATATGTTTGTGCATGCACGGGCATGCACACAAACCTAGCATCAAGTCATGTGATGTGGCTTTGCTGTGATCTGTGTCTCCTTCCACGTGAGACTCCAACGCCAGGTGCAATATGTACATCTATAGTATGGTCTTATCAACAGCACTTTATTGTCCCCATTCCGATTAAACCAACTTTGTTGTGAATCTGTAAACCCTGAGAATAAAAACCATATTTGTTAAACTCACTTGCTATTAAGCTGTTTTGACAAAAATCTAAATATAGATGGAAATTTTGTTTTATAAAACAACATAGAAACAAGACAAATACAGAGTAGATGAAACTTGTTTTATTCCTTTTTGTGCACATTGAAATTTAAAGTTGTTCGAAATATTAATTAGGGTGTACATTCTTGAAACTCTGGACTGGTGGTTGAAAATTAATGAGAGGTAATTAAAAGTGTCCACAACACCTCCAAAATACTCCACATTTTGTTCTAAAGCTACCTGCATGTTCCTCTCTTTTCATCTCCACCAATTTACATGAATGATATGCAAATTCAGAGAAGCACAATTAATGACACATTTGTACACACTGAGCTGTGGTTTTACAAAACTTTAGAACAGATCTTTTAGCATCACTCGCTCTCTGAAACAGTCACAAACTTTTAGGCTTGTTCTCACAAGGAACCATTAGGGAAGCACTCTAATTGGTAGACAGCACATTATTTTAAAAAGCAGTGTAATTATATCAACCAATTTTATCTAAATTCTATTTCACACAATTTTGGCAAAAATTGTAGTTTTGTGGCAAGGATATATGATAAAGTGCGGTCTGTCTTCAGTGTTTGTGTGAGTTTGAGTATTTCTATCATTTTTAGTTTTTTTCTTAACTCTTTTACAGTGTGATCGAACTGAGACCCTGACTATTAACTATTGATGAACAGTCGACCACCACACATTCAAAGTTCGGCACTCGCAAATTCACCCATGTCCAGATTGTTTCAGATAACTCCCTTTTATTAGAAGAAACCCATGCATACTTTTGTATGGCATGATTACAAGCATGCTAAACTAAATTACAGTAAAATCTCCGCTGACGAACGCTTAAGCTCACGAACTTTTCGCCTCAAGAACATTAAAGCATATAGTCTCTGTTGACGAACTAGTTTTCGGCGGACGAACCAAACCACGCGGTCGAACAGCGCCACGGTGGCGGCCACGAGAAGCTGACGCACGCTCACGGCATCCCAGTTCGTCACCCCCTTTCTTTTAGTGCGGACGCGGTTTGTGTTTGATAGACATTTTGGACCATATGAGTGTACTTTTGCTATTATGGGACCGAAAAAGACCCCACCACAGGCTAGTGTTAAGCCTAATGCTGCGTTCTCACCAAAAGCGAGGGACGGCGATTCGGCGGCGCGTTTGCATTGTAGTCAATGGAGTTCGCGCCACTAAAAAAAGCGAAAGTGCTATCACGTACCTCAAAAAAAGAGAAAATAGTGCCACGGCTGTTTAGTCCCAGGAAAGAAGTGAAAGTAGTTGGCGGTGCTCAGTTTTTGTTGACTCGCTAAAGTGCTCCACTTCCTTGTTCACCAAGGGACACGCCTCCTCCGCGCCGGTGAGCACGAAAGCGCGAATGAGCGGCAAGCGTTCCATAAACACTCTACGCGGTGAAACGCTCGCGAATGAAGTAAGTCTACCATTGCTACCATCCTTAAGAACTACCATCACAAAGGTAAATAAAACGACTTTATTATACAGTACAGTTTATTTGTTTAATTACAATACAATAGCACATTTATTATACATAAAATAAGGTATATTTTTGTGTAGTTTTAAGGCTTATTTAGTAGAAAATTATGTTTTATAGGGACCTGGGAACGAATTATTCTCATTTTAATGGTTTCTTATGGGAAATAAATGTTCGGAAGACGAACTTTTCGCCTTACACACACTTTCTGGGAACCAATTATGTTCGTGAGCTGAGGTATCACTGTATACTAGCCCTAGCACAAAAATTAAATGTACCCGTTTTTAGGCCGAGCGCAGTCTACTTCTTGTTAGCATATTGACAGATGCACCAGGAGCACCGGCAGCTGTGTCTGCCGGAATGCGTGGAGAGGTACAATACGGCCCAAAACATGATCGACTAGACTTGGCCCAGCACGAAAATTGAGATGCGCCTGTTTATAGTTTTTACTTCCAAGAGCCCAAAGTCTTCAACGTAAGTTACCCGTCTTGTGGAATTGTACTTAAAGAACTTTGTTGACCAGAATCAGATGTTGAATCAATGTTAATAAGAATAAATCTGTAAAACTGCAGTGTTGAATGTGATGCAGCGGAAATTTTGGAGCGTCTATCTTTTGTGCTAGTTCAAGATTTAGTCAAGAGCCCTGCTCACAGCTCAGGTTGTAAATAGTTCCTTAATGTATAGTTTTTTTCTTTATGCGCCATTAGGGTCATATTCTCATGTTTGTGCTTAAGTCGTTTATATATATATATATATATATATATATATATATATATATATATATATATATATATATATATATATATATATATATATATATATATACTCCTGCCAGCTAATATAGATCTTCTCCAGCAAAGCTTTAAGTTCCTCTCTCTTGACCCTGTGACTCACCACTTTTAATATTATGCAGTTAAAGTGCACCTGTGGTAGGACTGTTCTATTATGGAAAAAATCAAAATCACAATTATTTTGGGAATAATTGATAACACGATTATTATTTCAAACAATTATTTTTTGGTACAAAACTAGAAAATGTAAGCAAACAAGACAAAAATATTTAACAATTAAATTATGTACGTTCCTTTTGGACCAAACAAAATATATATAAGACTGTTGTAACATTTAAATAACACTCAATAGATCTCTCAACAAGTGCAAATCTTGAACTCAAGTATGTTCACTATAGACAATGTAAAATAAACTATTTTAACAATGTTGACAAAAGTGCAACTTGTAATTAAAAAACAAAAACAAAAACAGTGCATCAGAATAGTCTGAAAAAAACAGGGGTAGGACATGAAAACTACAAAGCTTTACAGATTTTAAACCAGGAACACCAGCTTGTTCACATGATCTGGCTTCAGAGTTGCTCGTAAACAGGACACTCAGTAAGGTCACGTCACATCCGTCACAAATTTATTGGTGCAAAATTATTTTGGCAAATGCAAAACTAGACATAAAAAATGAGAACACCGGGTATTTCTCAAACTTCGCAATATATGCTCCGATACCCCATCAATACCTTCAAATGTTCCTCCGGAGGTACACTTTATCAGTGCATCACAAATATAGTTCAAACCTGGTTAGCACATCTGCATTATAATTCAGAGGTTGTGGGTTCAAATCTGGCCTCCACACTCCCGTGGGTAGTTAGTATGTTCTCCCCATGTGCCTGTATGGGTTTTCTCTGGCTCCTCCGGGTTTCCTCCCACATTCCAAAAACATCCATGGTGGGTAGGACTGGGCGATAAATCAACATCAGTATGTATCGATATCAATAGGTAACTACGTTTGATAAAATGTTAAACAGGTGACAGATAATCAGAACCAATAATGTGAGTTGTTCCGCACTGAAACACTCGTATGGGATGTTTTGGACCCTGCCATGGTAGGTTGAAGGCCACAGCACGTTAGCAGCAAGATCCAGCAGGTGGTAATATTTGTAACCTGCTGCTGCAGCCGTGCGCTCCTGCAGTGGGAGAGTGTTGAAAAAACAACAGAAAATGAGTGTTCCCTTGGTAGAAATGATGGGAGACACAGTGCAAGGATTGGTGGTTGACTTCATTGACAAGAAATGCCCAAAAAGTTAATCAGTGTGAAGTCTGACAAGAAACATGGTAGTTTCAATGCCCCAACCTCAGAACTGTGGGGCAGAAATGCTTACAGTGCTCCTTCACTACACTGCCTACTAAGTGAATGTCCATCCATCCATCCTAAATCAGTTAATTTTCTAGAGATGTTAGTTCTAAGTATGAAATGATGAGCCAAGTTTCATGGCTGGTGAAATCATACTGAGAGATGCAACGAGAATGATTCCCTTGTTTCTCAACATAAAGGTTTCTTGCATTAGTCACCTCTTCCTTCTCATGTAATATCTCTGTAATGTTCTCTCTCTAATGTACTCTGCATTTCCTTCTTTCATCTTTCTTTTTAATTCTTTCTCTTTTACTTTCTTTCTTTGTGTCATTCCCTTTTTCTTTTATAGTTCCTGGCAGGGAAACAGTCTATTAAACACATACATAGTGGGTTCTCCCCCGTGGGCTCATTAGTGAACTGGCCCGCACGGCCTAGGGACTGCTGGAAAAGACCATTGTGCTGACTCCCAAAGGGGTGTCAGTGCAATCATTATGTTGTGGTGCTGTTTAATGCTTCAACGTTGCTTATACAACGTGATGGACTTTATTGGCTTAATAGGTTGGTTGTTGTAACAGATGTGCCGTGTCTAAATAAAGATGGATCACCGTCTGACCACAGAGGCGTTGTTAAATGTCAGATGTGCTTAAGCATGCTTTCTTTACATTGTTATTGCTTTCGAGAGGTCCTACTTCAATTTGTTTTAGGCCATCTCAAAGGTATTTCATGAGGTTTGAGGTCAGGGCTCTCAAGTTTTTTCAAACCAAACATGTCCAAGCATGCATTTATAGGACTTGATTTGTGCAAGGTGACACAATCATACTGCATGCATGAAAAGGCCTTGCACAAACTGTTCCAACAAAGTGGCAGTAGCAGCCTTTTACAACATTTGATTGATTAATGATTTGACATTGCATGTCCCAAAACATCTTCCCATATAGGCTATGACTATAAGCACATTAATTGGGAGTAATGTTTTATTTATTTATTTATTTATTTATTTATTTATTTAAATTATTTTTTTAATGTAAATTATAAACCTGATGAGCTTTTCCCCCCAAGTTAACTTTAATAATTTCTCACCATAAATAGTCTTGTTTCTTTTTTTTTCTTTTTTTCTTTTTTAATTAGATGTGTATTATCACATCTATGGCAACATTTTATTGTGGTCCACCTAATCCCCACTATGCTGTTTTGCCATATGCTCCAGCCAGTGATTTGTCTGAGCATGGGAATAACTAGATAGAGAACAGAATGTCAAGTTAATGTTGATCAAAAAAAGTGACTTAAGACACACAGATGGATAGCACCATTGGGGTTTGAATGCATAAATCCAATCCCACCATCATCATATGGAGAGAAGAAACAAAAACCTTGCAATTAATTCTTATAACAATGGCAGTCTGCCATTTCCCGCAAAGTGTCAGGATTGCAGTGTGACACAAATTATTTTTCAACCTTTACAATGAAGTTTTGCAACAGAATGCAATTAACAGTGTGTTTCATGAATAGGCTGAGTTGTGTTAAGTGATGTAACACAGTGAAACACATTAATAACCTGACAGATAATCGTTGCTCCTCTGTTTCCCATCTTTCTCTGCAGTGACGCTCCTGGAAAAACTAATTTCTTTTGCCTCGGGGATTTTATTAGTCTGACCCCATTGTCTGAGCAAAATAACTCTCACACTCACACGCAGCCTCTTTACGTGTGTCCATGTTTGTCTAGGAGTTCTGAATTCTAATAGTATGAGTGTTTGCCTTTTGCTGTGAGGTATTTTTCATTTGCCTCGTAGCAATTTGTTCATAAATATTGCAAGATGATGAGTTTCTCAACATGGTCAAGAAAGAAAGAAAGTACTTTTTTTTTTTTTACATATTGTATTTTCCAGGATATACTGTTTTGTACTTTTTGTTAAACATTGTAAATATTGTTAAAATCATACCTTCCAGAAAATGTACAGTATTCTCTCTTACTATGACTGCCTCGCTTTTAAATAAGTAAAAATAAATAAATACATTAGTGCTAGTAAATAATGACAATGTTTTAACTAATTAATCACGCAAATTAATCAAAAATGGGTATACATCAGCCAATTCACTGTCTGACTTGTCCTGCATCAAGTCGACAATGGAAAGAGCAGGGGTGTCCAAACTTTTTCCTTTGAGGGCCGCATACAGTATAATCGAACTAGGGCCATTTTGAAATTGCCTGACTTTATTAAACACGCTAAAACTAATAAGTCAATTAATAATGTACTATAGTTTAGCTAATTATTTTTAAACAGGACAGTTTGTAATTTTTCTTGATTTTGGGGTGGGCTAACACCCCTGTATCCCACAAGAATAGATCCGCCCCATCTCTGAACCACTCTCCATTCAAATCAATGGAAGAGTAGTCTGTAATAAAATGACAAATTTTAAATCACTTGAGGATCTTATTTAATCATTCATGTAATGTGTTCACAAATTAGACCTTGACACAGACAGTGAAACATGGAGGAAAACAGTTTGGCTTCTGGAACTGAAATCACTGACTTAATTAATTTAATTACAAAAATAAATATTTGTGTTTTAGATTTAAATGGTTTCTTTGCATCGCTAGAAAAACAGGCTGTGTCAAAAGTATTATTTTTTTTGTATATGCTGCGGGCTGCTAAAAAAAAATAGATGGCGGGCCGCAAATGGCCCCCGGGCCGTAGTTTGGACACCACTGGTGTAGAGTATCATTCGCTCATGTATGTCGCTTGTCCTCTCCTCGCGGACATGATTGAACCTTCTTTCATATTGTTGACTGGCAGTCTGCAGCATTCTTCTTATCAAGTTCAAATGATCCTGTGTAGTGGCGGCGCACATTGCCCTCATATTCACCAGTTGTTCTAATCTAGCCAATTGCACGTCATGTGATCGCATGGTAGAGCCAATCACAAGCTATGATGTAGGGGACACTTATGATCATATGATTGGCTGAGCCAGGAGACATGGACGGCTGCTTTTTCTTCCAGGTCAAGTAATTTACAGTAATTCTTTTCAAAAAGCAGCCGTCCATGTCTCCTGCTTTTTCTTCCAGGTCAAGTAATTTACAGTAATTCTTTTCATGCATTTAAAAACAAAAGTAACGACCATGTTTTGAAAATATATTGATAAAATGTGCAGGTACTCATGTTAAAATGTAACGGATAAAAGTAAAAAGTAGTCCAAAAAATTTAATACTTTCCACAGTACTGGAAAAAAAAAACTAAGTGTTTGTACTTAGTTACTTTCCATTTTGGTTTCAGTGCTTCGCAGATAATGCATCTAATGTAGGAAAATTAAAAAATAGAGCCGTTCATTGATATTGTGCCTAATAATAAGTTGTACACATGACTTCAGTGTGTTCTCCTTTTTTCTTTAGCGGAGTAGAATAGTTGCTGTACAGTGAACATTGTGCTTTATTTGTCAGTATCAAGCAAGTTACATCCAAGTATTATTAAAAACATTAAGAGTGACAAAAAAAAAAAATCAGATCAGTATACGATCAGTATAAGCTGATCCTCAAGACTGCAGTATCGGTGTTAGTACATGAAAAAGTGGTACCGAGCATCCCTAATTTTGGTCAAATTTTATGTCAAAAAGTATATCAGGTTGTTGACTATATTTTTTGTATTGTACTTTAAATTCATCCATCCGTCCATCCATCCATCCATCCATCCATCCATCCATCCATCCATCCATCCATCCATTCTTCCATCACTTCAGCCGTCCATCCGTCCGTCCATCCATCCATCCATCCATCCATCCATCCATCCATCCATCCGTCCATCCAGCTGTCCATCCGTCGTCCGTCAATCCATCCATCCATCCATCCATCCATCCATCCATCCATCCGTTCATCCATCCATCCATCCATCCATCCATCCATCCATCCGTCCATCCATCTGTCCATCTGTCTGTCCATCCATCCATCCATCCATCCATCCATCCATCCACCCATCCGTCCATCCATCCATCCATCCATCCATCCATCCATCCATCCATCCATCCATCCATCCGTCCACCCATCCGTCCATCCGTCTGTCCATCTGTCCGTTCATCCATCCATCCATCCACCTATCCGTCCATCCATCTGTCCATCTGTCCGTCCGTCCATCCATCCATCCATCCACCCATCCATCCATCCATCCATCCATCCATCCATCCATCCATCCATCCATCCATCCGTTCATCCATCCATCCATCCATCCGTCCATCCATCTGTCCATCTGTCTGTCCATCCATCCATCCATCCATCCATCCATCCACCCATCCGTCCATCCATCCATCCATCCATCCATCCATCCATCCGTCCACCCATCCGTCCATCCGTCTGTCCATCTGTCCGTTCATCCATCCATCCATCCATCCATCCACCTATCCGTCCATCCATCTGTCCATCTGTCCGTCCGTCCATCCATCCATCCATCCACCCATCCATCCATCCATCCATCCATCCATCCATCCATCCATCCATCCATCCATCCATCCATCTTCTTAACCACTTTTTCCTCACAAGGGTCGTGGGGGTGCTGGAGCCTGTCCCAGCTGGCTTCGGGCAGTAGGCGAGGTACACCCTGAACTGGTTGCCAGCCAATAGCAGGGCACGCAGAGACGAACTGTACTTTAAATCATTTGACTTAATTAGTATTTCTGTCTGTCTTCCAGGATGACTCCATTGTTCATCACATGGCTGCAAAAGCCATTGAGAACATCTGCTCAACAGTGTCTGGGCCCTCGCGCTGCCTGATGACCCCAGAGATCGGATCTGCTCTGTGGTACCTTTTCACTCACTCCTCTGTGGAGGCAGTCAGAGTCACCGCTGTCTCTGTAAGTGGACTCAGTCACATTCATGTTCAGCTGCACAGTCAACCTCGCAACCATGCAAATTTTGCTAAACTTAATTTTAGATTACACAAGAGTTTGATGAGTGGTGTTATCTTAATTACTCAGTATTCTCAGAGAGTTTCTGAATTATCTATTTGATTTTCCAAATAATGCAATGATATTTGTCATCTATTATATTATGTACATGTTTTTCCCTCTTGTCTGTTGTGACCAGGCACTCTCAAGGCTTACTCGGGGAGACCCCGCAGTCTTTTTGGCAGTGATGGAAACTTGTGGACATGCAAGCATCTTGGAGGCAGTGAGTGGAGCAGGGCCAAAGGTCCAGCAACACCTGCTCACTGCCATGGCCACTGCCTTGATCAATTCACAAATCCAAACGCAACATGTCACACAGATCAGTGTAAGTCATTTCAAAATAGCAAGAACACAAACATATCATCGCTCTTGGGCGGAAACATCATGTCCAAATTTGGTCATTACTTTTGGTCAGTCCCAATTGCGGGCTGTTTTACAAAGTATTAACCCATCTTAAATGTTGAAAATGGCCTGCTCTCCATCACGATTCAATGTTAATTAAAACCCCTTATGATTAGGGCAATTTTGCCGAAAACGCCTAAAAAAGGTGCACCTAAAGTAAGTTTGAAACTGTTCCTGAACCATTTGCAGTATCGGCATAGTATTTTATGTATGTATTTATTTTTTAAGATAACCCTTAGAATTTTTGCCGCCGGTGGGACGTCCGCATGATTTAATATCCAATACCATTTTTCTTCGCATAAAAGTTTTGGAGATGCAACGATTCTACCTGACGCCACAATGTTCAACTCACATATTAAGCATTTAGATTATTAATATATTTAAGTTCGAATGTATATTCAATGCGAACTATTGGTCTGCAAATATCAAATTCCAAAATAGCAACATAACACAAAACAAAAATTCACCCCATCTTCACTTCGTGCTTTTCTTTCTTCCTGCCTCATTGTCATTCTGTCTTCAGTACATATAATGAACTAATGCTGAACTGCACCAATACTGAACTGTGCAAAAACTAAATGTCTGTCAGCACTTACTTATTTATTTTTTTTATGAGACAGCCCATCCTGTGTGTATGTGAAGCATTAATCTGTCTAAGGCGAAGAGGCTGACATTGATTTTAAGGTTTTTAACTCTGAAACTCGCATTGGTAATTGACACTGAACTGAATTTATTTGCATTGAGCATTTCCAATTTAACACCAGAATACAAACTTAGTACTTCAACTCTGCTGTAATTATACACTGATATGCATTCACCACTCTTCCCTCTCCCCTCTCCGCTCCCTTGGCACAAAGACAGACAGTCCATGAGTTTGTTTACACAGAACAGAGTCTGTTAGTGTGCATGTATGTTTAAATATATATAAGAGTGTGCGTGTGTGTGGTGTGGAAGAAAGTGTGTGCATGTTGTATATGCACATCTACACTAATATGCAGTGTGTGTCACTATCCAGACTAATTGGCTGAGTGGATGTGCTGCAGTGCTCTACCTCAGCAAAGCATTATGGGTAGTGGGGAGGGACTTATCAGCAAGGCACACATTACTGGGCTTTCTAATTAATTAACTCAGGGTTCTTGCACCATAAACACGATTGCATGCACACACGCACACACGCACACGCACTCTTGCATGGTGTTGACGATAGTGATAATAGTGTTGGCCAGCAAAATTCTTTCCAAACAGTCAGTCGATTTATGCTGAGTGAGTGGATGGATTCAGTGACTGTGAGCATAAAAGTTTGAATAATATAAGCTTTAGGCCTGTAGTTGACATGTTTCAAAAATTGTATATCTACACAGCAGTGTATGAGTCATGATGTCTGTGTCTACACACAATACAATACAGGTAGTCCTCTAGTTATGAACATCAGACTTACGAACACTCGCAGATGAATAAGGGTGAATGATGTCCATGAATGCCATATTTCACTCACAAGTTAAAAGTTTAGTGCGCCCCACATCATACATTACGGTACAGTACTGTACTATCATTCCCCTGTCTACCACAACCCCGCCGAGCAGCACCATGCCATTTGCGCATGTACAGTTTAGTCCTTATGTCCTTCTTGATGACATGGGGGACTTTGCTTCAATGATCCGACTTACGAACGTCAAAGAAAAGGGAGGTAAATCGCGCAGGGATCGAGGAGAAAACTTTTTATTTAGAGGAAATACGACTGGAAGTTACTTAAGTGTACATGTCACTTTCGCCGGAAGTCTGTGGCATATAGCCCATATGCCATTTGCGTAAGTAATAATAATAATAATAATAATAATATTAATAATAATAATAATAATAATAATAATAATAATATTACAATAATTACAGTAATTAGCTGTGACTGATAAACACTTTTACTTTTAACTCTAAGACATAATCGATTTTTTTCACATAGGTTTGTATTCACCCTCCCACCCCTTCGGTAAATAAAATTGGGTTGTCGCTGTGTGATATTAAAATTGGTTTGATGAAATGAAACCTTTGCAAGTTATAAATATGCAACGAAAAAAAAACAGCAGATCAGCAAGGGCGGGGAGGCATTTTACGATCATTTTGACGTGCCAGATGCATACTGTACGCCCGCGTCAACCTCTGAAAATATATTTTTTAAAAACGATCACGCCAATAATTTGTACTTTATGAATGAATTATGTTGTTGTCGTCCTCTCTGCTCTGTACAGCTTAATGGCGCAATAAACGCTTACTCTCGGTCCAACCTCGCTTTCTGATAATGTCATCTTTCTCGCAACTGTTACTATAACAACCATGTTCTTGGTGCAAACCCATGTGTGGTAAATCAGGTGCAAATTTGCTCCAAGCTGTCAGTTTTGTGGGCGTGTTTGCGCCGGTATATGATTAGAGCAATATCCTTAGTGAATAGGTTGGTAAATGGGCGCAGACTGCGGGTGCAGTTTTGGTGCAATATTTCGCGCTATTACCGGACGCAGCGAATTCTTAGTGAATATGCCATTATATGTATAGATACTGTAGCTATCACATTTTTGAAAACAAGTACTACATTCCTCATGTCACTTAGTTAATATTTTAATATGTTTGTGTTTTTACTTGATAATGTTGGCTGCTCTTCACTGCATTATTCACGGGAGACAAGGCTGTCAGGGGAACCTTATTTCGAATATTTCAGATTATTTTGGTTAAATAAGGTTTAAAATACAACTCATGAATTCTTGTACAACTTGTTCATATACATTATGTATTCATTATATGTAATCTATGAAAAGTGAGCTCATGTGTCTCCATGTGTCTATTTTCTTTTCTTTTGTAGGATTGTGTGTTGAAGGTGCTGAGCTGTCTAAAGAGTCCATCCACAGTAACCAGAGCCAAAACATTTCTATTGCTTTTGATACTGATAAAGGACAACACAGATACGCTGGTACTCTGCTGTCAGCACAGGTAAATAATTATATAATTACATAAAGTGGACCCCCTAATTACGCACAACTTGGGTGACAGACAAGCTCAATTTCAGGTCAAGCACAAATGTCTTAGGCGGGATGGTCAAAAGGCTCAGTTGTGCTCATGCTACATAAACATTTGCTTTGTGAGTCACAAATTGGAGGTCCCTTGTTATTTTTCTGTACAGTATCTGACTGTTCGCAAGTGTTATAGATGAGGTGTGCGGATCTCAAAAAACGCAGGCACTGATGAGCTTTTAGGGCTCTTAAAATTAAAGTGTTAATTCTGGAGATTAATTTACCGTATTTTCACGACTATAAGGCACATTAAAAAGTCCTTAAAATTTTCTTATAACCATGCTAGTGAATCTGAGACTCAACTCCCAGGTGGATCGTCCTCTACAGTACTCCTGAATAGACATTTGGTTGAATGAATGAATGAATGAATGAATGAATGAATGAACAGAGGGGACTTCCATTAATCGGCAATTCCCGTCTTTGATGATGCCCATCTTGTGGCAAGTGAACAATAACGTGAAGCCTCGGATAAATACAAAGATTGAGCACCGACTGAAGCACATTTACGTCCGTCGATCGGGGTGGGTACATACGGTCATTCTCATTCCGTGTATTTTGCGAGCCTTCGCGTCAAAGCATTCGCCGAATATGCGGAAGCACGCTCCGAAAGGTGGGCATCGTCATTGACGGCAATTGACAATGAGCGGAAGTGCCCAGCTCTGTTTGTTAACATATTGTTGGTGTGTCCAAAAGGAGACCAAAAATGGTCTTGGAGGTATTAGGATTCCACCTGACACCAGCGATAAGCGATATACTGACACACAATGAGAACAGCATGGCTCAGTGGGTAGATTGGCCGTCTCTCAACCTGAAGGTTCTGCAATCGTTCCTAAACCCTTGAGTGATTTTTTTTTAAATTTATATTTTACTCTCTTCCAGGTGTAAAGTTTACTCTAGGCTGGGACAGAATATAGTTTTTTTTTGTTTTTTTTTTGTTTTTTTTAGGATAAAATTTACTTGACATAATTTACTGTATAGGCTGAAGCTCCAGGTTTATTATTGCCCATCCTATACATTTCCATTGAGTCACGTAAAATTACAACAAAACAGAATAAATAACTACTATACTCACTCACTATAGTTCCTAAATGTTTTATTAATTTGAATTAATTTTATTAATGGCACTTTAAGCATGAATTATTTTACATTTTAACTTTTTAAACCCCAACAGAAAGGTACAGTTTCAAGGCATCATCGAGTCCATTCCACAATTTTACACCCAAAACTGAAACACATCTGTAGTTTTTGTTGGTCCTCACTTTACATGTTTCATACCTAAATAAACACCTTCAATTATAGTGTTCTTTACATAATTAAAGGTATAGTGTGTATTATTACTCACAAAGTCCCAAGTTCAGGTCAGCAGTGTCATGGTTCGGTTCTCAGCCCTGTTGTGCTCTTGTGTGTGTGTGTGTTTTCAGTGCCAATTACGAGGGGGGCGTTTCCCAGCCCCACACCTGCATCAAGTTGGCAATCAAGACTTTAAAAGGACTCCGAGCAGCACTGCACGCTGTCGGATTATTATTTGCTCATCTTCGTGTCCAAGTGTTCTCCGCGTTTCCTTGTTGGTAAAGTTTTTTGAATCTGCCGTCGTCTTTAGTTTACTTATATTCACGTGTGTGTTTCTGCGTCGCCTTTTGTTGTTATTCTCGTGTGATTGATTCCGTGTACATTTCGTGTCGTCCTTGCCGGGTGCAAGTGATTTAAGTTTTTCTAGTCCTTGCTGTTAGCAAGTGTTTTTTGTTACGTTAGTTCTCCTTGCCGTTTGCAAGCGATTTTGGTTATGTCAGTTTTCCTTGCAGTTGCAAGCGCTTTTTGTTACATTCGTGTTCCCTGCCTTTTGCAGGAGTTTTGTGTTTTCCAATTCCTCCTTGCCTTTTGCAAGTGTCCTTTGTTACTGCCGTGTCCCTCGCCTGTGTGCAGGGGCACCGCTGAAAATTTCGTTGTCTTGCCTGCGCGCAAGCTTTGTGCTTTCGGTTTTTCCAAAAGAATAAATCGAGGTTGTTTTCCTCCTCCGAGCCTGCCTTTTTGGGATCTGTTCTTTATCGACTCTGTCGAGTCCTTACAGAATAATCCGACCATGGATCCCGCCGACTCGGAGAAGGTGAGACAGGCGTTGGCCAGCCAGGGGCAACGGGTTGGGCAAACCGAGACCACCTTGGTAGGACTCCAAGAGGTGGTAGGCAGGCTTGCTCACCGGTGCGAGCAGATGTTCGCGAGGCTCGAGCAGCTCGGTTCCCGCGGAGTACTAGACTCGGAACTTCCGCGAACGGACTCAGCCACGTTGGCTTCCCCAGCAGCTCCAAGGGAACCCGTTTTGCCCCACCCGTCGCGCTATGACGGACAGCCGGGTGGTTGCGGTCAGTTCTTGCATCAATGTTCGCTTATTTTCGACCAGCAACCGTATACCTACGCTCGTGACCCATCTAAGATTGCTTTTATTATGAGCCTCCTGTCTGGTCAAGCCGCTACATGGGCGATGGTGGTGAGCAACTCACGACCAGACCTCCGGTCCTCCTTCCCGATTTTTGTTTCCGAATTTCAACGTGTGTTCGACCATCCAGTCAAGGGGAAGGAGGCCGGAGGTCGGTTGTTAGACTTAGTGCAAGGAGAAAGATCCGTCGCTGACTACTCGATCATGTTTCGTATTCTGGCCGCGGAGAGCGGATTTGATGACTGTGCTTTGCGAAGTATCTTTCGTCGGGGATTGAATTCTGTACTCAAAGATGAACTGGCGGTCCGTGACGATACGAACTCTCTCGAGGGACTTATTGAGCTCACCATTCGGTTGGACAACCGCTTACAAGAGCGGCACCGAGAGCGAATCAGTGAGCGGCATGGGCCATCCGCCAACCCCCGCATGACTGGACTCAGCCTTGTCGACCACGCGGAAGCACGTTCCCTTCCGGGCACCCCAGCTGGCACAGGGGAGCCCATGCAGGTCGGAGGTGGACGCCTGCATCCCGAGGAGCGCCGCCGTCGGTGGCTCACGGGAGCCTGTCTCTATTGTGGTCAACCAGGGCATCGGGTGGCTTCCTGCCCCGCGAAACCACAACGTCGGACACAACCGACCACACGACTGGGGGGACGTGCCAAGGAGACCCAGGAGTCCGGAATTGACTCGAACCAGGGTAAGCACTTACCGGGGAGAACCGAACCCAGCCTTTCGTGTAGGACTAGTGGTGGGATTCGACGGTTAGAATTGTCAGGGGAATTGTCCGATGGCGGTATGAATCTAAAGATTAAGGCACTCATAGATTCGGGGGCCGACGATTGTTTCGTCGACCCGTGTGTGGTCGAGGCGTTGGGGAGCACGGTGGAACCATTAGAAAAGGTTAAGGAGGTTTTTGACCTCGATGGGCGGTTACTAGCACAGGTCCGTCATGTTACCGGTCCACTTACCTTGAGACTGTCGGGGAATCATGTTGAGAAAAGGAGTTTTTTCGTTATGCCATCCCGCGCTGCTCCGCTAGTATTGGGGCTCCCTTGGCTAAAGACTCATAATCCCGACATCGATTGGGATAAGCCCGCGTTGGAGAACTGGAGTCCTTTCTGCCACGCCCACTGTTTGCGGTCGGCAGAAGGGACAACCACGGTGCCCGTAAGTCCGGCTCCAGAAGCTATTTGCCTCGATCAGGTTCCGGAGGAATATCATGACTTAGGGAAGGTGTTTAGTAAGGACCGTGCCCAAGCTTTGCCGCCCCATAGACCATACGATTGTGCGATTGAACTGATCCCCAATGCGCCACTTCCGAGTTCGCGCCTGTATCAAGTATCCCAGCCGGAACAAGACGCCCTGCGGGAATATATCTCGAGTTCGCTGGCCAATGGTCAGATCCGTCCGTCCAAATCACCCGTGGGGGCGGGGTTCTTCTTTATAGAGAAGAAAGATAAGACCCTTCGTCCCTGTGTGGATTATCGGGGATTGAATGATATTACCATTAAGAATAAGTACCCGCTTCCGCTGTTGGACTCGGCATTTGCTCCGTTACAGTCTGCCCGAATCTTCTCCAAGTTAGATTTGCGTAGTGCATACCACTTAGTTCGCATCCGAGACGGAGATGAATGGAAGACCGCGTTCAAGACTCCCCTAGGGCATTTTGAGTATTGCGTCATGCCTTTCGGGTTAACGAATGCGCCCGCGGTGTTCCAGTGCCTAATTAACGATGTCCTCCGGGACATGTTGAATGTCTTTTGTTTTGTCTATTTAGACGACATTCTAATCTTCTCGCGAAACGAGCACGAGCACCGACAACATGTTCGCCTAGTTCTCCAGCGCCTATTGGAGAATCGACTCTACGTCAAAGCGGAAAAATGCGAGTTTCATTCGAAGTCTGTACAGTTCTTGGGCTTTATTATTGAGGGGGGGCAATTGCGAGCAGATCCGATTAAGACACAGGCCGTGGTCGAGTGGCCGAGTCCCACAACTCGTAAGCAGTTGCAACGGTTTTTGGGCTTCGCCAACTTTTATCGCCGGTTCATTAAGAATTATAGTTTACGGGCCGCCCCACTGACTAGATTAACGTCGAGCAAAGTTTCGTTTAGGTGGACACCTAGCGCCGAGAAGGCTTTCTCTGAACTTAAGCAGTTGTTCATAAATCCACCTGTATTGATCCACTCTAATACTGATCTCCCCTTTGTGGTCGAGGTTGACGCGTCGGATTCAGGAGTGGGGGCGGTCCTGTCCCAGCGGTCGCCAGAAGATGGGAAGCTCCACCCCTGCGCCTTCTTCTCCAGGCGTCTAAGTCCAGCAGAGCGCAACTACGACGTGGGGAATCGGGAGTTATTGGCGATCGTCCTGGCGCTTCAAGAATGGAGACACTGGCTGGAGGGCGCAAAGGAACCTTTCCAAGTACTGACCGACCACAAGAACTTGGCGTACCTCCGGTCAGCTAAGAGACTCAACTCCAGACAGGCACGCTGGGCCCTACTCTTCACCCGATTCCACTTTGTCGTGGACTACCGCCAGGGTTCCCGGAACCAGAAGCCGGACGCTTTGTCCCGTATGCATGACGTGGCTTCTCCCGAGACGGGGACGGAACCTATTCTGCCAGAACGTTGTTTTGTGGGCGCGGTATGCTGGGAAGTGGAGAAGAGGGTCACGGAGGCACTGGAGGGAATCACCATCCCGGAGGACTGCCCAGCCGGGAGACTGTTTGTCCCGGAACCAGTGCGGGCGGAGGTCCTGCAATGGGGTCACAATTCGAGAGTCGCCTGTCATCCGGGTATTCATAGGACTCTCGCCCTAATCGGCCAACGGTTCTGGTGGCCGGAAATGAGGAAGGACATCACCGAGTTTATCAAGGCCTGCACCGCTTGTGCATGCGGGAAATCTTCCCACCAGCCTCCGGCGGGACTACTGCGGCCTCTACCCATTCCTTCGCGGCCGTGGTCCCACATTTCCCTAGACTTCATCACTGGCCTCCCTAGGTCAAGAGGGAATACAGTAGTTTTGACCGTGGTGGACCGGTTCTCCAAGCTTACACATTTCATAGCTCTCTCCAAACTGCCTTCATCCTGGGAGACAGCACAACTCCTCATCCGGCACGTGTTCAGGCTACATGGACTGCCGGTGGACTTGGTGTCTGACCGTGGGCCGCAGTTCATAGCCCAGGTCTGGAGAAAATTTTGTAAACTGTTGGGAGCCACAGCCAGCTTGTCATCGGGGTATCACCCACAGACTAACGGCCAAACAGAAAGGGCCAATCAGGACCTGGAAGCCGCCCTCCGGTGTGTCTGCCTGCACAACCCCGAATCCTGGTCCACGCATCTACCCTGGATTGAGTACGCCACCAACACCTTGCCGTCTTCAGCTACGGGACACTCACCTTTCAGGGCGGCCTACGGGTACCAACCACCCCTGTTCCCTTCACAGGAGGGCTCCATAGAACTCCCATCGGTCCAACACCATCTACGGCGGGCTCACAAGGTGTGGCGGGAGACCAGAGCGGCGTTGTCCCGCACGGCTGACCGCAACAAAGAGATTGCTGATCGCCGGCGGCGGCCAGAGCCGGCTTACCGACCTGGGGACAAGGTTTGGCTCTCCTCCCGGGACCTGCGACTGGCTGGTGGGGCTAAGAAATTGGGTCCACGCTTCATTGGACCGTTCGAGATTCTCGCCATGATTAACCCTGTGACTGCAAAGCTCCGACTGCCCTCCTCCCTCAAAGTGCATCCAGTGTTCCACGTCTCCCTCCTTAAGCCTGTGACCCCCAGCCCACTGAATCCTCCCGCTCCTGCTCCGCCTCCTCCCAGGTTGGTCGATGGGGACCCTGTCTACACGGTCAAAGAAATTTTGGACTCAAGGTGCAGGGGCCGGGGCTTCCAGTACCTGGTCGACTGGGAGGGCTATGGACCTGAAGAGCGCCAGTGGATCCCCCGCTCCTGGATCCTTGACCCGTCTCTGCTCGACACGTTCTACGCTGCGCATCCTGATAAACCAGGTGGTCCGCCAAGGGGCGTCCGTTGAGGGGGGGGTACTGTCATGGTTCGGTTCTCAGCCCTGTTGTGCTCTTGTGTGTGTGTGTGTTTTCAGTGCCAATTACGAGGGGGGCGTTTCCCAGCCCCACACCTGCATCAAGTTGGCAATCAAGACTTTAAAAGGACTCCGAGCAGCACTGCACGCTGTCGGATTATTATTTGCTCATCTTCGTGTCCAAGTGTTCTCCGCGTTTCCTTGTTGGTAAAGTTTTTTGAATCTGCCGTCGTCTTTAGTTTACTTATATTCACGTGTGTGTTTCTGCGTCGCCTTTTGTTGTTATTCTCGTGTGATTGATTCCGTGTACATTTCGTGTCGTCCTTGCCGGGTGCAAGTGATTTAAGTTTTTCTAGTCCTTGCTGTTAGCAAGTGTTTTTTGTTACGTTAGTTCTCCTTGCCGTTTGCAAGCGATTTTGGTTATGTCAGTTTTCCTTGCAGTTGCAAGCGCTTTTTGTTACATTCGTGTTCCCTGCCTTTTGCAGGAGTTTTGTGTTTTCCAATTCCTCCTTGCCTTTTGCAAGTGTCCTTTGTTACTGCCGTGTCCCTCGCCTGTGTGCAGGGGCACCGCTGAAAATTTCGTTGTCTTGCCTGCGCGCAAGCTTTGTGCTTTCGGTTTTTCCAAAAGAATAAATCGAGGTTGTTTTCCTCCTCCGAGCCTGCCTTTTTGGGATCTGTTCTTTATCGACTCTGTCGAGTCCTTACAAGCAGTGCCGATTTCCACTGTTCAGTGTTAATGGTGCATTGCTGTCGGATGTCGGATGGTGGACCAGAATGTATTCATTTATTCAGTCGTTTTCCATGGCCTCACTGAATTCCTCCTAAGCCCAAGTTTTTACATCAGCCACCACGAGGCTGTGTTCTGCCTGGCCAGCCGGTACCAATCAGCTGCCTCCGTAGTCCCGCAGGCCAAAAAGGCCCAATAGTCCTCCTTTTTCATCTTCATGGAATCCTTTACTGCTGGTGTCCACAACACATTTGGAGATTGCCTCCATGGCAGGCCCCAGCCACCTTAAACCCACAGCTCCGGTGAATCGCCCCGATAATGGAGGTGTGGAACATGGTCCACCCGCTTCTGTCTCCTCCAGAATATGTGCGAAATTCTGCCGGAAACAACAAAATCCCAGACAGATGCTTTTTGTAAGTCTCTAAAAGTGGGAAGGCGACAGTAAAAAAAAAAAAAAAAAAAGTTTGGTCAAGCTGATGAAAGATTTACCATCTCATCAGACAATACATGATGACTTTAGCAGGATTGTATTTAACAGAATATTCATTGTCTTGCTGATGCACAAATACTCCATTAGTCCCATTCAACACATTTGTGTTATCTTAAGCAGTCTGATTATAAAAGGGAGGCTTTCTTCATGAAAAATGCTGCCTGGGGTTGTTGGCAAGGCACTTGTACTTTGTGTAACCTTTGCGCTAACTAGCACAGCAGCTATGGGAATGATAATATAGATGTATGTACCCTGGACATTCATTTTTTGCTGCTGTATGTTGCAATTTTCCTCACACTTCAAATGGTTCATTAGCTGCTTGTCCCGCGTTTCACCCCTTGCTGAGTTACACTGGAGCTGTGAATGTGCATCGGCCATACAATTCCATGCATATGCATTCACGTACTGTATGGCTGCCAGTTCAGTTCCCCTGGTGATTTAGGATCAGTTGGTCTCTCAGCAGGACTGCATTATTGACATATAGATCCTTTTTCAACAGAGTCTGTCTCTTCTCTTGCTTGACGCAACATGACTGAGGTAACCAAGGTCAAAGGTCCATTCAGTTCCTCCCTGTAATCTCCCAGCCAAAAGTTTTTGGGTGTAGCTGTACAGCACATAGCTTACAAATGTTTAATGACAAACACACGGTCTTATTTTGACCCAATTCTTCTATCCATCCATCCATCCATCCATCCATCCATCCATCCATCCATCCAACCATCATCTGAGCTGCTTCAAAATTCTTTTTTTTTGACCTTTGAAACAAGTTTGGAATTTAAAAAAAATGCCCAAGCTAATTCCATGTGACTTAATGAATGATATTTAACCAATGAAGTACTGCCTTTTGTTTGATAAACAGGTTCCTCAGTTAACCCAACCCCCCAAATAGTTTGGTTGCTTCGGGATGCGGAAAATGATGCACAAAAAAAATCACATGAATGACTTTCTGTGACAACTCTGATGGGACAAACTAAAAGTTACACGGAAATTGTTATCGTATTTCGTCTATTTAATATACCGTACTGACAATTTTAGCACCATAATTAATGACTGACGACGTCTTCTTGCAGTGCTTCAACTTCCTCAATGGACTTTTGCACTATTCTAATAATAATGTTTAGTATCATAAACTATGTCAATTGTTGCCCATTCGGCATCCATTGCAGCCTGGTCATCCTGGGAGGGGGATTACCACATCTGCGGCCCCTTGTCAAGGTTTCTTAATTTTTTTTCCCTGATGTTTTTTTTTTTAGTTTTTCCTTGCCCTTTTGTGGTTTGATCAGGGGATGTTGTTACTATTTGTCAACTGTGGGCATGTGAAGCCCTTTGAGACTTTTGTGTGATTAAGGGCTATATAAATAAACTTGACTTGTTATTTTTTAAAATATTTGGATTGCCGAATTTGGAATTCAGCTCCAGTATTGGAATCCTTCTAGTGTATCCAATGATGTACAGCCTGTATGAGTGAATGTCAGAATGCAGCACAGGGAATGTAAGAATATGTTTACAAACCTCATCTTCGTGAATGTATTATTATTTTCAGTAGCAAATATTAGCGTAAATCTTCCTAAAAAAAAACAACCTACTACATATCAAACCATTTTTAGCTATTACCACATCAGATGTTGGATTTCTTATCAGAATGGACACGTAAGACATTTTAGGTTATTAAAATCGCACACGCGCGCACACACGCATTTTATCTTGATTTCCTCACGCCTCTTTCTTTCACTCTGTCTTATAGCTGTCAGAGTTGACCTGCCTGTCTCTCTCCCTCCGAGCACCCAGTGAGACTGAGACTAAGCTGCACAAACACACACACACGCGAACACATCGTTTCCTCAGTCCTGCCTTCACCCGGGCACGTTGCGTTTAATTAGCTCCACAGTGGCGTGAAAAATTGGGCGTGCGTTTGCGTGATTTCGTCTGTGTTAGATAAACTTGCACAAGCATCAGTGAGGAAGTGTCAAGATTGCCTCTGGGAGTGGACTGCAATGGCTTTCAACACTTGCAGTCAAGCACACACACACACCGCGAGCCACTTGTGTACGTCAGTTTGGTGTGAGCACTCCCACAATGACAGAGAGGTGGCAAGTTTGGCTTTTCGCAGTAGTTAGAAAAGGTATACTGTAGGCTGCAGTCCGATAAGCTTATATGAAGTCAGTTGGAGAGATACATAGAACGAGTAAACTGCTATTATTTTTATAATGACTGTAGCATGGGTGAGGAACATATCTGGTAAATTCACCCCCTTTTAATTCAAAGGGACATGGCCTGCCTTCCTTCCTTCCTTCCTTCCTTCCTTCCTTCCTTCCTTCCTTCCTTCCTTCCTTCCTTGCAGCCTATTCCAGCTGATTCCCAAATCAAATGTCCCAAATTACACGTATAATATGTGCTTGTAATGATTGTATCTTGAATACAATGCATTTAATGTAAAATATGAAAATATATTTGTGATCAAATTGGTGGCCAACCTGCGATTGGCTGGCAACCAGTTCAGGGTGTACCCCGCTTATACTGCCCGAAGCCAGCTGGGATAGGCTCCAGCACCCCTGCAACCCTTGTGAGGAATAAGCGGTTAAGAAAATTGATGGATGGATGAATGGATTGGTGGCCAATTATAAATATAAAATATAATTCAAATCACTCAAATAAAACTACCTAAAATATAATATTCCTTGCCCAAATGACCATGATTTTCTCCAAACGTTCAGTGACTACAGTAGCCTCCAACCAATAAAACAATTCACTTGTAAAAACATTTTTTTGAATGTCCATATTGTGAAAATTAGGGCAAGAAGATAACAATGGGGCAGGTATTGGAGTATTATGTAAATGGTAAAGCCTGCATACTGTTTAATTGCACAACATAATCATTGTGCTCTTGTGGTCCCTCGTTCAAAAAATACCTGCAATAAATGAAATCTGCGAAGTAGTTAGCTTTATGTTTTACATTTATTATAAATACTTTAAACAGATAGTTCGGCTTTTTTGACATGAATCTCTATTTCATCCTCACCTCCAATGTGTGCGATCAGCACTGACCTACCCCTGACAGCGTTCTGTGACACGAGTTCTGGTCCGGTGTTGGACGAGAGGAAAATAGTCCAGCAAGTTGGTTGGGGTCACCTAAATAAAGCGTTTTTCTTCTAAAAACAATTTGTGTTCAAAAGAGTGATACATTTGCATCACAATACTCTCTCCTGAAAAAAAGTCAGACGCCATTACCGCCGGGCACTACTTTTCTGTTCGTTCGTATCACTGCGCGGCGCCCCGCATGCAGCTGATAGACGCGCACTAATCTACAAGTTGTCTTTTTGAAGGCGGAAGGTGCGCGGATCAGCTGTCTGCAGCGCATCGATCAGCTGTCTTCAGAGCAACGCGCAGTGATACGAATGAACGGGAAAAATAGTGCCCGGGAGTATTGGAGTCTGACTTTTTTTCAGGAGGGAGTTTTGTGATGCAAATGTATCACTCTTTTGAACACAAATTGCTTTTAGAAGATAAACGCTTTATTTAAGTGGCCCCAGCTAACTCGCCGGACTATTTACTTCTCGTCCAACACCGGACCAGAACTCGTGTCACAGAACACGGTCATGGGTAAGTCAGTGCTGAAGGTGAGGATGAAATAGAGATTCATGTAAAAAAATCCGAACTATCCCTTTAAGGCTCTAAAACCACACAGTTTATTCACTTTTCTCATTGAGGCATTCACATTTTATCATATTTCTCTCTTGTTTAAACATTCTCAATGTTCAAACCTTCATAACTTTTTTTAAAATAGGTACATTACTGTAAAAAAAAAAAAAAAATGCATGCAAAATTGCACTAAAAAAAGCTGCGAAGTAGGGAGACCGCGAAAAGTGAAGCACATTATAGCGAGGGAGCACTTGTAATCATAATCATTAATAAATAATGGCTTCTAGGGGTGTGAATTGCCTAGTACCTGAGGTGAAAGATCTGGCTATTTCAGATCATTCCTGTGTGTTTTTTGAATTACAAACAATCCCAGAAGTTCAAACAACTACTGTCTCGATTAAAAAAAGGTACATAAATGAGAATACAAGCAACATGTTTATGGAATTAATGGCTGCATCACCAACTGTAAATGCAGAGACCGTTGATGAACTTCTGGATGAATTCACCTCAAAAATCTCAAATGTTTTGGATGCTGTTGCTCCTATTAAAACTAAGACCATTTCATCCCGAACTAAAACACCTTGGAGGTGTACTACCAACATAATGACTTTGAAATCTAAATGCAGAAAAGCAGAGCGAAAGTGGAGAAAAACTAAACTCCAAGTTCATTTTGACCTGTACAGACAATGTCTTTGTCATTTTAACCAAGAGTTAGTAATAGCTAGACAACAACACTTTTCTGAAATTATTAGTAGGAACCTCAACAATACACGCACTCTATTTGGCGTGGTTGACAAACTTACAAATCCCCCAAATCAAACAGCGCCAGAACTCCTCTCAACAGATAAATGCAATGAATTTGCCTGCTACTTTAGTGAAAAAGTACAAGCCATCAGGTCAAACATTGTTACAAACCAGCAAAATAACAAAATGATGCAGCACTTAAAACCACCTAGGAATAATTTAATTACCATGACAGAATTTGACTCAGTGGATCAAAATACTGTAGTAGACTTGGTTCAGCAATTGAAACCTTCCACGAGCTGTCTTGACTCAATACCATCTGGCTTTTTCAAAACCATTGTGAAATCTGTTCAGATCGATTTACAACAAATAATTAATTGCTCACTTCAATCAGGTGAACTTCCTAAATGTCTGAAAGTAGCCGCCGTCAAGCCCATTCTAAAAAAGAGAACACTGGATGTCTCCCTGCTAGCAAATTATAGACCAATCGCAAACCTTCCCTTCGTAACTAAAATAGTTGAAAAAGTGGTTTTTAATCAACTCAGCAATTTCTTGAGCTTAAACGGACTTTTGGATAAATTCCAGTCAGGTTTCCGACCTCATCACAGTACAGAAACAGCTCTGATTAAAGTACTGAATGATATAAGATTGAGCACTGATGCAGGGAAGGTATCAGTGCTCGTCTTGTTGGACCTCAGTGCAGCATTTGACACGATTGATCATAATATACTGTTAGACAGGCTGGAAACTTGGGTGGGGTTAAATGGAACAGTCCTTAAATGGTTCAGGTCCTATTTGGAGGAAAGGAGTTACTTTGTGACCATTGGAAATTTTGAATCTGATCGAAAGGCCATGACATGTGGGGTCCCTCAAGGGTCAGTCCTTGGACCCCTGTTGTTCAGTCTGTATATGTTACCTTTGGGTCAAATGCTTCAGAACACCGATGTTGACTATCATAGTTATGCAGATGACACACAACTGTATTTATCGATGTCCCCAAATGACAGCAGTTCTATTAACGCATTGCGTCATTCTCTAGAGCAAGTTAACAACTGGATGAACCAAAATTTCCTTCAGCTGAACGAAAACAAAACGGAGCTCATTGTTTTCGGCAATAAAGAAAAGAGGATTGCTGTTAAAAAACAGCTTGAGTCACTGTCTTTAGAAACTAAAGACCAAGTTCGAAATCTTGGGGTACGAATAGACTCAGATCTGACCTTCAGCAATCATATTAAATTCATCACTAAAACAGCCTTTTACCAGCTGAAAAACATATCCAGACTGAAGGACTGCATGCTTCAAGCAGACCAAGAGAAGCTTATCCATGCTTTTATCTCCAGCACACTAGATTATTGTAACGGTCTTCTGACTGGACTCTCTCAAAAGAACATGAGACACTTGCAGCTCATTCAGAACGCTGCAGCTCGAGTTCTGACCAAAACAAAAAGATCAGAACATATTACTCCAGTACTTAAGGATTTACACTGGCTCCCTGTCAGCTGTAGAATCGATTTTAAAGTTCTGCTACTCGTCTATAAATCGCTAAATGGTTTGGGTCCTGAATATATCCAAGAAATGCTGATTGAGTACAAACCCAGCAGGGCTCTGAGATCTACAGACTTGGGCCAACTAGTGGAACCCAGAGTTCGAAGCAACATGGTGAAGCTGCATTTAGCTATTATGCTGCACACAGATGGAATAGGCTGCCAACAGAAGTGAAGTCAGCCCCGAGTGTAAATGCTTTCAAATCCAGGTTAAAAACTTTGCTTTTTTCTTATACCTTTGATTAGGGACTTTTAAACAGCTTTTATTAAGTGTTTTTTTGTTTGTTTGTTTTTTTGTTTTTGTTTTTTAGTAAATTTTGTAACCTATTTTTATTTATTTATTTTTTTCCTCTGAATGTTAACTACTGTTTCTTGATGCTTATGTGTTGTCTTTCCTCATGTAAAGCACATTGAGTTGCCTTGTGTATGAAATGTGCTATACAAATAAACTTGCCTATACAAAATAAACTTGCCTTGCCTAGTACCTGACGATTCGATTCGTCTCACGATTCACAGGTCACGATTCGATTCGATACAGATTAATCCCGATACGAATTTATAAGCCGATTGTTGCGATTTTTTTTCATTCAAATTTAGAAAATACTAATCAGTAAGCTTGTAGAGTGTAAGATTTATATGAAAATGTATTATTTATTTATCTGAAATTTCAGTCTTATAGAGGTTGTAATCTGTTTCATGTTTGAACAGCATTAAAATAAAATATTAAGGCTTAATGTTCCGTTCATATAACATCCTTCCATGCTCAAGGTGCGAATCCTAACCCGAAGTCAGACGTTTTGTTGAATATTTTTCCATTAAAAATGGAAGTTTAAAAATCGATTCACACACAAAAAAAAAAAAAGGCAAAGATAATAAGACGTTGAATCGGTAAGAATGAACAATTCTGAGCTCTTAAAAAAAATTGATTTTTTTTTATTGAATCGATTCGAAAATCGCGCGATGTAGTATCGCGATATATCGCCGAATCGATTTTTTTTAACACCCCTAATGGCTTCAATATCTGTTACTTGATAAAATGAAAAGCAAGAGACATGAGTGATAACTGTGACTAGCGGCTCGTGCAGTGATGAAGAAGGTAGCTAGTAGCTGCACGAACTAATGTGAATTACGGGACACATTGGCTATCCCCAGTCTCATCTCCGCCCTGGCAATAAATTTGCTGAAAAAATGTATACAATAAAATCAAAATCTCTCTATACATTTAATAACAGTAAAACAGCTTAAACAGTACTCAACTCATCTTTATTTATATAGCACTTCGTGGTTTGAGTAGTGGAGTTGATATGACTCAATAGTGAAATTATCTCTTTATCGGGCGTGGTGCCATCGAGAATTTTGTGAGTTTGCACGCGTGTGCGCATACGTGTATATTTGTCTATATGTGTGCGAATGTGCGTGTGCTGTATTAACCTTGTTGCTATACCCTGAATTTGTGAATAGTATATTATTGATTGTTGTCAATGCACAGTCAATTTAATACGGTCTGTTCTACCTAAAGGCCTGTCTGTTTTTGATTGCCACTCTTCTTGGGATATGTATTTTTTTTGTGTATCCCATGTAGCAATGATAGTTAATTCTATTGTTATATTCATGTTTTCACCATCTGCTCCCAATTTGATCTGAACTGTGTTAAAGTAGTGCAGCAATTAGAAATATTTACATTCATGTACATTAGTTCATTTTTATCATCACCCAACCTTTTTTTGTTTTTCCAAACCTTACTCATTGTTTTAAGAGTGACAGTGATGTATTTGCTTATAATCACTGTGTTTGACAGACTTGTGATGTACCTGGAGAGAGACCTCCGTAAAGCCACACCCCTTAGAGAGCACTTTAGCCAATCAGGATACCTGTCGCAGTGTCTGGACTTATTATCTGTTTATCTGAGGAGTACTGCACCACTTCTTCTGGGTACAAGCACACCACACACACAAATACCGCACACACATTGAAATGTTTCATTAATCATGTCGTGTTTAACTTGCTGCAGTAAAATATTCAAATCCAATATATTTCTAGTCCTAAACAACAAATCTGAAACCATTTAATTTGTTTCCTGTGCCAGAGGACATTTTGAGTGCTTTGAAAGGCATCATTGGAAGGAGACACTCATCCATATTTCACAGCAAACAGCTTAAACACACTCTGCCTGCTACATCTGTCCTGCTAGCACTTCTTTCATCACAGGTAACAAGGACCAAAGGCAGCGTTCTTCGTTCTGCATTTTATTAGTCAGTGATTAATTCTCCTACTTGTCCAGTTCAGTAGTTTTGATATTCCAAAAATGCAAAAACAGTTATACCTTCTGCTATGTATTCACCCTTGACCAAATTTGTGTAAATTCTGTTTACCACCTGCCCTATCACAGAACTTCAGATCACAAATCGTAACAGAGGAGTTTCTGACGCAGATTGGATCATTGCTGGTACGCAAGTGTCATGTTTTGATGAGTTTTTTCATGTTTGCAAGACAGATGTAATATTTATTTAAAAATAAAAGGTAGAAACTTTGTATATCTAATATATTCTGTCATCTCTTTGCTCCAGGACAGTATCACCCACATTGAGTCAACTCATACCAGTTTGGTCAGTAAGATGAGTAAGTTAATAATCATATGTAACCTATTTACTTTCAAATTCATATCGTCTTTTATATGATAAAATGTTGGTAGAGTTTACTTTGCATTAACTTTCCATTACCCTCTTTTACTTTTCAACCTTTTCAATGTGCATTTTCTCTTGTCCTCCTGTACAATCAAGAATGAACTCTAGTTCCCTCTAAAAAAAAAAAAAAAAAATTACATTGAAATGAAACAAACAAACACAACAAACTGTATACATGCTGAAAATGTTAAAGGAAGACAATGCAAATATCTAAATTCAAAGTTTTTGGGGCAGCATGATGAGATAGTTGTTAACATGGATGGATGGATGGATGGATGGATGGATGAATGGATGATGGATGGATGGATGGATGGATGGATGGATGGATGGATGGATGGATGGAAGGAAGCAAATTATTGATGGCTTGGGCATTTTTTTTAACTGTATTGAATAGAGTACACACAAAGTTGAATCATCAAAAGTGCATTTATTTGAAGCCAGTGGTTCCGATTTGTCTTTAAATCAGTCTAGTAATTATGAAATGATTAATTTAATTGCATATTCCTTTCAAATGCACTTAGACATCAAAATATTTTCAGCAAGGACATCGCTGCACACATGGAAAGTTTACTGCTTATTGCTTAAAATGAAACATAAAAAGTTAGCATAAATGCAATGCATTTGACTGTGTACCTTTTTTTTTTAAATTTAATTGGTTTATGACACAAACATCAATCTGCAAATGTAAGAAAAAATAAGGTATTGATTTCAGGCTACCGATTGGAGCATCTAATGTGATGAAACCCGTGAAAGATATAATAGATACCGGTATTTTAATTAATCTCATGTATTTACAGTATCTCCTGTCACTGCATCTTAACAAATAGAAAATTGCAATGAATTGAGATGACTGACATTCATTTGTTCTGCTAGGTGCAACAATGTGTGACGAGTGGATTAGGACCATCCTGTCCATTGTGGAGGTCCTGAGCCAACACCATGTTCTCATTAGTCCATATCGGAGTGTTGTGAGTATTCATGACATTAATACAGCCTTGAAACTTGTACAGTAGGGACTGTTATTTGTGTAACATTTCATTTTAAAACAAAAAACAACAACATAGTATCTATAAATAAGCATACCCCGTGATGGGACTTAGCAGGCAAAGTTTTTCTGGGTATTAGTTTCACTGTTTGTCTTTCTGCCCGATAAACCTGTCTGTTGATGCTCAGAGGACAGAGCTGTAATAAGGCAAGACATCATCTATTGAACCCACTGATATTCATTAGAAATGTGTGTGCTTTTCTCTGTGTGTAGTTGTGTGTGTTTGCGTGGACGTGCATGTGATGGGACAGTCAGATTGCGTTTAATGACTATTGACAAATGGAAGTGAAGAGCTGCAGGAAGCAGACAGGATTGAAGGAGAGAAATGAGATGAAGAATAATAGAAAGAGGCAAAGATGGTGATGGTCAATAGCTCAGGAAGACATTTTAATTACCACCAGCCAACTCACATGGAGTTTTATTAGACTCCAAGGACATTTACTGCTTTTCAGGGCTACAGATTATGCCAATTTACTTTTTCGATCTTTTTTTTTTTCATTGTTTGTGAGCTCTATTGAGATGAGGGGAATCAGTCATTTTGGTCTCGGAAACCTCATTTTAGGCAAATCTTCTTGTTATAAGTCAGTGCCTCTCAAATAGTGGGGCGGGCCCCCCCAGGGGGGCACGAGGCTTTGTCAAGGGTGGCATGTTTGACCTCGGGGAACATGCTTTTTTATTTTTATTTTATTTTTATTTTTTAGAATAAAGTGCAATTGCACCTCCACTACATCAGGGGGCAGTGGCGCGCTCATTGGCAGAGTGTGTGCAGGGAGAATTCGCTCAGTGGTGCAGGGGTTTTGTTTGCACTGAGCATGCGCGCTTTACACACAGCACAGAGTATGAGTATGTAGTGTAGGCACAAAGTGTAGCAGACCCTCAAGTGACACCATGAAAACATATTTAACTTGGATGACAAGACAGGCGTAAAGAGACAGAGATAAAAGGACAAACGAAAGTCGCCCGAAAGCTAAGACGAGGAATATGACGAAGTGTATGGTGGGCTGGTAGTGGAGGTGTTGGGGGGCAAGATGTTTTCTTCTTCCTAGGGGGGGCATGACAGAAAATAATTGAGAAGCACTGTTATAAGTACACATTTAAAGTAATTGACCAATAACAGAGGATGATACACTGAATCTACAAAGGCATTTACCCACGTGACAAGTAAACAAAAAGAGGGTTAAGATGTCTTTATTTATTCATTGCTCCAAGTTGGGGTGGCACGGTGATCGAGTGGTTAGCACGTCCGCCTCCCAGTTCTGAGGACTCCGGTTCGAGTCCAGGCTCTGGCCTTCCTGGGTGGAGTTTGCATGTTCTCCCCGTGTCCGCGTGGGTCTTCTCCGGGTACTCCGGTCTCCTCCCACATTCCAAAGACATGCACAGCAGGTTAATTGGGCGCTCCAAATTGTCCCTAGGTGTGCTTGTGTGCGTGGACGGTTGTTCGTCCCTGTGTGCCCTGCGATTGGCTGTTGACCAGTCCAGGGTGTCCCCCGCCTACTGCCCAGAGCCAGCTGATAGGCGCCAGCACCCCCCGTGACCCTTGTGAGGAATAAGCGGTCAAGAAAATGGATGGATGGATGCTCCAAGTTGTATTTTTTAATGACAGTCACCCATGAATTAAAATAAATAAATAATTCTGAAAATGTCCATTGCTTACAACTGATAATTGCTAATACAACAGGTTATTTTTCTGCCTGTTTATACTGGGTCAGAAGCTGTCATAACAAACCATGTTGGATTGGTATCTGATCCACATTAAACATTTATTGAACACATTTGCCAATCCCAATTAGCATAGTTAGAAACCCTCTCCCATTGTATTCCTTTGTGTCCAGGATAACTTTAAGTGCATTTAACTATTAACTCATTTGCTCCCAAAAACATATAAAAACGTTCTATTTTAAATCCTGCCATGCTCCCATTTTTTTAAAATGTTTTTCAATGTAGATCAGGGGTCTCCAAGTTGGGTCCTCGAGAGCCCCTATCCAGCCTGTTTTCCATGTTTCTCTCCACTAACACACCTGATTCATGATCGGGATCATTATCAGGCTTCTGCAAAGCTTGCTGATTAGCTGATCATTCGATTCAGCTGTGCTGAAGGACGAAGACATGGAAAACAGGCTGGATAGGGGTTCTCGAGGACCCAACTTGGAGACCCTTGATGTAGAGCATATAGAAGGCTTTGATGCAGCCTCTGAACTGAAGAGAATGCTTGAAGCAATGGTAGTTACTACAAAAACGGCCAGCAGATGGCAGCAGAGTATTCGAGATCAACCAGGGCCATGTTGCAAAAGGCCCTTTCCCCCACTGTTTTAAACTGATTTGGGAATAATGATGAAACTTAGCTATATTCTAATGCTAATTGTTGCAAAACGGAAGCAGAAATATACTTTTTTTTTTTCCCCTGATGAAAGAAGACACTAATCTTTCTTTTGGTAGGTTCCATGTTTTTATAGCGATAGAACACAATATTCTGTGGGCTTGCAAAATTCAGTTATATGCCTGGGAGTGAATGAGTTACGATAGTAGGTTATAACCATGACCAATATTATAGCTTTGGTAGACATCATGATTGTATGTCCCTTGTTGACAGCGTGTAACCTTCTTTAATATGGATCCTTGTTGGTGGAACTTGAATTGTTTGTTGTCAAGTGAATGTCAAGGACACCCCAACACTCAGATGTGATTTTGTGTCTCCCAAAGGTTGCCTGTTTTATCATGCGTCCTCTGACAACACTGGTTTTCAGCAGAAACAGTAAGAGATTTGATTGATTTTTTTTTCTTCTTCTGAACAGCTCACTGTCTTATAACAAGTCAAGTGCAACATATTGTAGGGAGTTAAGCCCCTCCAAACATGTAGGGAAAAACAGAAAAACATCAGACCAAAAAAAAAAAACCCAAAAAAACATACAACTCTTTTGCTCATGGTTTCCACTCTGTTATCGTCTGTTGGTCAGATTTCCCCCAATTTGCAATTATTGTGTAATTATAAGCTATTTGGTGTTATGGTGTGCAAATATATGCGTGGTGTAGCATGCATAATGTGGTTTCATATTCAGTGGTCTTAATTAACTGTTTGATGTCCTGAGGAGTTTTGCATTTTGGTATAATTATTGTATTTTGCTTTTAAATATTCCGTTAATTAAAATCATATATTATTGTCACTGTACAGTTAAAAAAGGACATGAAGTATGTTATGTCAGTGTTTTAAATGTCTTCTTTTATATTCTTTTTGTTTCTTTAATGGTTTTTTAGTGGAGTGGTCTGCGTTTGTGTTGAGGATCCTGTCAGAACTCAGTCTGATTTTGTTCGTCCATGAGGATGATTGCAATGTAAATGCAAAGAAGATAGAAGAGACCAAAAGAAGAAAAGGGGAGACGAAAGATGAAGAAAGTCCTTCCAATCAAATTTCAGCTCTTTTCACTGAAACCCTATTTCCAAGGTTAGTGTGGCTTAGTTTTTTTTTTTTTTTTTTTTTTTTTTTAAATTGTGATTTTCATACTCAAGGGCTTGTCCGACATTCGTTAAATATAATTGGCTTTACGGAAATTGCAGACACAAAGCTGATCAAAAGACAAAATCAAGCCAATTAATGCTTGTGTTAAAGAGCACAGGCCCTATTTTTATAGACAGGCGCCCGTGTGCTCAGTGTAAAAGCTGCCGCATCTTCATCTTCGTTTTTTGTGTTTTGTGTGAATTTGGCAGTTTGTATTGCGAGGCTCTGGGTGTTCCGGTGAACCAAGGGCATTTTTATATTACACACCGCCTGCACACCTGACAATTAGTGACATAGTGACAGGTGGCCTGTTTTGGTAGACAGGTACACATGTGCTCAGCATAAAAGTGCACACATTGCATTTTTGTGCCAGAGCAAGTCAAATATAACATTTTTGTGAATTTCATACACCTCGCTGCGCCTTACTAGGCATTCCGGCGGACCTGCCAATTACGGCTGAATGTTTTCTATTATCTGGCAATTTGGTGACACAAAGTAGACTAGACTTTAGATTAGCTCGGTGGTGGTCTACGTTGTGGCACAGGTGGTGGAATGTGATTTTTGTGGTTTGACATGTTGTATAAACATGTATAAAAATGTATGTGTATGTTTACATGTTTATGTATAAACATGTTTATGTATAAACATGTTTATTTATAAACATGTTTATGTATAAACATAAACATGAACATAGCCTGAGACAAAATTGGCAATGTGTGGATTTAATTTTTTAGATTATTAAGGTTGTGTCATTATATAATTATACCTGTCAAGGCCTTGCTAGTCGAAGGGCTAGCTTATCCAAGCAGCTAATCATTCATAAACAAACTCCACGGAGTCCAGGTGCGCAGTTTTCTATTTATGTTGTGAAACAGCAACAAGAAACATACATTTGACATTTGCAATACATACTCATAAATAATTATAGGACAACAAATGTAATTAGCATATGCTAACAATTAGTGATCACGATTTGCATTAGCATTTTTAAATTGACAAACATCTACAATTTGGCACACATCTAAGTATTGCATGCTTAGTATGCAAAGTTTCTTTTAAATCACTTACAGACGATCCTTGAACAAAGAACTGCAAAAAGGGAAGAGTGGAGTTGTTCGCTAGTTTCATTGAGATCAATTACTTCCATTTTCTGACTACTTCTTCTATTTCCACATACGCAAATAACATTAACCACTAGGTGGTGCAACGACACAACTTAACCACCGGGTGGTGCACTAACACAATTAACAAACTGAAACGGTAAACATAACAATACGTATTATAATTCCTTTCTGTGTTTCGGTTTTTGGTATTGGGTTCCTTTTTGGATTTGGCCAAGAACTTTCACTTTGGTGCATTTCTAGTTGTAGGGATTGTGCTGTGTGTACAGTATACGCCAAGTGTCCTGTGCTTTTGGTGTTTTATGGAGTGTGTATTATTTTGTTATGAATCTGTAAATCCTATTTATTTATCTATGTATTTATATTAGTGCTGTTAAAGTTCAAGCGTTAACTAATTAATTAATCACAAAAATTATCGCATTAATCATTGTATTACCACAGATTAATCACACTATTAATTTTGACCACAGATGATCCTTTTTAGCTCACAGCGGATGGTAGCTGTTGGAGTTTCAGCAATAAACATAACTACATGCATTAAAGTCAAGCATTTAATAAATGTTGACATATGCCGTAGGTCATTTATTCCCATTTTAAATTATGCAAATAATTAATTGATTAGAAAAAGCAGGATTAGCGTGTGCAGTGGATATAAATTTTTGAAGAGGTCCTTGTAACATTAAATGTCGAAAAAATTAACACATAACAGGTGCGCTTCAAATTTAGCGTGCAAAATATGCTGGGAAAAAGCCTTTTTAAGTCAGTGATTAATCGTGATTAATCAAAATTCTAAGATGTGATTAATCTGATTAAAACATTTAGTTTGACAGCTCTAATTTATATATATATATTCTCTCACCTACTTGTATACAAAAAAAATACTTGTTTACTCACTTAAAATGTTTGCTTTGTTCTTGTTTTTACATTATTCTTTACTGCACAACTGATTTTTGTTTCATGTACAGCACTTTGTATACAGCAATGCCTGTTTTAAAGCGCTTTATAAATAAAATTGAGTTGAGTCGAGTTGTAGCATAAATTGATGTTCGGAATGACATGAAGTTAAACGTTTAAATGATTCTGTGTTTTTCTGTCCAGGTATGAATCTCTTCTACGAGCCGCTGAGCCCATCTCACTCTATGCTGTCAAACTTCTGGTATCCATGACTGAACACAGCTCTCAGATGTGCAGGTACAGTTCAAACACAAACATCTTTCATCATTGTACATACCAGTGTAGTTTGCCAGGTACCAGGAATACCATATGTTTATTGTAAGAGTTTAACAAGTAGAAATTAATATTTGTCAAGACAAAGGGCCACTTGGCAACCATGTGATGATGATAACAATAAGAGTAATGCCTGAAGGCATTTACTGCGAGTTATCAAGAGTATGCTCCTACCTTATTAAATATGGTAGAAAATAATATCTGCACTTTCTAATGAGTATTGGAGCATAAAAGCTTTGGAGCCATTAAGACTTCCTTTTTTTTTTTTTTTTTTTTTTTTTTTTTTTTTTACCAAATACCAAATACAGAAGCAGCGAAAACAGAAGTTGTAACGATGTGATGGCTCTCGTTAACAGGCAGAATCTTGGCAGGATTAAGTTGCCAAATTAAGATTAAAATATTCTATGTACATAGACCATATTTGTTTAAATCTTGATACTTGATTTTTATTTAAGGCAGAGATTTTTTCCATTGAGATATAATTTATTAGTAAGTTTAACCAGTGGTCGATATTCAGAGATTGTTTATTTTTCCAATTGACAAGGATTATTTTTTTAGCAATAGTAAGGGCTATAAATATAGATTGGGATTGTTTACATGGTAGCTCAGTTATTGTTAAGTCACCTAGTAAACACAATCTTGGAGATAAAGGAAGCCTACAGTTTAATATATCAGCGAGCTTTTCCAAGATTTTAGTCCAGAAATGCATCACTGGAGTACATGACCATAAAGCATGAAGATAAGTATCGGCAGTGTTTTGTGAGCACTGGAGACAAATGTCGGAGTCAGAGAGTCCCATTTTTTTCATCATATATTGTGTAATATATGTTCTATGAAGTATCTTATATTGGATAAGTTGCAAATTTGTCTGTTTGGTCATTTTAAATACATTTTCACAGATTTGGGTCCAAAAGTCTGGTTCCGGAACTATAGACAAGTCTTTTTCCCATTTTAAAGTCGGTAAATACGTTTTATTTGTGTATAAAAATAACTTATATATTTTTGATATTTTCTTTATTGTTGTTGGAGAAAGCTTTATAATATATTTAGCTAAGACAGGCAGTTGGAGCGTATCCTGAAGTGTTGGGATTTGTTTCTTAACCATACTTTTAACTTGCAGATAATGTAAGAAATTTCCATTTTTTATTTCATATTTCTGGACCAAGTTTGTATACGATATAAACTTATTATCTGAGAAAAGATGATGAAGGTGTGTAATT
This sequence comes from Festucalex cinctus, assembly GCF_051991245.1. NCBI lineage: Eukaryota > Metazoa > Chordata > Actinopteri > Syngnathiformes > Syngnathidae > Festucalex > Festucalex cinctus. Next base: position 24,719,661 of record NC_135417.1, read on the forward strand.
CCTTTCTGCTCCCATAAGCTTAAATGTAACGACTGATTATTAAGTTGAAAGTCGGGGTTATGCCAAATGGGAGAGAGCCCACAGGGCGCCAATTGGGAATTTGTAATTTCTAATGCCTTCCACCAGGCAGTCAGGGTGGCGGCTATCATTGGGTTTTTAAAACAATTATGTCGTTTTATTAATTTTGTAATAAAGAGTAAATCTAACAGTCTAAGATTATTACAATCCTTCTGCTCCAATTCCAACCAACAGTTAGTATCTCTGTTGGGTTGTGTCCATAGCACAAGATATTGTAGTTGATTAGCTATATAATAGTACATAAAGATTGGTGCCTCTAAACCTCCTTTAGATTTACTTTCCTGAAGAGTAGATAGACTAATTTTGGCTTTTTTTTTTATTCCAATAGAATTTTATGATAGCAGAGTCCAGAGATTGGAACCAGTTAGACGTAGGTTTAAATGGAATCATTGAAAATAAATAATTAATCTTTGGTAAAACTTTCATTTTTATAGTAGCTATCCGTCCTATTAAAGAGATCGGAAGATTATTCCAGCGCTCCAGATCACTACGGATACTATCCAATAATGGTAAAAAATTTAAAGAAGTTAATTCAGTTAACTTTGGTGAAATTTTAACACCTAAGTATTTTAAATTACCTGTAGGAAAGGAGTAGTGTGGATCCTGACTTGTAGGATTCCATGAATTTTCTGTAATAGGTAATAATGTTGATTTTGTCCAATTAATAGAGTAATCTGATAAGTGAGAGAATTTAGTTATTAAGTTAAATGCTTCCCCTAGCGAGATAGCAGGTTCTTCTAAATAGAGTAGTATATCATCGGCATATAGATTCATTTTATGTTCTATTGTCCCGGAGTGGATTCCTTGGATCCGTCTATTCTGACGTATAGCTAATGCAAGCGGCTCAATAAATATAGCAAATAATAAAGGAGACATTGGGCACCCTTGTCTTGTTCCCCTTTGTAGAGTAAAACTCTGTGATGTAATCCCATTGGTAGTAACTGTAGCTTTAGGAGAATCATATAATATTGAGACCCATTGAATGAATGACTCCCCGAAGCCAAATTTATTTAAGACAGCAAAGAGGAAGGACCAGTTAACTTTATCGAAGGCTTTTTCTGCATCCAGCGAAATAACAACTGCCTTTTTATCATACCGCTGTGACATACTAATCAAGTTAAAGAGCCTCCTAATATTATTAGTAGAATGACGACCTTTAATAAAACCTGTTTGATCGCTATGAATAATTGTCAGGACTTACTAATTACTGTCTCTAGTCGAGATGCCAAGGCCTTAGCGATAATTTTAATATCGGTATTAATTAGTGATATCGGTCGGTAACTTGACGGGAGGGTGGGGTCTTTTTCTGGCTTTAATAAAAGTTTAATTGCTGCTATATTCATATCTTGACGTATATCACCCTTACTTTTAATTTCAGTTACTACTCTTAGAAATAATGGAGCAAACATTAACCAGAAATGTTTAAAAAATATAGCCGGATAGCCATTAAGACTTCCTGGAAATTGTGGAAAGGCAGGATATGTAAGATGACGACCAACTTTATCCTTTTTTTAAGTTCTACCTTTTGGTGTCCCTCTATGGAGAGAAATTTGTGTCTTTATTTTCAATCAAACAAAAAAGGAATTTGCAATCAAAAAAAAATTTCAATCAAACAAAAAGGGGATTTGCAATCAAAAAAAAAATTCAATCAAACAAAAAGGGGATTTGCAACCTCAAATAAATTTTAATCAAACAAAAAAGGGTTTTCATATAAAATAAAAATTTGCAAACAAAAAAAACCATTTCAAACATGGATTTGTATTTTAATAAAATCTTTTGCAAGCATTTTTTTCGTTTTCGTTTTGAAATTCGATTCCCAGCCCTGCCTGTATGTGAAACAAATGCAAAGGTTTCTTTATGAGTATAAAAAAAAAACAACAAAACTTCATCCTAACAGCTATCCCAAATTAGCCGTATATTTGTGTTTTGACTGCCAACAACATAGCTTCATGACTGACTCATGTATCGGACCATCAGTTACCTAGCTAGCTAACATGGCTAAGCAATGCTGAGTGAGTGATTACGTTAATTGTAATGGTTAGAACAAATCACCGGATAAACGATAGATCAAGGGTTGCTTTTAGATAAATGTCAGATAAACAAAACGGAAAACTAGAAGTGGGGGGGGGGGGGGTGTCATATTTACCTCGATGCTGGCGGCGACTGGACAAAATGAACCAGGAAATAGTCAGACGAACATTGTCACACCCCCATTCCTATCTGACCAATGAAAGTTGTCGCAGCGGCTTCCAAGCTGACCAATGACAAGGCTTCTATCATCGGTTGAACGGAGGACCCCGCCCACACAACACAGAAAAAGATTCGCAACCAAAAAACAGGTTTCAATCAAAAAACAGATCCGCAACCAAAAAACAGATTCGCAACCAAAAAACAGATTCGCAAACAAAACGAAAAAAATACTTGCAAAAGATTTTATTAAAATACAAATCCATGTTTGAAATGTTTTTTTTTGTTTTTATTTTATATAAAAACCCTTTTTTGTTTGATTAAAATTTATTTGAGGTTGCAAATCCCCTTTTTGTTTGATTGAATTTTTTTTTTTGATTGCAAATCCCCTTTTTGTTTGATTGAAATTTTTTTTTGATTGCAAATTCCTTTTTTGTTTGATTGAAAATAAAGACACAAATTTCTCTCCATATCCCTCCATCCATTCGTGCATCCATCCCTCCATGTGTCCTTCCATTTTGTCATTCTGTCCTTTGATCTTAATAAAAGTACTATTGACTGGAATGTAATTTATGTCTAGAAAATTGAATACATATTTGCTTGTACTGATTGCTCATTTATATTTGACTGTGTTCATTGTGTCCCCCTTTAAACTTGTATGACAAAATATGGTAACCAAGAGCAGTACTGTAAGTTTTAAATGCAATTTTTATGTAGGATGGGCAGGTGCATTCCAAGCAATCGAAACCAGTTTCATCTAACATAACATGGCTGTGATGCTTTTGCTGGCTTCCAAATTTATTGGAGCGATTGATTTATTTCTATAATTCAGTAATATGGTTGTTTGCCGGGCGGCACGGTAGTCGAGTGGTTAGCACGTCCGCTTCCCAGTTCTGAGGTCTCCGGTTCGAGTCCAGGCTCGGACCTTCCTGGGTGGAGTTTGCATGTTCTCCCCGTGCCCGCGTTGGTCTTCTCCGGGTACTCCGGTCTCCTCCCACATTCCAAAGACATGCATGGCAGGTTAATTGGGCGCTCCAAATTGTCCCTAGGTGTGCGTGTGAGTGTGGATGGTTGTTCGTCTCTGTGTGCCCTGCGATTGGTTGGCAACCAGTCCAGGGTGTCCCCCGCCTACTGCCCAGAGCCAGCTGAGATAGGCGCCAGCAGCCCCCGCAACCCTTGTGAGGAATAAGCGGTCAAGAAAATGGATGGAAGGGTTGTTTGCCTCCTCCACTTACACTTCAAATTCCATCACTTCAGACTTCATTTCGCGCTTGTGCTGCTCCCCCAAATGTTCCATGGTGAAAACTAGGGGTGATCGATACCACTTTTTTTCATACCGGTACCAGTATAATACAATACAGATACCATGAATACATGTCGCTGATACATAAAATTTCCCCGCAAAACCCTCTTTTAAATATGTCACTTTTACTCCTGTTGTCAACGTTCCCAACCTAGAGATTGTTTGGGGGCTTTCTTGACAGTTCTCGTGTCTGTCAGAAGGTGCAGCTATTTTCCGTGATTCAAACTAGAACACAAGTGGCTTCTGTCTTTGTCAGGACATTCCAGAAGGTTGACTTACTGTGGCCATTTTTTGTGCAACTGAGTCTTGATCCACTTGACTTTCTTCTCTTCCAAGCCATATGAGCGAGATGCAGGAAAACGATCAGGATTCAGTGACAAAAAAAATAAGACATACGGACATACTGTAGATGTAGACAAATGTGAAGACTGAGGAATAAGCTGACAAGGTTTGTATGAACAGGTGCACAAACACACTCTTGTGTCTGAAGAATTGACGTACACTGGTACGGATGGATGTGCTTTGCTGTTTCTTTGTGTGAGTTTCCGCCTGTCTCAATTTGTTGTGTGCAGCTTGTTGCCGCCTCTGCCTCAAAAATAGATTGGGCTTGTATTTTTAGCAGAATATAGAGTCACTTCTGGGCCACTTCTGAAATGTGCTGCTGTGCTGTACCTGGTGGATTTGCAATGATTATCCAAAGTGGCCATGATGGGTCTCATCAAAAGCCCTTCCTAATAAAATGGCTCACATGGAGGAAATGTTACAGCTTGTCGTCGTTTTTATCTGTTGATGGCATCGATGATTGTCAACATTATAATTTGTCCTCTCCTTGCTTGTATCCACATATTTATTTTAAGTTGCACCTCTTATCACGAATAGCCCACTCTCATCCCTTATCCATCCCTCTTTCCCAGCAAGTGCTCAATATGCCAAATACTTTTCTTATCAGTAATAGTACGCACTTTTGTCTCCATCCAACTCTTCATCCGACTCTCCTCATCAACTCTTTCCTTGACACGAGTAGAGTGACGTGAACTTCGCAAATTGGTGTCAGCACTCTCCCATCTGCGTCTGTTTTCCTCTTGCTCGTTTTTGTCGGAAATTATTAACAATATTTAACATTTTCCCCCTTCTCACTTGTTCTCTGTCTCTCGTCAGCTCTAATTTATTAACACGAGCCCACACATCACTCCTTCTCCGTGCCCTCTCTCTGCAACTCTCCCTCCATCTCTCTGGTTATACAATCAGAAATTAAATTGCCTGGACCTTGGTTAGATAAGTGTGGCTATGAAGCCAGCCAAGTGGTAATTAGATGGTAAATTGGGGACATTAACGTTAGGAAGGCTGCCTGCTGTCTCTCTCCGCATTATCACAGCCCAGACACACCTTCAAACAATTACATTTACTATGACCTTTAGCCAAAGAACCACATGCTGTGTGTGTGCGCGTGTATGTGTGTGTACATTTAATGCCCTTATCTGCCACGTGTGAGTGCATCTTGCCACACAGAAAAGCATGACTGCCAAACTAGGTTGTCACTTTTATAGCTTAACTGAATTTTTACAGTTTTCAAATAGGATTTTCAAATATGATAATTTTTAAGTGCCAGCAAACCAATCAATGTACTGTAACAACTGGCTATGGTTTGGTATGTTGTCGAAGGTACTGAGAGTTTTTGTTTTTTTTTGGTTAGTGTTTATAGTTAATTTAGTCACATCAAAGGAACAAAATTCTAGACACTTTTCAGTGTGATTCAGTTCACCATAAATTGCAATCAATATTACAGGTCCAACGGCGGCATAGTTGCCTCCCAGTACTGAGGACGCAGGTTCGAGTCCAGGCTTCGGCCTCCCTGGGTGGAGTTTGCATGTTCTTCCCGTGCCCGCGTGGGTCTTCTCCGGGTACTCCTCCCACATTCCAAAGACATGCATGGCAGGTTAATTGGTTGCTCTGAATTGTCCCTAGGTGTGATTGTGAGTGTAGATGGTTGTTTGTCTCCATTTGCCCTGCGATTGTCTGACAACCAGTTCAGGGTGTACCCCGCCTACTGCCCGACGCCAGCTGGGATAGGCTCCAACACCCCCCGCGACCCTTGTGAGGAGTAAGCAGTCAAGAAAATGGATGGATGGATGGATGGATGGATGGATGGATGGATGGATGGATGGATGGATGGATGGATGGATGGATGGATGGATTGATTGATTGATTACAGGTCCAAAAGAGGCAATAGACAAAGGTATTAACTTGAATTTAATACCTAGCCTACAGTTAAATTTGCAACAAAAAATATATACTCAAGAAAGTACAGAGTACTGAAAAAACTACTGAAGTACAGTAACAGAGTATTTGTACTTCATTACTTCCGATCTCCAACTCCAGCTCATTTTATTTAGCTCCATTATTCCTTCCTGACATGTTAAAATTTTAAATTTATTATCATACAGGAACACACAAACATTCAGTGTTATCCACTTTTGTGTGCATGTGTGTGTATGAGGGTGCACACATTCCAAACACAGGGTAATTGATTTTTAATGAGAAAGTAAATCAGAAACATTTTTAATAAAACCAACCATATCTTTCGCTGTCTTTTGTGTTTCAGCTTTTGTACTTTTTTGCTAATTTATTAGCATGTCTTTCTTTTCATTGTCTACATCTTTTGCCGGCGCACTGGTAGGTCTGGTTGACTGGCGACATGCAGGAGGGCTCTCATTAATTTAACTAACAGTTCACAGCCTGATATACATGGTTACACTCTGAATTCTCAGAAAAACAAGCAGAATTTGGGGAAAGAGAAGCTGATTTGTGTAAGGAGATGTGACATTGAACAGGCGTTGAGGAACTAAGTATACAAAAAAAAAATAAAAAATAAGGACATGTGGTCAAGGAGCTGATTGGATGACATATGACCAAATACTGATGAGGCCAACAACTGCAACTTAGGGAGTGATGGACTACTAGCTAAGAAAAGGAGCAACATCAAAAGAAAGAAAAACCATAATGTCCTGAACCTTACTGGAAATATGTGTGCATGCATGATTAGAATTTATTTCAATATATATCATATCATTTCTCTTTCTCAGGTTGATCAATAACAGTAGAGTCCTTCCAGCAGTCTTTCACCTCATTATGGTAAGAAACGAGTAGCTTTAGTAGCAGTAGTAGTCGTAGTAGTAGTAGTAGTAGTTTTCATTTATTTATATTGTCAATCACTTGTTCATCAATCCATTTTTGTAAATACTAAATGAAATTGCACATCATATACAAACCCAATTCCAATGAAGTTGGGATGTTGTGTTAAACATAAACAGAATACAATGATTTGCAAATCATGTTCAGCCTGTATTTAATTTGATACACTACAAAGACAACATTTTTAATATTAAAACTAGACTTTGTTTTCTGCAACTAATCAATAATAATTAAAATAATCATCATCATCATCATAATCATAATGCATCAGGTTAATATAGCGCTTTTCTCGACACTCAAAGATGCTTTACAATGGATACGTGATTCATGCACTCATGCATTCACACTCTGGTGGCGGTAAACTACATAAGTAGCCACAGCTGCCCTGGGGTAGACTGAAGGAAGTATGGCTGCCAGTGTGCGCCTACGGTTCTTTCGACCACCACCAAACATTCGCACCAGTCATACAGTAGTGTGAGTGGCACTTGAGACAATGTGTATGAAGTGTCTTGCCCAAGGACACAACGACATGTGAATTGGAGAGAGCGGGAATTGGAAAGCAGACCTTCCGGTTACTGGTCGACCGGCTCTACCGCCTTAGCAATGGCTTAGAATTTTATGGCTGCACAAATGGCAGAAAGAGAAAATTGTACCTGGCCCCCATCTTTGCTTGTGAATGAGCAATTCAGGGAAGCTCCTTTCATACCCAATCATGGCACCCATTTGTTCACAATTAGCCTGTTCACCTGTGGGATGTTCCAAACAGGTGTTTGATGAGCATTCCTCAACTTTCTTAGTTCCAGCTTTGTAAGGACGCAGCCATAAAATTCAAAGTTAATGAGCATTTGCTAAAAGCAATAGTGTAACACTTTAAACATGAAATATCTAGTTGTCTTTTTAGTGTATTCAATTAAATATAGGTTGAACAGATTTGCTAATCGTTGGTATTCTGTTTTAAGACAACGTCCCAACTTCATTGGAATTGAATTTGTACATTGCCTTGGAATTTTAATTTAGTAGCTAATCAGTTAATCAAACATGGTCTTAGAGTCAAAGTGCACCATGGGAATGTCCAGCCATCATACCGCTCAGGAAGGAGATGGGTTCTGTGTCCCAGAGATGAACGCACTTTGGTCCGAAATGTGCATATCAAACCAAGAACAAAAGCTAAAGACCTTGTGAAGATGGTGGCTAAAGCTGTAAATAGTGTGTCATTATCACTGTACTGATAAGGGCTGAAAGGCCACTCTCCAAGGAAGAGGCCATTACTCAAAAGAAACAGTAAAACGCCTGCAAATGGAAACAGGGACAATACCTTTATTTTTGGAGACGTGTCCCGTGGTCTGACAAAAATACAGTTGAACTGTTGAGCCATAATGAACATCCTTATGTTTACATGAAAAGGAAGAAGCTTGCAAGCCTGAGAACACCATCCAAACTGTGAAATATAATGGTTTTGCTGCAGGAGGTCTGCTGCAGTTCACAAAATACATAACATATAAGGAAATTATGAGGAAACTGAAGCTATATCTCAAGACAACAGCCAGGAAGTTAAAGATTGGGTGCAAATGGATCTTCCAATGGACAATAAAAACATACAAAGCATACTGCCAAACTGGTTACAAAGTGGCTTAAGGATAGTAAAACCAATGTTTTGGAATGGTCGTAATAGAGCCCTGATCACAATCCTAATGAAAATTTATTGGCTGACGTGAAAAGGCTTGTGTGAGCAAGACACCGTACAAACTTGGACCAGTTACACCAGTTCTATCAAGAGGAATGGGCCAAAATTCCTGCCAACTATTGTGAGAAGCTTGTGGACGGATTTCCAAAATGTTCAAGTTTACAGTTTGAAGACAGTGGTATCAAATTCAAATAATTTTGGTCATCCTATTTAAACAGGAAAAGGCAGGTCAGACCGTAATAAAAAGTGTATAGTGTATCTCTTTTTCTATAGGCCATAAATAGTAGGGATGTGCCAAAAAATCAATTCATAAAAGAATCGAGATTCTCACTTCTGAATCGAATCGAATCGATATTAACTCTTTGGCCGCCATAAACGTTATATGACGTTTAGTATAATCCTAGGGTATGCCGCCAAAAACTTTATTTGACGTTAACTATGTTTTTTAATGGAAACGGGTGGAGGAAAGCCTTGGGCAGCTGTGCTCCAAATATCAAGCCGATCGGGTTACTATAATGAGTATTCCTGGCCACTAGATGGCTGTGATGAGTCTTTTGGACAAGATTGGGTAGGAGACAACAGTAGAAGGAGAGAGGCTGAGCTAGAGTGTTGAGGGGGAGCGAATGGCTAACTTGGCTAAGAGAGTCAAAAAGGCTACAGATGGCAATCAGCTCACGCTTGATCCTTATTTTCAAAGCTCAAAAGCATCGACCAGTGCTCAAGAGCACAGTGATGACGAGATTAAGTCATAGTTGAAGCGGTGATGCGGCCGTTTCGACCACGTCCTAAGGCCCCACCGGCTAGCGATGCTAATAACGTCCTAAGGCCCCATCGGCTAGCGATGCTAACACCGGAGAAAAGTGGTGCATAACGGAGCGCTTCTGCACAGATGACGTTTCGTCGGACGATGACGACAACTATGGTTCCGATGCAAGACAGTCTTGGACTGTCTTTCGTCCTCCAAAGAACGTGAAGGTAAGCGCTAACATGCTAAGAGATTGCTAGTAAGATTACTTTCCTAACTTTTCGGGCGATCTGCTAGCAGCATGTGTAAATGTGCTGATATACACTAGAACATCTATTACCTATACAAACGTGAATGTATATTTTATAGATCGTGCTCACAGCAACGTCCGACCGCTGGTTCTACGACAAAGAAAGGTAAAAAAAAAAAAAAAAAAGTTTTCAATACACCGCAACAATAAAAGGAAAGTCTTTCGATAGTATTGTAATTGTATATGTTTCTTTCAGCTCCTACCCAAAGTGACCCTTCTCACAGTGAGCAGAACAAAGGTAAAAAGAAAAGATTCTCCACAGCACTAATAAAATATTTGATGGTAAACGTCTTCTATAATTTACAGAATGTGCATCAACCAATACATCCAAGAAAAAAAGGTAAACATATGGACACACACACATTGCATCACACTGCTCTAAAATAATATATGATATTGAAATGTATATTTGCAGATCCCAAAGATTCTGGCTGGCATGAAGTTGATGAAGTTGCCTTGCAGCCAACCATCTTCCCCTTTTCTGCGAAACCAGGACCAAGGGATGCTGCAGCAGAGCTGAATTCCCACCTGCCAGCTGACATCCTGGAGCTCTTCATCACGGATGAACTTCTCCAGCACATCGTTCATCATACCAACCTCCACACAAATCAGTCCATGCAGAAGCACACCGACAAAAACTGTGGTGCAAATCCTGCTGCATCCACCTTGCACGCAAGGGATTGCTCCACAATATACCACACAAAAAGAAAAATTGTGTAGTTGAAACAACCACACAATTGTAAATAGTAACACGTACACACACACCACACATGCGCAGTTGCGCACGTGTAAATAGTTTGCAAAGAGTTTTCCAAATTGTTTGTTCGGATTGCTACTGTTGAATGTAAATAAACTGTTATTTTGCAATCAAAAAACACTTTTTTTTATTGTTGGGGTAGTGTTTTATAGAAGTTTAGGTGTTTGTAGAATCACTCATGCAAAAAAAAAAGTGCCAAATTTACTAGAGTGCATGAAATAACATCGTTTCACAAAAAGCTTGATTTCTCCGTATTTTGGAAGAAAATAGATGATTTGGGTGAAACGAAGCTGTTTTCCATTGTTGATTACTGAAAATCTGAATAAGGTAAACTTTTTTTTTTAGATGAAAGATGAGACTTCAATCTTTTATTTGGTAGTATCCGCGTTTCCATAGTCCTAACACAACATTTTCAGTGGAGCTTGAAAGATCGATAAAATTCTGTAAATCAGCTGGCACTATGGGGTTACCTTTTCCGAAAATGGTTGGCAGTCAAAGAGTTAATATCCAAAAATCGATTTTATTTAAATTAGGAATGAAGAAGAAGGGGAAAAGGCAGTTGTAGCCCACATGCTGTTTTTGTGGAAAAAGGCACTTACAATACAAAATGAATAAATGTTTAAACAAAAAAAAAAAACTTTAATGTCTCTATTTGTCATTTTGTCTTGCAAAGCAGACTCGAGTAGATGTGCATATCTGTAAATTGAAGCAGAAATCATTTGTCAATCAAATAATTTTGAATCGAAAATCGTTTGAATCGAGAATCGAAAATCGATTCTGAATCGAATCGTAGACCCAAAAATTGTAATCGAATCGAATCGTGAGACAGTCAAAGATTCCCAGCCCTAATAAATAGCCTTGCTCCTCCATATCTTTTGGAACTCCTTCACATTGCTCCACCCTCTTGCTCGCTCAGATCTTCATCCTCCCTCCACCTCTCTGTCCCTTCCGTCCATCTGTACACAGTTGGGGACAGAGCCTTCAGCCGCTCTGCCCCCATCTTTAGAATTCACTACCACCTGGCCTCCATAACAGACTCATTAAACCGCTTTAAAACTAGACTCAAAACACACCTATTCCGGACTTCTTATTTGCTTTGCTACCAATATCATTTGCCATTTTAATTGACGTTTTAAGTTCCATTAATTTTAATGTACTGCTTTCTTTCCTTTTAATTAATTATGTTGAACGTTGACCTTGAGTTCCCTGAAAGACGCCTATATTAAATGAAATATGAATTAACATTAATATGTAGTTAGGGATGTGCGATATCGGTGACCAATAATCATCGGCAGTTATTGACCAATTTAACGTCATACAGGTAAACCAGATATAAAGAAATCCTCCGATAATCGACATGCCATGTTCGTCCATCTGATGTGGTTGTGGCTCAAGTTGAGCCCAACTCCTCAACTCCTCTCCTCTCCTATGGTAGTGTCGTATATTTATGACATCATAATGTGTGCGACCTCGTGTTCACAGAAGATGCATGATGGTGACATGGCAGTCGCCAGTGTGGGCTTTCTTTACTGTGTCTGCCCAAAATGTTACCCTTGCAGTTTTTGTTGCATTTTTACAACATGAGTTTTTTTTTTTTTTGATGAGTTACTCGTCTTTGAAGAAGAGATCTCAATAAAAATCAGCTTCATGGAACTTTACACAATGCTTCAATGTATTTTTACATGTTAGTAGGGATGCACGATAATATCGGTGCCTGATAAATCTCTACAATTTGACGTTAAACAGAAAAACCAGATAAAGAAATCAGCCGATAATTATTAGCAATTATCAACCAATTTGACGTCAAGCAGATAAACCAGATAGACAATCCGCCGATAATAGACATGCCACATTGGTCCATCTGGTGTGGTTTTGGCTCAAGTTGAGCCCAGTGATGTCATAATACATAATAATTTAATCGAGACATTATAAGTCCACTGATTGATTGGCTGCTGCAAAGAAGCACGGACTGTCTAGAATTGGGATTGATAATAACGCATTAAATTAATGAACCGTATTTTCGTCTGTCCAAGGTGACCAAGGTGGGGACAGAAAGAGCAGACACAATCGCAAACTAGACCCATAATAAAACATTTTTACTGTAAATGAATACATCTCAAACAGTTTACAATGTAGTGAATCTCATTACCTTTCTGTGGCTAGCCAGTCTGCTCTCGATGTTATGCTTCATTTGAGTATACAGTAGATATCCTACTTCTCCTCCTGCTCCTTGTTAACTTCATACTTATATTTATGTAAAGTAGTCTAAGTGGTATCAGCCCTTTCGAGGGCTGCTGTAATTGGCTGGTATATTGAGTCGGAAGGGTTAATAGAGTGGAAATATGGACCCCGTTGTTAGAGCTCACACACACAATGCCCATCGCTTGTGTGTCATCAGCCAAGCACAGCGAGGTTTCCAAGTAAGCTGTTTATTTTATCTGACCTTTCATGCTTTCGTGTGGAGTCTATTTCACCTGTCGTCAAACACACTATAATCTGTTTGCACCAAACCCATACACAGTTCCAGGAAGCAATGGCCAATATATTCACACACACATGCACGTCCACCCCCTCACTAAATAATCAGTGTTCTGCTTGGCTGCCTGCCCTGCTTCCAACTAGCTGATTCAGAATGTTAAACAGTCTTATACAACAGCCTGATTAACTCCTCGCTTGATTGTTTACCCGTCTGAACTGGTCATGTCGGGATCCGTTAGTGTCGGCTGTATGACTCCTGCTTGGATTGATTTCTATTGCCAGAATCACTCTGATCTGGATTGATTGTACCTGTCACTGGTGATCACACCAGCCATGGAGAACGTCGCCTAATTGTGTTTGTCCAGATGATGAAGTAGTTCTGCTGCAGACATGAAAGGACTTCAGGACGCTGAGCAAACTTCACAATTGGTTGCTTGTAGTGCCTGAGGACGCAGAAGTGTGTTTGGAGTGGGCTAATGTGATTGATATCCACTGTGACTCCGATGTTCAGTTTGCAGCTCACACTTTGAGTCTGTGTTCATTTTTTATGATACATACATTCCATGTTAATCCACACCCCATAGGACATGTTACTGACCTCAAGTGTCGAGCCTTGGTTTACGGGCAAATTCTGTTTCTACGGTGGCCGTAAACAAAGGACTCCCTGGACCCCTAACGTTACATTGAAGGTAGTTTTAGGAGTAGCTCAAGGGTTCCCAGTTGAGTTCCCTCTGCTTTGGTTTAAAAGTAGGATTAATTGTTGTAAGGTCCTCAAAGTTTTGTCTAGTGCTTAAGTATACTGGGTCCCTCAAGCTTAGGTGACCCCAAATAAAGTAATTTTAGTGCATACACACTTTTGGTCAGTTATGTCATGACGTGATTCGTGTGATTTTACCTCGCTGGCCTGAATTCAAACTGCATCACAGTCTTTCGTGCTTCAGGACATGTACTTCTGCAACTTGCTTGACTTTTGGGTTCGTGCCAGATATTTCTGTTTTGCCAGATGGTCATTATAACTGTCAGGCGGAACAATCACATTGATTATATGACAATTCATGTCGTGCCCTGGCATGAATGAGGCATTTCGTCTGGTCTCAAAGTGCTCTTCTAACCCCAACAAGCCTGGTTCCTTGGTGAGGTTGACAGTATATTGACAAGACATTAATTCAAGAAGACTCTACCTCAAATATACACAAACTAGTTTGTTGTCCAATTGTGTTTCTTCAAAGTTCAAACAACGCATGTTACTCAGCTGTGATGCATTGCTTTCAATGTTGTTCAAGATTATCCTCCATGGCAAATTAGCCGATAAAGATCAAAACAAATGTGCTTTGTCATTTGTTGTTCTGTCAGGCAAGTGGTTTTAGGTGTGACTTGATGTAATTGTCTTTCGCCTCAGGCTACTGCACATGATAAGCACCAGCCAGGCTTATCGGGCCATACACAGATCATACTGATGCACACAGACCCCGCAGGCAGGACTGGTGTATCTCTCAAAGGATCAAATCCTGAAATGAGGGCAGGAGACGTAAAGTGAATTAGGAGGGACACGACAGAATCGAAGACGAGAGCATTAGCAAGAAGAGAAGGGCAGGACTGAGTGTGTGAGAAGATAAGATTTATGCCAAGCTCAAACTACGCGATTTTTTTGTCTTTCACGACAGTCGCGCTGTCAGATTAGCCGATAATTCGCTTTGTGTCGTGGACCGGACGTGTAGTCGCACTACAAGTGTGAACTTGACAAGATCCCACCCAATCGTCGCATGCTGTGATGCCAAGAGCAGCATGTCCGCACTGGTTGTCATGGTGGTGGGTCAAAAAAAAAGAAAAGAAAAAGAGGCAAAGCAGGACTGTTTGAATGGAGCATGCGACAAGTGTGGCCGTACATGATGAGCGCATTACTCGCGCTCCCTGCTCGGTAGCTGTTTAAAATATGATTTCGTACAATTAGTACAGTGGAACCTCTACTTACGAACGTCTCTTCATACGAAATTTTCGAGTTACGAAACTCCTCAACGGGAAAATATTGCCTTTTGTTACAAAAGAAATTTCTAGATACGAAAGGTAAAAATGCATTACCGAACGCAACATACTTTCGGCTATGGCTATTTCCTACCATAGGTACCTATGAGCGTAAATACTAGATCGGTGTTTGTGCATGTTTCTGGCATCCCATTGGCTAAGAGGAACCTCTACCATAGTTATGAGCGTATACTAGATCGGTGTCTATACACCGTCCTCATCGTTCATCCCGTGGCCCATGAGGTGTTCCCAATAGTTTTTCGTAAATGTATGAACTAACGGCCAACGAATTTGTGCAAAAATTCAAACAATTGGTGATTGATGAAGGCACAGTAAGTTTTTAATTGCGACGAGATGGGCCTTTTTTTTAAAAAAAAGATGCCTCGCCATACCGGAAGTTTCCATGAAGTTTCAGAATTTGTTTAAAAGAATCGCCCAGAAAAAGTGTTCACCAGTCGGGCGTTTGCTCACTAAGGTGATGTTTGCATTGGACATTAACGAAGGATTGTTTTAAAAAAATAAAAAATAAAAAAATACATCCATGGATCAGTTCTTTACAAAACACCAGGCAAAAAAAAAAAAAACACTGCTGAGAGAGGAGAACATGAACCAGAGGGCAAAAAACGATGACGACAGCAGTTAAAAAGGTAAATGACCATCATTTTTATTCTTTACTCTATTCTTTGTTATTTACATTATGCACAACTCTCATTTATTGTGCAATAATCTAATTGTAACATGTATTTGTTACATGTTTTGATGCATTTTTATGCTTTATAAAACATTTATGTGTGAAATTTGGGAGGCTTGGAACGGATTAGGGCATTTACATGGAAAATGCGTCTCTACTTACAAATTTTTCTACTTAAGAACTTTCTTCCAGAACCAATTAATTTCAAAAGTAGAGGTACCACTGTACTGTATTTTCAGTGATTTACATGTGTCGGGGTAATATAGTCTATTTTGTGTATTTTTTTGGATATGACATCGGCTCTTATTATTTTATCAAAAACTGAAATATTAGGCGTATATTGTGTTTGTACATAATTTTCTATCCTGCTTCAATATTTATTCCTATTTGAAATCTTTTAATACGGTCCATAAAATAAAAAAAAATGTGACTTTTGATATTTTTAGAATATTATGGGACGAGTACATAAGTGCACATTTGGTGAAGATTGATCACGGTTTTGGGAGGGAGCAGTCGTGCTCACCGTCTCTATACGCCCCATGAATGGCGATATGATACTTAATGACGCTCGCGACTTTAAAGGAAAATATTTCACTATTGCGCGAGCTCCAAGGGCAGCGGGTTAAACTAAATTTGTGTTGTACCTGTCTGGGCCCGTTCCATGAATTATCCAGGGTAAAAAAAAAAAAAAAGGAGTTTCGCTTCCTCTTGCTATTGGTCAGTGCTGCGGAACCAAAACGACGTAGGTATGTGACATTGTGCGACAAGACGAGCAAAAATTCTGACATGCTCGACTTTCGTCGTGATGGTCGTGAAGCGTCCCAGACACAAGGCGACCAATAGTTGAACGTGTCACACTACACGAGCGACGCTACGTCAGTACCACTCAAAAACGTTTCCAACGTGACCCCCGTCAGGTGACCCCGCTTATGAACGAATGCGTTAGAAATCTGTGCAAGCCCCTCCTTCCCAGGTCCTGCTGCCTATTATAAAACCTGCGTATCTCTATTAGATTGCATTATTATGTAGTGTCATCAGCAGAGGTGGGCATTCCGTCAATATTGACGGAAGGTCTGTCAGTCCTGCAATGACGGATGCCCATTTTGTTGATGATTAACGAGGAACTTAGAAAAACTGACTGAATCAGCATTACAGGAATGGGTTTTGTTTGTTAATGGAATTATCAATAACTGGGTGACGGTCACTGACTGACGAATAATGGAATGGAATAACGATGGACACCTGCTTCTGTAATATCTCTCAAGTGCGTTTACAGCAGACGCTGGTTGGTTATCTCCCCTTATATATTATTACAACTTACAAGCATTAAGCACACAAACAGCTTCTGGAAAAAAAAAAACCAACAACAGCGTCAGACAAACTCCAACAACAAACTCCAATGTAAACCTCAACGCGCCGCTCGCGCTCACCCCTCCCTTCCCGTGAGTCATATGATGCATTTACAAACACTTGGAAATAACAGCAGAACAGAACTTTGTGCTGAAATATATGTGCCACCAGAAACTGAATCTAAATAATTTAGATTTAAATTTGAATCGCCAAACTATTGAATAATTGCATTAAAAACTGTATTTGAATCACTTGAACTGAATTTGTATTGATTATTTTTAATCACTGAATTGAATTTGGTTGACAGACATCCGGGTACTTTAGGAAGCACAATCAATTTCAGATGCACAGATCTCCTATTCGTCCAATCAGCACCTTTGTTTTTGAGCACATGACAAGGAAAAGTGTTTCTTTCTTTAATCTTTGTGGTATAAGTCATCGAGTCAAGGTGCTTCCTCTTTCAAATATAGAAAC
Organism: Festucalex cinctus; assembly: GCF_051991245.1. Lineage (NCBI taxonomy): Eukaryota > Metazoa > Chordata > Actinopteri > Syngnathiformes > Syngnathidae > Festucalex > Festucalex cinctus. The sequence goes on from NC_135417.1 coordinate 24,736,932, forward strand.
GGATAATGTATTTTTATGCAACTTACCACAACGAAGCCAGTCAGTACGTCTCGATTTCTGTTTTTTGGGTTGGGTTGTTTTTTTTTCCAAAACCTAACTTTGTCATGCCCAAAATTAACTCCATGCTCTAGACATTACTACACCTACACCTTGGGGTAGAAACAGCACAATGTACATATCGATTTCTCAGGTTTGCAGTAATTCACAGTAAATATTTTCTCAAACGCATTTCACCACATGAAGAAAATGTAGACATTTTACATTCAATCTTGGAAGCAGGTAGTTGTAGTTAGTAAGTATGAGGCAAGTAATTAAACAATTAAACAGGAATAGCTATTAAATTTGAAGTCCTGTATTGAGTTAGGAGGCTTGAGTTGAGCCCCTGTCAATATGTAAACTTGCCAGCAAGCTGAATTCTCACGGTATTTGTGAATTCACAAACTCCGTAGAATACATCTTGTACCGCTCCCGCTTATTCGGTTGCAGCTGACCTTTTTTAGGTCGGACAAATCAGGTGTTGTTTAGGGCGGGACGAAACCAATAAGCGCCGATGGCGAGGGGGAACAGTGAGAGGCGCTTTATCCATTATTATCTGGTAAAGAGATCCGTGCTTTCCCCCCCTCCCCTTCCCTAAGACGAGACGGTAGATGACATTTTCATCCGTTGCCTTGATTGGTCAAAACCGTGCAAAGATGCCGTATCGTCCAATCAGCTCGAAGTATTGTACATCAAGTCCCGCCTTTCCCAAACAGGTCTGCCAAGTGATTGATAATGTGAAGAACTCCCTCGAGTGAATCACAATTATCAATCTGGCTGGTGAGGTTAGTCAATATGTGTAGTGCGCTGTTTCTAAATCATTGACAGACACTAATATTTCTGAGGAATGACAAATGCAATGTGGTTCGGCTTGAAATGTTTGACGGATTGACAGTGACAAAAGGGTGTCCTGACTGTTGACGACTGCCAAATGACGGACGCTCAAAATTAACCTCTGGTTATCAACTTTATCAAACCAGATAATGTTTTTGCATGTGGGTCTGTGTCCTAGTGTGCAGTGAAAACTGCAGCATAAGAATATATCTATATGGGTAATGCTGTAATGTCCAAGATGATGTAACGTAACACATGTATCATAATTACTTCCCCTCTCTAGGATGAAAGAAATATAACCAGCGGGATGGTTCGGAATGCTGTTGCCTTGCTGTGTAATCTTAGTGAAGATTCAGTTTTGGACATGAAGCCTGAATACCAAGAAGGTAATATACTGTATATGTTAAAAATAATGTAAGATCGACAAAAGATGTGACTTGTCCTCTCTCACATTGTAAATTCAAAGTGGGGCAATTAAATCCTTCTTGTTATTGGTTCAAATGCTCCAGAATCTTATATAAGTTCTGGTCCTGTGTTGACATTACCTTATTACCAGTCTGTACTTTTGAAACAAAATATATTTCTCTCAACAATTTTGCTGTACTCCTACTATAGCCATCACCTTATCGTGGTGGTGATTTGTGTGTCCCAATGATCCTAGGAGCTAAATTGTCTGGGGCTTTATGCCCTGGGTAGGGTCACCCATGGAAAACAGGTTCTAGATGAGGGACTAGACCAGTGTTTCTCAACCCTGGTCCTCGGGCACACTATCCAGCCTGTTCTCCATGCTTTCCTATTTCCAACGCAGGTGATTCCAATGACAGCTAATTAGCAAGCTCTGGAGAAGCCTGATAACTATCCTCACCTGCGCTAGAATCGGGAGACATGGAAAACAGGCTGGATAGTGTTCCCCGAGGACCAGTGTAATCTGGGCGGCGGCCAAAGGCGAGGACCTTTGCAGTCCACCCCTGGCTATAAGAGCTGGCTCTAGCGATGTGAAACATCATCTCTGGCAGGTATGGAGCCTGAGCTGAGCTTCGGGTGGGAGCGACGGGTCCTGACTGTTGTTTGTGTCTAGTGTACCCACCCTTTTTAGAATCTTTGGAGGGGGTGCTTCGCTCTCTCTGAGGAATCTATCTTTCTGCTGGGGGACTTCAATGCTCACGTAGGCAATAATAATGAGACCTAGAAGGAAGGGCATGTACAATGTGTATATGATTCCAACATGTATAACAGTAGTGCAACAAGCAAATAAAATGGCGTATCCACTTTAAAGGTAGAAGAGCACTATGGCGTTTCCGTCTCTAGTAGTTGAAATGCAGTAAAGCGCTCCTGGCCAAAATGGGTTAAGTGAACTAACCAGGGTTTGTTGCTGCAGTCTATCCACCTTTCTCTTGTTCGTAGCCGCCACCGCTGCTACTGTTGCCGCCACAAACTCTTGGTGTCTGTTCATATATTTTGTTTTCAAATGTGTTATCAGGTTTGAGTTGTTGAACCTGACCGTTTTAGTTCCACCTTTCGCAGTTTTCTCACTGCAAATCTTGCATGTGGCTGTTGTAGTCGCTGGAGTTTCAATGTTGAAATACTTCCAAATGGCCAACGTTTTTTCACCTGAAGCACACGAGTTTTTTTTTCTTCTTCTGTAAAGATGAAAAAACTGCCCTGCCATTGGGTAAGAGCATCCGAGGGCCAATAGAATATCTTGGCTCGGCATGCAGTGAACATGTCATACTTCAGTGTCGTGCAAGAACAAGGCACAAGATGCTGCGTTCAAAGTTCTATATTGGCATCAGAAAATTGCATCGACGTGTTAGTACTCTCATATACCGATACTACTGTTTTAATGCCTTATTGGGGCCTCTCCCGATACTGTGTCATGTTTTGGTTTTGTGGGGGTGGGATTTTGTTTTCTTTTGGTGTTTTTGGTTGTTTGTCATGTGTTCCTTGTCTTTTCCCTTGTCCCGTTATGTCTAACCACGTCCACCTGAGTGTGTCTTCCCTTCCCAGTGTGTTGACCAATCAGCTCCCCAAGCCTCTTGTATCTTGCCCAGGTGTCTGTTGTTTTCTCGTACCATGTGTATTTAGTTACCCTGCTTTCTTTCAGTTCTTGTTGAGTCATTGTTGTTGTGCCTGTCATTGTTCCTGTTCCTGTTCCTGTTGCTGTTGTCGTGCCTGTCATTGTTACTGTTCCTGTTCCTGTTGCTGTTGTTGTCCAGTCATCCCAAGTTTTCCATGCCATGCCTTGTTGCCCTCGTGTTTTTGTCATTAGTTTGTTTTTGACCTTGTTAATTTGTATTTTTCTATAGTTCCTGGTTTACATTTTTTTGTTAATTAAACCCATTTTTTACTTGCATCCCTGCCTTGCCCTGTTTTTGTTGCCCCCTGCATTTGGGTCCTGCCTCCAACACCCCCCCCCCCCACCCCCCCCATCGTGACATACTGCTATCGATATCGGCACAACACTATTAATAACACAGCCTTTCTACCCTTTTACACTACCCTGACACAATAATATAGATTAACAAATACTACACTTCCTTTCCACCAACACCCCCCCCCCCCCCCCCCATCGTGACATACTGCTATCGATATCGGCACAACACTATTAATAACACAGCCTTTCTACCCTTTTACACTACCCTGACACAATAATATAGATTAACAAATACTACACTTCCTTTCCACCAACACCCCCCCCCCCCCCCCCCCCCCCATCGTGACATACTGCTATCGATATCGGCACAACACTATTAATAACACAGCCTTTCTACCCTTTTACACTACCCTGACACAATAATATAGATTAACAAATACTACACTTCCTTTCCACAATTAGACACTGACCACACAATTCTACCACAAAACACTACCGCCACCCAAATCACCACCAACTCCTCAATTTCTTTAGTATCCCTTGTGAGATAATTAGCAGCAGCATCATAGCTTGGTAATTTACATTCACATCTCCCTTTTTTTCCCTCTCTGTTCTCTCCTTTTCTGCTGTCTTCCTTGCTTATAGCCGTTTCTTTATTTACTTATTGTCGTCCTTATTTCTTCTCCTCTTGACCTAAACTCCACTTCTGAAATATGCTATTCTCAACTCCCATCTTACCTCATGCACTCTTTTTTTTTTTCCTTTCTCTCTTCCCACTGCCCCATTTACCCTCACCTCATCCTCAATTTGCACTCTTCTCTCCCTCCTTTCAGCTGGGGTTTACTCGAAATGTGGTGACGGCAAAGAAGAAGGGAGAGAGGAAGTAGGAGGAGAGACGAGGAGAAGGGAGGAAGTGTGTATAATTGGCTTTTTTAAGGTGTGACAGAGAGTGAGGGGAGGAGATGGGGGCAAGTGTGTGTGTTTGTGTGTTGGGAAGCAATGAAATAGACAGTGTTTAAGGTTGAAATAGGAAGGTGTGTGTTTATGTGCTTGTGTTATGTGAGCCAAAGAGAAGATGTGTGTACAGTGTGGCAGTGGATGCAGGAGCACCGAGGACAAGCCTTCTGTGTGTGCGTGTGCGCGCGCGTGTGTGTGTTTGTAGGGAGGAGAGATGAGGCTTATAATTGGGCAGATTTGCCTCTGACTGAGATAATACCCCCTGGGGAAGGAAGACAGAGGGACTAAAGAGAGAGGGATGAAGATGTGGAGGAAGAGCAGAGCTGGGAAAAAAATGGGGGAAATGGAGAGGGAAGCTCGGCTGAGCCAGGAAAATGAAATGGGAGGTAGAAAGGGTTGCACAGAGGTGACAGGGAGGAAAAATTTTAAATATGGAGTAAGGATGTATTTAAGTGAGCAGAGAGGGGTGGGGGAATTTTGAGGTTAAAGTGAGGAGCAATAATGGAAGCGTGACAGTTTAGGAGAAGTTTCCAAGGCAAAAACAACCAACCTTTATTTGCCGAGCAGAGTGACTGTCTTTGTAGTAACATTATCATAGACAATGCTCGAAACTTTTTTCTTTCAGACTTCATTTGCAATTTTTTGCATGTTAATCCCAGGGACCCGAAGCAAGTGAGGGCAGGAAGAAGCAAGGGTTTAACTGAACAATAAAAATATATATATATAATGGGGAGATTGAATTTAGGAATGCAGCTGTCAAATATTTCAGTATTTGAGTATACTAATGATAATTCTTTCAAATAATGTTGTATTTGAATGGGTGGGCTTACTTATAGTTTCTATTTCTTAAATTCACATTTATTTTTTTCTTGTCTAGAAACATTTTCAAGTCAATTTCTAACAAATATAAATTGAAACGTAAACTTAGCATTTAAAAAGGATTTACCACCCTATGTGCAACTTTACTTGAGAAGCTAGCATTTTTACATGCAACATAATACAGCCCCTAGCAAAAAGGTATGGAATCACCAGTCTTGGACGAGCACTCACTCAGACGTTTTATTCTGTAGATCAAACTCAGATAAAAAGCATGAATCAGTCGTAAGGTCATTCCAAAGTGCAACATCTTGGCTTTCAGAAACACTAAAAGAAATTAAGAAAAAAACATTGTGCTGGTCAGTAAATGCTACTTTTATAGAGCAAGTGCAGGGAAATAAATATGGAATCGCTCCATTCTGAGGGAAAAAATATGGAATAACTCCATTTTGAGCAGAAAATAAGGACACATCCAGTCAATTTCCTTTCCTTAATTGGGCACCGGCCTCAAATTACAGCTGCTTGTTAGTCAGCAGTTAAAAACAGTGCAGTTATCACACCTTGGAGGACTGCTGGACCAAGTGGATTGGCAAGAATCATGGCTCCAACAAGGGAGATGTCTCTTGAGACCAAAGACAGGATTATTAAACTTCTTAAAGAAGGTAACTCTACACGTATGGTTACCAAATATGTGGGCTGTTCACAGTCAGCTGTATCGAAGACCTGGATAAAGTCAAGAGTACTGGTAGACCAAGGAAGACATCTAAGTGTCAAGGCAAACAACTAAAGGCCATATGTCTTGAAAACAAAAAACGCACAACAAGACAAATGAAGAAGAAATGGGAGGAAGCTGGAGTCAATGTATGTGACAGAACTCTGCAAAATCGCTTCAAGGAAATGGGATTTACATACAGGAGAGCTAAAAGGAAACCATTATTGACGCTTAAACAAAAAAGAACAAGACTGCAATGGGCTAAGGAGAGGCAGTCATGGACTGTGGATGACTGGATGAAGGTTATCTTCAGTGATGAGTCACAAATCTGCATTGGACAAGGTGATGACGCTGGAACTTTTGTATGGTGCCGCAGTGATATTTACAAAGAGGACTGCCTAAAGAAAATATCAAATTTCCCACAGTCCTTGATGATATGGGGCTGCATGTCAGGTAAAGGCACTGGGGAGATGACTGTGGTTAAATCTTCAATAAATGCACATGTTGACATTGAAATTTTGGACAGCTTTATTATCCCTTCAATTGAAAAAATGTTTGGGGATGATGAAATCATTTTCCAAGATGACAATGCATCATGCCACAGAGCAAAAACTGTGAAAGCATTCCTTGGAGAAAGACGCATCCAGTCAATGCCATGGCCTGCAAATAGCCCAGATCTCAACCCAATTGAAAACCTGTGGTGGAAAAAAAAAACAAAAAACAATGGTTCACAGCAAGGCTCCGACCTGCAAAGATGATCTGGCAACTGCAATCAAAGAGAGTTGGCACCAGATTGATGAAGAATACTGTTTGTCACTCATCAAGTCCATGCCTCAGAGACTACAAGCTGCCATAAAAGCCAGAGGTGGTGCAACTAAATACTAGTGATGTGTTTTGATTGTTTTTTTCTTTGTCTGTTTTACATGACTGCGTATTTTTTTCCCCAGAATGGAGTGATTCCATATTTATTTCCCTACACTTGCTCTATAAAAGTAATATTTATTGACCAGCACAATGTTTTTTCGTCATTTATTTTGGTGTTTCTGAAAGCCAAGATGTTGCACTTTGGAATGACCTTACGACTGTTTCATGTTTTTTATCTGAGTTTGATCTACAGAATAAAACGTCTGAGTGAGCGCTCGTCCAAGACTGGTGATTCCATACTTTTTGCTCGGGGTTGTATAACTGGTTCTTAGCAGTGTGTTTATAAGCTTGGCCAGCTAACAAGCTTTTTTCTTTTGTTATGTATTTTTACCAGGCTTGGGACTAGTAGTGGCTAGGTATTGGGGCACTGGGCGGGAATCGGGCCCGTGTCATCTGCACTACACCAACAGTGCTATGAATAGTGGAAAGTACTGTGGAATAGCTATTTTTAACTTGGTTTAGGTCCAAATTCCAAAGTAGGACAGAGCTAATGTTTTCATTTTTTTTCCCCTCAAATTATTCTTAGCCCTCAAGTGGTGCGTCAGTGTGTGGGTCGTGTGAATGCAAGTGTGTGCGTATAGCCTATAAGGGAAGAACAACTCGTATACAGATGACTGAAAAGGTGCCATGAGACAAACAAAAATAAAACAGCAAACAATGGGAATTGTGCTTCTTTTTTTTTAAGTTTTTTTTTTTTAATACTATCACCGCTAAACAGTTTATAATACATACACGCATAATCATAAATAAACTCCTAAACAATAACTACAATAAAGAATTCAAGTCGTAGGAGTATCTGAATATATAGCCATCCATCCATTTTCCGAACTGCTTATTCCTCATAAGGGTCATGGGGGTACTGGAGCCTATCCCAGCTGGCTTTGGCCAGTAGGCGGGATAAACCCTGAAATGGTTGCCAGTCAATCGCACAACACCATCCACACTCACATTCACAACTAGGAACAATTTAGGCAATGCAAGTTTATTTGTATAGCACATTTCATACACAAAGCAACTCAATATGCTTTACACAAGGAAAGACAACACCTATAACCATCAACCAGATCTTGGCAGGTTTACAGTGGTCTGATACTCTTGCTATTTCAATATGGTTGTTTGTACAGTGTGCCACAGAATGTTTTAAGCTTCTAAAATCTTGTTTTTATGCTTATGCTGCTTTCAACTTTCCCACAACTTTTTCCCGTGCAATATCTTCCTTGGTCTTCATGATGCTGTGTCTTCCAAGATATTCTTTTAACGAACCTCTGAGAAGTATCACAGAGCAGGTGCATTCATACTGAAACTAGATTACTCACATGTGCACTCCACTTATCACCATCAGTCATTTAGGTTAACATTGGATCATTCATGAATCATCAGGGAACTTCTGGAGTGAGTCAGCTGCACTAAGAAAAAAGTGGTAACTATTTTCACACACCCTCCTTTTCAGTTATTTATTTGCTTAAAGAATAAAGAAAAAAGATTTTTGCTATATCCGCTGGCCGGCCTGGTCCCTTCCCCCTTGTGAATAGCGGGAGTTGACTGTAAAAATGTGTTGCACTCACAACTCCCATTGATGTATTTTAGTTAGTTGTCAGTTTATGGATGTAATTTTGAACATACAGTATATGTATGTGTGCACTGCATTATGCTAGTGACAGCATGCCAGGCTGTTTTGAGTAGAACCTCCTGTATGTCCGTGGCGAAACAGCATTTTGAAACAAATGTCTGTAATAAAACAAATAATGTGAAGAACCCTGTGATGATGAATTCATCAAGCTAAAACATGGATTTGCACTTTAGTAACTGGCATTTGTTCATGTGATGGCAAGATAGCTGTCTTTCAACACATTCAAGGTGATGAGAAATATACAGAGTATGGAGATGAAACTATGAAAATTTCATATCATAGATCATCATTCTAAATGTTATTACAATATTGCTAAAAAAATATAAAAATACAAAATTCAGATTCATGCACTTAAAGATTTTATTAGTTTTATTGTGAATACAAAACTGTGCAACCCTATGTACTTTTTACACATTTGAAATTTCTAAAGGCAATACCATAATTAATTTCCATGCATGACCTATGAAATTTTGGTCGATTCACACCTGTAGTTCACTTGCTTTGGTACAAATCAGTTGATGGGTTTGTGGACAATGTCTGTGTCCCTCCCAGGTTCATGTTCATGCAGAAAAACTTTCAAAGATTTGGAAAAGCATCACATCATTTGACATCATGGTCATCTTGGTCACAAGAATGCAAACAGGACGAAAGTTTGCTGTGCAGACGAGTGAGGGGTAAACAAATAAAGCAGCAAAAATAATTCCGAAATGACACAGAACTGGAGGTTGTTGATAACTTTATTGATTAAGTGAACAATAGCCACCTCATTCCTATGCCCCATGAGTCTTATGCTTCCGACTACCGGAATGAATCGAAGCTGGTGTTTTGTTTGCTTGTGCGAGTCCACTTTCTATGACATTTACAGACTTTACCAGTGTGAGAACGCCATTTGGGGCAGTTTTAGTTTCCTGCTAATGTAGCAGGGTAGTACAACATATTGTCACGTTTACTTTCAGGGCTAGGTAAAATTTAAAATTCCAGAATTCACTTCAATGGATGAATTTGAATTTGAATTGACTCCACTCCACAGGATGTTGAAGTGAATTTGAATGACAGGAAGTGGAATTTGGATACATTCATTCTCATCACATATCATTGGTAATGAAACTTAATATACATTTTATTCTAATAGGAGATAATGACACAAAACACAACATAAACGGATGACATCCAGTGATTACTACCCACCCCCCCTCCCAACCTCCATGCCCCACCTAGACTAAACAAATGTTGTCCTATCATCCCTGTGTGTAGCAATCAAGAACTCTACAGGGTAAAGTTGTTGTAAATAATGGTCAACAGTTCCTCAAATGTTTTGTCATTGAGGCAGCGTCATATCAAACAGGATCATATCAAACAATTATAAAGTTTTTCAATTGTAATGATCTGTTTTATCTGAGTAGCCTTTTAAATTGTTAAAAAAAAAAATAGTATGCCTTCCTATTTACTATAATTTGTAAGTCCTTAAATTAATCCATCCATCCATCCATCCATCCATTTTCTTGACCGCTTATTCCTCACAAGGGTCGCGGGGGGTGCTGGAGCCTATCTCAGCTGGCTTTGGGCAGTAGGCGGGGGACACCCTGAACTGGTTGCCAGCCAATCACAGGGCACACAGAGATGAACAACCATCCACACTCACAAGCACACCTAGGGATAATTCAGAGCGCCCAATCAACCTGCCATGCATGTCTTTGGAATGTGGGAGAAGACCGGAGTACCCAGAGAAGACCCACGCGGGCACGGGGAGAATATGCAAACTCCACCCAGGAAGGCCGGAGCCTGGACTCGAACCCGAGTCCTCAGAACTGGGAGGCGGACATGCTAACCACTCAAACACCGTGCCGCCCTCCTTAAAATAATATTCGTATTAAATTATTTGAAATAGGTTTATACTGTAAAACTGTTGTGAAACACATTTTAATTTCCACCATGAATACATTGAATTTCTTGGAATTCCAATTGTATTTCCTGCAATTTGAATTTAAATAGCAATTCTGCTTCCTGTTTACCACCTCAATTCAAATTCAAGAATTAAATTGGAACTTAGTGGTAATTCTCAATTCAATTCTGAATTTTGCCTAGCCGTTTCCTTCAACAAGCTTGACGCCACTTGATGTCAAAAACTGCAAACAATATTCACCAAAATGTATACGAGCATCTTTATTCAGTCAACTTCAACCTCCTGAAAACCTCTCAACAGCTTAATGACAAAAAAGGCTGACAAAAATATTGCTGCGACCAGTGTTGTGTCTCCCGTACACCTAAAAATTATACCTAATGTTGATGTTGGCACCCAGTGAATCTTCTCCTGTGGAAAAGCAAGCAGGTTCAATATGTGCGTCGTCATGTGCTCTTTATCCACAAAATTATCACCGGAGGTCGGAAGGCAAGAACAGAATCGTTTCTCCATGAGAGCCTTCAGGAATACTCTAAGGTGGATAATATGTCACAACACCTGGCAAATCACTAAGTCCACTTTAACCGCATGACTTGAACGTTATGTTCTTCTCCATACACACCTACATAAAGCCAGGTAGCAAAGAATAATATAATGATGCTAATGGTTAGCATGCTAAACCAAGGTCATATCTCTCAAATCAGCAGTGTAATCTGTTTACATGCCACTTGCAGTTAACATCACAATAGTGATTTTTGAGCATGGTCCATGCGTATCAATTGCACCTCGCGTCATCTTTTTGTGGTTGGCGCTACCACTAATGTTGTTGTGCTCCTGCCCACACGCTACATCACTGATCTATTTAAAGATGTCCTACTCTCAGATGCTGAATACGATTTGAAACTTACCTGAGACAAAATTGGTTTCATCCATTTTGAATGAATAATTTGAGTCATTTTGGGTAATCCTTTATGCAGGCAAATCTGGAAGTTGCAAACAAACAAACCCAAAGTCATGTTCTTGACACTGAGTGGTGGCAATTAAAATTACATATATTCAGGCTGAGGTATACTGGGACATTTTCGATTTACCGCAAACATTTAAGTAGGGATTTGGCTTGGCAGATGTTCTGTTGGTTGTATGTCAGCTTTTCCTCTCTCATTTTATTGCCTTTCCCTTCACACACGCACACACATACAGGGCTGACGGAGGTTGTTGTGAGTGCCCTCTCAGAGGCTGCCGTGGTCCACCTGGATGGAGAAGCTGCCGGGAGGAAGGTCAGCCATCTTGTTTTGCAAGCCCTTCTGGAAGTCCTCCACAACATCTTGACACAAACAGCAAATGTTGTGCGCTCAGCACTGCAGGTATGACCCCGCACAATCGACGTCGCGTACACTTGTCAGCAACAGACTGTAAAACTGTGACCAGTATTTTAGCGGCTAATATTTATGAATGGACTAAAACTGTGTTGTTCTGCTTTGTCATGCTAAATTTGGCCTTTATAGTATGGATTGATTCACCTCTATTTACAATTCCACAGACATAATCACAAAATCACTTCCACAGTTTGTGCCCTTGTATCCCCAAGGTCATGTTTTGCGTGTGTGGCAATTGAGGTGTGCACTGGAAGCTTGCAGGTTTAACCAACCGCAATATCGAAGTTGTGGACACAGGGGAAAGCGGATGAGGCGATGAGCCCCTTTCTCCACTTTCTCTCTTTCTCACTCACACACACACACACACACACACACACATACAGAAACACACAAACACTCACAAGCAGACACAGAGGGGCCTGTCTGGTTCTGTCCCTGCGGCCTCATTATCACCGCTGGCTTTGTCCTCAGCTTGCCTCCCTGCACACATTCGCTTTTGCTCACACACACACACACGCACACACGCCAAACCCCATCTCCCCATAGTATGCACTCCAGCCCAAAGCATACATATTAATGCCTGGACAGGGAGGCGGTGGGGCTAAAGGGGAGGTAGAAGCTTGGGTGGAGGGGAGAATGACAGAAGAGGAAAAGAGGGAGAGGGAAAGATTGAGCGAATGAAGGAGGGACACAAGCGAAAAATAGAATGTTTGCTGAAATCAATTCTGTAAAAAATGCACGGCTCATTAAGAAGAAAACTTTTGCCCAGAACAAATTTGCACAATAACAAGATCTGATCAGGAGAGATGCTCTCGTCATCTACTTCCACACTGATGAACAGCATGGAGAAAACTTCATCACCTGACTCTGCTGCTAATTTGCCCCAACTGCCACTGTAGGCACGCAGAAGCAGGCCACACTCATTCAACTAGAGGAACGGGAACGTGACAACTTCAAAAGTCAGGAGTCTTAAATGTAAAATTGAAACAACCGCATGTGAGGAGAAAAACACACAATTTGTTCAAGTTGCTGTGTTAGTCAATCAGTCGGTGCGGATTTGCGTCAGTCTGTCAGAATGTGGCTTGGCAGGTCTCTGGATCCATCATTATTGACTGTCAAATCTCTATAAATGATTTAACGTGTGTGTGCGTGCGCGTGTGTGTGTGCTTGTGTAGAGCCAGAGGCTATCTTGTCCAACGGCAGAGACGGATGCGGCAGAGAAGCTGCTCTTTGCCTTCAGACCCCTGAGCCAACTCAGCACACACCTCATTCACATGGTGAGAAGGCCAACACTCACCAAGTTTGTGTGTGCGCATGGAAAGGCTTTGCATGCATACATGAATGTTTTTGCCGCTTGTGGACTGTAAATATGAATGTTTTTGGCACACTACGGCATGCGTGTATCACTTAATGAAGACATGATGTTTATTCTTGTCTTGTTTCTACCATGTTAAGAGCATGAATGCTAACGAGATTTATTTTCTCAAACTGAGTATGGTTACGCAACAACAATTTAGTGAACTGAACTATTTACTAAAAATGCGCTGCATCCGGTAATAGCACGGAATATTGCACCACAACTGCACCCTCAGTTTGCGCATAGTGATGGATTTGCGCCAAAAACATTTTAGTATAGTAACAGTTGGGAGAAATATGACATTATCAGAAAGCGAGGTTGGACCGAGAGTAAGCGTTTATAGCGCCATTAAGCTGTACAGAGCAGAGACGACGACAACGACGGCATTCATTCATAAAGTACAAATTATTGGCGCGATCGTTTTTTTTTTTTTTTTTTTTTTTTTTAATATATTGTTAGAGGTTGCCGTGGACGTACAATATGCATCTTGCACGTACAAATGATCGTAAAATGCCTCCCTGCCATTGCCGATCAGCCCGAGTTAGTTCTGTCCTAAACTAACATTGAGAAATGTCCCCTTTCCTCTCTCTCTCTCTCTCTCTCTCTCTCTCTCTCTCTCTCTCTCTGCGTGATCAGCCAGAAAGGGACGTACACCGTGCCATATGCACTGCTGTCATGATCCAGGGATAGAGGTTGTGGCAGGTTTGCGTGCAGCGTCACACAAACTCCGTGTAGCTATGTACGCTGGCGTTAGACGGTGCATATCAATGAGTCTCATTTGCATTCGGGTGGGCATATTTTGCCTAATTTTACCTAATTTACATATGCACAAATAACACCGGCGCACCGTGGCGCAATCTGGTTGGCAGCGCACTTAGTGACGGATTTCATTGCTAACATTGCCAAATGTTGCAAATGTTGAATTAGCAAAATATGAGGTTGTCAGAAAATAATTAGAACGAAACTCGCAAATATTCGTTTGAACACTTTCTGGAAGTGTCTAAGAAGGTATGTCTGTGTATATGGTATCTGCACAGAAACTTATGGTGCAATATGATGGTTCATCTTCCCAAGTCAAGTTTATTTATATAGCCCTTAATCACACGAGTCTCAAAGTAGCTTCACATGCCCACAAATATCAATGACATCCCCTGATCGAACCACGAAAGGGCAAGGAAAATAAAAAAATAAAATAAAATAAAAAATATATATATAAATTAAAAAAAAAAAAAAAACAGTCAACAATTTACATAGTTTGTTATACTGAACATTAGTAACTAGAATAGCACAAAAGTCCATTTAGGAAGCTGAAGCACTGCAAGAAGATGTCGTCAGGGAAGTGGGTCCTCATCCAAATCTAGCCCGGTATGTCGGGGCAGCTATCTCCATGGCGGCAACTTCAAGGTCCGCCCCAGATCTTAGATTGACAGGAGTCTTTACCTTGCCTGAGGTGGATGGAAGAATCTGCGCAGTCAGAAAACCACATAACTGTGCACCTTTTCTTAAGCACACGAGAGAATTGTGTCATTAGATACTTGTTAGTAATAGACTTAGCACTAACATGGTTAGCAAAGTCAATAGTGAATAGCAATGTAATATCGATGACCCAGAAATGTGCGGCCTTGTAAAAAAAAAAAAAAAAAAAAATCATAACCATCACTTCAGTGATGCAAATTAAAAATACTGTTTGAGTCCGTCTGTCAGGGGCCCTCACTTTTCTCCACCTTAGGGCACCCCTGTGAATGCTTCTGAATGTGCCTCAGGCTTCATCTTATAAGAGGTGTATAGTGTGTTATATTGATTCACTCTGAATGACTACATTTTTGTGCACTACAATCTGACTAATGAGGTTGTTTAGAGAGCAAAATAAATGTATATGCAATGTGTGGCTAATTGAACTGATGTTGGGAGAGGTAAAAAGGGTTGAATATATTTGCGCACGTAAAATTCCTGTCATGATGCAGGGCTCTCAGTGTTGCTCTTTTCTTTTTTCAGTCTCTGAGTGATTGAGGGGGCGTTTCCCCTGGCGCCGCACCTGCGGTGCATCAACATTAGGCCTTTATAAGGACTCTGACGTCGCCTGGACGACGTCGGATTATTCTCCCAAATCTACAGCCATTGTCTCGTGTACTATGCTATAGTTTAGTTTTGCTCTCGTAAGTTTTGCTACGTTATTTTGTGTTGTGACTTTTTGCCTGTTATATTTATTAATTAAGAGCCATTGAGTTACTAGTAGATATTTTCATCTTGCCTTTTGCAAGCACCTTGTGTTTTCTCCCATTTTTTCCATCCTGGCTTGGGCCAGCGCTTTTTGTTATTTTCCCCTATTTTTGAACTGTAATAAATCCTGTCAAACTCCTCTGTTGCCCGTGATCTTGGGATCCACCTCTCCAGTTCATACTGGACTCTGACAGAATAATCCGACCATGGATCCCACGGACAACAAAGAGGTTAGACATGCATTGGCTTCTCAGAGTCGTCGGGTAAGCCAACACGAAACCTCACTCGCAGAGCTCCGCGATGCGGTGAACATACTAGCTCAACATTTCAAGGAGCTGAGCTCCCGAGTGGAACAGGGGAACGCCAGGGAGGGGGCTACCGCAGGTGTAACTGCCGCGGCTGCACCCCGGGAACCCATACTGCCTCACCCTCCGCGTTATGGAGGAGAACCGGGGAGCTGCGGAATTTTTTTGCATCACTGCTCCCTTATTTTTTGTCAGCAGCCCCTTACCTACGCTAGTGACGATGCTAAGGTTGCGTTCATTATGAGCCTCTTGGCGGGACAGGCAGCGTCTTGGGCAATGGCCGTAAGCAGTACACGGCCCGACGTCCGATCCTCCTACCAGCATTTCGTGGAGGAATTACGTAGGGTTTTTGATCACCCGGTGAAGGGCAAGGAGGCCGGAGGGCAGCTATTAGACTGTGTGCAGGGGAAGCGTTCCATCGCGAACTTTTCTATTGAGTTCCGCACTCTCTTTGCTGAAAGCGGCTTCAACGAGCCCTCATTGTGTTGCCTGTTTCGGCGAGGGCTAAGCTCCATGGTGAAGGACGAACTCGCCGTGCGTGATGACTCTGATAGCCTCGAGGCTCTCATCTCCTTGGCCATTCGGCTAGACAATCGGCTGCGAGAGAGACAGCGGGAACGAGGACGAGAGCATCATGCGTCACCGCCAAGGCGAGCCGGGCTCGAATGGAGGAGGGCTCCCGAGCCCGTGGCATCAGAGATGTCGGCAGGAAGCACCGACGTCGTACCGGGAGTGGAGCCGATGAAGCTGGGGAGCGGACGTCTTCGGCCCGAGGAGAGGCAGCGACGGCTCAAGTCGGGGGCGTGCTTCTACTGCGGGCGGCTGGATCATCGCGTCGCCTTCTGTCCAGCAATGACTGCTCAGCCGACTCGCCGCAAGACCAGAGTGGGCAGCAGGAACGCCAACCCTCCAGCAGCACCCCAACACCCGGATGACTCGCGTGAGTGCCATCAAACATCTTCGGTGTCGCCCCCTCCGGCCGAGGAGGGGGTAAAGCGGCTCGAACTCTCTGGCGAGGTATTTTTACTGGACAAAAGGATTAAAATCACTGAATTGGTGGACTCAGGGGCAGATGAATGTTTTGTTGACCCCAGTGTGGTAGAGGCTCTGGGTGTAGTTCTAGATAAACTTCCTAAACCACGTGAAGTGTTTGATCTCGACGGGCACCCTCTGGGGGTGGTGTATTATTCAGCCGGACTACTCGGCCTGTGTCTTTTGGGTAACCACGTCGAACAGATACGGTTACTAGTATTACCATCGCGGTCAGTGTCTATTGTTTTAGGGTTACCTTGGCTAAAACTCCATAATCCTGATATTGATTGGAGTAAACCAGCATTAGAGAATTGGAGTACCTTTTGTTATGCTCATTGTCTACGAGCCGCTAGCATGGGCTGCCACCCACCTTCCCAGCAAATAGATGAGCCAATTAGCTTGAATGGTGTACCCGTAGAATATCATGACCTCCGTAAGGTGTTTAGTAAAGACCGTGCACAGTCCCTACCTCCACATCGCCCGTATGACTGTGCTATTAATCTTATCCCTAACGCTCCTCTGCCTAGTTCCTGTCTGTATCCCGTATCTCAGCCAGAGCAGGAGGCCTTGCAGGAATATATTTCTGGTGCGCTGGCGGCAGGATTGATCCAGCCCTCGACGTTCCCTGTCGGCTTCTTCTTTGTCGACAAAAAGGATAAGTCCCTGCGTCCGTGTATAGACTATCGTGGTCTCAATGAAATTACGATTAAGAATAAGTATCCATTGCCAGTACTGGACTCTGCTTTTGCACCATTACAATCAGCTGCAATCTTTACTAAATTAGATTTACGTTCCGCCTACCATCTAGTTCGTATCCGGGAGGGTGACGAGTGGAAAACTGCTTTTAAGACTCCCCTTGGCCACTTTGAATACCGCGTTATGCCGTTCGGATTAACTAACGCCCCGGCCGTCTTCCAATGCCTGATTAATGATGTTTTGAGAGATATGATAAACGTTTTTTGTTTTGTGTATCTTGACGATATCCTGATCTTCTCCCGTAACCTCAAAGAACACCAATGTCATGTACGTAGGGTACTCCAGCGCCTCCTTGAGAATCATCTCTATGTGAAAGCCGAAAAATGTGAGTTTCACACCACATCGATCCAGTTTTTGGGCTTTGTTATTGAACGGGGGAGAATCCGGGCAGACACAGCCAAAATCCAAACAGTCCTAGATTGGCCTGTTCCCTCCATGCGTAAACAGCTACAGCGATTCCTAGGCTTTGCCAACTTTTACCGGCGTTTTATTAAAAACTATAGTCAAAGAGTTAGACCACTAACAAGAATCACGTCAAGTAAACTCCCTTTTAAGTGGACTAAGGAAGCTGATGTCGCATTCATGGAAATTAAGAGGGTGTTTGCTAATCCACCAGTTCTGTACCACGCTAATACTGATCTCCCCTTTTTGGTTGAGGTGGACGCATCGGATACAGGAGTGGGGGCCGTGCTGTCGCAACGCTCCCCAATTGACCAGAAGATCCATCCTTGTGCCTTTTTCTCTCGACGCCTCAGCTCAGCGGAGGCCAATTATGATGTGGGAAATCGAGAACTGCTGGCAGTGGTCCTGGCCCTCCAAGAATGGAGGCACTGGCTTGAGGGGGCGAAGGAACCCTTTACAGTTTACACAGACCATAAGAACTTGGAGTATCTACGGGCGGCCAAGCGAATGAATCCCCGGCAGGCTCGGTGGGCTCTGTTTTTCACACGTTTCAACTTCAACATCACCTATCGTCATGGGTCAAAAAACAAGGAACCCGACGCCCTCTCTCGCATGTTTGACCCGGCACGAGAGGACGCAGAACCGGCGCCCATCCTTCCCGCACATTGCGTGATTGGTGCACTTCAGTGGGAGGTGGAACGTAAGGTGATCGATGCTCAGCAAGGGCTTCAAGTTCCCCCTGAGTGTCCCATGGACAAATTGTTTGTACCAGAGACACTCCGTTCGGAGGTGTTACGTTGGGGACACGAATCTAAAATTACGTGCCACCCAGGAGTAAATAGGACTTTTCAGGTACTGCAGCAGCGGTTCTGGTGGCCTGAAATGAGGAAGAACACCCAGGACTACGTGGGGGCATGCACTACCTGCGCCTGCGGGAAGCCTTCCAACCAACGTCCGGCAGGGTTGCTTCAGCCTTTGCCGATTCCTTCCAGGCCCTGGTCACACATTTCACTGGACTTTGTGACAGGTCTTCCTCCCTCACATGGTAACACAGTGGTCCTTACGGTCGTGGACCGTTTTTCGAAGTCAGCCCATTTCATCGCCCTAAGTAAACTCCCGACCGCGCTGGAAACCGCCCAACTGCTCATTCGTCACGTCTTTCGCCTGCATGGTATCCCTCTGGATATTGTTTCGGACCGGGGACCCCAGTTCATCTCTCAAGTATGGAGGCGGTTTTGCCGAGCCATGGGGGCAACGGCCAGCCTCTCATCCGGATACCATCCCCAGTCTAATGGGCAGACTGAGCGGGTCAACCAGGACCTGGAAGCGGCTCTGCGGTGTGTCTGCCTCGACGAGCCCTCATCATGGTCCACCTTCCTGCCGTGGGTGGAGTACGCCCACAACACTTTGGTCTCATCAGCCACAGGTCAGTCCCCCTTCTACGCAGCCTACGGCTACCAGCCTCCACTATTCCCTTCCCAGGAAGGCCAGGTCGACGTTCCCTCTGTCCAGTTACACTTGAGACGTGCCCACCGGGTTTGGCGCGAGGCTAGGGCGGCCTTATCGCGCACTGCGACCCGCAACCGCCAGATTGCGGACCGACGGCCCGCACCAGCTTATGAACCTGGACAGAGGGTCTGGCTGTCTTCTCGAGACCTGCGGCTGGCTGGCAACTCCCGGAAGCTGGGTCCCCGGTTTATCGGCCCTTTCGAAATTGTGAAGATGGTGACTCCGGTGTCTGCGAGACTGCGTCTGCCCCCCACCATGAAGGTACACCCTGTTTTCCATGTTTCATTACTCAAGCCAGTGTCTTCCAGCCCCCTGAACACATCTACAACATCGCCGCCTGCACCTCACATTATCGACGGCGATCCTGCATACACAGTCAGGGAGATTCTGGACTCCAGGCCTCGGGGCAGAGGTTTCCAATACTTGGTCGATTGGGAGGGCTACGGGCCAGAGGAGCGACAGTGGGTCCCCCGCTCCTGGATCCTGGATCCGTCTCTGTTGCGTGATTTCCATGCTGCCCATCCGTCTAAACCAGGTGGTCCGCCAGGGGGCGTCCGTTAAGGGGGGGGTACTGTCATGATGCAGGGCTCTCAGTGTTGCTCTTTTCTTTTTTCAGTCTCTGAGTGATTGAGGGGGCGTTTCCCCTGGCGCCGCACCTGCGGTGCATCAACATTAGGCCTTTATAAGGACTCTGACGTCGCCTGGACGACGTCGGATTATTCTCCCAAATCTACAGCCATTGTCTCGTGTACTATGCTATAGTTTAATTTTGCTCTCGTAAGTTTTGCTACGTTATTTTGTGTTGTGACTTTTTGCCTGTTATATTTATTAATTAAGAGCCATTGAGTTACTAGTAGATATTTTCATCTTGCCTTTTGCAAGCACCTTGTGTTTTCTCCCATTTTTTCCATCCTGGCTTGGGCCAGCGCTTTTTGTTATTTCCCCTATTTTTGAACTGTAATAAATCCTGTCAAACTCCTCTGTTGCCCGTGATCTTGGGATCCACCTCTCCAGTTCATACTGGACTCTGACAATTCCATCATTTATCTGGTTTCAAACTAATTTTACCTTTTAAATGATTTAAGCAGTGCTGTTTTATTCATATAATTATTTGAAGCAGGTGTATATTAATTTTAGTCTGATTGGCGCCCCGTTTTATACACCGATGTTCATGTATTATGGCCTATTACTCGATATTTTTTAGAAATGAACTGGTGAGCAATTTAGGTCTGTCACTATCAAATCATGTTAGGATCGATTATCCTATTGGTTATTCTAATAAATAATGGCTTAAATCATCAATTTAATCCATTTGCGTCGAATAATGTTTTCCACAGTTTGACAGTCCAGTCAGCAACACACATTTGTTTAGTTTAGTTTTAGTTTATTCACTTTTTCCTTTCGGACACATTACAGCTTACATCAATCACATCACATCATTTGCAACATTGACATCCGAAAGAAGGGCTGACGAGTAGAAGCCGAAGCTTATTCGAGACCCATCCCCATCGACCCATTACTACAACGCATCAATCATATACATTATTTAGAATAGTCATTAATTTTTATCGTTATCCATCCCATACTATCCCAGACACTGCTCGCTCAGTTCATCTTGAATGTCCGTGTGTAGATTGTGGCTAGTCCCAGTCATTTGGAACTGGTGAGTCGGTCCCCAGACGCCACCAGCAGGCCCACCCCGCCAGGCGAGCAGCCAAGGCAAGCGCAATTCTTCTCTTTCACCAGTAGGGTCTTCGCTGACCTCGGATCAGCTTTCACACGTGTTGTGCTTTCCAGAAGAGTAGATCGGCTTGCATTCTGCCCATTGCGGTTCAAGCGATTCCAGCCTCGATTCTGGTCAGGTAGCACCACTGGTTGCTAGCACGTTGTCGATCTGATGACTCCTGTGCGCTGCCCAGCCTAGCTCACCCAGCAGAGCGGCCCATGCCAGCCGCATTCCAGGAATCAGACCACCAACCCCCATTTTGCGTATTGACAGCAGATTCATTGTAGCCACAATACAGCCTTATCATGTAGCCTTGACTGTTACAACAAATTTCCAACGGAATTCGAGCCAGACAATATTTAGATTCAAACGGGAACAGCAATACATGTTATCAATGCAGGTGTAAAAACAAGAGTTAGCCTTGGCAAAGTCAGCAAGTAATCATATACAACTCCAGCTTTGGGTAATTAGTGATGTTGTTGTTGTTGTGATATTGTGAATTACTGTTGTCTCTCAAGCGCTGCCAATTCCTCAGCTCCTTTCACGATTCGTGTTTTTTGTTTGACCAGAGTTATCTTTAGTTTGAATAAAAATTCGGCAGTCTTTTGTCCACGTGCTTTCGATAAGTCCATTCTTTCTCATTTGTCGTGCCTTTTTGGTGATGTCATTTGCATGCCGATGTTATTTGCATGCCATTGCAAATAACACTTCACTTTTGCTGAAGTGAATGTGAAGTAACATATACTAATTTAAAAGTAAATATTTAAATATTCATTTTTTGTGCAAAAATTTATGGAGTGGGGGGAGGGGGAGGTACATGCACACGCCAGCTGCGAGTGCGCTGACAGCCCACTGCTGTATGGAGTTAGAATCATGCCAAAACCCTGTAAACACAAAAAACGTGATCTACGTACACAAAACCTGTTCTACGTACACAAAACGTGATCTACGTACACAAAACCTGTTCTACGTACACCAGGGGTGGCGAGATCCGGTCCTCGAGGGCCGCAGTCCTGCTGGTTTTGGATATTTCCCTACTTCAACACAGCTGATTCATGATCAGCTCATCAGCAAGCTCTGCAGAAACCTGATAACGAGCCTGTTAATTGGAATCAGCTGCACTTCGAGTAGGGAAATCTGCAAAACCTGCAGGACACCGGCCCTCGAGGACCACAGTTTGCCACCCCTGACGTACACAAAACGTGATCTACGTACACAAAACGTGATCTACGTACACAAAATATGTTCTACGTACACAAAACGTGATCTACGTACACAAAACGTGATCTACGTACACAAAACGTGTGCTCTACGTACACAAAACCTGATCTACGTACACAAAACCTGATCTAGGTACACAAAGACGCATATCTTCAATTACAACAACAACAAAATGTTTTGCGTACGTAAAAAGCAATTCTACAACTCACGTGACTTTTGGCAGTGATATTCTGCCGAGCAGTTTTACGTGCCGAAAACCCATGATCCACACGCGCAAAGCCAGTAAACTTTACAGCAGGGGGCGCTGTTGAATCAGGGGCGTATTGAGAGAGGGTTTGGCCAACTCGTTGAAGAACTACTACGCTGTGATTGGGCAACTGCAGGTCACATGACATGCCTTTTCGTTACCATGGTGTTGGTGCAATTGGCGTTGCGATTGTTGTTATCACTTACATATTGCAATTATGCCGTGTTACTCATCATGGCGTTGTTCACAATTACAACCAGGCAGTGGCGTTATGATGCAGGATTAGATTTAGGGTAAAATAAAGTAAGTAAAATACCACGATTTGATGTAGGTGGGACTGCACACTGCAGCTTTCTACCTCGTCAAATGAGTGTTTTTTTAAAGACTTTAGATTAATGAAGTGTTTGTTTGTGAACGCCATAAACGCCCAAAGTAACACTTTACGTAATTGCAGCGGCATAATAACGACAAGGCTATTTACTGTAAGTTTGCAACAGTTGGTTAAATAAAGCATCTAAAAAATAAAAAAAAGTCACGACAAGGCGTCCATATGCCAACGAATTGGCCAAACCCTCTCTCAACAGCGCTCCCTGCTGTAAAGTTTGCTGGCTTTGTGCGTGTGGATCAAGGGTTTTCAGCACGTAAAACTGCTCGGCAGAATATCACTGCCAAAAGTCACGTGAGTTGTATCCGTAATTGTAGAATTGCTTTTTACGTACGCAAAACATTTTGTTGTTGTTGTAATTGAAGATATGCTTCTTTGTGTACGTAGATCATGTTTTGTGTACGTAGATCACGTTTTTTGTGTATACAGGGTTTTGGCATGATTCTAACTCCATACTGCTGGAACAATGCAAGGAATGTTGTGTTGTGCTGGCCTGTCTGTTGAGCACGTATCCAACTAGCAATGCTAGCGTAACTACATTCTAACTCAGTGTAGTTAAGAAGATATGAAACTAACTCATTACCTTGCGGCTGCACAATGCAATTTATTACTGATTTATTACTAATACCGCAGGTGACAGAGTGTTGTGGCGCTATACGCCGATTCCCCACCGGTCCCAAACCCGGATAAAAATGGGCTGAAACCACCGAATTGCAAAGAAAACAACTTGGTACAGTTATACCTATAACACACAATGAAACACAACAGGTCTTACAAATGCATCAGGCTACTGCCTTACACTTCAGGAGACCGGGGCTACTTGTATCACGGGTAAGTCATCACGTTGCAATTTTCTTCTCCACCAGAGGGTGCAGCGAAAAATTGGAATACTAGTTTTCTTTGTATAAATGGTCAGGGGTTATGTACTGTCTGAGAGAATAGCACATTGTGAGCTGACATGAGTGCCAGTTATATGTTTTGCACAACCCAAAGTAAAAATGTTCAACTTCATATATTTTGAAACAGGCGTCGTACATAGATACATATAAACATATAAATTCTAGCAACAAATCATGTGGACACGTTAGAGGAGCGATTAAGGCATCTTGTCATGCCTCAGTCACTGCTTTGTTTTAAGCTGACTTTAAACTAAAACGTATTAGCCAACATGGTAGTTTGGGGCAAGTTGTCTCAGTCATTTTGGGGTTTGTAGTCACATATGCAAAGATTGGGCCAATGAAATTTGCACCTCTGGCAACCCTGTTTTTGTATGCCAGAATTGTTCTTCTATTCAGATTATGAGTCTGAAGAGTGAGGAAAGTAGTTTGCCAGATTTTGTTTCATCGTTTACAAATTGATTTTCCAGTTGTTGAAACTACAGTATGCCCACATGTCAGGACTGGTTTAAGTTTCTTGATGAACCATCCTTCTATTAACCAAAATGCTTTATTTTTTTCTTTTAATTCAATTTAATCTCAAATTTCCAGTTTAAAAGAAGCAAAACAAGCATTTGAGAATAACTTTAATCTATTTCATAATATTTTATGTTAAAGTTTGCTCAAGGATTGTGGTAAATTCTCTAGATCAATGAAAAACAATATCTCTGGCTTTAAAAACAAACAAAAACGAGAGAACAGGGATTATTTTGTCCTTGATTTATTAGTTGCAAAATCCAATGTGACATGTTACCCTATATAGTGTGACAATTTACCCATTGGTGGGGGCAACATGTCACAAGTTCACTCCCTCTATTTGATGGCTTATAACTCTGCACTGACATGTATGAAAATGACATGAATGCAAAAAATATACCTAAGATTTTGGTCTTTCATCTGGTATACATTTTGTTTATATATTATATGATATATTGATTACAAAATATATATAAAAGTATAAAAAGTGATACAAGTAGCCCCAGTCTCCCTCCTGTAACATGATTGTAACAAAACCATGTGAGAAACTTACTTTGATTTAAAATTAATAAATGTTTTTTTCTTGTTTCAAAACGTTCATAAAACTGGAAAACACACTTGTTTTCATGAATTTATTGAAAAACGTGTTGAACCCACAGGAGGGGATACAATTTTTTTTACGGGGGTAAGTGGCTTCCCATGTTGTTGCGCTCCAGGTGACAACAGACAAGCTGTGTGTGACATTTTTCAACTTTTGTTGAATATGCGGATTTTCACTGCTCCGCACAGTGTCCTCCCACCACTCCAAATGTGTCTGTGCTAAATAGGCTATATGCAATTGCGCCGCCTAAACCAACCGCTCAACCATTAACATTATTATTAGCATAGTTGTTTATTCAAATGTACAAACAATGTGAAAATTAAAACATTTTATAATTTCAGCCCAGTGGGAGGAGTGTCAGTTTTATGTCAATTTGGAATGTTGTGTTTACAAACTGCAATGGAAATGCATTGGACTCTACCTTTAACATACGATGAAAAGAACAAAGTAGTGATTGAGCTTTATTAATATAACTCGTTTTTCACAGATTAGGTTGAATCTATGCCTATAAGTATTGCCTTTCTGTTGGCTTTTTGAAGGAATATCATTCTTGGAAATAAATGCTAATTTACCATTAGCATGTCAATATGATTTTACATTGACTTTAGCATTAGCACTGGCATCTTTCTAAAAAATAAACATTTTGTATTTAACGATACAAAATGTTTCATTCTTTTTATTATGCTTTACAGTCAAGTCCAACTATGGTGTCATTAGACAGCTTCAGGAACATTTAGAAGGGCAGAATCACATACACATCAACTGCTGTTCAAGAATGCAAAATGCATATTAAGTGAAATGAGGATTCTGAGCTACAGAACACTCTGGCAGTTATTCAGGATTCATAGAACCGTAGTATAATTCGTAATGCTCATTCAGATGTCTGGATGTCGTAATATGGTGCCGGCGAAGTTTGGGGTAGAAATTTGGTGTTGACCTATTTTTGTGGTCGACTTGCTCAATCCCCCCCAGCCCAAGAGCAAACAAACAGTTGAAATTGCAACAGCATTTCTTGACAAACGTTACAATAGATAAGGGGAAGATCATCTTCACAGACAGACACAACTTCAGACACGTCAATTGTTGAACTGATACATACTAAATGTTTTGTTCTGTTTAGCTGTCAATTGAGAGCCAGGACGTGTGGGAGGAGTCTATTCAGTGCCTGTCTTTGCTGGTCCAGCTGTATGGAGGAAGTTCTGACTGCCTGTCACCTTCCTGTTTGCGTTCATTCACCCATGTTCTATGCATCAAGTGTGGCAGGACTCACCAAAGTCAACGCACAATACTAAAGATAATCAAACGGCTGGTGAGTATGATGGACACGCACAACACATAAAATTGAAGCATGTGCAACAAAAGCAAATGACCAACATGCCTCCTATTTGTTTGTATTACATGGATAACAACAACACATTTTCTCTCGTTAGTCACAATTATTTTATTTTGCATGTAGGATTTAAGTTTGTTCAACATCATTGGCTACGTCTGCTATGAGCATGTGGATGAATAGAATATTCACTTGTACCATCAAATTCATTTAGCAGGTTCTATTTCCGAGAAATCTTCTTTATGGTCTTGGTGGTGGTCTTTGAGCGCCATTGACGTTGTAGTCAGCGTCTCAGCTGAGCACTTAAACTTTGCAAGTGCAAGGTTACTTCCCCTGATCTCCATTTGTTTCACAGCTTTTTTTGTTCATGGGTTTTTGCCTGACTCCATGCTAACTGTGCTATTAGTTTCCGTCATTAAAGACAGGTGGGAAGATTGGCAGTTCAGACAATGACAGACCAATTGCCTTGGCCAATTTTAACAATTGTTACATCCTCAGACAGCCAGTTTGGTTATTAAGCAAATTTAGGCACATACATGTGTATCTATGCTCTTAAAGAAATTATTGGCAAATACAATCTCAAAATTCATAAATTTTTATGTGCTTTTTGGATGCATCCAAAGCCTACGACAGTGTAAATCACGGGAAGCGGTTCATGAAATTGACACAGAGGGGTGTGCCAAATTATATTGTTCGAATTTTAACTGTATTGGTATGCTCAGCAAACGATGAGAATTAAATGAGGGAACGGTGTGACCTTACCATTACGTGCTACAAATGGGGTTATACAAGGGGGAGTATTATCCCCAGTTCTTTTTAACCAATATTTGAATGAGCTGACAATAAGGTTGAAGGCATGCAATACTGTGGCTGTTAGAGTGGTGATTTGCTGCTAAATCATTTGATGTATGCAGATGATTTGGTGGTTTTCAGCCCGAGTACTGCTCGGTTGCAACAATTGCTTAACACCTGTGCAAGCTATGGCTTGGAGCAAGACATCAAGTACAATGCAGCTAAAAGTATGGTTCTGAAATGTAGAACAAGGGAGGACAAAAGTATGACATCTCCTTCTTTTTATCTGTCTAATATTGCGCTTCACGTGACAAGCAAACCAAAGTATTTGGGACGTATATTAACAGAAGATCTGTCTGATGACGACGACATGAATAGGCAATGTAGGACATTATATGACCAGCAACCAATGAAAAGGAAGTGATAAACATTGTCCATAAGTGCCAAAGTAAAACATCAACTGACTGTCATGATATTAATATGTTTTTGGTTAAAAGGGTCATTCTAAATATTGTAAAACCATTAACTTACATTTTTAACCTATCATTTGAATCTGGTTGTTTCCCGAATAAAGATGAAAATCGCCAAAGTAATACCTCTGTATAAAAATGATTGCAAGCACCGTTTTACTAATTACAGACCAATTTCTCTATTGCCTCAGTTTTCAAAAACTCTCGACTTGAAAACTTCTTCGAGAAGTATAAAATAATAAATGAAGGACAATATGGTTTTAGAACTGGAAGAACTACCTCCATGGCAATAATTGATGCAATAGAAGAAATTACAAATGCTCTGGAAGAGAAAAAATATGCAGTTGGTATCTTTGTTGCTTTTAAAAAAGCATTTGATACAATAGATCATACAATCTTGATCAATAAACTGGGACAATATGGCATACGTGGTATTGCTGGAGACTGGATAAAAAGTTACTTAACAGGAAGAGTACAATACGTCAAAATGGGCCAATATATATCAGAAGAACTTGACATTGTTTGTGGTGTTCCCCAGAGCTCCGTATTGGGGCCAAAGCTTTTCAATGTATACATAAATCACATCTTTAATGTATCACAGTCACTAAAGCCAATGCTATTTGCAGATGATACAAATATATTTTATAGTAGTAATACTTATAATGAGTTGGTAAATGTTGTTAACACAGAGTTAAAATCCATCAAAATGTGGATGGACATAAATAAATGATCTCTAAATTTACATAAAACAAAAGTTATGACGTTTGGTAATGTTAAGAATAATTATGATTTGCATATAGTTAATTTGCATATAGTTATTGACGGTGTTCAGATTGAAAATGTAAACGAGATAAAATTTTTAGGAGTGATAATCGATAAGAAGTTGACATGGAAGTCCCACGTCAGACATATAAAAACAAAAATCTCTAAATGCCTCTCAATTATTAATAAAGTGAAATATTGCTTGGATGAAAATGCACTTCGTATACTTTATTGCACGTTGATACAACCATAATTCAACTACTGTGTCGAAGTGTGGGGGAACACTTATCAATGTACAATTAATCCACTAGTAATCTTACAGAAACGGGCTATGCGAATTATTCATAAAGTTGTTGTTTTTTTATCATACTCATGGTCTGTTTATCCAATCAAAGTTGTTTAAATTATATGACCTTATAAAGTATAATACTTTAATAATTTTATAGAAAGCATTTTAGGAATTACTACCTGATAATTTGCAATATATATTTACAAAAAAAGAGAATGTCTATCACAACTTGAGAGGATATGGAGATTTTATATTACCTAAATTTAGAACTGTTCGTAAAAGTTTTTGTGTGTCTGTG
The DNA here is from genome assembly GCF_051991245.1 of Festucalex cinctus. Lineage (NCBI taxonomy): Eukaryota > Metazoa > Chordata > Actinopteri > Syngnathiformes > Syngnathidae > Festucalex > Festucalex cinctus. The sequence continues at coordinate 24,765,605 of NC_135417.1, forward strand.
CGTGGGGTCAAACTTTGGAACAACTTAGAGGTACAACACAAGCAATGCCAAAACATTCACAGATTCAAACTGTCTTACAAACATATGGTTTGGTCTCAGTATTTGGAGAGTGCATCTTAAACCAGCATCAATCTTTCAACTTATTGTGATAAGAGTATACTTGCTGCCTTCTTATTTTATATACCATCTATCGCCACTGTTGGTATGCTTGTGTCTTTGAATTATTGATATGTGCCATTTGTGGACTTGTTTTGTTTCTAGTTTGTCTCTTACCCAAGCTGATATTGTTATTTTTTATTACCATTGCTGGTATGAACTGTTGATGTCATGTTAGTTAATTAACACACTGTTTGTAAACACACAGTTTTTTAGTATTATGACAACCGCTGTTGGTTAGTGCAAGTTTGTAGGAAAGTAGCTAAATTTGTTTTTGATACTAATGATATTGGGTGTGGGACTTAATAAGTTTTTCTTCCTCCCACTCCTTTTCAGGCTAGGTTTAGAAAAATTTGTCTAGAAAAATTGATATATTGTTAATGTTGATTATTGCCTGAAATAAATGAACAAATGAATGAATGAATATGCTCTAACACTCTGGAAGACAGGTTTGGTTCCTGTACGGACGAGGTGAAGATTGCATTGTTTAACTTTAAATCATACTGCACACCGCTTTACACAGCTCACCTTTGGTCCAACTACAAGAAAGGAAGTTTGCAATGGCTGCAGGTGGAGTGCAGTGCTATACGGTATCAGTCTAGGATGTGGAAACATTGGTCTGACTGTATAACCGTCCCCTGTTTTGATTGTTTTGATTGTGTGTGTCTCTGTTATATGTTTGTTTATATTAGACCAAGAGTCCGGAATAAAGTTGAATTGAATTGAATTTTAGTCAGGGGTGAAAGTGGGCCGGAACGGTCCGGTACCATGTATTGGTAAACGATTCGGGACCGGAACGATCTGGTACGGTGCTTTGGTCCCGGAAAAATGATGGCAACTGTCAAAACCCCATGTCAAATAACCTGCCAGGCTGTCACACGCGCATCTCCAAGAAGAAAACAATCTACTACTAATAAAATGCTTTTCAATTGTACCAGTGTGCCTGTGTAGCGTAATACATTTCTACCAATATTTATCCATCCATACATCCATTTTCTTAACCGCTTACTCTTCACAAGGGTCACGAGGGTGCTGGAGCCTATCCCAGCTAGCTTCGGGCAGTAGGCGGGGTACACCCTGAACTGGTTGCCAGCCAATTGCAAGGCACGCAGAGACGAACAACCACTCACACTCACAAGCACACCTAGGGACAATTCGGAGTGCCCAATTAACCTGCCATGCATGCCTTTGGAATGTGGGAGGAGACCGGAGTCTGATATTTATTATTTAATTATTTATTCCACGGCGTTCTGTTCACCAGCTCCATCTCAGTGTATCTGAAGAGTCACATTGATTTGCTCATGCGTGCGCAGCAAACAACCCTGGACCAGTTGTCCATTCAATTGGCTGACAGACAGACACGTGATCAGCATGGATAGTTAGCGCTGATTGGTTCAAATGCACGTGTTCTGCAACAAGAACAACAACAAAAGAAAACAAACGCGAGGTAATGAACAACTTGTTTGTTTCATGCAATAAAAAATAGGACAATGCAACAGATCAGAAAGGAGAGTTGAAGAGGCTGATGAAGACGCTGATGCAAATAAAGTTTGTAGACAAAGTTTTATTTAAAAAAGTCATCCATTTTAATGTGCCTTTTATGTTCTCAATTCATGTTCTAAAGTAGTTAAAATTGAGGTTTTGCATGTAAATGTGAGGGAATGAGGCAAAAATAATATGAGAAGATAGAGGTTGAGGTTACTGGTGATTTTGGTAACTTATTTTGCACATTATTAAAGGGATCGTTGATCGTTGAACATGAATCTCAATTTCATCCTCACCTCCCGTGTGTGCGATCAGCACTGACTGACCCCTGACAGCGTTCTGTGACACCAGTTCTGGTCCGGCGTTGGACGAGAGGAAAATAGTCCAGCAAGCTGGCTGGGGTCTCGGAAATAAAGCGTTTTTCTTCTAAAAACTATTTGTTTTCAAAAGCGTGATACATTTCCATCACAATACTCTTTCCTGAATAAAGTCAGACGCCATTACCGCCAGCCACTACTTTTCTGTTTGTTCGTATCACTGCGCGGCGCCCTGTAGAGCGCTAACCGGCGCACTGCAGCCAGCTAGCTGATACTTCCGCCGAAAAGGCAAACAACTTCAGGCGGAAGTATCAGCACTCAGCTGAATGCAAGCATATATATATATATATATGTATGTATCTATGTATGTATGTATGTATATATATATAATATATATATAAATATATATATATATATATATATATATATATATATATATATATATATATATATATATAAGCGTTCATAGCGACGTCGCTTTTTGATCCTTCGATGTCGGCTCTTCCTATCAATGTGAAGCAGAATTCACCAAGCGTTGGATTGTTCACCCACTAATAGGGAACGTGAGCTGGGTTTAGACCGTCGTGAGACAGGTTAGTTTTACCCTACTGATGATGTGTTGCCGCGATAGTAATGCTATAGTATATATATATATATATATATATATATATATATATATATATATATATATATATATATATATATATATATATATATATATATATTGTAACAACTATGGCCTATGGCCCAGGCCACCCTCTAATTTTTTTTTAAAGTTTGCTTCTTCTAAAGCAAATTCTCTGCAGTTGCATAAATATTCCACTGCCCAGACAGGATCTAAGCTTGGTTAGCTCTGCAGGTGGTCACCCAACCACCAACAAAGCTCTTTTGAAGCCGCTGACCAGGAGACAAAGGGATTTATGCGTCTGCCGAAGGAGTCTATTCGGGCCCCGACTTCCCGGAGCCCGAGAAACGCCTTCAATGAATTGGAATATACAAACGACTGATCAAAGGAATGTTTATGAAGTTTCTTATCAACCAGGGGGGACTCTCTGGCCTCACCCTTCCAGGGGGGCACTCCTGGAACGTCTAGATGGAGCAACAGCACCGTCAAGTGGTGAAACTTGGAACTATCCTTAGTGACAATTCATACAAGCAACCGCATTTTTATACATTTATACCATGATAATTCTTGACAGATAACTGAACTACGTATGATTCATGTTATATCTTTGTGTGTATGAACGTCCTATTTCATTTGTACTCCATAAGGAATGAAAGGTAATCAATATCTTTCAGTTCAGTCAGATTAGGCTCAAGTAGAAATTACCTCACAAGTTGGTTTATGATGCATTAATTACGATGTGTTAAACGGGTTGTGTGGGGAAACTGATTTGCCAGACTGACCAAATTTAATGCCAAATTATTAATCCCTTTAATAATTTTTTTTTTAAGTCTGCGCGAGCAAACAGAAAGGGTGTGCCACCCCCTACTGAAGCCCCGCCCACAGACTTTAAAAAGACGAGAGGATCTCTCTCTCTCTCTCTCTTCCGATGCCTCTTCCTGATCACTCTTTACCTGCAAGTTTCCCAGCCTGCTCCAGCTCTTTGTTCCAAGAAACTTGCCAACCACGTGGCCTTTTTTTCTGGCAGCAACCGTTGCCGAGAGCAGACCCTCGCTCCACGCCACGCCAAAGCAGGTGCAAACTACAACGCTGACCCCAAAGACTCTTTTACTCCTTTTTTTCCTTGCTTTTTTTTTTACCATCGGTGATTGCCCGCCAGCGGTGAGCTCAGCGGCCCCGGGGTACACTTGCTACGTACCGCCGGACTCAAGGTTGTTGCACCTAAGCCGCCCAGCACCTCACCTGCTATTCGGTGGCGCCCCGCCGCGGTGCTCGCTCACCTCCAACGGCTGGCCTTCCCCGTACGCAAGCGCATAGCGGACCGAGCTCCAACACCTGGAGTCGGACAGCTGTCCGGCAGAACTAACCTTGCCGGAGAATCAACCTCGCAGAGTCGCCGACCAATCAAGGGACGAGCCGCGCAAATACGTCAGCCCCCGAGCGGCTTCCTTGCTCACCTGTGGAATAGCCCCTTTTTTTGATTTTCTTGCCTTTTTCAATGAACATTGACTATTTTTCCCCCTTTCAAAAGACCGCCCGTTTCTGTTCGCTTCGACGCAACACCTATTCTCGTAAGTCCACGTTCCCCAAATCGGTACCACTGTGTGCAACTTACGTTTGAAACATATCACAGATCTGGCAGGTCAAATTTCTCTTTTCCCTGTTTCCTTATTCATTCGCATTCCTTCCTTATTTTCATTAGCTTTATTTTATTTCTTTTCTTCTGACGGTAGAATAGTTAGATAGGCAGTGTTTTGATTCTGTAGTGTAGCAATCGTGAATAAATGCATGTTTTATTAACTCTATTCCGCCTAAGTCATCTGTGTTTCCGAGTGGATTATTATTCTTTTGTTAGTACAACGAACCACTGAATATCGAGTGTGGCGACTTTAGATTATAAATGACTGATGAAAGAAGGATTTTGGTCGTTGTTTGCTCCTGTTAACCCAAGCAAAGCCAACGTGGTGCCCCTAGAGGTTATCGAGGTAAATACAATTTACCTCTGTAACATCCAGATTATTAATTCGTCCAAAAGACGACCCAATTATCGCTACTATATATATATATATATATATATATATATATATATATATATATATATATATATATATATATATATATATATATATATATATATATATAACTTCATTTAAACAAGAAATATCACAAGGAGCAACAATAAAATAACGAAACTTTGGATGATGCCTCAGAAGATGAACTGTTAGCTCAATGTGATATTCAAAGTTGAGGCTGATTTAATCTGTTGAGATGTCAAATTTCCTAAACTTTTAAAGGGTTAAAATCTCGGATGATAGTCTTACCTGCGATTGGAATTGACTTTCTAATTATATTGTAACAGTTCCTGAAAATTTGGGTTTGATTTACTTTTCCTAAGGTACTGGTTGTTATGGACATTTAAATGTTTCAAGGACCAAAACTTTAAACTCCTTTTTCTCAAAAAATTTCAACCTCCCAACATTAAAATTGATTTAACTTTGTCAATTTTTAAGGTACACCCATGTATTATATATCATTTCAAAAGGAATTAAGTTTAGAATTTGAATATATGAATATTTCGACTTAGAATTTATTTATTTTTTTTATTTTTTTTCCTTTGGACAAATGAGACCCTTTTGCCAGATACATATATTGTGGAAATGACGTCTATTTGCATAATGGCGTCTGTGTGTCATGCTGACAAAACGGAGTATTTCGAGTACAATGGCCACACATACACGAGTAACTCTGTCCTCCACAAATGTAAGCAGGTTGTCTCGAACGTTTCAGAAACCGGAATCCTGACCTTAACCCAAATATACACTGCATAAACGTAGTCAATGTAGCACTAGGGATTGCTTTTGTTTCTTACCTGGACGTTTAAAAGTTAAACAGTGTGGTGAATGTGCTTGCCGTGTCGAGGCAGTGGTTAAATAAAAGTTGCTTGTGAATGCTCCAGTTTGTTTGTGCGTCTAAGTCATTTGGAGACATAGCAAACTGAAGCAGACAGGAGGATTCACTCCGCTCATTCAACTTTAGATAAATGCACCCATGTGATGAGACCAGTGCACAGAGTGAACCCTCTTGTCATCCAGTCTGGAGGCAAGAGAAGAGAAAATGAAGCATGCATGTGTTGGACATCGCAGTATATCAAGGCCGGGAGAGTTAAGGTTGCAGGCTGTTTTGCCTCTGTTGTCAAATCCAGCTTTTATCATCTTAGGCAGCTGGCTAAGGTAAAAAATCTCCTATCTCAGCAGCACTTGGAAATGGTAATCCATGCCTTTGTTACATCTCGGCTGGATTACTGTAATGCACTTTATTTTGGAATCAGCCAGTCCTCCCTGCAGGGTCTTCAGCTTGTCCAAAATGCTGCTGCTCGTCTCCTTACTGGTGCCCGTAAGAGGGAGCACATAACCCCTATTCTGGCCTTTCTTCACTGGCTGCACGTGAAATTTAGAGTCCACTTTAAGATTCTTCTATTTGTTTCTCTCAATGGTCTTACCCCACTTTATCTCGCCGAGCTCTTGCACCCTTATTCACCTGCCCGGTGCCTCAGGTCAGCAGGCCAGACACAATTGGAGTTACCGAGGGCTAAGCGGAGGCTAAGAGGAAATGGAGCCTTTGCTGTTGCCGGTCCCTCCCTTTGGAACAACCTTCCGCTAAATATTCGGCAATCCCCCTCTTTATCACGTCTTAAAACACATCTGTTTTCTTTGGCATTTGGCGCACCATGAGACTTGTTCCTGGTGTTTTGTGGTGTGTATAAATTTGATGTTTAGTCTACTTATTTAGGCATTTATTTATGTATTTATTCACTCGCCTGCTTAATTTACTGATGTAAAATGTATTTACTTGGAAAAAAATTGTATACGCACTTCAAAATGTTTGCTTTGTTCTTGTTTTGTTACCTTATTTTTACTGAACAACCGATATTTATGTTTATGTACAGCACTTTGTGTACAGCAATCCCTGTTCTTAAAGCGCTTTATAAATAAAGTTGAGTTGAGTTGAGTTGAGTGTTAAATGTTTTTAGTTCATGCTACGGGCTGAAAGAACTAGATGATGGGCCACAAATGGCCCACGGGTCATAGTTTGAACACCACTGCTCTAAGTTGTCTATGGTGTGAATGGAATGTGAGTGTCCTTGTTTGTTTGCGTGTATGTGTCTTGGATCTCATTAAATTATGCAGGTGGTCATAATGTTGTGCCAGACTTGCAAAGTGGCCATAACAATGACACAGACCTCTCCAAAATGAATCAGAGGCAAAAGTTCTACAGAGCAGTTTTAATTATCAATTACAAGTTTTGGACAAAAAAGGAAAAATTGACGCATTCCGTTTGGACCAAAGGCTGTGTTTTCTCTAATCTGATTATCAATCAGTTGGTGGACAATAGACATTCATTATCCACAACATATGCATGCGCACTGAATTAGTCCCAGTGACTCACATACATTGACATCCTCTGTCCAACACACACCTGCACACTCACAGAAATGCTTGCCCTTCAACAAAGGCTTTTTAATTATCTTTCATTGATTTCAGGCCTCTGTTAATCTAAATCAAAGATCCCGCTAATGGTTGCAAAAAAAGGGTGGGGGAGTGTGGCGGTAGTTAGTTGGGGGGGTGAATCATGTCTGAATTACTGCAATTTCCATCTCAGCCTTTTTTTTTTAGTCACAACTTGGAAAGGCGTGAAGAGAATACTAATTAAAGGAAAAGGTTGATGTAGAAACAAGCATTTAATTGGACTCAAAAAATAGTTTAGTTAATTTTTCATTCCCTCCATCTTAACTCATTCACTCCCAACCATTTTCACAGAAGCAGTCCCGTTCGCTCCCGGCTGTTTTACTGGATTTTGACTGATTTTGCAAGGCCCACAGAATATTGTGTTCTAATGCTATAAAAGCATAGAACCTAGGAAAAAAAAAGATTAAAGTCTCTTCTTTCATCAGGAAAAAAAAGTATGTTGCTATCTGTTTCCGTTTTGCAGCGATTAGCATTAGAAGAGAGCTAAGTTTAATCAGTTTTCACAAATCTATTTAAAATTGTAAGTAATTGAGCTTTTTTTCTACATGGCCCTGGTTGATCTCCTTTGCTCTGCCGCCACCTGCTGGCCGTTTGTGTAATAACTACCATTTCTGCAACCGTTCTTTGCAGTTGAGAGAGGCTGCATCAAAGCCTTCTGTATGCTCTAGCATAAAATAAATAAATAAAAACGTATAAATACGTCTTTGGGACACTTAGAACATTAAAAAAACAAAAAAAACGTGTTTATACGTTGTTGGGAGTAAATGAGTTAAATTGAATGTTCCGTTACTGCTGTCTTGTCATTTAGGTGACATTATATGATACGTCTACACAGAGACTATATGACACTTCTTACCTGTATATTGCTGACCTCGGGGCAAAACCATGTGCCTCCAAAATTGTCTTTTTTCAGCAGACCCCAAAAACAACCAGTTTGTTTCCCCATTAACATTGCATCATCAAAGACAGAAAGCCATTTTAAACACTTTAGATTTTTGGATTATTTGTAAAATTAATTAATTAATTAATTAATTAATTAATTAATTAATTAATTAATTAATTAATTAATTAATTAATTAATAGTAATAATAATAATAATAATAATAACAACACCCACACATGGACTGAGTATAAGCTTTGTGAAAAAATATGCAATTTTCTAAATTGTGACTTAGGAGGTTTCGGCCAGAGATGTGCATTACTTGATATAAAATACTGTACTGTGTTTTCATTATTGCTTGCTCATATGCTATGAAAATACATCATAATGTTGTTTTCATTATGTGTGAAAATATTGAAGCTATGAAGCTTTTTATGTGTATGTATGCAAGTCACCAACATGTGTGCATGTGTAATTCCATTAACTGAACTGCTCAGTTGTACAGTTTTAAAATCATGTAAATTATCTTTGTGAAACAAATAAAAACTAATATGCAAATGTCATATATGGCGCTTTTCCACCGTACCGGTTCCACACCGAAGCGGCAATTTTTGTCCCCGGATGTTAGTGACTTTTTCGGGGCCGAGACATTCCGTTGTAACCACTGTTTAGAACCCTTTCGGCAGCAGTTCTGCAGTGTCGGTCGTCGGGGGACTAGTGGGGCCGTGACGTCACCTGTCGTCTGATTAGCCGACAGCAACGTCGCTGCCGCAGCAAGCAACGCTGTGGCACACGCCCATTTCCCTTGTTTTAAGCGAGAAAGGCAGAAGGGCCCGCCGGTCTTCGCCAAAGTCATAAAAATACATTATATACAATAAATCTAACTATTTTTATAACTATATAACTATTAGGGCTGGGTATTGCCGCCAACCTCACGATACGATACGTATCACGATACAGTGGTCACGATACGATACGTATCGCGATACAGTTGATCTTCAAGGCAATACGTATCACGATATTTTACATTAATTTACTTACATTTTATAATAACAGTCCTATGTATACCTAAAGGATATGTTTATTATGCTGGATGACAAAAAATGTTTTTGTTAGTCGCGCTTTTCTGGTTTACCACCAAGCGGCATGCCTGGTCTAAATCTACGCACTGCAGACCTGTTGATATTCTTCCTGTGCTTTATTTTTTCTTAGCAAAACACAGTGTCCAATCAATGGTGAGCTATTTTTTGCATTAATTGAAGGCAATTAACTTCAAAGACACTGCTGGTTTTTATTTTTTAGGTACAATGCAAGCTGCAAAGGCAAACGTTAACTGCCTATTTAAATTTAACGAGCAATATCGATTCTGATGCCTGCGTATCGATACGTGAATTGTAATGAGGCCCACAACGATATATTGCCGTATCGATTTTTTGAGCACACCCCTAATAACTATATTTATAATTTAAAAGGTACATGTGGATAGATTTGTAATGTTTGTGGTTTTAAAAAAATCATCGCGAGGCTGCCGTGTGTTCCAATTCACTTGAATGAGAGCTCCAGCGGCAGAAATAGCTGTCTTCGCGAGCCGGTTCAATGGTTCAATGTTGGCGTGACTTGCCACTCGGGAAATGTTATCTCAGATCCGCACGCAATCCGGGAGTGCAAGCTTGGCGTGGACGGTTCAAATGTTGCCGCCCACTTCTCGCCGTGCGCCAGTTGTAATGGAAAACTGGCGGTTGCGGTCTGGTGTGGTTGCGTGAGGTGTGGTGTGGTGTGGTACCCGGGTGCCATGTGGGCACGATGGAAAAGCGGCAATAATGTACCAAACCTTGCTTCATAACGTTCTCACTACCGTCCAAGATATAACCTCCGCAAAAGTCCCATGTGCACCATTAATACAGTACAGTGGAATCCTCCATACTTGCAATTTGGCACCCATGGGTTTCCATATCTGATTTTTTTTTTCTTTTTCTATTTTTGTTTGTTGTGTTTTTACCATTTTCCTCATGTTTGTGGATCTTACTGCAGGTTCTTTTCAATGGGCATCAATTACGCAACAGCAAGGTCGTCGTAAGATGAATAAGATGAATATGAGACAAATGTTGAGAATTCCAACTGTTATTTCATGGTATTTATATCTGAATGTGTTAAACAACTCAGAACAGAGCGCCAATTGTTTGAACCCAAGCACTTTTCAGCTGAGCTTTAGTATTTGGTGGCATAATACTTACTTGCAATTACTGCAATCAGCTTGTGACACATTGACTTCATCATAATGTTGTATTGTCCATTTGAAATACCGTAATTTCCGGACTATAAGCCACATTAGCTAAATTTGGGGAATACACCAGATTGGTCCATGTATAAGGCGCACCCGACTAAGCCGCTTGTGTTTTATTGTTACCGCACAGGTATATAAAGGTTCCTGCTACCACAGAGGGGATTGTTGGGACAGAAATGACTGAGAACACAAATTATCACATTTATTAACATTCTGAACAGCATTCATAAGGTGGACAAATAATACAGAGCACGTCCTGCAGTCACAGTAGTAGTACAGTATAACAACAGAACAAAATTTACAGCGCTTGTTGAGGCAATAACATCAAATGGCTAAATGAAATCCGTTTGTAAAAGTGCCTGCCAATAACACGGCAGTAAATGTGCATTAATAACGGCTGTACAAAAATACATTACTGTATCAAAAATAACCAGCCTACTATAGCAGAAAGGTCCGTCTTTATCGGTAATTCTCGTGCCATCGTCCTCCTCCTGCGTACTACGTAAAACCATTGAAGTCCTCTTCCTCAGTGTCGGAACCGAACGGGCCCAGAATTGCCTCATCAGCCACTCTCTCATCTTTGTTGTCGCACTCAAAACCAAAAACCTCCTCTTCCTCTTTGTCAGTGTCAGAATCGAACAGATTGATTGCCTTTAACTTAAATGCAGCATCTTATGCACGCCTCCATTTTTTTTCCATAATGAGGGTGCAAACTGGTACTCTTGGTACTCTGTAGTCTTATAAGACTACATGGAGCAAAAAAAAAAAAAAAAAGTCGAGTATTCCGTCTGACTATTGAACCTTCGATTGAAAGAATTGTCTCTCACCAGGAAACTAATCCAATGGTTATTTTTCAATCTTTCTTCAGGTGCAGAATACAGAAGCATCTGATTGGTTACAGTGTTGTGAAGGGGAGGAGCTGGTGAATCAGCTGCAGTATATTAGCTCATCCAACAGGTTGGTGATCATGGTTTTTACCTTTTGACTTCTTTAGGATGGGGCAGCATTGTACTCAACAAAATAAATTCTGGTGAGCCTTCACACATTAATGATGTCATTCTATAAAAATACACGGATTATTTTAAACCCAGGCCAAAAAAAAAAAATAAATACAGGGGATCTTTGACTTAAGGGTTTTGCTGCAACAGTTCAAAATGGATTTGTGTATGTCAGTCAGAACACACCCTTGATTGACTAGATCACAAAATTCAAAACATTAGTTGAAGTCATAATTACTGAAAAGCCACAAATAATTTAGGCCAGGAGCAATAAAGTAATGTTTAACCAATTCTGTGAGCTGCTTGCATGTCTGTCAAATCTCATCAGATCGGTTACAATTTATTCTTTTAGTGAAGGATTTTATTTTATCTTCTTAAATCCTGAAAACGTGTGGATGTGAATGAATTTTTTTTTGCTGCTGCTGCACTGGAATCATCGTGTTCTGTTGTGTTTTTATGATACTACTTGTGAAGAGGAAAACAACAGCAAGTGACTTGGAATCAACATTAGTAAAGCAAAATTGCAACTAGACAGCTGGCAGTGGGGAGTTTGAAGCTGCCACTATAATGTGCAAAGCTTTGAGTGTACAAACACACACAAAGACTAATTGGACATGCCCCAGAAGTTCACAATCTGAAGCTCCATGTAAAAAAAGCAGTTGTTGCTCATGTTAAACAATTCCCTGTGAGATTTAATAAGCTCCAGCTCCATTTCCTCCATGGTCAATGATGGGCCCTGCCATCTTTTGTGTAGTCCTGATGAAAGGCAACACAGTTGACGAAGGTAACAAAGAGTCCAAAAGAGTCATTTAACATTGCATGTGTTATTCTGAGAATTGTCCAATCAGAGGTTTGAGTGGAAGTGAGCATTTTTCTTTGTTAAACATTCTTTTCAAAATGCTTCTTAGGTTAATTGAAGAGTCTAAATTGTTCACATGTGAATGTGGTTGTTTGTATGTGTCCAGCAATTGACTTGCGATTAACCAGACAACGACCTCGCCTCTTGCCAAAGTTCAACTAGGCTCATCCTCGATCCTAATGAGAAGAAGAATGAATAGAAAATGAATGGATGGATTGTATGTGTAATTTGGTGATTGTGAAGTTGGATAGGATACAGACATACATGCCGCTGTCCATTGCAAAGCATTTAACCCTTTTTTTCTAATAAGCTGAAAAAACTTCTTGTTTTTTGGATAAAAACTTAACTCAAGTGTTTATCAGACAGGGACAAAAACGCTGCAAAATTTGGAATATTTGTTTGATAACTTGCGTCCGCCTCCCAGTTCTGAGGATTCGGGTTCGAGTCCAGGCTCCGGCCTTCCTGGGTGGAGTTTGCATGTTCTCCCGTGCCCGCGTGGGTCTTCTCCGGGTACTCCGGTCTCCTCCCACATTCCAAAGACATGCATGGCAGGTTAATTGGGCGCTTCAAATTGTCTCTACGTGTGCGTGTGAGTGTGGATGGTTGTTCGTCTCTGTGGGCCCTGCGATTGGCTGGCAACCAGTCCAGGGTGTCCCCCGCCTACTGCCCAGAGCCAGCTGAGATGGGCGCCAGCTCCCCCCGCGACCCTTGTGAGGAATAGGCGGTCAAGAAAATGGATGGATGGATGGACTTATGTACGGAGGAGCATTTGGGCCAGTGAAGAGGAAAAAAAAAGGTTGGCAGGATTCTGACTTTATTCTCAGAATTTTCACTTTAAAATCAGAATTCTGAGAATAAAGTCAACATTCCCACTTTAAAGTCAAACTTCTGAGAATAAAGTCAGAATTCTGAGACTATGGTTAGAATTCACGCTTAAAGGAACACAAGACTTGTGAAAAACTAACCAGCTATTCTGTGAAATGGTTAATTTCCACTCTTCCCTGAAAAAAAAGCCAATTTATGTTGAGCAATTATGATAGGCCTGGGATAGGCTCCAGCACTCACCCCCACGACCCTTGTGAGGAATAAGCGGATAAGAAAATGGATGGATGGATGGATGGATGGATGGATGGATGGATGGATGGATGGATGGATGGATGGTATTGTTGTGCTATAGGCACCTCACCCTCCTCCCCTTACTGTCTCTTCTTTGTAACTTTTTAAAATTATTTTCTAAATCTCCCACAGCACATTTACAAACCCCAGTTCCGATGAAGTTGAGATGTTTAGTAAAATGAAAATAAAACCAACTACCATAGTTACGATTTGCAAATCATTTTCAACCTACATTCAGTTGAATGCACTCCAGTGCCATCCATCCATCCATGCATCCATCCATTATCTGCCTCTTATCTGAGGTCGGGTCGCGGGGGCAACAGCTTTAGCATGGAAGCCCAGACTTCAACTCTTCCCAGGCACCTCGTCCAGCGCGTACGGGCGGACCCCAAGGTGTTCCCAGGCCACCCGAGAGACATCGTCTCTCCGGCGGGTTCTAGGTCGACCTTGGGTCCTCCTGCTGGTGGGACATGCCCGGACCACCTCTCCAGGGATGCGTCCAGGAGGCATCTGAACCCGATGCCCGAGCCACCTCACCTTCTACAACTGGCTTTATTTATTCCACGTTGCTTTGGAGACGCTTGATATTGAATGTAGACTGAAAAGGATTTGCAAATCATTGCATTCTGTTTTCATTTACATTTTCATTGGAATTGTGGTTTATACACCCAGCCCCCCCCTTCCTTTTCTGGCTGTCAGTTTCTCCGTTCGTCGCCCCTTGTCGCCTCCTTGGCAGATGAAAGCCGAGTTCAGCTGTAGCGTTTGAAGGGGCCAACCCTGGCACACTCCGACTGCTTCAGCCATAAGGAGTGGGGGACATGTTTAAAAAAAAAAAAAAAAAAAGGCGGCAAATGAGAGCCGTAAGGGGAGGGAATAGTGGCAAAGAGAGCTTTTTATTCAGGGATGAGTGGCACTGGAAGAAGCAAGCAAATGATGTCATTCAGACTTTACCATGGCAACCTGAAGAATGCCTTTTACCCTCAAAATCTCAAGCCTGGCCTGAAGGGGGACAGCATTGTTCTCCATCCTGAAGAAAATCCTTGAGGCTCAAAACCTGATCAGTCCATGCTTGTGTTGAAACAAAAATGAAACCAACTCATTTTGTGACCTGAAAATTAAATTCAATGAACCCCTTGTGTGGGAGATATGTCTGAGACCCACGCATGAAATTATGTGATTTTTTTTTTAGATAGTTTAACCTTTCCTACATGCTTTGAACACATTTAAATATATTGGTGTTATTATGTATTGTTTTGTTTAATCTTTTAATGTGCAACACTGTTAAAAATGTTTGTGGAGGAAAAGTACATGACTTAATTTTATGAGGGATTCGATAATAATACCAAGCTCAGTTGTCCTCAAACTTTCAGACGCTCTTGTGTCTGAATGCATGAATTTTCAAGGTTTTCTGAAGCCTCTGGGATGTGTGTTGATTAGGTTAATTATGTAAGTTTGAATTAACTTAAGGAGGGGTTTTTTGGACTCTTCCGGCCAAGCTGTTAAGTTGCCCTCACAGACCCCTGAAAAAAGAGAAGGGTGAGCAAGGGTGGGAAATAAGTAGATTACATTCACATTGGGTTAGAACAGAACTTTCACTTATATGAGGGATGACTAGGGGTGTTAAAAAAAAATCGATTCGGCGATATATCGCGATACTACATCGCACGATTCTCGAATCGATTCAATAAAAAAAAATCGATTTTTATTTTTATTTTAGTTTTTTTAGTTTTTTTAAAAGCTCAGAATTGTTCATTCGGTAGTCTTACCGATTCAACGTCTTATCATCATTGCCTTTTTTTGTGTGTGTGTGTGTGAATTGATTTTTAAACTTCCATTTTTAATGGAAAAATATTCAACAAAACGTCTGACTTCGGGTTAGGATTCACACCTTGAGCATGGAAGAATGTTATATGAACGGAACATTAAGCCTTAATATTTGATTTTAATGCTGTTCAAACATGAAACAGATTACAACCTCTATAAGACTGAAATTTCAGATAAATAAATAATACATTTTCATATAAATCTTACACTCTACAAGCTTACTGATTAGTATTTTCTAAATTTGAATGGAAAAAAATCGCAATAATAGACTTATAAATTCGTATCGGGATTAATCGGTATCGAATCGAATCGTGACCTGTGAATCGTGATACGAATCGAATCGTCAGGTACTTGGCAATTCACACCCCTAGGGATGACCAACACGTACTCACTCTGTTAAGTTTGTCAAGGATAAAACAAATTTATGTTAAGTTATTCTAATTTTTACTCCCAAATCACTGTTTTTCCCCCACTTCCTAAAACAAGTACTCAAATCCTACCCTCAACATGACCAGGCCAGTCTAGTACTTACAGCCTTTTACTATGAAGCCATGCTGTTGTAAAACCTGCAGAATGTGGCCTCGGTATTGTCTTGCTGAAATAAGCAGGGATTTCCCTGAAAAAGACAATGAACCCTTACACTAACAATTTGCATATTTCCTCTGTGGCGTGGAGGACATGAAGTTCATGAGTTCCAAAAACAATTAAAAATGTGTACTCGTCAGACCACAACACACAACTGATGTCATTACAGTTTGCAATGATGGCATCTATTTGAAATGTGGCCTTGCAATGTTTGTTTGTTTTTTAGCACAGAAGTATCAGTCACCTTGATCAATATTCACAGCCTTTTCTGTCCTATATTGCAGGTGTGACGTTGATTTGGGTCCACTAGCAGTTGAAATCCTCCAAGATATCACCACAAAAGAATGAAAGCTGAGCCATTTACCGGGAGAGAGGTCAAGAGGCCACTTTCTTTTTCTTGTAAATGTTTGGTTAATAGGTAGCTTACTTTTCAGTAGTAGTGATTATTTTAGTATGTCTTGAATAGAAAATGTCTTAAAATAAATGTTTTTAGAAGGTTTGATTGTATTAAAATGTTTTGATGTAATGGTATCGTAACAGTGTGAAATGTTTTGCACTGGTTCAATTATACAACTCTCAAAGAATGAGCCCAACTGTTTGCACGGACCATTCAGAGTATATTGTGATATCTCAGTATCGTGAATCGTGACTTACAGAGATTCAAATTTTGCTCCAATTTGTTTTTCCTGATGGGCTTTGCTTTCATTTCATTGTTCATGGTTCTGACATGATGCAAACTAATTTTTGAGTGGCACTTGGAGATATACCTTATAGTCACTCTTCCCAGAATGCTTTAGTTTCCGAAGTGAGCTATCACAACATTGTAAATTACTTGATTGTGAAGAAGAGTGCCTACACTGATGCTGTCAAGAGTCTTATAATTACTTTGTGTCTGGAGGGTGAAGAATCTTGGCTGTCTTCATATCTTTATCTCATGGAAGCAAGCACAGGTATGTTGCTTTTGGTTGACTGTACATCGATCACTACTTACTTTTTCGTTCATTAAATCGTTTGTGTCCAGATAAGCTCGTCTTGCTGTGGTATGTCAAAGCCTTTGAAGCTATCTTAGCTTGCTAGCTGCTAACAAAAAGACCACGTGTTTGCAACACATCGCTCAGCAGGTGATCAAGCCTGAGTATAACTATAGTGTTGCGATAAGATGTGGATGATTCACAGTCTTTGTGCAATGGCCTCTTCACAAGGGTTAGAGTAATTTCATCTGAGAAACCATCAGTGTTAGAAAAACTAACATAGTCCTTAGAATGAAACAAAAATAATAGGAGAGACAGACAGTGTAATAATCTGTATTTACAACCGGTAACTAATTTGGGTTCAGTTTATAGATAGATAAATAATACAAACATCAGGTAATCCAATTTACAATATGCAACAATTAAGTAAGAGTAAATTATGAATTCAAATAAATGTCATGTTGCTGGGCTCTCAGTGTGTTTTCCTTGTCTCGCAGTGCCTGATTAATGAGAGGGGCGTGTCCCCTGCACCACACCTGCAGTGCATCACCTATTAGGCCTTCATAAGGACTGGGACTCCTTGCAGCCACTGTCGGGTTGTTGCTCCGTCTGCTCACAGCCATCGTCTAGTGTTTCTACTGTTTTTTTCGCCTTCGCTAATTATTATAGTCCAAGATTCTCGATTTTCATCTACGTAAGTTTTGCTACGTCTCTTTTTGTTCCCACTTTTATGTGGCGTGTTTCATAGCTATAGTAAGTTGTTGCTTTCTTGTGTTTGCGGTTTGTAGCCTTCGGGTCTTTTTGTGTTGTGTTAATTTCCCTCCTTGCAATTTGCAAGCACTTTTGTTAACCTTTTTCCTGGCTGTGTCCAGCGCTTTATGTTCATATTCACGTGTTTTGGTGAATAAAACCTCTTGCTTACTCCTCTGTGTTCTGTGATTCTGGGATCCACTCTCCGGTCGCACCGGAACCTTAACAGAACGACCCGACCATGGATCCTACAGAACACAAGGAGGTCCGTCACGCATTGGCCAGCCAAAATCGCCGAGTGAGTCAGCAGGAGTCCACCATCTCTGAGCTCAGGGAGATGGTCACCTTGCTGGCCCACCGGCTGGAGGAAGTCGGTGCCCAGGTTGGACAGTTGGGGGCTGGCGGCAGAACAGACGCCTCTGCTGCTGTCGGTCCCGCCAACCCACCGGTAACACTTAGAGCCAAATCTCGCACATCCGTCACGCTATGGGGGGGAGCCTGGCGATTGCGGCACCTTTCTTCATCACTGCTCCCTAATTTTCGAACAACAGCCACTCGCCTATCATAGCGACAACTCGCGAGTGGCTTTCGTGATGAGTCTTTTGACTGGCCGAGCGGCAACCTGGGCCATGGCCGTGAGCAACACTCGTCCGGACCTAAAAGCATCTTTTGCTCTGTTTTCTGCCGAGTTACGCCGCGTGTTTGACCATCCTATTCGAGGCAGGGAGGCCGGTAATCAGCTCGTGGACTGTACTCAGGGCCATCACTCCGTAGCTGACTATGCTATTACGTTCCGCTCGCTGGCCGCTGAGAGCTGCTTTAATGAGCCCTCCATGTGTGTTCTTTTCCGTTGTGGACTCAATTCTCGCGTTAAAGATGAATTGGCCTTACGGGACGAAACTGGAAGCTTGGAGGAGCTCATTGCTCTATCCATTCGCTTGGATAACAGGATCCGGGAGAGACAGCGGGAGAAGGACTTGGAACGTTCGTCTGAATCAGCCAACCCTGCCAGGCATGGACATGTTGGTGACGTCGGCTCTCAGGTTGTTGCTGCAGCCCCAGTGTGGGCACTCCCCGAGGCGGGGCAGGAACCCATGCAACTGGGAGCTGGCCGGCTTCGGGCTGAGGAGGAGACGCCGGGCCCGATCTGGAGCATGCTACTACTGCGGATTGCGGGGCCATCTGGTGGCACAGTGTCCTCAGCTGTTGGCTCGTCACTCCACACGACTGGTCAGGATGGGCAGTCAGCAGGCTACAGACGGACCCAAGTCAACCATGGTTTCACACACCACAACACCGTGTGAGTACAACCGTGCTGCCTCAATCACGCATTCTTCTAAGACTAAGAGACTTGAGCTCCCGGGAGAGGTCGCTTTTAATTGTAAAAGAATTAAGGTGGTGGCCCTGGTCGATTCCGGGGCAGACGATAATTTTGTTGATCCAAGTGTAATAGCAGCCCTGGGTTACGAGCCTACAGCCTTACCGAAGGAACGCAGGGTTTACGACCTCAACGGGCGCCTTCTGGGGGTAGTAACTCACACCACTGAGCCTTTGTGTTTACGTCTTTTAGGTAACCATGTCGAGTCTCTCAGTTTTTTGATTATGTCGTCACGATCGGCACCAGTGGTGTTGGGCTTGCCTTGGCTAAAGTTACATAACCCCGAGATTAATTGGGCTAAACCCTCACTAGAAAACTGGAGTGTTTACTGTCACGCACATTGCCTGCGGGCTGCTGAGGGGGGCAGTTGTCTGCCTGCTATTTCCTCAGAGGAAACTCTTTGTCTAGACAACGTACCACCCGAATACCATGATTTGAGTGAAGTCTTCAGTGAAGAGAGGACACAGACGTTATCGCCCCTACGATTGTGCTATTGATTTAATTCCTAACATGCCACTTCCTAGTTCCCGGCTGTACCATGTTTCCCAACCTGAGCTGGCAGCCCTCCGGGAGTATATTTCAAGCGCACTAGCGGCAGGGCATATACGGCCATCCACCTCCCCTATGGGAGCTGGGTTTTTCTTTGTTGATAAGAAGGATAAATCACTTCGCCCCTGTGTAGATCATTGTGGCCTAAACGAAATGACTGTAAAGAATAAGTACCCGTTTACCGTTGCTGGATTCAGCTTTCGCT
This sequence comes from Festucalex cinctus, assembly GCF_051991245.1. NCBI lineage: Eukaryota > Metazoa > Chordata > Actinopteri > Syngnathiformes > Syngnathidae > Festucalex > Festucalex cinctus. The sequence goes on from NC_135417.1 coordinate 24,785,113, forward strand.
TCCCTCCAAGCCGCCAAAATATTCTCAAAATTAGATTTGCGCAGTGCCTACTACCTTATCCGCGTCAGGGAGGGGGATGAGTGGAAAACTGCCTTTAAGACTCCCCTGGGTCACTTCGAATATTTGGTGATGCCTTTCGGGCTAACTAATGCTCCAGCAGTCTTTCAATGTTTCGTGAACGATGTCTTGCACGATATGATTAATATATTTTGTTTTGTCTATTTGGATGATATCCTAATCTACTCCCACGATCTTAAGGAACACCAACAACACGTTAGACTGGTTCTCCAACGCTTGCTAGCTAACCGTCTATACGTTAAAGCTGAAAAGTGTGAGTTCCATTCATCCTCCGTACAATTTGTGGGGTTTGGTGGAGGATGGCCAAATCCGAGCTGATGCTGGGAAGATTCGCACTGTGCTCGAGTAGCCAAGGCCAACCTCGAGGAAGCAGTTGCAGAGGTTCTTAGGGTTCGCGAACTTCTCCCGTCGGTTCATCCGCAATTATAGCCAGAAGGTTAGACCACTTACTAGGTTAACATCTCCTAAGCTTCGCTTTGAGTGGTTCGACTCGGCAGAGGAGGCTTTTAATGATTTGAAGAGGGCATTTACCTGCCCGCCTGTTTTGCGTCACCCTGACCCTCTTCTTCCTTTTGTGCTTGAGGTGGACGCATCGGATTCAGGAGTGGGGGCTGTGCTCTCTCAACGGTCTCCGGTCGACCAGGTGCTCCACCCCTGTGCCTTTTTCTCCAGACGTTTGACACCTGCAGAGGCAAACTACGATGTGGGAAACCGTGAACTTCTGGCCATTGTCGCTGCACTTCAGGAATGGCGTCACCTTTTGGAAGGAGCTAAGGAACCATTCACAGTGTTCACAGACCACCGTAACCTGGAATATCTGCGAACAGCCAAGCGGATGAATCCCCGACATGGCCAGGTGGGCGCTTCTTTTCACACGCTTTGACTTTGTTATCACTTACAGACAGGGCACTAAAAACAAGAAGCCAGACGCCCTCTCTAGGATGTTTGACTCTAGCCGTGGAGAGGCTACTGAGGATGAGACTATCCTTCCGGTCCACTGCGTGGTGGGGGCGCTGCGCTGGAGGATTGAGGAAAAGGTGGTGGAGGCTCTACGAGACTTACCTGTGCCTGCGGAATGCCCAGCAGGTCTACTCTTTGTTCCTGACGTACTACGACGAGAGGTCCTGCAGTGGGTGCACGAGTCGAGGGTGGCCTGTCATCCTGGAGCGACTCGTACGCGAGAGGTTATTTCCCAAAGATTCTGGTGGCCCTCTCTCAGGCAGGATGTTCTGGACTTCGTTAAGGCATGCGCCGCCTGCGCATGTGGAAAGGCTTCTCACCAGCCTCCGTCGGGCTTGCTCCATCCCCTGCCAGTGCCGTCTCGACCATGGTCACACATTGCTCTGGATTTTGTTACTGGTCTCCCGGGGATCTTCCGTGGTCCTGACTATTGTGGACAGATTCTCTAAGTCTGCTCATTTCGTCGCATTATCCGCTCGTGCCATCCGCTTTGGAGACCTCGCGTTTACTGGTGAAGCACGTTTTCCGTCTGCATGGCATACCGCAGGATTTTGTGTCAGACCGTGGACCACAGTTTGTTTCTCAAGTTTGGAAAAGGTTCTGCAAGTCCCTGGGGGCCACCTACAGCCTGTCATCTGGATACCACCCGCAATCCAATGGACAAACTGAGAGAACCACCCAAGACCTCGAAGCGATGTTGCGGTGCGTATGCCAGTATAATCCCACTACTTGGACAATTCATTTGCCTTGGGTTGAATACACCTATAACACTCAGGTTTCCTCTGCCACTGGTCAATCACCCTTCTATGTTGCCCATGGCTATCAGCCTCCGCTGTTCCCTTCCCAAGAAGGGCAGGTGGTCCTCCCCTCAATTCAATTGCACCTGAAGCGAGCCCATCGGGTCTGGCGGGAGGCCCGTGCGGCTCTCTCTTGCACTGCTCAGCGCAACCGCCAGGTGGCGGATCGTCGCCGTCGACCGGCCCCTGTCGTCACGGGATCTCAGGCTGGCCGGTGGGGCCAAGAAGTTAGGACCGAGGTTCGTGTGTCCGTTCGAGGTGGAGGCCATCTTGAACCCAGTCTCTGTGAAGCTGCGACTTCCACCGACCCTAAAGGTACATCCTGTCTTTCACGTGTCTCTGCTCAAACCGGTATCCTCCAGTGCCTTGAACCCCCCGGCGGCTCCACCTCCCGCTCCATGTACTCTGGATGGTGACCCGATCTACACGGTGAAGGAGATTTTGGACTCTAGAGCTCGGGGCAGGGGGTTCCAGTACCTGGTCGACTGGGAAGGCCACGGTCCTGAGGAGCGGCAGTGGATTCCCCGCTCCTGGATCCTGGATCCGTCCCTCCTGCGTGTGTTCCATGCGGCACATCCGGAAAAACCAGGTGGTCCGCCAAGAGGCGTCCGTTGAGGGCGGGCTACTGTCATGTTGCTGGGCTCTCAGTGTGTTTTCCTTGTCTCACAGTGCCTGATTAATGAGAGGGGCGTGTCCCCTGCACCACACCTGCAGTGCATCACCTATTAGGCCTTCATAAGGACTGGGACTCCTTGCAGCCACTGTCGGGTCGTTGCTCCGTCTGCTCACAGCCATCGTCTAGTGTTTCTACTGTTTTTTCGCCTTCGCTAATTATTATAGTCCAAGATTCTCGATTTTCATCTACGCAAGTTTTGCTACGTCTCTTTTTGTTCCCACTTTTATGTGGCGTGTTTCATAGCTATAGTAAGTTGTTGCTTTCTTGTGTTTGCGGTTTGTAGCCTTCGGGTCTTTTTGTGTTGTGTTAATTTCCCTCCTTGCAATTTGCAAGCACTTTTGTTAAACTTTTTCCTGGCTGTGTCCAGCGCTTTATGTTCATATTCACGTGTTTTGGTGAATAAAACCTCTCGCTTACTCTGTGTTCTGTGATTCTGGGATCCACTCTCCGGTCGCACCGGAACCTTAACAATAAAAGAGGTGGGGGAAACAATTACACATTTATCCAGGAGGCCCTACAATTGGCTGGCAACCAGTTCAGGGTGTACCCTGCCTACTACCCGAAGCCAGCTGGGATAGGCTCCAGCAACCTCCCCAACCCTTTTGAGGAGTAAGTGGTTAAGAAAATGGATGGATGGATTTATCCATGAGTTATTTTGACTGATGATGCCTCAGAATATGAATTGTAAAGCTGAATGTGACCTTCAAAGTTGAGACTGATTTCATCTGTTGAGAGGTCAAAATTCTGAAACATTTAAAGGCTTCAAATCTCAGGTGATGTCCTTACCTGCGATTGGAATTGACTTTTCAGTGATCTTTTAACAATTCCTGAAAATTTGGAGTCAATATCTTTTTCCTAAGGTACTCGTTGCTATGGACATTTGAAAGATACAAAGGCCAAAACTTTAAACCCATCCATCCATTTTCTGAACCGCTTATTCCATTTTTCCTCGTAACTAGGAATTTCAGCCTGCCAACATAAAAATTGCTGTAACTTTGTCAATGTTTGTGGTATGTCCATGTATTATACAGTATATAATTTGAATGGGAATTAAGTGTAGAATTATCCATCCATCCATTTTCTTGACCGCTTATTCCTCACAAGGGTTGCGGGGGCTGCTGGCGCCTATCTCAGCTGGTTCTGGGCAGTAGGCGGGGGACACCCTGGACTGGTTGCCAGCCAATCGCAGAAGTGTAGAATTAGAATATATGAATATCTCATAATTTTTTTATTTTTCTTGAAACGAGGACCCTTTTTCCCATTTATAAATATGAAATTCCCCTAACAAGACTCAAAAAAAGTTTTTTTTGTTTTTTTTTTTACACCATCTAACACAACCTTGTGTCATCAATCCAATTTTGTAAATGTGATTTGTTCCTTTTAAGTGCATTCATTGTTCCTGATAGATTCATGTGGGGAAAAAATTACGAGTGACATTTTCCATGCCAACAAAGCTTGATAAAATCTTAACAGGAAGCTTTGAGATACACGTACTTGTACTTGCATGATCACAAAAAAGACCTAAATTACATGGCCGCAAAACACAGAATTTCACATTTTGCTCTATTTAATTTTTAAACCAGAAGTAGATGAAAAGTCAGACTAATGAGATTGCATTTTCAATTTGCACTTTGTCTCTAAGGAACAATGTTGTATCATCAGCCAATTGCGTCAGCCTCAGTTCCTTATTAAAAACTGATAAACCTGCAGACTACTCAGGATATATAATGAAAGTAGTTGCACCACAAATAAAAATCAAAAAAGTGATATTGGACAACCTTGATGATTGACAGGAACGGAAATCTATAGGTAGGCTTTGCTTGTAACACACCATATCTATTGATACCTTTATAAAACATTTCAATGGTTGACACAAAATTTCGATCAAAACCTAAGATTGTTAAAGTTTCCCAAAAAAAAAAAAAAAAAAAAAAAAAGTTTCCACTGTATCAAAGGCTTTGTAAACAAACAAGGACCTCCAACATGGTTGCCTTTGCACATGGCACACAAACATGTCACACGGGGTCTATCAGAGAAAATTAATATTATTCACAATATGTAGTGCTTCTCCCTGAATTATTTGTACAACCGTAGGCCACACACTGGTATAATCACATAGACAGTAAAACGTGAAAATGCCATGGAGAAATTGTGTTATGAGAGAACGACCGCAAGATGGCCGTCAGTGGCTTTACTTCTCATTACAGTGAGTAAGCAGCATTGTTAGTCAAGGCTGTGCCCCCACCCATCATTAACCACATAAAACAGCTGGGTGCGCTTTCATTACCCTTTTGTCTTAGCATGTAGTGTATGCCCTGTAGCTCCATGCTGCCACTCACAGGCCAGTTTTAGTACTATGACGAAGGTTCACTGATTGTCAGTAGAGATGTGTTGAGTGTTACTGGTCATCAAGTACAACACTTTTTTTTTTTCCTCTTAGTACATGTATGAGTCACTCATCGAAAGGTAATGGGCAGTGCAGTGTTCACCTCGTTGTGGCAATACTATAGGCCTAAGTGACGTGCATGGTGTGCCAACAAATGCTCGAAGGAAAAAGGATGCAGCCAGTTGAAATAATGAGTCCATTTTATTGTTTCAGAACACAGCAGGCTACAGCAACCACCTCCTCCAACTAGACTACCCCCCACCCCAACCCCCACGAGTAACAGCCCTCCGTCAGCTAAGCCAGCTACACACCCCCTTTGGAACAGCAGAGACACCTTAGTGTCCACCTTTAAAGCAAGAAAATAGCTCGATATTTGGACCATGACTTCCCATGTTTTATACAAAAGCTACACAATGTTACAATGCAACTGATTTACCTTAGTGTTTTGGACACCATTTAAAATGTGGTCATGTACATTACTTGGATGGAGCATTATCACCAAAACAAAACATTACTTGGAGACAAAAAAAAAAAAGAAAAAGAAAATACAAACAAAACAAATAGGTATAATTTGGAATAATGAAATTGGGGGAAAGCAAGCTAAAAGCATTTTGTACCATTACAGACTTCAGGGGGAAAATGTAAAAACAAAGGATAAAAATGGAAAAGTACATAAAAAGGTTATTTCAAAAGCAAACAGATCCAAATCCATGTGTGGCATCAGGATTTCAAGTCAACCAACAATCATCCTCTGGTTAAATCCAGAAGCAAACTGTCACTCAAATTTGTCCCAGTGGAGCTCCTATAGATAGGATGGGTCATCGTCAGGCACTTTCTAAAACCCCGCCTCCTCCATGTGGGAGAATCAAGATGCAGGTTCATCTGGATCACATAATACAGCTGCAAAGAAAGGAGATTGGGAGATGAGTGATGATGTGGAACATCAGGTGAGAGACTACAAGACCACACAAACTCATCAAGCTGCATATATGCAGCAATTAGGAGTGCAATGCAAGCATGCAGCAGCCTCAGTGACTTTATCTTTTCCCATCAGGCCAACATGCACCCAAATGGATCAGGATCCATCTTACCTAGTAAGAAATGTTGAGTTACGTTGGTCTTGGTATTTACAAGTCTGTGTCAAACCAGGCCAATTGGTTGGAGTCACCAGGTGGTAGGCCTTCGATCAGCTCCTGGGAGTGTCCCAGGTCAGGAAGCCCCTCTACTGGGGGGTAGTCCTGACCGGGATGGTGGCCACCACCTAGATCATGGTCCATCATGGGCTCCATGCCCATCGAGTCTGCACCGTAACCTGCCGAGTGGAAGGAACGGTAGCTTGGATCTGGTAGGGGGGAGGAGTGGAAGGCAGGAGAAGCAGAGCAGCTGTTAGAAGCATGTTAACAAACCAAGCGCTCACACAGTAAGTACGGACTAGGCATCACAGCAAAGAAACAAGCGCACACCCAATGGATCAACCACCACTGTTAGGCTAACTTGCTGTGATGAAGTTTCACCAGCAGAAAGCCAACACTACACTACAGCTATCCCATTGACCCACATACAGGGCACAGTCAAAAACAGACAACTACTTCCTCCCTGAATGAGAGAGCATTGTGCCTGCCAGGGAGAGAACCCTCCAAGCAGAACTCCCAACAGAGGTGACCCTCATGGGAACCATGTGACAGCAGAACAATGGGACTGGAATCATTTGAATAGCAGGGAGGTGACTTACCGTCCTGCCTGTAGGCCAGAGGCTCCCCCTGAGCACCGATGTCCAGACCGAGCTCTGCAGTCTGCAGATAAGACGAGTTGCATAAACCTTACACAAACGTTTCAAAAAAATAAATAAATAAAAAAGATTTCTGGATCTGCTTCCTACTTCGTTCCAGGCCATGGGTTCCGTCCTGAAGAGCGAGCTTGTGAGTTCGACTGAGAGGCGTTTCTTGTAGTCTTGAGGTTTGTCCTCCGACATGCGGAACAGAACAGCTGCTGCATATGTGGCTGAGAGGAGATGCGAGGTGACAGATGAGCCTTCTACTCTGCGGTTTCATACCCTTGTTTAATTGCACATTACAGCAATGCGTCAGAGTGACAAGTATCAATATTTCCAAATAAAGAATGCTATTAAATTAAATTAGGGGTCACTCTTTGACAGTGTTGTCATTTTTGTCTGTCCTGTTCAATCTAAAGCTAAAAACGCATCTGTGATCGTGTCTTTCCTTGCCCAAGTGCAAGGAAGGCCATTATACAGTACTTTTATTGCTCCACTTTTTACATCACATCACTCAATCGGCAATTTATCTAAAGCTTGTTGTTGGTAATTCAAATTTTGCTTGACAACACAAAGCAAATGAATAGACTGAAAAGCAATCATGTGGACGTACCAACTCCTTCATTGCGGCTGTGCAAGAGCTCGGTGAGCGGGGCGGTGGCTCCCTCGGCCTCGATGGCCTCAGCAGCCTCTTTGTCCTGAGCCAGTTCGCACAGGACGCCCGCTGCCACGCGCTGAATGTTCTCAATGGGAGAATACAACAGCTGTACACAGATACACGAGATGTTCAAATCACCGTCAGGACTTAAAGAGCCAAACCACAACAGAAAAATGTGACTTGATATATTGCACCTGTACAAAAAGTGGAATTGTGTTAAGTCCTCGGATGACTATTCTGTTGTGGACATCTCTGGCCAGGATGTGAAGGGCTCCTGTGCAACCTTCCACAATCTCCTCCATGCGAACTCCCTCCTAAAAACACAATGTGGTGACAAAAGACACACTGGCCTTAAACTTGTACCAAGGTTCTTGCTTGTATGTTATTCATAAAGAAATTGCTGTTTGCCGTGATTGGACTTTGCCAGTCATGTACGGGCGTTACTTCGATTTGGTAGATTTTTGTGCCAATATACACTGTATTTTATTAAACTTTTTATGCTCCTAGTTCTTTGTCTAAAATGTTGTTCACTGCTTGCTGTAACAATAATTGCCATATGGGGACACAAATACATTTGAAACTTAGTCTAGAGAACAGCACCAGCAAATTACTATCAACTCTGCTCTGGGGTTACTGATGCTCATGCTGCTTGCATGCGCTCACCACAAACTGCTGCTGTGTGCCACCCATGCTGGTGCGTCTCTGTGTGTCTTGGTGTGCTCTGACCAGCAGCTGAACCAGTCTGGGAATGGCTCCTTGCTCCCTCAGCGGAGTGTGGTTTGCAGGGCACAGCGCCAGGTTACGAATCAGACCAACTGTAGCCTAAGGGAGGAACACTTGAATGTAACACCTTGAAAGAACCAACAAAACCAACAACAACAAAAAAAACAAAAAAAAACAAAAAAAAATCACAGTGGAAACCTGTGACAAGTCCTCATGTTTGTACCTTAATGAGTGGCCAATGTGATGGCGGGTGCAACAATTTGACCACAACTGGCAGCCCGTAATGCAGCCTGACTGCGTTCTGGGCCATCTCAGCATCCTGGTGTCGTGATGTGAGGTGACGCAGAGCGCAGATGGCCGGCTCTGTGATGTCTTCCCTGTCTCCGGCCCGAAGAACGGTGCGAACCAGAGCCTCAATACCGCCCACCTACATGGGAAGAAAACGATACAAGAAGCAGGATGAGGAAATGCACAATAAGCGCAAGATATTGTTTAGTCAACATTAAAAACATTTCAATCTTCACCAACCTGGCAGACCATCATCTTGTTCTTGTAGTTGTTGCAAGTCAGGTTAGACAGGATGCCGGCAGCACAGGTCACCACATTAATGTCATCACTACCAAGGAGTTGCACCAGCGTCCCCAACAGACCCTCCATACCCTCCTGAAATACAAATGGTCCAGTTAGCATGGCAAGAGGAATGCAAGAACTGTAGGTCTACATTTGAAACATTTCAGTTACTTGCATTGACTGCAACCACTACAAAACTGCAAGTCGGAGTCAAGAATTTAATGTTCGTTATGCGGGCCTTCACCTGTTTGGTGGCAGCATCTGATAAGTTCCTGAGAGTCCAGAGACAGTTCTGGACCAATCTCTGGCTTGGGTCTGTCAGATGGAGTCCAAGCGCCTGCATGCCTCCTGAGCAAAGAGACAAACAGCACATTAAAAAAAACAAAAAAAAAACATAAATCACTCCAGTTTAGGGCACCTGCTGGTTGAGAAAAGGTTGTTTGTGACTTTAGAGTTCAAGCATACCAGCTTCTACGATGGCAGGTTTGTTACTGGAGCAGACTGACAGGACTTTGAGTACTCGACTTGTGGTCCACAGCAACTTCTCATAAGTGTAAGTCCTCATGATGTTCACCAGTGCTTGGGGGCCCCCACTGGCCAGAATTATTAACTAGAAAAAAAGGACAAGGTTTTTCCACCCCCCATTTTAGCTGCAACAAGATCATCTGATATTTGCCAAAGCACAGCTGACAAGGACGCAAGCTCACCTTGCTTTCCTGGTTTCCATAGGCCAAGATTTGGAGACAATCTGTGGTGATGGCCAGGAACTTGACATTTGTTTTGTTGAGCAGGGCCACCATTTTCTGAAGCCCACCGGCCAAACGAACCGCCATCTTAGCTCCTTCCTGGTGCAGGAGGAGGTTGTGGAGGGTGGTGATGGCATAAAATAGGACAGAGTCCACTGGTGAGCTGCAAAGCAGAAAAGGGATTATTGGATTACAATACAACTGGGAAATAGGAAGTGGATTTTAAATTGTTTTCCTCTCACAGACGACTGTTCGAGAGGCGCAAATTGCCAATTAATTTTGCTGCCCCCCGCCAATTGCAACATTACATTACTTACCACAGTGAATACTCTTGGTTATGCAGTTGCTGTCAACACAATGCCTATCTTTCAAGAACAAGCCTCTATTGTGTGGACACAATGTATTGCACATCTCCTTGCAAACAAACATACAAATAAGCATAAAAGATAAAAATGTTTACGTTTGAACTAGATCGTTTTTTTGTTTTTTTTTAAGCCAGGAACAGTAACTGACATTTTTTACACACCACATCCCCAGCACATATTTCAAATCTCAAAATAGCCGTTCCAGCAATTTTCACACCTACCCAAGCATTTTGACGAGCGCTGGGATTCCTCCAGACTTGAAGATAGCCAGTAGCCCCTCTCTGTGATGAGAGAGGTTGTGGAGAGTCCCTGCAGTGCAGCGAGCAGTCTCCACGTCGTTTGTGTTCTGCATTGTCCTGACTATGGCAGACACCATCTGAGGGGAGCGCATGATGGCGTGACGGGAAGCTTCTTTTTTCGATAGTTGGTGCACCATCACTGCTGCTTTGTTTACGACAACCTAGGAGGAGAAAGACGAGTAACATCATTGATCAGTGACAGCAAAGCGTTGTACAGCATGAAACGTTAACGATAACTACCTGGTCCTCGTCATTGAGTAATTTGGTGAGCTCCGGTATGGCTCGGGTTGCGAGCTCAGCATCATCCTGATAATTGATCAGATTGACCACAGCATGTTTGAGCATTTGTGAAGGTTCTGCTAGTCTCTGGACATTGGTAGGATTTGCTGTGTCATATTGTGTGGAAGGAATCTGGATGCCCTCCTCCAGAGTCTCTGGGAACATTGCTGCACGTACCCGCTGGGCACGGGTCATTGCATACTGACCATCCAAGTCTGAAAGAGATAGGAGGGATTTTTTTTTTTTTTCCTTTTCCTTCCCAAATACACTTTGCCAAGATTCTAAATTATTTACTCTTGGGACTCACCTTGGACTTGATCCTGTGAAAAATTTTGGTTGAAGCCCTGCTCCCACTCATAAATGACCTGGTTATTGTCAAGATCATCATCTTCAGGATTCCCCTTCCCACTGAGGGAGGGCGCTGTAGTCGTGGCTCCTGAATGGATGCCTGAATCCAGGTAGGACTGTTGCTGCCAGTGGCTGACTGCTGCCTTCCGGTCTGGCTCCATGGCCATGTCCAGCTCCATCAAATCAGCTGCAGGGAGAGAGGAGTATATAAAAACAGGCAAGAGTGAAAAAAACGGGTCTGATGAATTTGGCACAGCCGAATTCAAGAGATAAACTGGTACGTTTGATAATCCATGGTAATCCTCTTAAGTGCAACACCAGGATGGAGAGAAATTGGAGTGCCATTTTAGGATTTGTGAACACTGTTTGTTGAGCTTTTGTCAAACCCAAACATCAATGTAATGAGTTAAACTATTTTTTTATTTGCCAATACAAGAAAAAGTAAATGATAGTAAGGCAAGTAAATTTTTGGTGTGCATGTGTAAGGGAGACACGTGCTACAAGTTTAAACTCACCCTGGGAAGCCATGTTCCTTTCCTCAAACCACGGCCGTCACAGCTTCCTGATCTGAAACGCACAGGAAAACACTATCAGCCTCGGTGACCCCTCGCTTCCTTTCGTTCCCAGCTCATTGTTAATGATTACACCAAAAACAACTGCAACGTGAACATTTTGTGCACACTATGTGGTGCCATCTTTCCGTCTTAACCTTGTATGAAATCCACCCAAGCAAATTGCAGTTTGCATACAAGGCCTACATTAAGCATTGCAGCTAGGTAGTACTTATGTCAGGGTGGGAAATGGCTCACTTGGAAGGAAAATAAGCGGTGGGAGAGAAAGGGCGTGCACATTCCTGCACTGCCTTTGAAGCAGAAACTACACTCTTCCAATTAACACTGTAGCAGTGTTATAGACTGTTATTCCAAATCATTTGTTACATATGACCAAACACCAAGCGTGAAAGCTGGCACAGCCTCAAAAACTATACACAGATCAAAGTACCATCCCCATAGAAAACTTAATTCCAAGAAGTCACTTGAGACCATGAAGTCTGATTCAAAGATGGTTCAATTCTGGGAGACGGCTACAACTCTGTCAGCAAAAGCAAAATAATTCACTACTGATAGGGACAAGAGCCAAAAGTCAAACAACTCTGACTTCCTAACAAACATTCAGCTGGAAATACAGCACTTCGAAAAATAATTTCCAGACAACTGGACGCTGCTGTGGTAAATTGTTCATTATTAGCTAGGGGTGTGAATTGCCTAGTACCTGACGATTCGATTCGTATCACGATTCACAGGTCACGATTCGATTCCGATTAATCCCGATACGAATGGTCACGATTCGATACCGATTAATCCCGATACGAATTTATAAGTCGATTGTTGCGATTTTTTTCCATTCAAATTTAGAAAATACTATCAGTAAATTTGTACATGTACACTGTAAGATTTGTATGAATATATTTATCTAAAACTTGAGGCTTATAACCGTGAGCCACTGTACACAAACAGTTTGCAATCTGTTTCACATTTGAACAGCATTAAAATAAAAATATTAAGGCTTAATGTGCCGTTCATATAACATTCTTCCATGCTCAAGGTGTGAATCCCAAAAAAATAAAAAATAAAAATAAAATAAAAAAAAAAAAATAAAATAAAAAAAAAACGATTCTGCCGATTCGAGAATCGCGCGATGTAGTATCGCGATATATCGCCGAATCGATTTTTTTTTTTTAACACCCCTATTATTAGCTATTAAAAAGAACATGGCTGTATAAAAAGAACTTGAGATCTTAGCAGCTAGATGTTAGTCAAAATGTATCACTTTCTAGAATCTAGAGAATATGCACATGCCCACCAAGTGCACCTTTCAGCTCAAGACTCACATTAGTTTAACACAATTTTCCATACTTTCCCTTAAGCGATAATGTACTTATTCCACATTCAAATTACTGCTGCACGATTATGACACTATAATAATTATGATCATTTTCATCAATATTGTAATTATGATTATTAAATCAATCATTCATCATGTTAGGCAAAACATGTATTTTTGTTGCACTACTTTTCAACAAATGTATAAATAAACATTTCCAGTGCAAAACAAAACTACAATAAATTGATTATCTTTTTAGAATAAACTGCAGATAACAAAATAATAAAAAATAGCCAAGAATTTATAATTTAGGCTCCCGTTTCTGGGTGTGCTGGCTTGTTATTTAGGCATCTTAAATTCATCCTTGTAGTTGGTCGACTACTGGTGAGAAAGTGCTTGATATGCAGCAAAGCCTGCATTTCTTTTTCTTTTTCTTTTGTATTAACCGTGGCAGCCAGAATCGTGATCACAATTAAAATTTGATTAATTGTGCAGCCCAAGAAATTGAATAAGGCTACTGTGACTCCTTAACCTTGCTCTCACAAGATGAATTCTCGTGGTATTTGGAGGTTCACAAGTCCCGAAGAATACATCTTGTACCACTCTCGCTGATAACCGCCGTTCCGAACCACCAATCACAGAGCGACATTTTGTTTGGGGGCGGGATATGCAACTGTGACGAAACCAGGAAGCCAGCGCCAACGCCAGAGCTAACAAAACAAACCTAATATGGACTAATGGACGCTGCAATGAATTCTGTTCTCACAGAATTACTTACTGTTTCCTTGTTGAATGTTGAACAGCGAGGGGCGCGTCGTGCATTTCTAGCTGGTCAGATGTTCGTGCTTTTCCCCCCTTCGGCAAGAACGAAGACGAAATTTTCACCCATGTCCATGATTGGTTAAAACAAACGTGTAGAATGACGCATCGTCCAATCAGGTTGAATTATTGTACAGCATGTCCAGCGTTTTCCCGACCAAATTACAGTGGAAAGGTACCAGGTGGATATTGAGGAGCATATCCATTGGCTATTGCCAGGTTAGTGACTCGCCCCATCCAATACTACCACAATATAGGATGAATGGCCTTTGGCAAGTCATCATACAGAAAGGAGTCATTAACAATCTGCATGGCCACAGAACTATACTAGCCAGATAAAGCACAGTTCAATTGATGTTTATAAAATAAATACACAAGTATAATAAGTTCTCAAACGTTTCTACCCCTGACAAAAAGACCAGCATTTCTCTATTTACACAACTTGACCAGGCCATATGTTAAGAGTAAGACCACCAAACTAATAAAATAAGTTATTTAAAAAATAAAAGGTTACAAGTAGAACATCTCAATAGGTTTTTAAATTCACCAAGCCTTAGGATATCTGCATTAATAAGGTCGGGACAGTTTTTGTCTACACTGTAATGCCGCATTAATCAAATTTGCTAACGTTGCCAGCAAGCTGAATTCTCACTGTATTTGTTCACAAACACCACGAAAATCCATCTTGTACTTCTCTCGCTGATGCGTACGCAACCGACCTTTTTTTAGGTCAGACCAATCAGTCATTGTTTAGGGCGGGACATGAAGCTATGATGAAATCAGGAAGGAAAAGCCATTACTTGGAAACAAATAACAAACCAAACATGGCGACATTGGTGGACGAATGCATGTAGGATGCTGCAATTAATTGTGTTAATTGCCGAATTACTCAGTTTCCTTTTTGAAGAAGAACAGGCGAAAGACACGCTTTTTCCCCCCACCTACGACGAGAAGACGACATTCATATTCATTGCTGTGATTGGTCAAAACAAACGTTTGGTAGGCGTGCACAAGTTGGCGTATCATCCAATCACCTCGTAGTATTCTACAGAATGTCCTGCCTTTTTTTTTTTTTGCTATAGTTCCCTCTTTTTAGCACTTTTGTTCTGACACAAACAAACTTATCCCCCCAAACAACAACCAGTCACATCAACTCTAATGCACCGTTGCCATTAAAACGCTACCAATATGCAACCATTAGGCTTAACTTCTGCACTGAATGACTTCTCTTCACATACCCACAGGACCCAAATTCAACGGCAAAACTAAAACAATATCAAGTCAGTCAGTTGGTATGTTGTTTCAACCCACAAAAACCCAATTCTAATTCAATGTTCACACGCCATCCTCTCAAGTTTGGGAAGCTAGAACTCACTTACCCCAAACCCTCTCTTTAATGGGAGCCATATGTGCAACACTAGACTTCATAAAAATCAAAGCAACCATTCACACTGGTGGAAAAGTGGATCTTTGCATCAGGCTTTGAAAAATGAGCCAAAAAAAAAGGCCTAGTCTTCAATTGACAGCAAACAAATGGTAGCCTTAACCTCAAGCTGAACGGACTAAACCATGAACCAAGTCAAGGCAGTACAAGCTTCAAGTACCAACAAAGACTGAATGTTTTGTTTTTTTTGGCAAGTCAGATGTCAGGTCTACAATTCAGTTCTTGTCTAGACTAGAAGCCATGAACTACCACCAGTCCTGAGTGTCACAGGGTATGAAAAACATCCAGTAAGTTGTATACTTCTACTACAACAGTCTTTAAAAAAATGAGGGGGAAATAAGTTAATTGACATACCCAGTGTTTGTTGCATTTCTGAATGAAAAACTGTCAATGGAAAATGGAAGAGCAAAGATTATTCCACTTTTGTCAAGCCCACAATGGTGTGCAACTAGTGCATTTACATTTTTCGGCAGAATCAATCTCTCTCCCAATGCATTTCAAATGTAATCAATTATTCATTGCCTAGCTGCTTTTATCTATTGATAGGTTTTTAGAAATTTAACTGCTGAAAAGAAAAACTGCAAAAAAAATTATCGCAATAACAAGACCGACACCAAAGATTCCAAACAACAAACTAAAAATGATTGTTAGCGGGTAAATTAGCAATACTATGAACGTAATAGTATTACTACTACGCATAGTACTAAATTAGTAATACTATAAATGTAATAGTATTACTACTATGCTCTCCCAATAGCATAGTGCAGGGATCACCAATTCCAGTACTTGGGGTTCCAAGTTCTGCAGGTTTTAGATGTTTCCGCCCACTACCACAGCTGATTCATATAATCAGCTCATGCCTTATAACAATCCTGATCTTGGAGTATCAGGTGTGTTGGCAGGCAGAAACATCTAAAACCTGCAGGACTCTGGACCTCGAAGACCGGAATTGGTAAATCCTGGTATATTGTGTAAAAAGTAAATGTTTCAACAAATAAAATTCTAGTGCTATATATGTATTCAACAAGCTGCCTTTGAGGAAGGCGCAGGAGGTCAGAGCAGCTACATGGTCATTGGTTGAGGGTTAGCGACGCAATGTGCAGGGTCAGCAGCCTCACTGCTGGTTGCCATCTTAATATACAATGAGCTCAATAGCTGCAGCCTCTGCAACATAAGGTGGCTGTCTCCAGTGTGTGATGATGGATTGCACAGAAAAGCAGCCAACTGTAGGAACTCAATCTTTTTTCTTTTTTTTGCTAGGATACAGTCCAAGTATTCTCATGTAAAAAGCGTAAACTGTATACATTTGAGTCGAAATCTACTTTATAACACGGGTCTTCACATGCAACTGTTGGTACATTACAATGCAGGCCACGCTTCAGTCTATTAAAACTCATGTCAGATCATTTGATTGACTTGTAAAACTTACTAATATCAAAATTATTTTAACTATTAACAGTTAATTATGTACAGTAAAATAACTCATTGTGGACTACGGTTGAACTGGGAAAATTTTGTTATTAACAAGTGAATTTGGCTTTTTCGTTTAATTCAACCCAGATTAATTAACGCCCCACCCCTTACATAATTGTGATTTAAATCGATGTAGCCTACTTCGTAACGCGCGCGTGCACGTGAATGTATAAAACGCTGCATTCGCAAAACTCGCCGTTTTGTTAATGTTCGTGGCAAAGTGTGATAACTCTTGAAAGCTCTAGTTCCGACAAACCTCCACATTATTGTAAAGGAGCCGCATTGGTTACTTGGGTCGATACTCCAACGCAGCCGCCCCTCTCCCACAGCTGCCGGCTGGCCCGACGTCGTCGCTCCAACACTCCTGACTCGAATTTCACACTCAGGCTCCACCTCGTCTTCCTCCCAAAAGCAACAACGGCTGGGAGGAATGTGTGGGGCTTTGTTTCAAAAAACGACACGAAAACACGCTGCCATTAATGGAGTAAGCATTTCAACATTGTCCTTGAAAGGTTTTTGTTCAGTCGAAAATGACGACTTCAAATAGAGTGTAGCGATTAATTACACACTCGAACAAATGTTTGGTGAAACTTATTTTTGACGACTGTTTAACTTCGTTACGCCGACTAGATAAAGTAGAAGACATGCCCACGCATAACTTGAGCAAAGCGAAGCGACCATGGCAGCAAAACCACTTAACCAAAATGTAAGGAAAAAAAAAAAAAATCTTATAACCATGAGTCACTAAAGTGGAATGCGGCCAACAATATGTGGTAACGCTGGCTTCAGTATACTGCTGTCCTAACATCCGTGACCAACATTGCAGTTTAGGTTATATTCAGTCGATGTATACCGAATTCCCTTCCACCAAAGTTAAAATTACAATCAATTTAAGAGTGACATGTCTAATTAATAGCCATTATCCCCGGGACGTGGTGCCTGCTATGTCCCAAACGGAAGCCAAGAATGCAGCAGCAGAGTCCCGACCGGCTCGTGTTGAAAACCCGGCTCAATTCCGGTAGGCTCTCAGTGAGAGGCGGACATGATCAGTGTAGTTTAATTTTGCTTCCTACCAGTGTAAAAACGCAGCAAATCCTCGCAGTTGGATTCAGACGGAGGGAAAAAAATCAATCTGTAAGAAGTCGAGGAAAAATGTGCCGCCGAAAACCAACGGGAGCCCCCGTCTAGTCCCTCCGAAGCCCGTCAATCACGTCACGTCCAGAAAGATGCCGACTGGAAAATGTAAGATGGCGGCGGGTTTATATAGACCGCAGAACGCCTCGCAGTGGTCATGTATCCTGCAGTTCTCTTGAATAAAATAGAAACGCAAATCAGTAAATCTATAAATTTGACAATTTAAGACATCGGTAAAAAATAATTACACAATATATGGACTGTATAGGTTTTGAAATTACGTCAAATGAAAATAGAAACAAGCAAAAACTATAAGATCTATAATTTGAGTATGAATACACAACAAAATCAAGTTCCGGCAGACTGAAAAGATGTAACGTGATTCTCTTCCAGAGAGAGAGAGAGAGAGAGAGAATTATAGTAACATTTCTTATTTTAATCCCTCACAAATTGAGATATTTTCCATCCATCCATATTCTTGACCGCTTATTCCTCACAAAGGTCGCCAGGGGTGCTGGAGCCTATCTCAGCTGGCTTTGGGCCGTAGGCGGAGTACACCATGAACTGGTTGCCAGCCAATTGCAGGGCACACAGAGACAGACAACCATCCACACTCACAAGCACACCTAGGGACAATTCGGAGCACCCAATTAACCTGCCATGCATGTCTTTGGAATGTGGGAGGAGACCGGAGTACCCGGAGAAGACCCACGCAGGCACGGGGAGAACATGCAAACTCCACTCAGGAAGGCCAGAGCCTGGACTCGAACCCGAGTCCTCAGAACTGGGAGGCAGACGTGCTAACCAGTCATTCACCGTGCTGCCCTTGAGATATTTTAGTGTCCAAAATGTCTTCATCTACATCCTGCTGTTTGTGTCAAGTTATGATTTGTGAACTTTACATTAATGACGAACTAAGATCTTCAAGTAGCTTAAATTTTTTTATTGCCGATTACTCTTGCTTTAGTTCTTAATGTAAAGATCTACTAAGGGCAGGGGCGGATCTATTCTATTAGGGTATAGGGCTGTAGTTCAAACCGGAATCATGAAAAATTAAAAACTGTTTGCCTTATCGCCTTTAACAGGTGTTAAAAATAACATAAAAAAAACCTAACAAAAATTAGTATACAGTAGTACATTTTGCAACCAGTTCAGGTACTGCCCGAAGCCAGCTAGGATGGGATCCAGTACCCCCGCGACCCTAGTGAGGAATAAGCGGTCACGAAAATGGATGGATGGTAATACATATTGGTTGATTTATTGTAAAATTGTACAATGTCAAAGTGGCCCTTGTGTCCTTTAATTTTTTCTGTATGCAGGTCATTCTAGAATTGGAGGACATTTTATGACCCACACATCAAATGTTAAATAATCCACATACAAAATACTATAGCATGCAGTTTGAGTTGTCCTGAGACCAAATCTAAAGAGAGCGAGAGAGAGAGAGAGAGAGAGGGAGGGAGGGAGGGAGAGAGAGAGAGAGAGAGAGAGAGAGAGAGAGAGAGAGAGAGAGAGAGAGAGAGAGAGAGAGAGAGAGAGAAAAGAATGCTTGAAAATAGTTTTAACAATATGAAATAAGTCTGGAGTACCCCCTAAAAATGCCACTTTTGTCATATTCCACGAACCAATGACAAGTTGAATCTCAAATAAAACCGTTAAAATGAAAATGATGGATGGATTATTGCTTTCATTGCTGTCTCTTGTAACTGTGGAAACATTTATTTTAATAAACATAATATATCAAATGATCCATCCATCCATTTTCTTGACCGCTTATTCCTCACAAGGGTCACCGGGGGTGCTGGAGCCTATCCCAACTGGCTTTGGGCAGTAGGCGGGGTTCATCCTGGACTGGTTGCTAGCCAATCGCAGATATCAAATGATGAAAATTATGAATATTCATGACATGTGTGTCCCAAAGCATGCACACAACCCTGTTACCATAACTTTTATAGAATGGTAGAAGAAAGCAGTGAATCACATGATGGGTGTGACATCATCAATTTTCTAAAAGAAAAGGTAGAGCAAAAGTATGTCCTCCCTTTTATTTTTCCTATTATTATTTTTTTTAACGTAGTTAGCTGATTGAATGTCTCACTCTACATGATGCAACCCTGTCCTGCAAATGATAGAATAATATAATTGCGTGTTTTTTTTTTATGATTTTTTTCTTACCCTCATTGTTAAAGCCACTACCTCTGTAGAAACGTTTAAATCTTGACTTATTTTTACAATCTTGCATTTGGATGTATTATGTTGACCTGTTGACTGGCGCTTCTCTTTTTACTCCCTTCTCCCTGGCTTGGAGAGGGAGTTAGGTGTCACTGAATGAATTGGATGCTGCTGTATGTATTCTGCACCAATTAAGCGGGACAAGATCTGAGGCAGGCCACCACCTTGGAGTTGTTGCCATGGAGATTTCTGCATGACCAACCAGGCCTAGTTTGAGGACCCACTTCCCTGGCGGAGTCTTCTTGCAGTGCTTCAACTTAATAAATGGAGCCTCACACTAATATAGTTAACATTGTTTAGCACCACATACTGTGTAAATTGTTGCCAATTCGGCATCTACTGCAGCCTGGTCATCCTGGAAGGGGGATTTCCACATTTGCGGCCTCTTCTCAAGATTTCTTATTTGTTAGGTTTGCGTATGCCACCGTGGGGTCTCACAGGGCGCCACAGCTGGGGAGATCCGTGGCAATTGCCCGGCTCACGTCCAGAGTCACTGCCATGGGCGTGCGGCCATAGAAGAGGAGTGGCCCGCGGCGACGGGCCCCGAAGACACGACTCCACTTGCATACCAAGCTTTGGCGCACGCAGACCCCCTCCGCCCGCCCTGGTGGTGGGGAGACGTGCGCACGCACACACACTGTTCCTAGTCTTCTTCCACACAGAGCACTAGGCAAAAATTTACCACCGACAATTTAAAATCTGAACAATTTTGAAAGAATGTTATTTTATGGCAGGCAGCAAGCTAGGCTGACTGTTACCTTTTCTCGTAACAACACTGTGGTGGTAAGCATTTTTTTATTGTTGTGGTGGAAGTCTTGCTAGACGTGTACGAACACTCAACACAACCAGTAGGGTTGAGTGGTATTACGGTGATACCGTATCCTGGCATGTCTAAAAGTAGCAGCGGTGACACTTTCAATACCGTTTTTTTTTTTTTTTTTTTCATTATAAAAAAACAAAACTGCAGTTCATAAGGACCTAATATATTAAACATATTTTGATAGCACTTAAATTTGTAGTTGTTTTTAAATTAGTAATTTAAAATGAATAGTATTCTTCTATTAGTCATAAGTCGATAAACTATGTATAACATATTACTATTATTCTTGGTATTATTTACAATACAATTGCAATGCCCTGTGGCACTTTGCTGCCTTCCACAGATTAATTTTGGTATGATGACAAATCGAGTTATTGTTATGTGTGTTGTGTGCTGTGTTGGTCATCTCGAGTACACCACAAAATTTAACAGCGATCTATTATTTTGAGAATATTTTGTCACACGATTACTTCCTGTTGAGAGAGAGAGCATGTGTATGGACGTGTGTGTGCGGTTGCGGCTAGTATGCTAACTAGTTTTATGTTTTGTTTCATGTGAATTAAGCCGACTAAGAAGAGTATCAATTAGAACTGCACAATTTGAAAAAAATAATTAAAAAAATCAGGATATTGTCCCATGCAATATATGCATATCATCGCAAAGACATGCAATAAGGTTCATATGGAATTGCATGCTTTTATTAGAATTTGACCAGTCAGACGCAAACTGATGCATCACCATCATTATAGTTGAACATTATCTAGGGTAATTACAATTACTTAACTAAGAATACATTTAGCTTGCTTATTTTGTTGTGTGACAAAATTCTTTCATTAGATAATCATTTCTGTAGGTACACATTAAATACTGCAATAATATCGCTATCACTATATTCAACATATATCGCACATTTTTCCAATATCGTGCATCCCTAATATCAATGCTTTTTTTTTTCTTTTTTTTTGACTGGCAATGACAAGATTGATGGACGGTCCGTCAATACTGATGGGATGCCATCCTTTGTCGGTCGGTCCTAAAATAGTGGTGACGAAGTGACGACGGAAGCGTGGGTAAAATAAAACAACAGACCAATGATTACAGGTTGGTTTGGCTTGAAAAGAAAAAATGGCACGGACGATGGAAGAAGGGGGCGCTGGGCACAGATGAATGACTGACCATCAAAAATATGTAGAATGCCCGCCTCTGCATATAACATTCTCACATTTTAAAAATCTGTTTTTAGCAACAATGCCAGATGGGGGGTGGGTATGGAAGCCCAAAAGTGTCAAAATTCAATAAATAAAAAGGCCTTTTTGAAATACTATCCTTTTGATAAATAACAGACAATTATGTAATATGGCCATTAAATTTTAAAATGAGGTGTTAGTATTATTATGAACAGTGTTATGCTATTCTGTAATATGTAACAAATATTTTATTTTGGTTCAATATTTCATAATGATTATTTTAACAACGTCATACTTTTTAAAAAAATAATGACATTTAATTTATTTTCAAGGTTTTATAAGATAAGAAAACGTTGTTTTACAAAGTCAGTTTTTATTTCATAATGTCCTTTTCCACAATGGTCTTCTTTTACATAATGGCGTTTTACAGCCGAATGACATGAGGCGGAGCCAGTTACGTGATTGGCTGAGTCCCTTATACAGACATGAGCAGCAGCACTTGCAGTATCGATTCACGCTTGGAGATTTTATCGCCTGATGAGGAGCCACGGCGGTCACAGGCTTGCTAAAGCATGGATACGGAAGATAAGTACTTTCAGAAGTACGCCAAGAAGTAGCAAATCATTTAGAATCGGATCATAACGTAAAGGCCTTGTCAAACTTCTGCGTCCGGCTACGGGGTAGGCGTCACGGCGATCTCGGCTAACACAGGTGGTCCCACCCACTGACTTTGATTGACAGGCCAAGACATTCGGCTGTAAAACGCCATTATGTAAAAGAAGACCATTGTGGAAAAGGACATTATGAAATAAAAACGGACTTTGTAAAACAACGTTTTCTTATCTTATAAAACCTTTAAAATAAATTAAATGTAATTATTTTTAAAAAGTATGACGTTAAAATAATCATTATGAAATATTTAATCAAAATAAAATATTTGTTACATATTAAAGAATGGCATAACACATTTCATAATAATACTAACACCTCATTTTAAAATTTAATGTCCATATTACATAATTGTCTGTTATTTATCAAAAGGTTAGTTATTTCAAAAAGGCCTTTTTTATTTATTGAATATTGACACTTTTGGGCTTCCATAGGTGGGGGGTTACATTTGTTGTCTTCCTAGGTAGTATAATAAGTGAAACACCGGCAGTGTGCAAGGAAAATGTGAAGTTTTTTAAATGTGGAAAAAACAAAGCACAAATTCAATGTGAGTAAGACAAGTCCTTTATTATGAAGAGGTCAAAAGTCAGAATAAGGCAAACAAACTGGCAAACAACTGAAGAGGGAATGATGACAATAAACGCCACAGGTAGAACACATTCAGTACAAGCAGATAATTACACAAGGAGAAATCCACCCATATTTTGCAGCGCTTGTTGCAATTTAGGGTTGCAGGTGAGCTGGACCATATGCTAGCTGACTTTTAGAGAGAGTTGAGGTGCATCCTTGAATAGTGGCCAATTAATAGAAGGGCACACAATCACACGTATGGAAAATTTGGAAAGTTATGCTTTGGTGGTTTGATTCCTGGCTGGTGCAACAATCTTTTGGGGTAGCGGAAGCTCATCTGTAAGGACTTGGACTTTGGTATTGGAAACCATGCACAGTTCTAATTCTGATGCAGACGAAATGTCAAAATGGCAACTTGTTGTTGGAGAGATCCTTTGTCTTTGTCCTCTATCTACTGTCTGGTTGCCTTTAGTAAGCATCCCAACTCAACAGGTGCACAACTCGAGTTGTCCTTCTATTCTGATATCTCTTATTGCATGCCTGCATGTGTTATTTTGTACAATGTGTGTTTGTGTGCAATGCAAAATCCAATGTATATAATGCAGGGTGTAAACTGAATCCCTTGAGGAGTTATAATCAGTAAAATAAAAATGAACCTGCCTGGTTTTGGAATTTGAAAGGAACTTATCTAAAATATGAGCCAAGACCTTCTCAACTCTGAGGCAGACATGTTCAGAATCATCTTTATTTACAAGGAAAATTAAAAACTCACAAGGATTTGTCTCCAGTAATACGAGCTACGGACGGTCCAATCCGAGCCACTGTATAGGTATCGTGTCCGAGACAGGCCAAAACGACTGGATCCGTATCAAATTGTTTTTTAGTACAACCTGTCCAAGCCATACCATGAGCCCAAACTATATCATGTCATGTCAACCAGCTTCCCCTTGTCCAGTCAAGTTTTGGCGACCAGTTCTCTCATGTCCCGTCCTGTCTTTTATTTGTTTACTATCAATAAAGTTCCTCACATTTCTCTCCCTGCCATGTGTCTCCACCCTTGTGTCCAACCATCACATCCACGCACCACCCATCTGTAACAGAATGCTCCAACCACCAAGGACCCTGCGGAAACGTCACGATCCTTGGCAGATTCAAATCCCCGTCCCGGCTCCTCGGCACCCCCTGGCCTCCTTGCCTGTGCCGCTGCAGCCCCTTGGCCTCTTCGTCTCTGGCCGACACAGCCGTCCCAAGTCCACTCGTTGCAGCCGATTGCCGCCGTCTCAAGTCCCCTCGTCGTTCTGTCCTGTCATGCTCCCCCTTGTAAGGTCTTGACGACCAATCCTCTCACGTCCCGTCATGACAACCTGCTTCCCCTTGTCAAGTTTTGGAGACCAGTTCTCTCACGTCCCATCCTGTCTTTTATTTTACTATTAATAAAGTTTCCCACATTTCTCTCCCTGCCATGTGTCTCCGCCCTTGGGTCCAACCATCATATCTGAGCACCACCCATCTGTGACACAGGCACTCATAAAAATAAAAAGTAGCTGATGAAAATTAGGGTGTACTTCGCCTTTCACTGGGCAGGGCACACCCATAACCTTGGTGAGGATAAACGTCAAGAACAGATGACTAACATAGATGAATTGCAGTTTTTCTTAAATTAACCAGATGATTAAATTTGTAGTTACAGTCAGGAGTTTGATGCTATCATCTTGTTTTGCAATCTTGTCCCTGTGTGTTTGCTTTATGTGTTCACGTGGTAAATTTTCTTCCGTATTGCTATCTGGCAAGCCACACCCACTTTCTTGAATAATGGGTTTGGTAACTTGGCTGCTGAAAACTACAGTAAGTTGCAACAGTATTCATACCCATGAGCAACACTCAAGAACAAGTGTTTCACCTGTTTGCATGAAAATAAATAGCACAAACACAGCAATTCATCACTGTTTGTTCATAAGCACTTTTCACTATAGATAGATTGCATAAGTCTGTATTTCATTGTTATTTTGAGTTGAAAATGATTGCATACCATAAATTATTGCATCACAGTCACAAGCCTGCATTTAGTCACCGACTGTGACACATATAGCCTTGATTATTCCTTATAAATTGTGCCCAATTGTCACCTGTCCACAGTCATCCCATGCTGCAGCAGACAACAGTCATGAAGTCCAAGCAGCTGCCAGAAGACCTCAGAAACAAAGTTCTACAGAAGCATTGAGATGGACAAAGCTGTACATCCATCGCAGGTTCAATCCATGTGCCAGAGAGTACTGTTGCAT
The DNA here is from genome assembly GCF_051991245.1 of Festucalex cinctus. Lineage (NCBI taxonomy): Eukaryota > Metazoa > Chordata > Actinopteri > Syngnathiformes > Syngnathidae > Festucalex > Festucalex cinctus. Next base: position 24,810,283 of record NC_135417.1, read on the forward strand.
TACTGGTCCTGAAGTGGATGCGCCATGGTACCACTGTGAAGAGCAGTGTGTCCCTCCAACATCACTGCAAAAAGCAAGAGGAAACGTCTCAGGGAAGAGAGAGCAAACCCCTCCGTAACTCTTGAAGACCAGAAGAAGTCTCTCCATGTTGCTGGGACTAATATCCACATATCTACAATATTCTGCACTTCACACAAGGAAGGCCTCTATGGACGTGCTGCAAAGAAGAAGCCATACTTGAAGAAACAACATCTCAAGAATTGAATTGGTGATAGAGTTTTACCGTTTCTGGTTGTCTGCAAGGCCATGAAGGTGTCCGAATGTGAACAGATGAACACATTTCTGAATGTGATTAGATACATTTTTAGGTATGGCCAGTGAAAACCCTTGTTGTTACATATCCTTAACAGATATTCCTACTTGTACAATTATCAGCAGTACATCTGTTGTTGTGAATTGAAGAGTATTCAAGTGGTTGAATGAATAAATGTGCGTACATTTTTCTCCACACATGAAAACTTAACCTTTCTGAATATTACCCAGAAACAATTGTCCCTTTACTCTGTCAGTGCAGAACAAAGTCATTGTGAGTGCTATTGATTTAATCAACTTTCATTGTTTTCAAGACATAATATTTAGTTATACTATATGGGTCAGATTTAATCCTATCTAACCTGGTTCATCACAGTACAACTCTCGGCTGCAGGCCATTTGAGGTTAAACATTCAGTTGAGTTTGATCCTGTCAGACTAATCCAAAATGCATGTGAAATGGCTGTGCATCTAAAAGTCTGTGCTGAAATAACACAGCTTTTCTTGTTCCCAAAGTCTCCTCTGAACCTGTATTACACACTTTTAGGAAGTCTGGCCCTGCGCGTCCAAAGAAGGGAAGTTAAGGCAACTTGTTTCAAAAGTGGGAAAAAAAAATTTTTCAGAAGTAAGCAAACTAACAGCAACTGATCTCCTGTTGTTTGTATGGATTTTCACTGAGTACTCTGGCTTTCTGCCACTGTCATGAAGCCTATGTTAGGTTCAATAAGGACATTAACTTGCCAGCGTTCTAACCCCGGGTTTTCACTGGATGCGGTTGCGGTGCGGTTGCGGTGCGGTCCGGCGACGCAAGCAATTAGATTCCATTCATTCGAATGGTGCAGTTTACACCGCTTGCGGGTGCGTTGCGTGTCGACTGCGGAAGGCCTGCGGCGTGCCGCAAGCCTTCCGCAAGGATAGCCTATTTTCTATTTTTGCCGGACGCCGCAGCGGTAGGCCTCCGGCAAATGGCAAGCTAGCACAAAACACATCGAGCGGGACAGGAAGACCGAGGCAGTTTCAAAATAAATTTCCGGTTACCTTTCAGAATAAAATACTCGCCAGCTCCTATTTCGCAAGTTTTTCAGCAAAACGTGACGTGGGCGTCGCCGGGCCATGTGCTCATTCACGGTTTAGACACCAGCGAACATGGACGAGGAGAGGTTTATATTGGAGGTGGAAAACCACAAAATAATATATGACACGGCACATCCTTTTTATAAGGACTGTAATGTATTGTGTGTTTGATGTTCGCGATTGCTTGTTGTGCCCGTCTCGCTTGCCGTACTGAGCGGCAGCCGGACGGGGAAGACAGAAATAAAGAGTGGACCCGCACTGACCCGACTCTCGTTATTAATATACTTTACAAGGACACCCAAAAAAAGGATGCTGCATGGAATCTCATATCTTTCTGCTTCTCTGTTGAGCAGACTTTCTGTATGTTTGTCGTTGTGAAATGCCACATGATCGCGCGCGCGCGGTCCCGCGAGACACGTTGGGAAGTGGGCGGCGACGGAGCTGCCGGACCGCAGCTGTGCGGAGCCGGTGTGGATTGACAAAAAAATTGACCCGTCCGGAGCACGCAGTCAAGACGCACCGCACCGCAACCGCACCGCAACCGCATCCAGTGAAAACCCGGGGTAATACTTACAACCCCACCCCTGCGCCCTCCCAACCGCATGCTCCCGTCGATGGGCGGCTGCGCACAGGGCGTCCCAGCTCTCTGAAGTGCTTCGGACAACTAACAGACACACTAAGGGTTCCCCAATTCCGGTCCTCGAGGGCCACAATCCTGCAGGTTTTCCATTTTTCCGCCACCAACATACCTGATTCATATAAAGCGCTCATCAGCGTGCCTGATAACGACGATCCTTATCTTTAGTATCAGGTGTGTTGGTAGGCGGAAAAATTGAAAACCTGCAGGACTCCGGCCCTCGAGAACCGGAATTGGGGAACCCTGCACTACACACTCGCACTCAAAAAATAAATGACTAAATAAATAATCAAACAACAACAGCAACAACAACAAAATATATATATATATATATATATATATATATCCATCCATCCATCCATTTTCTTGACCGCTTATTCCTCACAAGGGTCGCGGGGGCTGCTGGCGCCTATCTCAGCTGGCTCTGGGCAGTAGGCGGGGGACACCCTGGACTGGTTGCCAACCAATCGCAGGGCACACAGAGACGAACAACCATCCACACTCACACGCACACCTAGGGACAATTCGGAGCGCCCAATTAACCTGCCATGCATGTCTTTGGAATGTGGGAGGAGACCGGAGTACCCGGAGAAGACCCACGCGGGCACGGGGAGAACATGCAAACTCCACCCAGGAAGGTCCGAGCCTGGACTCGAACCGGAGACCTCAGAACTGGGAAGCGGACGTGCTAACCACTCGACTACCGTGCCGCCTATATATATATATATATATATATATATATATATATATATATATATATATATATATATATATATATATATATATATATATATATATATATATATATATATATATATATATATATATATATATATATATATATATATATATATATATCAATAAAAGTAATAATAATAAAAGAACAAGATTCTAAAAATAAATATTGAAATAAATACAAAAATAAATATATACATAGAAAATATCAATACATAAAAACGATCTGCTCTGAACATGTATTTATTTCATCCTGCAGACGCTCTGTCAGGTCGAAATGTTATTCAAATGAGGGGGCGGTCCGAAGCATGTCTTCGGTTAGTACTCACCCCACTGCTGGCCGCGTTCCAACACTCTCACCCCAGCCCCTGCACCCCCCAATCGCGCGCAATGAGGGAGTCTCAGCTCTCTGAAATGTTCCGGACAAATGAGATAGACACACAACACACTCGCACCCGTTGACGGGAAAGCGCAACTGAGGGCCCCAAAGGCGGAAGCGCAAGTACTGTGACGCGGCCCACACGTCACAAACCGGAACCGGAAACAAAGTTGATGTGTGAAAACCGGAAGTCCCGCCTCCTACGTGGCATATACCCCATGGTTGAGTGAGCAGTGTCAAGGTGCTATCTGTGACCCCTGCACAATCTGTGACGCACATGCACAGAAGATCGGCCATTTGGCTCGCTAACCACAGTAAAAACACTAGAACAAAATACCTTTATATGCCTGCGCGTCTGTAAAAACATGATACAACGTTAAAAAAATAAATCTTAGATTCTTGATGCATTTTAAAGTACCGGTGATTAACTAACTAACATTTAATCCTATACTTTATAAAGATGAACATTTTACTTTTGACCCCACTATATTTCAAGTGAATCTGCATTGTTGTACTTTATAGTAAATCTGTGGTGTGTGTGTTTTAAATGACCCCCCCCCACCCCTCACCCAGCCTTAACCCCTATGCTATGATACTGGCCAAACAGATTGTTCTAAAGATGAAAAAAATAAACTGTACCCACTGGCACGCTCACAGCAAACTATAATTACAGTATGTGCAAAGATCTTTCTATTCGTACAAGACATGCTTGGATTATGGTTTACAGCTTAAGAAAACTCAAATATCCTATCTCAAAATATTAGAATATTTTCTCAGACCAAGTAAAAAAAATGCCATAATCAGCAATATTAAAACAATAAAAGGCTTGCAAAATTTCAGTTAATTTGTAATGAATCTAGAATGTATGGCATTTTTGCTTATTTAATTGCATTACAGAAAATAATGGACTTTATCAAAATATTCTAATTTTCTGAGACAGTCCTGTACATATATATATATATATATATATATATATATATATATATATTATAATTTTTTTAATATCTGTTTTTATTTTCACTTTTATTTATTTATTTACTTATTTATTTATTTTAATTTTGGGAGTTTTGGTTCTCCATACACCTGTTTGCTTTTATTTTTATTTTGTCAATGAAATTGTGTTTTTCTCTCAATTTTAGTTTTAGCTACTTTGTTAGTTTTCGTTAACTAAAATGACATTGGAGTGGTTGCCAGTCAATCACAGGGCACAACGACCTAGTTCACACTGCAAGCAAATTCGATTTGTCGATCCCATCAGACCAAGAATTGCACCCGTTCGCACTACAGTCTTTAAGCATGCAGTGAGACGTTTGGTAATTTCCACAAAGTAGCAACTGTAGGTAAAATTATACAAAATATGTTTGGTATGCATTTTGCATCATTACTTCATGTGATTTTTGCTGTTCATAAAAATCAAGATGAAAACAAGCTGGTCATGGCAAGAACTGCATTTGGGGCTGACAGTATGAATAAGGCACAAGCATTCACACTCACATTAACACCAATGATAAATTTTGTTTGTTGCCTAACATGGATGCAAGCACATAGAGAACATGCAAACCACACAGAAAGGTCCACGCCAAGTTTCAAATCCAGACAGTAACTCAGATGTGCTAGGCTAGCCACTTGCGCTACTGCGCTGAAAGAGTATTAATGAAGCTAAATATGTGAAAGTATGAATGAGGAATGCATTTTACGTGGCTATATTCATAGTTAAAAAGAAAAGTCTACTTTTCCCTCCTGTACAGTATATACCATGGTTGTCACAAAGCTATTTTCAAGTATGAGGATAGCAAAAAGAAATCCCCAAATCCCAGGAGAAATGAACAACACACGCATATACCGAGCAGAGGCACCAAGGGGTGTGGTTCTTTTCTCTAGCTGTGAAAGAGAGGGGCTGGACACAGCTATACATAGGGGCAGACCAAACATGCGCGCCCACGCACGTACACACACACACACACACACACACAGCAACCATAGCAGCACATCAGGGTAGCACTTGGAAGGAATGTTTGTTTTGGATAGACACTTCTGTAAAGGGCCGCAGCTTTCTTGAAAAGAAAAAAAAAAGCTCTCACAAGGTAAAACATAACTTAAATGCCTTAAATGGGAGTTGTTTTATTTTTAATACTCAGCATTGGTAAATCAAGTATGAAATCAGTCAATCTTGTTTAAAAATCATTTTTCTCCTCTTGTCTTTTCAGCTTCATGTGCAAGCAAATTCCTTACCTTTTATTTTTTTTCCCCACAAGTTGGCAGCCCCATCGTAGAACTAAACATTATAACATGTACTTTTGTTAACAAGTCATGTTGTTTTGCAAATCAGTTGTCTTCTTATATCCATTTTGTGGTTTTTGGATTTTATCTGCCTGGATGCCTCTAACACAAATCGGCTTTACCTACAGGTACAATAAACCAACCCAGAAACTTTGACAATAAACCGTGTTAAATCTTGCTTCCTTCTAAAGGAAAAATAATCGCCATTTAGGTGTGACTTTCCAAAGAAGTCCGGTTGTAATCCAGCATGTGAAGAAGGAGGAACCCACATTTTAAGAGTTCTCTTGGGGGGGACATGCAAGAATCCCATTTGACCCTGAGGGATTATGTGGAAGGGGTATTATGGGATGATATAGGAAACAATAAAATGGACAACACTGCTGACTTTGCCAGAGAGAGAGTGAAAAAAAGTGAAGTGGTTCTATAATGCTTTAGTCCATATATTGAGGATTTGGAGACGAGCCAGATGGGAACAATACCCTGACATGTTTCGAGCCAAGTGACCACGCTAGATATCAAATGCATTTCTTGGTGATTTTAAAACAGCCCCGATGGCTTTTCACCTGACTTCAATGAATCCTGTATTATTGCAGAGACAGACAATTCTCAGTCCTTGCATCTATACTGCATTAGCCGTTGCCATGGCAAATGTCCTCCATGCTGGCGGTTCAAGAGAGGCGATATTCTCCTCAGTGGCTTCTGGCAGCAGAGGAAACTGCGGGTCTCAGGGACACAATCTGCTGAAAAGCAGGAAAAATACAGTTTGTAAATGTGTGTGATGTGCTAAAACCAATAACAATCAAAGCATAGTGAGTTTTCTTTTCCTCTCCATCATCTATTGAGAGCACTTTGCAGATTTTTACAGTATCAACAAAGACATTTCATGTAATAATTGTTATTATGTATAACTATATTAGTAGTCAGGGGGTGGGGAAGATTTTTATCAGACAGCTACGTAAACTACCAAACATCTCCCTGATATTTCATTGCAATGTCATGTTCAACTTCACATGGAGTGATAGAGTTGAGGGGTTTAACGCCTTTAAAAGTCACTCATCTGATGGATTATGGTCAACAGATGCTCATTAAAGTCAGCAACAACAGGATTTATAGGCCATTTTCATCATTTACACAGCACACACCCTTATTGTGGTCATTACTATGACGTCATCTCATCTTGCACAAAATGAAGCCCACAGATTGAAGGAAGTGACTTGAAATGTGTGAATAATGTACCAAATTTTAATTGAAAGGGGAAAAAAGCCGACATGTCATTTCCTTCATTATGCGTAGATATTAATTAAATGACGTATAAAAATGCATACTAAGAATCATTCACATAATCTTATTATTATTTTTGCTTACTTGGCCAGCACCAACATGCTCTCGACACTTCATTAGGGACACCTGCTTACTTCCAGAGAGCTAATATAAAAACTATATTCAAAAGCATCCCTTTACAAAGATGGTAATGCTTAGCCTTGATTGACATTGTCAGTAGTAATTGGTCACTTTTTATTGTATTAATTGTAATTTTATTTTATTTATTTTTTTGAATCGCTGAATGGAAAATTTAGTTTTCACTGTGCTGAATAATATTGTGTTAATTATTCTGGTTGTAATTTATTGTTTGTAATTCTTTAAATGTCATTCCTGGGTAAACAGATAAAGGATTAACATTTGTATTAAATTAATATTTAACATATGGCAAACCCAGTCAAATTCAAGCAATAAAACAAAATAAATAAATAAAGATTGAGTGCTGCATTGATCTCAAATCATCACTGTCTGCAGCAGAAAGCAACATAGGCTGCAACGCTGGCTAGAGCTCACCTTCACTTCAATCAATTTAGAAGGACATTTTTCTGCGACGGGCACGGAGCTTACGTATTTCAATGTTGCTTAAACTTAAGTCTCATGAGCGAATTTTCTTTTCACATATAATATGGGCTGGACCGAGAAGGTATTGAGACCCTCCCTCTTCTGTGTTAAATCTGCTTCTGACATATCAAGCTTGTGGAGCCTTTTCTTGTACAAAATATATTTGGAATTGTCCTTTAAACTTGTTCCAAAGCAGCTTATAGGCAACAATATCGAGTTGGCCCACAGACGACCCCTAGCATGACTGATCCTCGTAGTGTGTGCGCGCGCGTGTACATGTATGGGTGTGTGAGAACCTACATCTTTTTAACTGGGTTTAACCTCCACAATACTACTTGTCTCATATCTATTTTACATTCTTTTTTTTTCCCTCGGTCATGCATTCACCCCTCTCATGAGCCACAACACACGCATACACACACACACCCACATGCTCGCACGATGACAACAGCACATTTTTGTTTACATAGGCATTGGACATGAATAGAAGCCTGAAGCTTGGGCCTCAATGAAAGCTAACGGGGCTGAATGGGGCTGATAGATTCAATGGTGAAGAGAGGAGCCCTCTTTTAAATGTCAAAAGGCCATTTAGGTTAACCCAATGGCTGTCGTCGTTGACTATTTAAAAAAAACCTAAAAAATAAAAAATTACAGAAAAATTATTATTATCATTATTATTATTATTATTATTATTATTATTATTATTATTAGTATTATTAAAAAAATTACACTCTAGTCCAAGCAAAACATTGCACCACAAATAAGACGGCGGGGGAAAAAAATCAAATGGCATTATACAATAACTTTGATTTTTTTATTTAATTTTTTAATTTTTTTTTTAAATCAAAGATAAGTGGAATACAAATGGTATGGTATTAAAAAAAATGCCAGAATACAATAACCTTGATTGTTTATATTCTCCATCTTTATCTAAAAATAATGGATTAATGTAACATATTCATTACACAATCAAAACATTTATATACATTGTACACAATTCAGTAGAAATTTGACGGTGATAGACCTTTTCAAATTCACAATGTATATCCAGGATTATTGTCAATTAAAAAATGCAAACATTCCTAAACCTCAGCATATGACAAAGCTCCATTTGTACTAAACACATAATCTGTAATCTGCAGTGTTAAACAGGTTGACATTATCTATTAAAACTAGTTATACAAGAAAAAAGTGGGAGCAATAAAACAACAACAAAAACAAGATCAAGGCCTTAAAGCAACGTCACATTATAAATAAAGCTGATTTAATTCACTTATACCTGTAGATATCTTATTAAATTAGGTAAAGGTTATGTGCATACACATACACGTTGTATTATTAAGACTAGAAACACCCCTTGTAAAGATATGAGAGTATCTATCGAGATAACAAATATGCGGCATATAATAAATCTAAAAGCTTTTGATGCATCTGTCGTGTTCTTAATTTAGTGCTCTTTAATCTGATCAAAGGCTAAAGGATGTATTTTTCATCAGGATTCTCATCAATATGAGACTCTTGCTTTGAAAATATCCATATAGATGTACTTGCATGACCCAATAGTGAAGGGATTTAAAAAAAAAAAAAAAATGGAAATAAAAAGTCTCTTCATTTGCAAAGCAAGCTTGGAGTTTTTAGTTTTTTTTTATATATTCAAAACTTGCCTGCACATTTTTCAGTCTTTAGGAAAACGGTACATATTTGTTTTCATTGAAAACATGAATAAAACCTGCCAGGCTACTTTGTAGAGCACTGAATTATTATAATCAATTAATGACACCTGCCTATTACAGACGATAGTATTTTTTAAATTCAATTTGTACAATTTAAATGTTAATAATAATGCTAATAAGTCATAATCTTTTTTTTTTTTTTAGATTAGAAAAAAACAATATACAGTCTATATAGAGTACAGACAGTACAGTAATCTTAAATGATTGTGATGGTTATGCTTCTTTTATTTAGCTATACAATATATTTTCATCTGCATTGTAGCATGTGTTTGAAAACACTGCTCTGTCTTGAAGCTACGTCACTGATAGACAATTTAAGGCATCGGACATATGATTTTATATTAGTTTGAAATGCAAAAATTGCAGGATTCAAATATTGATATGTGCAATGTCAATATTATGGATTGACAGGATATAAATAATATTTTGTTCTATTTGAGTTAATAAAAATCTTTTAAAATGATAATACCATAATCAAGGTGTAATTTATTTAGTTGTGAATGGAATTTTAATCAAAGATTCTGATTTTTGTTTTTTAATATGTGATATTTCATTTTTAAGAAAACGCTGATCAAAAATGTGAATCAATTTGACTTAATAACACACGCACCACACAATAGCGCCATTGAACGTTAAATATGTAATATATGCTTAAAGTATAGCATTTGATTGTGCCCCCATTCATGCTTTGATAAATAAGCTTATGCAACGGTTTGGCAGTAACGCAGCGAGAACATTAAAAAAAAAAAAGAAAAATGCAGTATTGTATGAAAATTGGAAGAGACAGAGGTGGCAGAAGCTTGTAAACAACGGTTCTGGTTGCCACTTTGACTGTGCGTCTCACACACTGCTCGGTTAATCCACTTAAGATACAACAGACACAAGGCCGAGTGATGTGGGGGCTCGCTACCTCGCACAGCAGAGTCCAACTGATTTTTAAATTAAAAACCCTCATTTTGCATTTTTACTGTGACTGTAAAATGATGACGTTCAGGAAATAAATGCTTAAAATTTGGAAAGGCATATTAAAGAGAGAGAGAAAAAAAGACACAGCTGTGGTTTGTGTAATTTTTCACGGTGTCGTCTCCCTCGCGCTTTGCTTTCTCTCTCCTCAGCATTACCTTAACAAAAGCCACATACACAGACACTCTAGCGGTGTGACAGACAGGGAGACAAAATGGCTGAATAGTGATGGAGGGGCTGCGTGTTCTCTTATATGTCGACTAATCAAGCAAGACTAATGTGTCAACACTGCACTCGCACTCTCTCAGCAAATGGACACAAGAGAAAAACCAACACTCTATTTATCTCCAGACAATGAAACGACTTCAAGGTTCATTACCTGCCACAAAATCAGGAGCAAAATATCAGGGAAATGTATTCAAGGAAATAACTGCACGTTCGGTTTTAGATTTTCATGTGCGCTGTACAGTATTTTCACGCGAACGTCAAGGCTTTTTCACATCTCCACAGTGACGGAGGAGAAAGGCTGGCCGTCAGCTTTCTTTTGAAGCTTGCCGCAGCACCACTGATAGCCTCCATTCAGTGTCATCACCATTCTGCAAAAGTGGCCTGCTGCATTTGGGTTCAAAAAGAATGCAAAAGCCTTAAATGTGCAATCACAGTTGTATGGGTATGGAGCCAAAAACAGGTAACATACAAAAAAAAATGCATTTAATAAGTTATTCTGCTGTATTTATTTTTTCACTTATATAGAGCACTAGCCAAACAGACATACATGAAGCAATCAGCAATATCCTTGAGAATAGTAATGCATGAAAAGCAAGGAAACGAGAGGCTGGTGAGCGAGGCTAAGAAGTGACTATAGCATCACTTGCTAATCCTATAAATGTGCGTGCATGTGTGAGTGTGCGTCAGGACATGTCATGGAATACAACCTGAAATGAAAGTCTAAATGCATTTGTATCAGAGTTATTCCCACAAAAATGATAAATAAACTCAGTGAGGCCTGCTGCAGTACAAATGAATGGTTCATGACCACTGTGAGATAACATGACAAAATATAGCAGTTTTAGCACAAGAGAAAATGTATCCTTTTGATGTTTATTAAAAGCTATTATATAAGTTCTTGCTATTCCTATTAAATAATCAAAACAGTGACATTTTTGAGCTGCAAAAATGATCAAAACTATAACAAATGTTTTGTTATTTGTCACCCTTGTACAAATACGTTGCTCGTAAATGTGCATGCCTTTGTTAAAGAAAGAGGATGGAGCCCCCTGACCCCAGCTTTAAGACTGTGGCGACAAAAACAACAGCTGATTCTATAGACAGGTGGACATAAAGTTGCAATTGCCCACTGATGTGTTACCGTGTCTGTATGGACACAAACAGCTTCCATTTGCGAAGCGCAGCACAACTGTTGTAACCGACACCTCCTGTGACACATGCACGCTCGTGTCCAAAGACAAAGATGAAGCGGGACCTAATGGCAAAGCTGAAATGATGTTGACAGAAAGAATTATTGCCACAATGCCTGGCACAAACAAAAACCACAAAGCCGCCTCTTCTGTCTCGCAAAGCCACCCGCTAAAATCATATTTCTCCTCCTCCATCTTAGCGCTGGCATGTCGACAGGTAGACAAAGAGCCGATGCTGCAGTGTGAAAACATACTGACGTAGCTCGCTTCTCTTTGGCTCAAATTTAGTGTGTGTGTGTATATGAGTCTGTTTCAGCTCCATGATGATATCCCCCAATATTTACATTTAACAGGTACAGTACTTCAAATTTTCAGTGCTCTAGGTTGCTGCAAGTTCATTTTTATTCATTTTATTTTACCATATGTTCCTCCTGTTTTGTGTTTATGTACGCTCCCAAACGCTGACGTGGAGATGCTAGCAATCATAAAGTGAATTTATAGCAAATCGGTGTTCTCTTCTCAAACCACTTCAAGCAAGCCGCCCCCACCCACTGCACATCACCATCTCCTCTCCTCTCCTCCTCTACTATTTCATTCCCACTATACAATACGAAACGATACAACAACGATATACACGATAGTGGTAGTGGATTATAATATGGTTTGGTCAAATAGGTGGCAAATACTATACAAGGAAGGATGTAACAAAAAGAAACGTTTTGCTTCCTAAAGGTGCAGTGATGAACAATCACTGCTCTCCCTGCAATATACTGCAGCATATGCACTGACTGGATCCAGAAACAAAACTGCTACCATGACACAAGACATGTTCTTTTTACACAATGCTAATGGTGATTCATTTACCCTCCAACTCAATCTGAACACAGCAATGGGATTTACTAACACGATCCCTGCGCCAGGCAATGTATTAAAGTAAAGGTGGTAAAAAAGAAACCCAACAACATGCAAATGCACTGGGTTGTGCATACTCTCACCTATTTCAGAATGTTTCTTCCAGGATGACCACAGTCTATGAGATTTTGGGTTATATTAAAAAAAAAAAAAAAAAAAAAAAAAAAAAAAAAAAAAATCTACCAGATAATCCCTTCTGTGTTAAGAGTTAAAACAAGAAACCAAAATGTTTGAAAATTATCTTAAAAAAAAAATAATAATAAAAAAAATAAAATAATCATTTTTGTATAATTCAGTGAAGGAGGTGATATGGCGAGACACGCTAGCACATCCCTGGTCAACTTTAAACTTTGGGAACAGGAGCAACAGATGAAGTGGTGGTGCATTGTGGAGGGTATTAAAGTGAGGGACACCCCAAAATCACCCCCGCTGTGTGTATGGGTTTGTTTGTGTAGGGGTGTCTGTGTGAGTGTGACAGCAGGGAGCAGCTCAGCGCAGGACGCGGCACGCAGCAAGGGGCCATTAGACATGGTGGGGTGACCCACTTAAAAGGCTAAAACACACGCACACGCACGCACGCGCACCCACACACACATGCATGCACACACACACAAAGCATGAAACTTCCCTTTCTTGTAGCCAATGTGCCATGATAACTAAAGCTGTGATTCTTAAATATCGGGTTTAGAGTGGCCTTAGTCACATAAAGTAGTTTTCACAGTGTCACATGTGGTGGGAAACTGTTGCTCCACTGATCCTCAATAAACAAAAAAGACCAACAAACTCTTTTCTTGTGATGAAGCACATTCTTCCTGTATGATTTCCAGAGTGAAATTCTTGCAAATTGGTATTAAGCAGGGACTGTTCTCATGGGAATTTAGTAGATTTTTATGAACTGAGTAAGAAGAACATTACATAGTTTCAGTGTTTTAAGTGGGAAAAAAATAAGTGCCGGTACGCCCCTAAAATAAATAAATGTTATACAGGGGTACCTCTACTTACGAAGTCTCTTCATACGAAATTTTCGAGTTACGAAACGCCTCAACGGGAAAATATTGCCCCTTGTTACGAACGAAATTTCAAGATACGAAAGGTAAAAATAGAGTACGAACGCAACATACTTTCAGCTATGGCTATTACCTAGCATCTTTCTGGCATCCCATTGTCTAAGAGGAATCTCTACCATAGGTATCTATGAGCGTAGATAATAGATCGGTGTCTATGCAGCATCCTCGTCATTCATCCCTCGGGCCATGAAGTGTTCCGATGTTTTTCGTAAATGTATTAACTAACGACCGACGAATTTGTGCAAAAATTCAAACAATTGGTGATTGATGAAGGCACAGTAAGTTTTTAACTGCGACGAGACGGGCCTTTTTTGGAAAAAGATGCCTCGCCGTACCTGAAGTTTCGGAATTTGTTGAAAAGAATCACCCAGAAAAAGTGTTCACCAGTCGGGTGATTGCTCACTAAGCTGATGTTTGCCTTGGACATTTTCGAAGGATTGTTTAAAAAAAAAAAAAAAAAAAAAAAAAAAAAAGCAACCATCCTTGGATCAGTTATCAGTTCTTTACAAAACACCAAGCAAAAAACACTTCTGAGAGAGAACATGAACCAAAGAGGGCAAATAACGATGAGGACAGCAGTTAAAAAGGTAAATGACCATCATTTTTATTCTTTACTCTATTCTTTATTTACATTATGCACAACTCTCATTTATTGTGCAATAATCTAATTGTAACATGTATTTGTTACATGTTTTGATGCATTTTTATGCTTTATAAAACATTTATGTCTGAAATTTGGGAGGGTTGGAACGGATTAGGGCATTTACATGGAAAATGTGTCTCTACTTACAAAAATTTTCTACTTAAGAACTGGGATAATTGACACACAATGAGGAACTACAATGAGGAACTACATTTCCCATCGCGAGATGCTGTGACTATCGCGTGACCGGTAGCGAGACTGGGAAAATCTAACATGGCGGCGCTCTGCTGCTAAAATAGAATTAGCTTTATATTTCTAATTAAACCCGAATTTAATGATTAGATAAATTCGATTTTTTTCTTTTCTAAGAAAGATCGGAAATATTATCCAGTGTGGACGACCTCGAACGTTTTATTGACGATCATTTTTATAGCTGCGCGATGGATGAGCCGGCGGCCAGTCGGGATAATCCTTCGAAAAAAAAAAGGAAAAATGACTCGTCAACTGACACGGACGATTTAGCAACCGCCGACGTATCGGTGAGTATGCTGGATTCCATAAATAAAAAACTTGACGTCCTCTGTCTTATCCGCGAGGACGTCAAAGAATTAAAGGCAAGTTTGGAATTCGTTAGCCAACAGGTAAGCGATCTCCAATGCGATAACTCCGAGCTACGCTCCTCTCTCGTCGCTGTCACAGCCGAGTTGGAGACGATTAAAAAGGAAAATAAAATGCTAAAGGAAACGGTCTTAGATGTTCAATCCCGTAGTATGCGGGAAAATCTAATATTCTCAGGTATATCCGAAAATTCTCCAGATAATCCAGAGGGTGAGATAAAAAAATTCATGACATCATCGCTAAAGATCCCACAGGAGACGGTAAATAATATCTCTTTTCACCGTGTACACCGGCTCGGAGCTCGTAAGGGCAATAAGCCCCGTCCTATTATTGCTAAGTTCGAACATTTTAAACATAAAGAATTGGTAAAAAGTAAAGGACGGGAGCTCAAAGGGACATCTTTCGGGATGAATGATCAATTCCCAAGAGAGATAAACGAGCGGCGAAAAGTACTGTTTCCTATCATGAAACAAAATAGACAGGAGGGTAAACGGACTTCGATGGTCGTTGATAAATTATATATCGACGGCCAGCTATTCCGAAACCCAACCTCGACCCCTTGGCTGTTCTAACTGACAATTGGTAGAGCCGAGCATTGTGTGATTATTTGACGTAGGTATATGTATATGTATGTGTATGTATATGTGTATATATGTATATATATGTATATGTATATGTATGTATATGTATGGATAATGGGTTACGAAATAGAATATGAATTTATATTATGCATAGGCTATAAAGTAATAATAATAATAATAATAATAATATAGAAATATATTCTTAAAAAAATAAATTAATAATAATAATAATAATCTCGCTTAGGTCACCATTTACTGGTGTATTGTTATGTTGAATCCCCCACAGATTTCCTTCACACTCACTTCCCCCCACGTTTCTTCACTATTATACTTATCTACTTGCTATCTCTCTCTTTATATAAATTATATAAATTGCCTAATTACTCTTTTGCTATCCTACAATATGTTAATATTAATAAGCAGCTTATATAGATGTATACATAAGACTGAGTCTATATTGCTTGTATGCAGAAATTAGCTCTGGTCTCCTGGAATGTGTGTGGCGCTCGCTCCCAGGCAAAAAGAATAAAAATTTTAGACCATCTCTCAAAATTTAAGGCAGATATTTGTCTCCTACAAGAAACCCACTTACAAAAATCAGAAGAAAAATTATTTATAGATAAAAATTTTAGTCAAGTTTACTCTGCCTCCTATAATAGTAGACAAAGAGGTGTCTCTATACTTATACATAAGAATTTATTCTTTACTCTAAATAATATAGTAACAGATTTAGAGGGCCGATATATTATTATCCAGGTAACTATATTTAATAAAGTATATACAATTGGTAATTTATATGCCCCAAATAATGATGACCCTGATTTTTTCCATGAATTTTTCTCTCGGTTACTCGATTTAGCAACAAATTCTACTATTATTATTGGAGGTGATTTTAACACGGTCTTGAACCCGTTAATAGATCGTTCTAATAATACGATATATACAAGGCGATTACGATCCGCTAAAGTAATAGATGAGTATATGGAGGATTTTGGCCTCAGCGATGGCTGGAGACTTCAAAACCCAACTAAGAAGGAATTTACTTTCTTCTCTGCTGTGCACCGATCATTCTCAAGAATTGATTTTTTCCTTACAAATAATTCTATTGTTGATAAAACTGCTATAAAAATACATTCTATAATTATAAGTGATCATGCACCAGTCTCCCTCACTCTACAAATTGACTCTACCTTTAAACCTCCCCCGATATGGCGTTTTAACATCTCATTACTGAAAGACGTAGAGTTTGATAAAATTATTAGAAGGGAGTGGGCAGATTTTTTGGAAATAAATGACTCTCCAAATATATCTCCATCTCTTCTCTGGGAAGCAGGGAAAGCGGTAATTAGAGGGAAAATTATATCATATTCAACTTATAAAAAGAAACAGGATCAAAAATTAGAAAAATACCTGGAAGATAAAATTAAACAACTAACGGATGAATATGTATTAAACCCAAATAATCAAATATGGATAGAACTACAGAATATAAAAATACAGTTAGATAACATGTTATCTAAAAAGACAGAGTTTATAATACAACAGTTGAGATATAATAATTTTGAACATAATAATAAATCAGGTAAATTCCTGGCAAATCAACTTCAACGGAATCGGGAAAAATCTCTTATAACGGCTATTAAAGATATAAATGGTGAATGCACACAATCACCAGAAGAAATTAACCATATTTTTTATAACTATTATCGAAATCTATACACAGAAATTAATAGACCTAACCCTGAATATATTGAGGAATTCCTAAACAGCTTAAATATACCTCAGTTATCTATTGAACATAAAGATATTCTCGATACCCCGCTTACTATAGATGAGTTGTATCGTGCTTTAGACAGTATGCCTAATGGCAGAGCACCTGGTCCAGACGGCTTTCCGGCTATATTTTTTAAACATTTCTGGTTAATGTTTGCTCCATTATTTCTAAGAGTAGTAACTGAAATTAAAAGTAAAGGTGATATACGTCAAGATATGAATATAGCAGCAATTAAACTTTTATTAAAGCCAGAAAAAGACCCTACCCTCCCGTCAAGTTACCGACCGATATCACTAATTAATACCGATATTAAAATTATCGCTAAGGCCTTGGCATCTCGATTAGAGACGGTAATCTCGACAATTATTCATAGTGATCAAACAGGTTTTATTAAAGGTCGTCATTCTACTAATAATATTAGGAGACTCTTTAACTTGATTAGTATGTCACAGCGGCATGATAAAAAGGCAGTTGTTATTTCGCTGGATGCAGAAAAAGCATTCGATAAAGTTAACTGGTCCTTCCTCTTTGCTGTCTTAAATAAATTCGGCTTCGGGGAGTCATTCATTCAATGGGTCTCAATATTATATGATTCTCCTAAAGCTACAGTTACTACTAATGGGATTACATCACAGAGTTTTACTTTACAAAGGGGAACAAGACAAGGGTGCCCAATTTCTCCTTTATTATTTGCTATATTTATTGAGCCGCTTGCATTAGCTATACGTCAGGATAGACGGATCCAAGGAATCCACTCCGGGACAATAGAACATAAAATTAATCTATATGCCGATGATATATTACTCTATTTAGAAGAACCTGCTATTTCGCTAGGGGAAGCATTTAAATTAATAACTAAATTCTCTCACTTATCAGATTACTCTATTAACTGGACAAAATCAACATTATTACCTATTACAGAAAATTCATGGAATCCTACAAGTCAGGATCCACACTACTCCTTTCCTACAGGTAATTTAAAATACTTAGGTGTTAAAATTTCACCTAAGTTAACTGAATTAACTTCTTTAAATTTTTCACCATTATTGGATAGTATCCGTAGTGACCTGGAACGCTGGAATAATCTTCCGATCTCTTTAATAGGACGGATAGCTACTATAAAAATGAAAGTTTTACCAAAGATTAATTATTTATTTTCAATGATTCCATTTAAACCTACGTCTAACTGGTTCCAATCGCTGGACTCTGCTATCATAAAATTCTATTGGAATAAAAAAAAAGCCAAAATTAGTCTATCTACTCTTCAGGAAAGTAAATCTAAAGGAGGTTTAGAGGCACCAAACTTTATGTACTATTATCTAGCTAATCAACTACAATATCTTGTGCTATGGACACAACCCAACAGAGATACTAACTGTTGGTTGGAATTGGAGCAGAAGGATTGTAATAATCTTAGACTGTCAGATTTACTCTTTATTACAAAATCAATAAGACGACATAATTGTTTTAAAAACCCAATGATAGCCGCCACCCTGACTGCCTGGTGGAAGGCATTAGAAATTACAAACTCCCAATTGGCGCCCTGTGGGCTCTCTCCCATTTGGCATAACCCCGACTTTCAACTTAATAATCAGTCGTTCCATTTAAGCCTATGGGAGCAGAAAGGAATTACACACCTTCATCATCTTTTCTCAGATAATAAGTTTATATCATATACAAACTTGGTCCAGAAATATGAAATAAAAAAGGGAAATTTCTTACATTATCTGCAAGTTAAAAATATGGTTAAGAAACAAATCCCAACACTTCAAGATACGCTCCAACTGCCTGTCTTAGCTAAAGATATTATAAAGCTTTCTCCAACAACAATAAAGAAAATATCAAAAATATATAAGTTATTTTTATACACAAATAAAACGTATTTACCGACTTTAAAATGGGAAAAAGACTTGTCTATAGTTCCGGAACCAGACTTTTGGACCCAAATCTGTGAAAATGTATTTAAAATGACCAAACAGACAAATTTGCAACTTATCCAATATAAGATACTTCATAGAACATATATTACACAATATATGATGAAAAAAATGGGACTCTCTGACTCCGACATTTGTCTCCAGTGCTCACAAAACACTGCCGATACTTATCTTCATGCTTTATGGTCATGTACTCCAGTGCTGCATTTCTGGACTAAAATCTTGGAAAAGCTCGCTGATATATTAAACTGTAGGCTTCCTTTATCTCCAAGACTGTGTTTACTAGGTGACTTAACAATAACTGAGCGACCATGTAAACAATCTCAATCTATATTTATAGCCCTTACTATTGCTAAAAAAATAATCCTTGTCAATTGGAAAAATAAACAATCTCTAAATATCGACCACTGGTTAAACTTACTAATAAATTATATCTCAATGGAAAAAATCTCTGCCTTAAATAAAAATCAAGTATCAAGATTTAAACAAATATGGTCTATGTACATAGAATATTTTAATCTCAATTTGGCAACTTAATCCTGCCAAGATTCTGCCTGTTAACGAGAGCCACCACATCGTTACAACTTCTGTTTTCGCTGCTCCTGTATTTGGTATTTTGTATCTGATTGTTTTTATTTTTATATAGTCAGGAACCTAGTTGCTGCTAGTGGGCTCGAGCATACCACACTATACGACACTATACTCAATAACTCCTTAAGATCTATTTCTAGTGGGCACTAAGCATCAACACTTGGTGTTACTGCATGCTAATTAGTCAATTTTCTTGACGCCGTCCCCTGTGGTCGGGCGGGGGTGGTTCTGCCCCCCCCCCCCCCCCCCCGTTGTCTGCTCGGTGGCGGTTGCGTCTTGGCCGCTCCCTGGGCCCCCTGTGGGGTGCGGTGTTGGGGTGCTTCCCCTGGTGCCCGGGGCGGTGCCGTCCCGGCGCGGTCCGCTGCTCCGTGCCCGGCGGCGCGGTTCGGGGTGGGTGGGCCTCCGGTGTGCCCCGTGGTTCCCTCTCCCCTCCCCCTTCCTCCCCCCCGTCGCCTCTCCCTCCTCGCCTCCTCCCGCCCATCCTCCTCTGCCTCCCGGTCCCTTTTCCCTTGTCGCCCTCCCTCCTCCTCTCCCCCCCCGCCTCCTGCCCTGCAGCCGCCCTTTCGCCTTCTTGTCGTCTTCTCCCCGCTTCCCCCGCCCCCCCCCCCCCCCCCTTCCCTGTCTGCCCTGCGGCCCCTCCCCCTCCCTCTCCCTGGGCCTGGGGCTCCCTCCCCGGCCCGGGCGTCGGGCTCCGGGGGCCGGGCGAGGGTTTGGGGCCTGCCCCGCTCCGGTATAACTCCTGGTGCCCCGGGCGGGCCCCGGTGGCTGGTGGGCTGTCCGGTAGCCCTGCTGCGCTGGCTGTCCGCCCATTGTGGTGCCGGGTGGATGAGGTGGGGGGCGGCGGGGGGTGGGGGTGCTGGGGGGCGGGCGTGCCACCTACACCCGCCGGGTTGGGTGAGGCCCCGCTGGTCGCTCCTCTTACTCACTTCACTAGCTTGCACTATACACTTTGTAAATATACACATAGGGCACACAACACATTTCTTGGTGGGGTGGGGAAGGGTGGAAACACCGTCTTCACCCTTCAACTCCCCTCCAATTTTAATGCACCTCACGTCCAAGGGGAGGGGTGAGTTGGGGCGGGGAGCCATCAGAGGGGATGGACTGCAGTGCCTGGCAGCGCTGTGGTCCCCCCCATTTGTGTCCCTGCCCCACCACTTTGTCCCTCCATTCCCTTTTTTAATGCACCACACATATACATATTCATTTTTTGGGGGGGGATACGGGTGTGTCGGAGTAGGGGAAATTTTTTCCCTCTGCTCCGACTCACCTGCTCCCAATTTTAATGCACCACACGCACACACTTGTATATACACTGGGTGGGGCCACATTCACGGTGTAAGGGTAGAGCTCGCCAGTCGGCGAGCTGGCGGACTCAGTAACAGG
The DNA here is from genome assembly GCF_051991245.1 of Festucalex cinctus. Lineage (NCBI taxonomy): Eukaryota > Metazoa > Chordata > Actinopteri > Syngnathiformes > Syngnathidae > Festucalex > Festucalex cinctus. The sequence goes on from NC_135417.1 coordinate 24,831,203, forward strand.
GTTAGGTGTCACTTGTACTCTGGCGTGACGACCGGGGCCTCTCCCCACCGGGCTCGGTGTTCTGGTGTCCCGCCTTCTCCCCTGGTGCTTCCTCCTCTGCTTCCCCCCTCCCGCCGCGGTGCAAATCTCGCGCGGCTGGAGGTGGGGTGGGCACATCTTCCCTCTCTGCGCTGCTGCCCGGTGCCGGTTTCCGGGGGGGGGGTGGGGGGTTCTCGCGGGGGGCCGGGTTCGCGGGGGGGGGGGTGGCGGCCGTCGGGGGGGGGCGGCTTGTTTGGGGGGGGGGTGGAGGTATGGGTGGGTGGGGGGTTGGGTGCTGGGGGTCGGGGTGTGTTCGGGGGTTTGGGGGTCGGGGGTGGTGGGGCCTGGGTCGTGGTGGATGGCGGGTTTGGGTGGGGTGCGGGGGGGTCGTGGGGGGATGGGGGCTGGGGACCGGTGGGGCGCTGTGGGGGCCCGCTGGGCCTCGTTCTGCGGCCTTGGGCTCGGGGGTGTGGGCCGGGGCTGGGGCGGGGGTGTTCCGGGTATCTGGGTCGGCTCGCTGACCGGTGTCCGCTCGGGTGGCTTGGGGGTGGCCTTGGTGCTGCCGCGGCCTGGGGATTCCGGGGGGGGTGGGGGGGGGGGGGGGGTGCTCGCTTTGCTGGACCGCGGTTGACGGCTTCTCTCTTTGGTGGTGGTCCTTATGCATGCCAGATCCGTCGCACCAGCATCTACTGAAACTCAACAGAAGTACCCTCTCCCTCCCACAGCCCCTTGAATCAGTTGGTGCTGGTGTCTGTGGTTCTCACTTTTCTTTATCTATCCTTCCCTCCTTCCTCTCTTTAGTTTTTCCTCTGGTCACTTGAGATCTTAATTTATTAGAAGTATGAGGTTTCTGGGGTTGGCATAAGACTCCGGTTTTGTAACCACGCAGGAGGGGTCTTGTTGGTGCTGGACTTCACTTTGATGGATTGGATGTACTGGCTTCTATTGATCTCACTCTGCCTTATCGATCCTTCCCTCCTTCCTCTCTTTAGTTTTTCCTCTGGGCTCTTGAGATCTCGCTAAATTTGCTGGAATTTAGAGGCTTCCGGGGTTGGCGTAAGACTTTGATTTTGTAATCATGGGGAAGGCAGGAAGTGTTTGGTCGGTGCTGGATGTCACTTTGATTTACCTTTCTTTTCTCTTTATTTCTTTTTTTTCTGACCTTTTCTCTGGTCTCCTGACCATTTAAATCTCACGACTCTGGCAAGATTCTGAAGTACCTGGTTAAGGCGAAGGGTAATGGGATATTTATAAGGTTTTAGGTGAATGAATGAGTATAAATTTATACGTATTTGCACGCACGCACGCAAACACACGCAAACGCACGCACGCACGCAAACGCACGCACGCAAACGCACGCACACATACACACACACAAAAAAAAAAAAAAAAAAAAAAAAAAAAAAAAAAAAAGGAAAAGAGCAATGATGACAAGACGTTGAATCGGTAAGACTACCGAATGAACAATTCTGAGCTCTTCAAAAAAAAAAAAAACAAAAAAAAAAAAAAAAAACAAAAAAAAAAGAACTTTCTTCCAGAACCAATTAATTTGGTAAGTAGAGGTACCACTGTATATATTCATTCTGGTCCTTGAGATAAAGAGTCCTGCAGGTTTTAGATCACGGGTGGCAAACTGCGGTCCTCGAAGGCCGGAGTCCTGCAGGTTTGATAGATTTCCCTACTCAAAGTACAGCTGATTCCAATTAACAGGCTCGTTATCAGGCTTCTGCAGAGCTTGCTGATGAGCTGATCATGAATCAGCTGTGTTGAAGAAGGGAAATATCCAAAACCTGCAGGACTGCGGCCCTCAAGGACCGGATCTCACCACCCCTGTTTTAGATGTTTCCACCCACTAAAATACCTGCCTCATACCATCAGGTCATCAGCATGCCTGATAACGATCCTGATCTTTAGTATCAGGTCTGTTGGTAGGCAGAAACATCTAAAACCTGCAAGATTCTGGTCCTCGAGGTCCAGAGTCTTGCAGGTTTTAGATGTTTCCACCCACTAGCACACCTGATTCACACAATCAGCTCATCAGCATTCCTGATAACGATCCTGATCTTTCGGATCAGGTCTGTTGGTCTGGGCGTGACCCCAGACATGACATAGTGGAGGTGAAGTTAATAATGTTTTCTTTTGTTTTCAAAGTGCCATAGCTAGTGAAAAGAGGAATGATTGGAAGTGGGCCGTAGATGCTTTACTGAGAAGTCAATCATGAAAAGGGGAAACTCAAGGAAAATGTGCATTTGATTACACTGGCAAACAGGTTTTTTTGTCTGTTTTTTTTAACATTTTATGCTTTCTTCATTTGCAAGATTCTGGACCTCGAGGACCGGAATTGGTGAGCCCCGCTATATAATATACTTTTTCCCCCCCCATTGTTTTAAGCTAGGATTCCCGTCTGGGATAATGAGAGCCTAGCAAATAACGAACTTCATTGGTTGAATCAACCATTCAGATTATTATCTCAATATTGTGAATGATGACTTAATTACAGAAGTTAGGTTTACATTTCAAGGTGATTGTTTTTTCTTGTGTGCTTTGCTTTCATTTCATTGTTGATGGTTCTGATAACTGGTTCTGATGATACAGTCCAATCTTTGAGCACTCGGACAAATACCTTATGAGAGAACATTTATATTCACATTCTTACTGATGAAATCTGCATTTAGAGCTTCTCCCACACTTATTTTATATTTATTGGTACAATCATATGTCCCACACTGCGGTATTTTGCAGCGGAAAAGTCAAAGTACAATATCCAACTTACTGTTGGTGTGGCAATGCCTCCGCCAGCTTCACTTTTCGCTTCAGCATGCCATGGTTATTCATTACGTCCGCTTGCGAATCCACCTCAGTCTGACCATGGTCTTTTTTTGAAGCTTTGAGCCAGGATAGCATGGTATCGTTTTCATTTAATTGTCTTAACTCAAGAGCTATGGTTGTACACACGTTCTGGTTGGCTAGCATCACAGCGGGCAACTTGAATGACGTATGCGTGCTTCACTCACAGACGAGAAATCTGTATGACGGTTGGATTAAGCGTGCGCATGGTGATGTGATGAGAGCAGGATTTCCAAACTATATGTAAGTCTGTGGATAGAGCGCCGCTCGCCGGAACAGCTTTTTGGGATCAAAACATGCATTTTCAAGCGTACCGGAACGCTGATAGTACGTTCTTTGCACGGTGAAAAGTACCAGAACGTTTAGTGCATTTAGTCACCAGAAATGTATTAAGGCCTAGATACACCAATCTGACGTTGGCCAAATGTTACCGAGGCCTATCCCTGTGGCTTCGGCCCAGACGTCGGCACGTCACGTAGAAAAATGACGACCTCTTCCGCGTTCATGCGCTTCCTCCACAGGGTAAACACGGCGGCCAGCTGGTGAAGCTAAAATGGTCACTGGAACAAGTTTCGTCCCATGCTTGTTCCCGAATGCATGGATGTACTCCGTTGTGGCGTATCCTGGACCTTATCGACTCCTGGCTGTTACCGATTGTCAGCTCACCCGAAAAGTATTGGCCGTGCTGCGCTGTGCATTTTGGAACACGGTGACGACCTCCAGCTTCTGAAGGAGCTTCCTCGAGACCGCTGGATGGAAGAGGCATGCACCCCTGCTGCTCCCACAAGATTGCGCTGTTAAATGGGTTGTCATCGACAAACAAAACGTTTATTTTGAGGGAGTTTTTCCTGTCCAACAACTTGGATTTCCTCTGCCTGACGGAGACCTGGACTGTCACCGGTGATTCCACCGCTATCATTGAATTACTATACCACCTATCTGTGCTTACTTGGACGCTCCGAGGACGTTGGGCCAAGGTGGTGGAACGGCGACTATTTTAAAAACAAATTTAAATGTAAACGATGTCTATTTACCACAGCGATCAACAGCTTTGAAGCCACCTTCTTTGAAGTCGGCCAAGCTTTCACTGTGCTGTGCTGTCATTTATCGGCCTCCAAAATACACTGAGGACTTTGCAAATCGTCTTTCCGAAATCATGCTGAAATATGATCATATACTCTTCATGGGGGACTTTGATATTCATGTGTCCTGTCCTGAAAAAACATAAAGTTGAGTTGAGTACTGTTTATCCGCGTTTATCACTTCCTCTTCTTGCCCCGTGCGCTGATTCGCTAGATAACAGCCAATCACAGTGATCAAATGCCCCGACGCCGATACAACATGGCGAATTTGCTGGAAACGCCTCCTCCAAGATGTATTCCAACTCGATCTGACGTTCCGCCGTCGGCGCAATGCTGTCCGACTCCTGACGTCGGATTGGTGTATCTCTGGGCCTTTAGCCTATCATGGCAAATAGCAAGACTGATATGACTCACATGGTAGCGTATCTGTCTACAAAGCTGAAGGTTATGAGTTTGCTCCTCAACACTAGAGTAACTTTAAAAAAATAAAAATAAAAATCTCTAAATTGGTAAAATGTACCCAAAACTCCTTTGTAAAATTTACAATATTATTGAACACTTTAGTAGTTTTTTTTTCTAGTAAACTCCCTATTTTTTTTATATAGTGTGTCTTGTGCTTGGGGTTGGATCTCAAAGCGCAGACACAAATAAGATTTTAACTACTTATTCATATCGAGAGGCATGGAACAAATTTGACTAGACGAGAAACAAAGAGAGTTGCACAGAAAGACGGTGGTAACAAGTAATAATCTGACAAAGACACACACTTCTCAGGAGGCTTATATAGACAAGGAATCGATCTGATTGGTTGTGGCTAGACATGTGGGTAACAGGACTGACATGGAATTATCTAATTGGCTGTTTGACTAGGTAAAGGGATTAAAGATTCTTGACGTCACATAGCCCTTGACTTCACATAACATCACATAGCATAAAACCAGTTGAAAGCAGATGCTAGTTACATCAGTTCAAAACAGACACTTTTTACATCAGTACAAAACAGACACTTAACCTCACGGTCATGAACCCAACTTAACAGGTCATGAACTCAAACTTAACCCTGGCGTGACCCCAGACATGACATAGTGGAGGTGAAGTTAGATTATTACCGTATATTAATTTGCAATTGCACATTTCGTAGGCATTCATTCACACACGATATAGACCGATTCATAATATAAATAAAATCACCGAAAGGATCTTCTCCAATGCTGGACAGGTCGTAGGAAGCCAAATGCTGCAGAAATGACTTTGTTTTTATTGAAACATGCAAATCCCCGTTCCAGTGTCACAATAATTTTATTCAAATACCATCATCAGTTTCCTATTGCACAAGCGTTACAATGTTTCATTTAAAACTGACACAACAATGCCTTAGTTTGACGCTTTGCCCTGTTGCTGAATGTAAATGCAATATAATTTTGTCCACCAAATGTCACACTAAATTGTGTCAAATGCCTCGAAGCACTGAACCATTTCAACACAATGGGGTATATGCCACAGAGGAGGTGGGACTTCGGACTTCTGGGTTTCACACATTAGCGCTGTTTCCGGTTTCTGATTGCGATGTGTGGGCCGTATCTCAGTGCTTGCGCTTCCGCCCTTTTGCCCCTCAGTTGCGCGTTCCCGTCCCATGGCATCTAACCAATAGCTTCTGTGCTACAGAAAGCAGTGGTGAAGCAGTGACTCACCACACTGATTCTTGGCAAATGCTTCATAACACTGAACCATTTCGACTATCGTGCTATATTTATTGCCGCTACAATAACACAGACTCATCAGTCCACTTCATGCACATCCATACACACTGCGATCAACAAAATAGTGTTGCTGTCTCACCGTCGCATCACACACGTCTTTGGTTTAGAGTCAAACTGTGACAACCTGAGACTACATTATTTGTTAATTTGATAAAAGGGAATGGGATTGCTATCGTGTAAGAAAACCAAAATGGCGAATCAGACACAATATTAAGTTACACCAGCAATTTTGCATACTGAGAGGTAGAATTTCTTACTGATTTAAAAATAACTTAAATTGCAAAGCATTAACCATTTGTTTGCTGTTACAACTTGCCTTGTGATTTCTACAGGAGCTTGCTGTTAAAATGCCAGGTGTATGGATGCAGCATTCGTCGCGCTTTGCAAACAAGAGCTTGTGGGGGTGACATTTCATCTGTAAGATATTGATGGAAATGTTTGTTTAATGTTTAGAAACATGTTTTTTTTTAATGAAAGATTATTGTTGATAATTATTATTTTAAAGTGAATAAAGCTGCCTATTTTCTATTATATTGTCTTGTCTAATCTAATCTATTCTAGTCTTTTTTTTAGGCGTGTCCTTGTTGTAAAATGGAATATGGGTTAAAAATATGACAATAATTCAACTGGATAATTTATTTTATTTTTTTTAGATTTTAAGGTTTCCCAAAAACGCTGTCACGATGTGTGGAGTACGGTGGATGGACCCAAAGGCGGAGAAACACGGCAGGGAGACAAACAGAAAGGACAATATAAGGAACTTTATAACGTGAGAAGACTGGGCATGACGTGGACAGACTTGGCAGGACGAGAGAGACACTGGGCTTGGAGGTGAGACACTTGACCAGACGTAGAGAAACTTGACCAGACGTTGAGAAACTTGACTAGACGTAGAAGCTACCAATACAGCTTAGCACACCTCAACTGGACAAGACAAGACAATGCTACCACACCGCGTGAACAAACACCACTGACTAAATACACTAACAAAACACTAACAAGACACATCTGGGAAACACAGCAGGCAGAGGGAACTAATTAGGTCACACATACGGGGAGGGGAGACACACACAGGTGGACGAGATCAACTAGACTAGAGGAGACAAAACCGGACAAAATACAATGTAAACACAGAAAACTAAACCAAAACCAAACGCCCCCAAAACCGAAACATGACAAACGCAGATAGGAGGAGGAAGTGGGAACTTGCTTTAAAAAGGGAGGATTTATTATTAACACGTATGTAGAATAAATACTACGCTTATAAACTAAGCTGCTCAATAATCAGTTGATTTTTGGTAAACCGCTATTTTGAGAACATGTATGATAAAAACACATAGTAATGAATGAGAGTGGCGGGGCGAGGTAACTGTGGCAAGATGGCCGCGCAGTGCGGATGTTTGATTCCATTGACCAGCAGCACGGATGAGACATCTAGTCTTATATGATTTCTATGGGTACAGGATGTATTCTCAGGAGGTTGTGAACTCACAAATACCTCGAGAATTCAGCTTGCGGAGCAAGGTTGTCCTGCAATTGGCTAGCAACCAGTTCAGGGTGTACCCCGCCTACTGCCCGAAGCCAGCTGGGATAGACACCAGCACCCCTGCGACCCTTGTGAGGAATAAGCGGTCAAGAAAATGGATGGATGAATTAATAAATATTTTGTATTCCTCACAGGGGTTGTATTTTCGCATTAAATTAATATTTTTGTTAAAAAGCAGATATACTGTATACAGTACTGTTGTTTATATTACAGAGGCATAAAAACGTTGTTGGTATTTATTTACCAATGCTGTTAATTTGGGGCAGCTGTGAAAGCTGTCAAGCTATGTAAAAAAAAAGTTAGGATGTTGCTTTACCTTGCATCATCAGTTCACAATGAAATATATAGTAGATACTGTAGTAGTTGTTGTTGTTGTTGTTTTTCAAAGAACAGTATTCTTTAAACATGTAATTGATGAGTCCACCTCGTATCCAAATCAGTAAAAACACGTCAATATTAAGCTTTAAAAGTTTGTAAAGCTCTCTATTTGATGAGAGAAAACCGTTTCAATCATTCAGAATGCTCAGGTTTTTGGTGCAAATTGCAGTTTCCTCCTCAGCTCCCATTTATTTGTGTATTTATTATTCAATCTAGACTTGCTTCTCAGTATGTGACATATTTGGACAATTTTAATTATCCGTTCAAATAAGTTAAATGAACATCAGGTTCTCGAGCAACTGCACAACAATGCGGGCTTCCACAATAAATCTTCAGCCATGTCTTTTTTTCCACAGAGATAATTACTATTTGGCTGCAGCGTTCCACTTCCTCACAGCAGACAGATTGTTGAGTTGGTGAGTTGGCCTGCAGTTCTAAAACTCTCCTCCTTTCATTATTCTTATCTGCCCATATCTCCCTCTCCTACCCCCACCGCACACACATATGCATACACTGCCAGAGGGATTTGCAGCAGCTAGGCGGCAAGCGCATATGTGTATGTGTGTGTGGTGTATGCTCACAGCAGGGAGTTGCCAATTACAGCAGTGATTAAAACCCAGCAGTGTGGAAAGAGAGGCTGAGAGAATGGGAGCGAGAGGCTGGTGGAAAGAACAAGGAGAAAAACATATGTACTGACAGATAGAGATACAATACAATGCGTTTCTCCACATGCAGTCTTCTCCATAATAGCTACAGAATTGTGGTTGTTATGATATTTGTGGACAGTCTGGGGAAAACATGTCAGGAAATGGGATTTGGCATTTTTTGGTGTGAAGGCTGAGTGCAATCTGTGCAAATGTGAGTGCATTTTTGTCAAGAAAGGCCATCATCATTTTAGAAAGTAGGATAATACCCATCATTAGAACCAAAGTACATTTTCTCAGAGAGTGAATGTGAGGCTGACAAAGTTTTGCCACAAAATTATATGCTTTCTAGCTTTTGCACAGAATATGACCAATAAAATTCTGCCTTATTAACCTGAGGAGTATTACATTTATTAAGACACAAAAATGACTCAACATTTGTTCAGTGGGGTTTGGTTTGTGAAACTCTTGTTCCTCTTGGAAATCATTCACAAAGTCCAACACCACATCAATCATCATTTGAAGCACATTTCTTATTGCCTCACTTAAATTAACCTTGAAACTTTGCCAATCATGCCTTAACTATGACAGCTTCAGGATGTGATCATGCTGATAGTTTTATTGTGGTTTGTACAAAGAACAACATCTGGACCACTGTCACAGTGACCCAGAAGCACTAACTTTGATTTGAATTATGTTTAGTGTGATATTTCCACCCTGATCTGCTCACAGAAGGATCAGGGCTGACCATGGGTAGTTTCTGGTACAGTTGTGCTTCAAAGTTTACATACCCTTGAGGTATGTATACTTACTAGCATAACTGTGAACGCACAAAAGCTAAATGTGGCTTAATGATATATCTCAAATGCACATCTCTCTCTAATCATGTCGACTTCAACCTTTGAAAATATCAAAACAATTGCAACAGTATTTCGGATTTTATGGGCATTAAGACTTTTTTTTTTTTTTTTTTAAATCACCATACAGTGTGCTCATAACTTTACATACCCCTAGGTCAGGGGTAGGCAACCCCTAACCCTTTAGATGTCTCCCTCCTCCAACACAGGTGATGTTATGATCAGCTCATCAACAAGCTCTGGAGGAGCCTGATAATGATCCTCACCTGTGTTGCGGCTATCGAAGACCAGGGTTGCACACCCCTGCTCTAGGGTATGTCAACTTTCAAGCTCAACTATATGTGCAATACAGTATGTTCCCAGAGGACGCTGTTTCTTTGGCATCCTATGAACAAAATAAAAGTAAAATAAAATAAAGTGGTGTGAAATGGTTTTACGTTGGCATCATGACATTTAATTATGGCCACTTGTTCTGGGGTATTTGTGCCCCCTTGTGGAATATTCCCCTTGTGGAATCAATTGTGTGCGTGTGTTTTTGTTTTTCTTCAGTATTCAGGCAAATCAGAATTTAGAATTTCTCGCCTTCATGTTGTGCAGGTGCGTGCCAGGCAGGATTGAGCTGCACTAGATGTAGATGCGGTGTAATTACGAGTAAAAAGAGACAGGGAAGATCCTTTACTAAAGCCCTTTTCCCACTGCAGTTAGCAGGGTACAGCGTGCAGTCGACGAACCCATTCATTGTGTATGTGGAATGTGGAATGTGTGGAATGTTGCTGGGTGGTAAGGTGAAGCAGAGGGGTGTCTCTTTAAAAAATAAAAAAATAAAATCTATTTTAGAGCGGCATCACAGCGACTTCCCTGCGATTGGCTGGCAACCAGTCCAGGGTGTCCCCCGCCTACTGCCCAAAGCCAACTGAGATAGGCGCCAGCACCCCCCGCGACCCCTGTGAGGAATAAGCGGTCAAGAAAATGGATGGATGGATCACAGCGACTTCAGACAAGCACCTTCAATAGGAGAGGAGCTAACGGAGTGACATAAACATACGATTGGGGTTGCAACGTGGTTTCCAATTGCCTATGTCACATGCAGACGACTACATTAAAGTGGAGATTATCTTGCTGTTCATTTTTACTGTAAATACACTTTGCATACGCCGATCTTCAGCATGGACTACAAGTGAGTCCTTCCTTCATGTAGACTGTGCGTCTCTCTCTGCAGTTAGGATAAATTGAATAATGAGGAGAGCTGCTTTAGTTGCCTGGGAGTCGGCTGCATTCCCTCCCACAACGGTGAGAACACCTTCTTCTATCTCTGTTATTGTAGTAAAATGCTAAAAGAAAGAAAACACCACCCATGCGCACTGTTTGCGCTAGACTTGCACTGGGCATGAAAATAGGGCCCATAGTGTTAAATTGTTTTTTTTAACAAATCAGTTTTGCAATTTTTTGCGACGTGTAATTAGCAAGCTAGCTATGCCTACACACCAAAAATGACTCTTCCTTTCAAATAGTCCACTAATGTGGCCGCTTGTCAACCATGAGTGTGGGCAATGTCATGGTAAGAAAGGCCGAAGTACCAGGAGGGGGTAAGAAGGGGAGGGGATCCTCCTTAGCCTGGCAAAATTGGCAGTAGTAGCCATAACGAACCCACCAGACAGTTCCCATCCATCTAAACCCTTGTTAACTTAATTGGTAAATTTAATAATAATAATAATAATAATAATAATAATAATAATAATAATAATAATAATAATAATAATAATAATAATTATTATTATTATAAAAACAGTTGTACTGTACAGTATACTAGTTGTGTTGCCTTTAAGTCTTTTTCTACATGATTAAGTTAATGGCAAAATGTGTATTTGTCATTGGAAAAGGTTCAGTAATTGTATTTATAAATACAAATTTTATTTATGTTTAAAGGAAACGTATTATAATTTGAGGTATTTCTGATTTCCGATGATGTATTTACAGTTTCCACCGTATTTCTGGTTAGTGAGCATTCGCAATGAAAGAACATTTCCGCCTTCACTGTAAAAATTACAACCCCGCTTAATCAAAAAAAAAAAAAAAAAAAAAAAAAAAAAGAAGATGTCCAGATATCACATATTAAATATTTGACTTCACAGAAACTAATTCTGTGAAGTCAAATATTTCGTACTTCGTATGACCTGATTATTTCATGTTGATGTAAACAATAATTCTTCACTTGAATCAACCTTAATTTATTGCCTTGATCCAAAATATTTTCTTAACATTTTAGTTACCGAACCAAATTAATTTGTTTACTTTTAACCAAATTAACATATTCACTTTGACATTTGTTAATGTATAAACAAACTTTAGCACATTTTACAATGTTTCAATTACAATTACAATTTTTCAGGGACCATTTGGTGATCTAAACCTCCAATTCCAACCCATATGCTGGGGTATCAAGCAGGGAGGCAAACGACTTAAATTTTTATAGTCTTTCGGCGTGTTCCAGGCGGGGATTGAACCCACGATCTCCCAATCAGAGAGTGGACACTCTACCACTAGACCACTGGCTTGCCTTGATTTGAACTGGTTTCATTCATTTGACAAAAATGTATGTATTGCCGATCTCAAAGCTGCAAAAACACTTGGCCGACAGAGTACACTCAAAATATATTTATTCATCTTAAAACATGAGCCATATGCAACATATGAACCAGAGATGAGGTGAGGATGGAGTGAGAAGAGGAGAAAGAAGTTGATGGAGAAGGCAGAATATCCCATTTATAATGTCCCATCTTTCGAAAGATGTCAGACAACAACAACAAAACAAACAGATTGTCTAACAAGCAAACGAGACCGGACAAACACATGTGGTAACAGGCCTACACAATCTGAGCTGTAATTAAACAATATCAAATGAAAGACTGTTTTTTGAAAGCAGTGTGGACCCTCAAACTACCAAATTTAAAACACACACTCAAAGCCCAACAACATAGTACAGCCTTAAATGGCTACAGATACAGTATATTATTTTTGGTTGTTGTTTTTAAGTACACTCACTCACACATACAAACATGGTCTCCCAGGTGGGAAAGCGAACCCACGCCGCCTGCATCAAAAGTGACCGTAACCACTCAACTACCCAGAGACCATGTACAATGGGGGTACATGCCACTGAGGAGGCGGGAGGCAGTTCTTGATGCAGCCAAGGCGTTGAGGGTGTCCGGTTTGGTGGCCTCAATATTACATCTCTGCTATTTGCAGATGATGCTGGTGATGATGATGGTGCTACTGCTGGTTGCAATTTCCAACTCTAACTGGAGCGGTTCACAGCTAAATGTGATGTGGTTGGGATAAAAATCAGCACCTCCAAATCTGAGACCATGGCCCCCAGTTGAAAAACGGTGGTGAGCCCCCTTCAGGGTTGGGATGAGATGCTGTACCAAGTGTAGGTTAAATTATCTTGGGGTCTTTTTCATGAGTGAGGTTAGTATGGAGCAAGAGATCAACAGGCGCATCGGTGAGGCATTTGCAATAATGCAGATTCTGTCTTGGTCTGTCATGGTGAAGACAGAAAGACAGAAAGAACAAGACAGAAAGAACAAGATCCTGGATGCAAGCGGTAGAAATGAGTTTCCTCTGGGTGCTGTCCGGGTTCTCGGATGAGAAGCTCATCTAGGAGGGAGTCAGAGTCGAGCCTAACTGGCCTTACAGAGTCACTGCTAGTGAATGGATGCATATCAATAAGGGCACCAGTAGCAGTATCGCTAAGTGAGTCACAGAGTTTGGTGATTCACAGAGTTTGGTTCTATTTCTGATATTAAATCGCGAGTGACACAAGCATGCAACATGGCTAGTTTGGACAGCACCACCCTGTCTTAAAGGGACAGCAACATGAAGAATTAAAATCTAACCCCTAACCCTAACCCTTTTTGGATCTTTTAGCCATGTTAAAATGCTAAATCCTCACCAAAAACATGACAGAAGTGGTGTTTTGCTCAATTCGCCCCTCTATGAGAAATTCGAGGTCATTCTGCTCTCCAAGCACCAGCCCCTGTCCAGTGCTCACTTTATGACATCATAAGTTGCGGACCCACCCCCGCACCGCCTCTGTGGACTAAACGCATGCCCACTTTCTCTGAGACCTCCATGGCATAGTGACAAAAGTAGCCTTTATAAGTTAACATTCTGTCCAAATGAATTCAAAACAATCAATTATCCTTCACATTTGCAATGCCAAAGTGTAATGACAATTGGCTGTCTTAAAATCCCATTTTCTGTCTGAGACTTGTCTAAACTACAAGTAAAACCTTTGCACTGCTGAACCTTAGTGAACGAATATTATAGTGGTTAGTGTGCTTGTTCTGTAAACAACAAGTCACTGGTTTGAAACCAGCCCAGGTTTATTATTTTTTTTCCTCTTCCTTTCCTCTCTCTTCTTCTCTCTCCTCTCCTCCTCCTCCACGATTTCTGCAAGGAGCCGTTTTGTTTCAAATGATTATTGAAGAACTGGCTTGCGACAAGTTGTGTGGCGTACTCAGAGGAGAGCTCAAACGCAGAGCTACAACATCAGAGTGCAGTCGGCTCATCGGGGGCGCGGCAATCACACGGTGAGAGGCGGGGTTTTACTGAACTGGGCGTATTACTTCCGCATTACAAAAATAACTAGTAAAACACCTAATATTTCACTCCAACTGCAATCCATTCAATGACCTGAGAATGAAATGACCAGGGATACTTTTGTTGGAGGTTTGAGTGTCCTTGTTTACTATATCCTTGATGGTCTGATTAACAGGAACAACAGAATATTGACAACAAATTTGGATGCAAAATTCTCTGCAAGTAGGAGAGTACTTGTACAGGTGTTCTGCAAGCAGTTGCCTCATCTTGGCATCGTAATAAGACAGGATAAGCAGCGAGCACACTTATGCCTAACCAAAGCAAAACACCAAGAGAACAGCTCATTGATGCATGGTAGTTCTAGTATACAATTGCCTTCTCTGGAAGCTCATATTGGAACCAGCATGTTCTCTCTCATATAGAGGTATGAAATCCAGATAGAAGAATGACGCAGGGTACGGTGTCAGTGCAGATAGACCAGGAACACGCACGGATTTTTTTTTTTCACTCACTCATTCACACATGTAAGCTTCCGTGAGTGAGTGAGCGAGTGAGTGAAAAAAAAAATAATAATCCGTACGTGCTTTCAAATTGCCGCGGGAGTGACGTCACGCAGCTGACATGTTCGCCCGGCACCGTTTGCGACACGTCCTCGCTGTTTCACTGATTTGCTTAGTTCAATTTTTCATGCATTTTTTTTTTTTTTTTTTTTTTTTACAGTAATATACCTATTTTATAAAATGTATGACGGTTTGAACATTGAGAATGTTTAAACCAGAGAGAAATGTGACAAGATGTAAATGACTCATTGAGAAAAGTGTATAAACTGTGTGGTAAGGGATTTTGGAGCCATATAACATTTATAATAAATGTAAAACATAAAGCTATAACTACTTCATTCATTTCATTTATCGTGGGTATTTTTTGAAACCTAACTTCAGTGGAAAATGAGGGAATACTGTATATCAGACTCGCGGTGTGTTTTCATGAACAATAAAGTTTTCCATAGTTTATAAATCATGTTTGTGTAACTATGTAGTAAATATATATATATATATATATATATATATATATATATATATATATATATATATATATATATTTTGTTGTTGTTGTTGTTGTTGTTTGATTATTTATTTAGTCATTTATTTTTTGAGTGCGAGTGTGTAGTGCAGGGTTCCCCAATTCCGGTTCTCGAGGGCCGGAGTCCTGCAGGTTTTCAATTTTTCCGCCTATCAATAAAAAGTCAAACCTCTTTTTGACAATTTATTTAGTTTACATTACCATGTTTTTCAACCATTAAGCAGTGACATGCTTCTGTTACTTATTTTGAAATGCAAATAACAAGGAAAAAATGTATTCAATGATGACGCACCTGCTGCTCACCTCTTGCTTTTACGCTTCCCGCGTAACGTTCTATGACTGCTTTGCCCTAACCACGTCCACATCACAGCGGCAAAGAGTGCTAAAACCGTTAAATGAGTCTCGACTGCTTTTGGCCAGGAAATTGTGCTCTTTCGTCCATTCAATGATATTCAAAGATGTCCGGCGTTTTGGCATTTTTCCTAGCACTGCCTTTTTTTTTTTTTTTTTTTGCTTGCTAGCGCTGCTGTCAAGACGGCGAGGTTATGGCGTAGTCAGCAACACGTGGATCTTTGTTTACATTTATTGAACCAATACGAGATTTTTCACTGAAGCCACTCTTGGCCAATCACAGACCAGTTATGACAAACGTGGGGTGGAGCTGCTTAGGGTTGCGCAGGACGCAGGACACTTCACTGAAAATTTGGCCTGTCCTGCCTAAATCAGGACGCCTGGCCAACCTAGGTGGACAGGCAGAGAGTGAGAGAGGAGCTGTCCACGCGGCGTCGCCTTCTGGCACGTGGACAGTAATTAATTATCTCGTGGTCCTTATTTTTCTACACCACACGTATTTAGTTTTGTATGTTTGTCAAAGTTACATGGTGAACTTGTCTTGAAACTGTGCAGCCGCAGAGCTCTTGAAAAGGCAGAGCTTGGTTTGTGTTGCATCAGTCTCACACTGGCTGCCTCAGTTCGTTTTTATTTAGCTGGGAAAAGCACTTACACACATGCACAGCTGAACACACTACAATTCAATATATATTACCCACCCCCAACTGCAGTCCATAAAAATAAAAAAACTATTGCAAATTAAGCTTTACACACCCAGCTTAACATCCTTTAATAATGTTAGGTAGTGTAAAAATGAAATAAAACATTGAAAACAAAATAATAAAAATGAAATCTGTGTTTGCTATGACAACTCTTGTTCATTCACATAATAGTTAATTATTTCCTACTGCATGTGTTGTATTCAGTAGTATGTTCCCAAGTTTATAAAAAAAACTTTGTTCTATTGTGATCAAAAACAGGAAATATTCATTTTCAGACTGTGCTGTAAATATTTATTCATACACTTAAAAAGGTTCCTGTTCTGAATCATTAAAAAAACAAAAAACAAAAAAAACATGTTCTAAATAGTTCCATTACTATTGTGATAAAAAAAAGTGAATCTCAATGCTCAGACTGTTCTATAAATATTTATTCGTACACACATTTTCCGAGTATAGAAAAACTTTTTTGAAAAATAATTATTTTGCGATCAAAAGCATTGATTTGAATCTTTATTAGGCTGCTTTATCAATGTCATGTTGCTGGGCTCTCAGTGTGTTTTCCTTGTCTCACAGTGCCTGATTAATGAGAGGGGCGTGTCCCCTGCACCACACCTGCAGGGCATCACCTATCAGGCCTTCATAAGGACTGGGACTCCTTGCAGCCACTGTCGGGTTGTTGCTCCGTCTGCTCACAGCCATCGTCTAGTGTTTCTACTGTTTTTCGCCTTCGCTAATTATTATTATTATTATAGTCCAAGATTCTCGATTTTCATCTATGTAAGTTTTGCTACGTCTCTTTTTGTTCCCACTTTTATGTGGCGTGTTTCATAGCTATAGTTGTTGTTGCTTTCTTGTGTTTGCGGTTTGTAGCCTTCGGGTCTTTTTGTGTTGTGTTAATTTCCCTCCTTGCAATTTGCAAGCACTTTTGTTAACCTTTTTCCTGGCTGTGTCCAGCGCTTTATGTTCATATTCACGTGTTTTGGTGAATAAAACCTCTCGCTTACTCCTCTGTGATTCTGGGATCCACTCTCCGGTCGCACCGGAACCTTAACAATCAATAATTTACAAATAAACAAAAGATATAGAAACTTGTGATCAATCCACGTCAATTTCACACTATTTTTTTTAATTTTTTATTTCATACTTAAAAAATACAGTAATGTATTGATGTAAGCCCCACCCGTTTTGTTAAGCCATGCCTACCTCCGGTTAAACCACGTCCACTTCCGGTTTATGCCATACCCACTCCGAAAACAGATACAGATAATTTAGATGGTTGAACAGATATAGATAGTGCTGTACTCGATCATCATCAAATCGGTATTTATTTTTTTTAAGTTTGTTTTTGTTTGTTTTTTTTAAATTGCAACTAGAATTTGATGGCATTTAATATTTTTGGGTTTTGGTTTGTTTGCAATGACGGAATAAGAATTTTCAGACAAATTAAAGGGGAAGTCAACCAAAAAAAAATAAATAAAATCAATATAATATGTTCTATGCAGCCCCACTCGTTTAAATACTGTATTTTGGTTAATATTGTGTTGGAATATTAAGCGGCAAAATCCAGCAGCTTTTATCAATATCAGAAGATGGTCATTTTGTCACTTGCTGTCAACTGGTAATGACATCGCAGTTGCTCAGGTCTCAGGTAGCAACCAATCACAGCTCAGCGTCAGAAAATAGGGTAACTGTGATTGGTCGTAGCCTGAGCCCTGAGCAAATGTGATGTCATCTTCAGTGGACAGCAAGTGGCAAAATGACCGCCCCCTGAGATGGATATAGAGGGCTGGATTTTGGTTCAAAACTCACATTCCACAAATGTAATATTAATCGGAATGTTATTTTTTTTAACTAGTAAGGTCACATATAACATATTGTCAAGAAATGTTTAAGGTTGACTCCCTCTTTAAGTGAAAGTAGATGATTTCTCATGTTACTCTTGATGAGTGTGACACTCTCGAACCCGGGGCGTGCAGAGCATACTGGGCATAAGCTTATAAATAAATAAATAAATACATAAATAAATAAAAAATCTCAGTACGCAAGCACCACACCCACCCCTCCTCCCAACACCATCAACAAAATAATTTTCAGGGTTGCCTGGTTGGGAATCACTGAGTTAAACGGTGTGGGCTCAATAACAAAGAATATGATAGTAGATAGTTAATACAAACATGTATGATTTATTATGATATTAATATGGTTTGCTTAGTTCTACAGCGGGTCAATAATAAATGACACACACACACACACACAAAAAATGCATTTGTTGTTTTGAAACTTGACTTTGTATTTAATCTTTTGTAGTCTCCAAGGCCAACTACAAAGAACGTTTGTCTCCGCAAATGTCTTTGGAGGCCACCATTGTTTACATAACAGTCTTATTTTAGTTTTGTTTTTTTTGGAACAACCAACAGAATATTGCCCTGAAGTTTGTTAAGATGAATTTGGAGATTACATTCATTTATTTCGAAGCCATCTGCATCACAACACAACAATGAGCATTTATTCAGTGGAGTTGTTGTGGTTCCCATTGATGCTCGGAGGCGTATAGAAAAGTAAACATGTTATGTTGGTATTTTCAAAAGTTATCTGCACATTTTCAAAACTAGACTAAAAGGTGCAAAGGATTTTAAATAGAAATACCTTAATCTATATTTCAAAGCTGCATTAAGATTTATTTGATTTATCACATCGAAAGCAGGCGGTTAGATGTTTTTCTGGTGAGTGGCAGGTTAGTGTGCTATATGCAGTGCTCACACACTCGCCCCCTGCTGTGTTTAATCAATACCATTCTGAATTCAGGCCTTCACGCATGCCCATTAGCACTCACTCACGTACACACAAAAGTATGCACACGCACACACAAGCATGCACACTTTTCGATATCTTTGTGTACGCCAAGGGAATACAGCATGAGTAACTTCACACTCCTCTGAGCCTCAGCACACAAGCACCAACATGAAAGGTGTGCGTGTGCGTGCGCAGGCGTGCGCGCGCGTGTGTTAATTTTTGGACACTTTATATGTGTGTCCAAACCCATGCTAATTAAGCATTGCCCATCTTGTCCATTGGGCTGGGAAAATATCACCATATGTGTGTGGATGTAAAAGCTTTTGATAATGAGTGTGCTTGTTTGGGCATTTATAGATGTGTGTTTGTCCGTGTGCTTTTACCAGAGGTGGGAGTAAGTCACATGTGTGTAGAGGTGGGTGGTAACATCTTAGATTTACTATGCTACATTTACTCAAGTAACTTCTAGGGCTGTCACGATAAGGGCAATATCGTGATATTGTGATATTAAAACTGCCACAATATCGTCGCTGTGATCTTCACAATATTTAACAGGAACACGTCTATTAAAAAAGTCAGGTTGATTTCCATTTGTGCAGTTCTAGCACCCTCTAGTGGCTAGTTTATCAGTGCAATTAAATTTTCATTAGGGATGTTTTGGCCTTCTATGTTTGAAATCTATGCTAATTGTCAGATGAAGGGGAACCTAATTTGCTTGTGAAGCGATCAATGTGTGCTTCTATTAGCAAGTAAGAGCCTCACTGTTGTTATTAGAGATTGTAGGTTGTTTATATGCATTGCTGTTATGTAAAAAAGCACAATATTATGCTTTTTTTTTTTTTTTTTTTAGTATGAACTTTCTTTTTTACAATATTTTGATCTTTTTTAATATCGCCAACGCCCCTACAATATCGTGATAATTATCGTATCGTGACCTTCATATCGTGATAATAGCGTATCATGATGTTTGGATATCGTTACATCCCTAGTAACTTCTGGGATAAATTGCAGTATTTTTGATTAAACATACTTTTTTTTTTTTCTTGAGCATAATTGTTAATTGTGTGAATGCATTCCCACATATGTTATTGTGAGTTTTATTCTCCACACTTTTTTGCCGCAAAACAACTCCCACATAATACTTCCAATTTACATTGTTCAAATTTCAACTAGCTTAAAAAATTCACGCCTCCCGGGGAATATATCGCCTGATTTCACGTTACTTACAGTATTTGCACAATTTAACATTTAATATAAACTTTCCCCTATTCATTTTCAATGGTACAGACATGGAACTTTTTCTCAGTACCACTTCCATACATATAACTTATCATCATTACTAGTTGTCTGATACTGCTCGGTGGTAAAGCGCATTGTCCAGTAACCAGGAGGTTATAATTTCATAATTTATCTCTCAATTTACTTCATAAGCATTCCACATGCATTCAAAACTTAGCATTCAGCTATTAGCATTCAGCCTTTAGCATTCCTACGCAATTTCTCCAGAAATTGCACTTAGTCTAGTTAGAAAAGGTATTTTAACATATATATTATTAGGGGTGCAACAAAAACAGATTTTAATCCGGACATCTGGTTTTGAGTTTAACGACGAATGAATCGGTCTAAAAATAGCTTGAACCGGCCGATGGCCCAGTCAAGATCGGATTGCACCCCATGTATGGAGATGCGTATCGAATCTTCTTGATTGAAGAGATTTACACCATATATACATATATATATATATATATATATATATATATATATATATATATATATATATATATATATATATATATATATATGTGTGTGTGTGTGTGTGTGTAGGGGTATTAAAAAAAAAAAGTCGCTTCGGCAATATATCGCGATATTACAGCGCGCAATTGTCAAATCGATTCAATAGGCAGCCGAATCGATCTTTAAATATCCATTTTTGATGGAAAAATATTCAACAAAACGTCTTAATTAGGGTTAGTGTTACACCTTAATCATGGAAGAATATTAATGGAACATTAAGCCTTACTGTTTTATTTTAATGCTGTTCAAACATGAAACATTGGAAGACATTTCACATCCCACCCAATCAAATTTTAAATAATCCACATACAAAATACTAAAACATGCAGTTTCTGAGTAAATTTGCTTGACTGAGACCAAATAAAAAAAAAAAAAGAAAGAAAAGGAAAAAAACATATAGATAAATGATTAAAAAATAGTTTTAAAAATACCCCCCAAAAAAGTGTGGGTTACCTCCTAAAGTAAAAAAAAAATTCTTGTCCTAAAAAATGATGTAATTGAATCTCAAATAAAATGGTTAAAATGAAATGTAAATTTCTTTTTTTGTATTATTTGTTTTCATTGCTGTCTCTTGTAACAGTGGAAACATTTTTTTTTACATTTTTTTTTTTTTTAAATAAACATATTTGAATGTGTGTCCCCCAACATGCATGCAACCCTACCATAGTAGCATGGTAGAAGAAGAAGAAGAAGAAGGCAGTGATACGCTGGACATGATGACATCATCAGCAGCAGTAATAGCTCTAACTAAACAGCCTCAAAACCTGTAGTTATGCCAGCTGGTGTCTTGTGAAAAGTAGAACTACTTCCAGCAGAAGGGTGTACCAAGGAGGATGTTAAATAAAAGAGTGACAGATGCAACAATAATAGAATTTCAGAAGGATTTTGAACCGATATAATACTTCAGTACACTTCAAACCCGGTAATACCCAGAAAAGCAATCTGGTGTATGTGGTCAAGTGCCGTGAGGATTGCAAAGATACATATGCTAGGGAAACCAAGGAACCACAGAGCAGTTGCATAGTGCGAATACAGAGGGACACATTTTTCAGGTCAAGACTCAGCTGCTAACCTGCATCTCAAAGAAAATCAGCTCTATTGCGAACACAAAATGTACATATTCTCCACAGAGGAAAAAGATGATTTCAAAGAGTAGTGAGAGAGGCCGTCTATGTCAAGGTGGAAAGACCATCTCTAAATAGAGGAGGAGGTTTAACACCTCCTATCCTCCACGTACAATGGCGGATGCCAAAGAGAGTTAATGGTTTGGCCTTCAACAACTAACAAAAACATAGTGTCTTTTGACTTGTTGAGGCAGCTCCACCGAATGGAAAATTAATGAGGGAGGTTCCACCCAACAAGTTCTGCTGACGGACAGAGGCCTCTCCACAAACATCTTAGCGACTGTCTATTTGCATTTTAAAAGAATATTACCATTTCTTGTTGGGGCATGCCTCCATCTTGACTACACACCATTGGGTTTTCCACACCAACTCAGGCTGGTGCAGTTTTAAACAAGCTTTTTTCGCATGAAGTGATGAAGCCTGCTCAGAAGAGAGGTGAAAGATCATGTTTGTTGACTCGGAAGGCACGTTTAATTTCGAGAGGTTTTGTGAGACTTCCCGTCACATTCATGAATGAACTGAGTTCGTGTGTGGTGTGTTGATTGTGCAGTGTGGCTGTTCAAAACTGTTACTCCCGTGATTTTTTCTCTTTATTTGAGGCATCTCTCACGATTTTAAAATCTTGCTGTGCGAACCAGGCATTAGACAACCAGAACAATCCAGTTGCGATCGATTCAATGTCCTGATCATGTATGTAGACTGCTCACCCTTATCTTATTTTACACCCTTTTATATTGTGTATTGTTTTAAAGAAATAAAAAGTGTCTTCTACATCTATTATGGTGTAGTGTTGTTTGTATGTCAGACGCTCTACACTGCCCCCTATAGTCTGGGAGAATATCGGGTAATCGGTGCACAGAGTATGTACAGTGGTACCTCTACTTACAAACGTCCCTTCATGCGAATTTTTCAAGTTACGAAAAGATGCCTCGCCGTACCGGAAGTTTCCATGATTTTTTTTTTCACTCACTCACTCACTCACTCACTCACTCACTCACTCACTCACTCACTCACTCACTCACTCACGCAAACTCGCACACAAACCAACATGGTCTCCCAGGCGGGGAAGCGAACCCACTCCAACCGGCCCCGAAGGCAAAGTTTCCGCATCTATTGAAAAGAATCACCCAGAAAAAAAGTGTTCACCATTCGGGCGATCGTTCACAATGATAATGTTTGCCTTGGACGTTTTCGAAAAAATTGTTAGAAAAAAGCAAACATCATTGGATCAGCGAAAAAACACTCCTGAGAGAGAACATGAACCAAAGAGGGCAAAAAACGATGACAGCAGTTAAAAAGGTAAATGACCATCATTTTTATTCTTTATTCTTTGTTTTTTACATTGTGCACAACTCTCATTTATTGTGCAATAATCTAATTGTTACATGTTTTGATGCATTTTTATGCTTTATAAAACATTTATGTCTGAATTTTTGAACAGATTAGGCCATTTACACGGAAAATCCGTCTCTACTTACAAAATTTTCTAGTTAAGAACTTTCTTCCAGAACCACTTAATTTCGTAACTAGAGGTACCGCTGTATGCTGCATAAGTTGTAGGGCTAATTCTGTCCATCTCGTTTTCGCTCAGATTTCGGATGTTCATGTCTGAATAAAACCAAGGTATATCATCAATCACAATGCCAAGAATGGGGTTTGAAATACGCCAGGCCAACAATGTGCTCAATATTTCTGACTGAAACTATTCATATGGGGAAGGCCGACTACTCTCAAATCATTTGATTCGGTGGACTATGACGTGAACGGAATGTAACCAATCGGGTTGACATGACTGTCGTCACTCCATCTCCCCTGGGGGTTGGGGCACAGTTGTTGTTGTTGCTGTTGTTTTTTGTATACATGCCCAAAACCATACACAAGCTTTTAACACATTGCTAAATGCTAAAGGGGAAAAATAAAAATAAAAATCTTATTTCCATTACATTGGCCTCCAACAGGCCCTTTTCAGCCAGTCAGGAATTAATAATAATAATAATAATAATAATACTAATAATAATAATAATAATAATAATAATAATAAACAGAAGGCCAGATACACTTTTAATGAAATGCACATGCATTTTCATTGCTTGATTAAATATAATAGAATAGATGGTATTGGTGGTGACAGTGACAGCATGTAGTTTATCAATATATCAGTACAGTACAGAAGTGCAGCTTGTCATTTTGGGGCCCCACGCAAATCCAGTCACATGCATTTCCTCGAGACTAATTTTGACAAAAGATGAGTATATAATTTCGGCTACTTTATCTAGCTTTCAAGATCTACAATCTGGGGTGAAAGTGGGCCGGAACAGTCCGGTACAACGTACCGGTAAAAGATTCAGGACCGGAACGATCGGAACGTTGCTTCGGTCCCGAAAATATGACAGCTACGCAACTGTTAAAAAAAATAAATAAATAAATAAACAAAAAAACATGTTAAATAAATAACCTACCAGGCTGTCACTACAAACATCAGATTTACATACACAAGTGTTAACAAGTCTAATAAAGTGCTTCTGAATTGTTCCAGTTTGCTTGTGTAGGTAATCCATTCCACAGGTTTTTATTATTTTATTTATTCTGTCTGAGTTCTGTCCTCCAGCTCCGTCTCAGTGTATCTGAGTGACAAGTCACGTTGATGTGCGCATGCGTGCACCACACTCAATTGGCAGACTGACACGTGATCAGCATCGATAGTTAGCTGAGCTCTGATTGGTTCAAAAGCAATGTGTTTTCCACAAAAAAAACAAAAAACAAAAAAAAACAAACGACAGCGGTAATAAACAGTTTATGCGATATATATATATATATATATATATATTTTTTTTTTAAAGTACAATGCAACGGAAAATTTATCAGATGTGTAAGAGAAAGAGAGAGTTGAAGAGGCAGATGAAGACGCTGATGCAAATAAAGTTTGTAGAACAACACCCAGGGATGATGAAGAAATTGAAGGTAACCCAGACTCACAGCAGGGGTAGGGGGAGCCACCACGCTAGAAAAGACAGCAGGACCCTCCCATCCACATACAAATACAGGTGATGATGCTAGCTAGTTTGTGTGGGGAAAAAAAGAGAGCAATTCAAACATAAATAAAAACATAAAAATAAAATGAATGGCTATATGATCAAAATGGGTGTCTATCTCGGCTGCACCTCCTGTCATAAATTGAAGCAACTGGGTGTCCAAGCAATTTAAAAAAAAAAAAAAAAAGTAAATTTTATGTTATCTTCAAAATAACTTTTTTGTTACTTTTATTTTTAATTTACATCATTATTTAAAAAAAAGTTCTAATGTTATATTCAACCGAGGTTTTCCATTTAGATGTGAGGCAATGGGGGAAAACTTTATTAGGAAATGGAGCTTGGGGTTACTGGTGCTTTTGTTAACTGTTATTTCGCACATAATTGAAAAAGAAATACAATTTTGAATGAACGTCAATTTCTAATGTATGCCTTGTTAGAATCATGTCAATAAGTGTAATGCAGTAGCGTAATGCATGTGTAAGATCTAGTGTGTTTTATTGTGTGTACCGTGTAACTGTGCCAAATGGAGTTTTGTTTTTGTTTTGTTTTTTGCATGTCGATAGTTTAATGTTGAATACCCCAATAAATAAATAAATAAATAAATAAACAAACTATGGCTGACCTTTGTGTCAGAGAGTTTCGGCAAGAAATTCTAACCACTTTCACCCCTGCTTACAATGATCGTACATCTTAAATTGCAAGCTACATGTTCCACCTGTCCAGCAAATAATGTTTGCCACCATTTTGAATATGAATGATTATCATGAACCCAAAAGTGTCAATTTGAGAAAATTCTTCTTTTTCCAGAGATACATAAATTGCTTATTTGAGAAGTATCTAACAAGTGAATCATCTCGGTGATTATTTTACTCTTAAAGATTTATCAACATTTATCCATGTTAACTGTTTTAATATTATTAATCACATTGAGATTAACTGGGGTCACTGTGCCATTCTCAGACTTTTTCTCCACAGCATCCACACTGACTGACAGCAGTTTCGCTGCTAGAGAAAGAGCATCTGGCTTGCTGTTGCCGGTTACGCACATTTGACACTGACAAATGTTGAAACCTTTTTTGTAGTGTTGATTAAAAAAATAATACTAGCGTTCTCCTCTTCTCTTCTCTGCCCTACTGTGGCACTTTTGCTCCATACTCACGGGCCCCAGCTAACTGCCGTTGGTACGTATATCCCAGCGTCAGTAGGACTAACACAAAGTTATGGCTCGTTAATGAAGGATTTCATTAAAATCAAGACAAGTAACATTACTGATGTATTTTAATTTAAGCAGGAAAAAAGCAAACATGCTTTTTTTTTTTTTAATTACACTTTTCCCCCTGTATTTGCAGGGAACAACATTCAGTTGATAAAAACGGAATGGCTGCCACTGAAGCTTTTTGCCTCGCACATTTCAAAATGCTTTACAGTCAATATTTGCTCAAAACGAGTTTAGAAAAGATGACTTTTAATTAGAAAGCTGTGGGAGGTAGTTAATTATTTTTCCTGTGAACAAATCCTGGGGGGTAAATAGGGCAGAGGTGTGAGGCTTCGTGAGCATAAATGTGACTCACACACTGATTTACGAGGTGCTTCTGGGCCTCCCCTTCCCATCCCGGCCTGTCTATTTCCAGCGGGTGAAAAATAACTACAGAATGTGAAAATTGGCTGCTGTACGATGGAGGATAATGAAGTATTAAAAAGAGGTGGCCCTCTCCTCCTCAGTTTTCAGGATGTTTTCTGTCCCTCCTGACACCGTCTACGCCTCTGCTGACACACCCACCTCCAACACACACGCACACGCCACCATGCAGCTCCCCTGCTGTGACAGCAAACATTCATCGCACATGATCACCATGACGATATGGAAATATGAATTATGCATAAAGGCAGCCTCGCCTCGGCTGCGGGTACAAAGCCATGTGGGTGATATTCTCCTTTCAAATCATATGGGAAATATCGCCTTAGAATTAATAATATAAAAATCCACACAACTACATTGCTCTCTGCTGTTTTACTGCCTTGCACATTTGTGTGCTACGATACCTATACATGATGAACATCAAATTTGAACACTGTGTGCGTGTGAGCAAATTTCATATTCCTTATCACTGGCATTTCCCACTTGACCTTTTATTAAACTCTTGAAGCTTCTGGCGGTGAATGTAATTATATTTTGCTGACGTCGCTTTAAAGATTCTTGAGTGTCAATTCAAGGTCACTGTCAAGTTAAATGGCCCACCAAAGAGTGGAAATCTTCTGCAATACTCTGCAGTGATAATAATAACAGTGTAATCCAAATTATATTGCGCACAAGCAGTTCATTGGTAGGAATGTGATGTTAAGAAACCGTCCTCAGTTATTTTAAAATCCTGGCTCGGAAGCACCTATCTAACACGTTGTCTATTATTAGATATTTATCGGACGCGAGATTACTGAAGTAGCAACCGTTCCAATGTTGACAGGCAGACAAAAGACACGTCTGTATATATTTGCCAAGAAAATATACTGACCAGTTCTGAAATAGAAGGGGGCGGGGAAAATGGGGAAAGTACAGAAAAATGCCTTGAGACAAAAATGT
Source organism: Festucalex cinctus (assembly GCF_051991245.1). Taxonomy (NCBI): domain Eukaryota; kingdom Metazoa; phylum Chordata; class Actinopteri; order Syngnathiformes; family Syngnathidae; genus Festucalex; species Festucalex cinctus. The sequence continues at coordinate 24,858,393 of NC_135417.1, forward strand.
GTCACACTTAACTGATAAGTTGAATTCAGCTTAAAGGAAGGTTTGAATTTCAATAAGATGCTATGAAGCAGCAAACGCCATTAGGAGGAAAATAACATTTTAGATGGGTAAAAATACGCAATCTTCTAATTACGATGTTGGGTGCATGTTGTGGTTCCTCATTTAGGCCTTTGCAGCATGAAGCTCCTGCTCTGTCACCTGCTTTCTGTTGTGCTATAAAATGCTCACATCAAAGAAAGAAGCTAATTGACAAAACCTCTCTTCTAAATTGGCAGCATCCCACCAGTGTTTTTAAAAGGCATGTTGTTATAACCATTCAATTTTGCTTGATGTTAATATTTGTCTGAAAGAAACCCTGCAGGAAAATAAAATAATCATATTATTATTAGGGAACTTATCAAATGAGGCATTTGATTAAAATACTAATTATGCCATCATCATTATCTATCTCTAAATATAGTCCTCAAGAGTTTTTACCATGGTAATTATTTTATGGGGTGAGCTAACTGCCCGATGACATTTAAGAAATTAACAACACAGACAAACAAAAAATCATAGTATTTTTAAACATAATAAAAATAATATTGCATAATATACACACTTTATGTAAAATGGAGCTCCTATACCACAATACTGTATATCAAAATATTACCGTTGCAATTTGTAATGAAAAGTTCTCCTACTGAAATTAGATAAATATATGTCTAATACACTCAATTTAAGTTAATGAATATTCTGTTAAAGAATGTACATTTTTTTTCTAAAGTAACTAATGATGGTGCAACTTGCCATTCCTCTTGTAAATTTTACAGTCAAACATAAATTAACAGCAACGACCCACTTTTTAAAATTCTTCCATGACATTAATTCCCAATTAATGCTTTTCCCACCAAATGCTAGCAGTATACGAAATATCTAATTATCTCCAGAGTGTGCAGTTTTGACATGAGTGTACCGTGTGAGCAGAGATGACAGACGGGCATACAGATGCGGATGCGAAGGTGTCATTTGGGTGGGTGTGATGATGACAATGTTCCCACAACTGTCTGCTGACACCTCCTCAGCGCGCAAGAACCCTCTCTCACCCTGCATAATTTAAAAGTGGAGCGGGAGGGAGACGCAGACAGGAGGGAGGAAGAGACTCAGGTATTCTACCCTCATGTCAGGCTGGAAACCACCACAAAGCCAAACTAATTACAGCTCTCCCTATACTCGCTTTCCTCATCTATCTGTCTCACTTTCACTTTGCTTTTTCCTTCTCTGGGCTTGAGTAACGAGTAGAAACAGAAGAGGTTCTGTTCCTGCTCCTACCCCATCCCCGTCTCCCCTCTCGTACTTGCCAGAAGGAATATGATTAGCACAGTGGAGAGCTGAGAACCACAGTTTGCTGCGCACGCACACACACCCATAGACATTATTCCCCTCAGTGCCGCAGCGAGAGGAGATGGAGGCGAGGTGAGACAGGGTGGGGCTGTTAATGAGGCCAGAAAACACAGAAGCCCAGTGGTAGTTCAGTTCGTTAGTTCCTGTGTGGAGCGTGCATGATCCCCCTTGTTTGCCAGGGTTTCCTCCCACAGCTCAAACACACATACAGGACTAGGGGCTCTGAGCATCTAATTTGCCCCAAAATGAGACTGCTTGTCAGCCTCAATGCGCCGAGGCGACCCGCATGCAGTTTCATGATGGCTTCTGCACAACAAAACACATGCAGGGAAATGTTCCACTCTGCATGCGACTCCCATGGCTGTGAGCATGCACTGGGATAATTAACACCGACCAAAAGGGTTGGAAGTAATAAAAGTGATCATGTATTGTATCTCCTCATGGCAGGAGAAAATGTTGCTTTTTACGTCTTTGAACACAAAGGGCATTAGTAGGAGTTAAAATTTAAAATTAACCCATAAAAATAAATGAATTAATACATAAATAAATGTATGTATATATTAGGGATGTAAAAATTTGTGTGTTAATTTTTAGTTAATTTAAAGTTCCTTTAAAACCACATATTAAAAAAACAAAACAAAACTCAACAGACATCATCCATGTCAAAATTTAGCAGTAAAAAATGTAATAATAATGCATATATTTGTGGAGACTGGGGTGAAGTTGTATTTTAACAATTTCAAAAATGTGCAGAATTTCACAGTTTACTTCATGTTAAAGATTAGATTTGAAATGAAAAATGCACTGAGCGGTCACCAACGTCTCACAAATGCAATGATGCCATCTAGTGGCAGAAAAATCACCTCATCACAAATGAATATCACACTTGTTTTTTTACAGTACAGTACATCATTTTAATTTTAACTTTTACGAATTATGAAATAACTATCAATGACTAAAAGATGCAGCCATATCTCTATTAGTTTGACTTTTTTTTTTTCAAAAAAAATATTCTATTGGAAATTCTGTTGTTCATTTAGAACAGATATAAAATATACAATTAATCATGAGTTAACAAAGTCATGTGATTAATTATGATTAAAAATACTGGCCTGACTATGGGGAGACATGACAAGAAACAGAAAAAAAGGCACTTGCTAACATGTTATACTCATGTCATATTGCATGACAGAACAGTCAGTTCCTTGTTTGTTTAAAGCAGCTGATGAATAAAGCTGGCTATGATACTCTAGGGCAGGAAAAGATAGAACATGCAAATACTCATAAAGACAACAATACAGTCAACTTGCAAATGTCGCTTATTCCATTTCATGATTTCAATGCAATAAAAGTCTGAGAATAAAGTTAAAAAAAAAAGAAAAAAAAGAAAAAAGCAGACAAAAAGAAGAGGTGGGGGTGAGTGAGAGACTTTGAGCTTCAGAGGGCGATTGGGGAAATGCTGCAGTGGATGAGGGGTAGGGGAGGAAGAAGAGTGGTAAGGGGGCTCAGTGGCTGATGTGAAAGCCAGGAGGTCACAGAGGTTCCCTTTAAATTTAGAACAAACCACAAATGGTGAATGTCTCCTCCAAAAGGCTGAATGACTGATTATAATGGTTGCCTGTTTCGATCTCATCCCCTCAGCCTTGCAGGGTCGCTTTCTTTAAGAGCAACGCCACCAGAGCATTAAACGGGCCGGCAGCCCTGCAATTTACAATTACAATTTAGGCATTTAGTTGATGCCCTTATCCAAAGAGAGGGACAATAAGAGCAGGAGCACTCGAATGGGCTGGTGTGTGTATGTGTATGCGTATATGTGTGCGAATCCTGTGATCCTGATCAGGAGCAGGAGGGACAAGAGGACTTAAGAGCAGGTGCAGCCGAAACAAGTTCAAAGAGTATCTGGGAAGGCAATAAGAGAACAGGACAATACAAGTCTGCAGCAACATGTGTGACCAATTGGAAGAACCCAAGTGATGCTGAACACAGCCACAAAGAAGTATCAGCATTAGTTTAAAAAAATAAATTAAAAAAATCTATGAAGACAATTCATTATGTCCACTTCAAATTATAGTCAACAAAAATCCTTTGCCTTTATAAAGATAATAACGTGCAATTTTCATTGCGAGTCTTAGAAAGGTATTAACTTCAACAAAATGTTTATCGTGGACGCCGTTTACAGTTGACAGTATGACGATACTTTGCCAACATTATCTTGATTATGGGACTTTTGATATAAAACTGGAAAGGGGAAACGCGTGTCACATTTCGCCAACAGGGATAATTTTTTTTAAAGCTTCCAATAAAAAGAAGCTAGCAGCTTGGGTATGTATAGAGAATACAGCAATATCAAATAAAGTACGAAGACAGATTTACCAAATATAAACACAGCACAGTGCTACATCACAATTAGAGGTGAACGATCATCTCAAATGTTTTAGACTGCATTATCGCACCAAATGCACAATATGGTAATATCTTCTATTTATATATTGTGTACTAACTTATTGTGTAAATATGTTTAATAGTACACTGACAGAATAACGAGCGACACAACAATTAACTCCTGCTACAAAGTAACAACAAACATCACAGTCGTTTTGTTTTTGCAGTTAATTAATGCTTAAAAATATTGAATCGGACTTCGACACATACAGGAATGGCCAACACCAGGCACATTTTTTTTCCGTTCTTAATGATGCATAGCGAATCAGCATGGCATATTTCCACAATGCAAATTATGAGTTGATGACAGATGATATCAAAATGTCACATTGTCAGATAACTGTAATCATGTTGTTGTTCCATGTCTACTACAAACTACAACAACAATATCATACTGTCAACTGGATCTCTTTAAATTCTGACGGTTTACTTTGAGTGGCCTTCTAGACAAAAAACTGCTGCAAAGATGGGAATATCACAGATTTGTAATTTTAAAGCTGTTTTTGCCTTCTGTTAAATAAACCAAAGACAAATTGACACACATCGGTCACCAGAAGATTGTAATAGTGCAGCAGACGAATGCCCACATTTAACGCCTCATGCCAACATATGTAACAAATTAAAATCCATTCTAGTGCCTGCTCAATCAGATATTTTTGTTCATGGTCATTTTCTTTGTCAAGGAAAGATGGAACAGATTTATTTTAATTTTTTTAAGAATGGAGAAACCTAAAGTTTTTAGAGTGCAGACAGTCATTTAAAAAAAACAATGCATTTTGGCCAGAAGCATACTATCAAAGGGAAGAATACATTTAATAGCTTATTTATTTATTTATTTATTTATTTATTTATTTATTTATTTATTTATTTATTTATTCATTTAAAATAAGTAGGATTATTTTAAAGAATTGCATCATAGATGCGTATTCCCAATAATCCCAAAAGTTTCCCGAACTTCAATCTTATGATGAGGTCATTGTATGATGTGTGTGAATAGTGAGTTATGATCAGCATTTAAGAATATTCTTTATTATGACCACAAAGTAGTGTATTTGCATTTACATGTTTGTAAATATGCATATTCACATGTTACAATCAGGAACGTACTAATATACCATATAGACTTAGACTTGACTTTATTGATCCCCTTGGGATGGCTCCCTCTGGGAAATTTCCAGCAGCAATAAGAACAGATAATAAAATAAAACATAATTCAATCAATCAATAAATAAGGTTATTACACCAGAGATGTAATTTATAATAATAATAATAATAATAATAATAATAATAATAATAATAATAATAATAATAAATGAAATAAAAATAAAAATTCAATCAATCAATAACTGTAATATCAAGTCGTGATTTGCATATTCTATTCCAAAAATCAATTTTTCTTGTGCAATGATTGGCTTAAGGAGTCTCCTCCCTGTTTCCTCCACACTTACAAACTATAGTTGTTGCCTTCTTATGTAGCTAAGACATGACGTATCAATGGTGACTTTAAGCCATAATACAACTGTTACAACATGCTGATCAATGAATGCCATGTGACTGTATCATAAACAAAACAATGTTACACCAACATAGTGCTATGCCATAGTTAAGTAGAATATTTTATTTTGGAGGAGGCCGCCATTAAAATAAAGATTGAGTTCCTGCAAACTAGAATGCCAAAACATTGCTAGCTTAAATTCAGTAGCAGCTATATGTTTGCACATATTTGATGCAAGTAAAGCGTGCAAAAGGACAACATGGGAACAAATGTCCTCGTGGAAAGTGCAAGGAAATGTCTTGAAGGCAGGAACATTTTTTTTTTTTTTTTTTTTTTACAAAATAAAAGCCAAATAAAGCAAAATGTGTACTCACTCAGATGAACGTCGAAATAGCTTCCAACCACAATGCGGGAGTCTGTCGACTATCCTGTCAGGGTGCAAGCTAGCTGCCTTAGCCTCGGCTCAGCATTATTTGTCAGCCAAATCCTTGAAGAACAAGAAGCCTTCTCTGTGCCTAAACCTGCCGACAGAGAAGGCAGCTTTGAAGGCCCCCAACTGAGCTCGGCACACAGCTTTGAAGCCAATGGAAAACTCTGCTCTATGGGGCCAAATGAAAATGAGCAAGGGCAAACTTAGAAACATCTGACAAGAGTGCCAGTAGTATTATTTGACTGTTAATGCACATGGATAGCCATCTGTAGTCAAACAAAAGGGATTGTTATTGCTTTGAAGATTTGTAAAAAAAATATATATACTTACAAACTGTTAAAAAATATGGTGTCACAACATAAAAGTGTGGTATCAAAAGATCATCATACAGCTATACTGCTTTCAAATTTTTGTGGCACACATTTCACACTGCATTTAAGGTTAAACGTTATGGTCCAAAGCAGGGGTGTCCAAACTTTTTCATTTGAGGGCCACATACAGAAAATCAGAAGGACGCAAGGCCCCCATAATGTTATGAAGAGAAATTGTGTTTAGTCCTAAAAATTGTACAAAGAATTTATTTGTGCTTTTGCATATTTAGACAAATGCTACAGTATATAAACCAATTTATTTGTAATATGGCAGTAGGGTTATTATAGTTTTGGAAATTTTCATTTTAGTTAATTTTTAATAGTTTAGTTCTTTAAAAAAATGCTTAGTTTTAGTTTACTTTGTTAGTTTCAATATTAGTATTAGTTTTTTTGTGTATTACTTGTGCGCAATTTTTGCTTTTCTATTGGCTGCTGCTAGCTGACGTTACTTCTGTGTGACATACTTTCAACAAACGTCATTATTCCAGTTTATATCAAAATAAATCTACTAAAAATCACATTTGAAATCATCCCCAAAGGCTCATGCATTAAATTAATTACCAAATATTAAAACGAAGGACATGTATATTTAGTTTTAGTTAGTTTTGTAAACATAAAATGTAGTTTCAGTTAGTTTTCATTTTTTAAAAAGGCATTTTGGTTTTTATTTTATTTCGGTAACAATATTGTTTTTTGAATTTTAGTTTTTTCATTAGTTTTAGTTAACTAAAATAACCTTTAATGGCACCTGTTTTTCAATACCCTCCCTTCTTACTTTGACCATCTCCAAACATTTTTGTTTTGTTTATTTTATTTGAACTGAGTCAAATGCCATTTTTAGCATATGTCACGGGCCACTGAAAAATGGACGGCGGACTGCAAATGGTCCCCGGCCCGTAGTTTGGACACCAGTGGTCTAAATTAATGTTGCATGTATTTTTCTGTATAAAAATTCTAGTTAATGCCACGGTATAGAATAGAATAGAATAGAATGACTTATTATCATTGTACAACATGCATACAACGAAACGTACCAGTATATTTTAAAATAGTATAATTATAATTTAAATTCAAATTTCAATAACAATACTAAACTAATTTAGTAATTTAATTTAATTTAATTTAATTTGTATATGTAATTCTGTATTACGATGCCTTTTCCCCCCAGAAGGTCATGTGTGATTTAAAAAAAATATTAAAAATAAAAAGTTTATATTTTGATTTTGTTAGGAGGGGGTAAAAAAAACCTTGTAATCAGTTGCCGAAAATAAAACAAACCACATTTCAAATTTGTGTATTTTGTATGTGGCTGACTTTTTGGACACACATGTAATCAGATCACTTGGCCTGGACTCCATTTTGTCACCCTTTGCTTCTGTTTCTCCTTTCACCGAGTACTTTACAAACACACAAACCATCTCCAGCAGACAAAACCGTGGACACGTTTCTGTGATGTCCTGACTCTTTCTGCTCCTTTTCTCTGCAAAACCCGGGGCCGATGCAATGGGACGCAAAACCAACACGCACATAATAGGGCCTTGTTGGGACCGCCTTCATGTTTCTAATGTTATGTAAATGAGGAGGGACCGGGGCAGGATAGGAGACGAGGGGAACGCAGCGGAGGAGGAGGAGGAGGCCGAGTGTTCGTGTGTCCGAGGAGGCCGCTAAGCTGCCATTACCAAGGGATTAGGCAAATGCTGCTGTTGTATCGATGCTGGTTCGACAGCGAACCACCAACCCTAATCCCCTCCTTCTTCTCTTTTCCACAACGCCTAGTCAACGCCTCTTCTCCTCCTCCTCTCCTCCTCTTTACATCACCATCATCTTTGCACAGCACTTTGTAAAAAAAATAAAAAAAATCACAGAACTTGCAGTTTTCTCATGCATACACACACAAGCTCATATCCACAAAAGGAATAATCATCACCAATACAAGATTTACTTGGGCCACTGCCAGCGTAAGTGTGTGCGTTTGTGTGTTTATTGATTTGCTTGACATATGATGTGTGTTTGTGAATGTGTAAGAAGTAATCGATACTAAAAGTGAGAGAGTGAATTTCTGGTTCATCTCTGCTGTATTTGCTTTCAGCTTCCCAATAAAATCTATCAACTAATGGCCTCTCAACACTTCAATTCTTCAGCGTTACTTGCTGCGGCGAATCAGAGACTACCACAGGTGCCTCCTCAAATCGGGCAATCATGCATTCAGCTGTGTGTGTCGAGTGAGTAGGCATGAAACACTTTACCATTTACAGATAAAGCATGATAACATTTCAAATGGTTAGTGTTACCATTTTATACTGCAGTCGTAGTCAATGCGATATTTAGTGTATCTTAGAGTCTCTTTAAGATAGCGCTAGCAGCTAACATGATGAAAGGTGGTGTTATTGATTTGTTCTCACCATACTCAAAAATCATTACTGTGACTTGTGCTGGAGTCTCGCTCTAAATGTGCACTTAACTATTCACCAACAAACAACTTCATATTAATTTGTGCTGCTTTTTTTTTTCTTTTTTCCCATTGCCAGTTCATGTAGCAAACTATTCTTTTAAACAATAAGAGAATATCTCACACACATGAGCCAATCAATAAATGTATATATACACTGACTCCAACAAGTTAATCCTTTAACTCTGAGAGGACTCATTGATTCATTTCATGTTAATATTAGATACATGTGGTCCTCCTGTAACTAACTGATTGGTGTCTGTTTCTCAACTTACTATTTCCTTAAACATAACTGTTCTTGGGTGAAGCACCATTTTTTTCTTGTATTGTAGCCACATTTCAGTAAAACAAACCACAAGAAAATCACTTAAATATTCAGCGCGTTATGATTTTATTAAAGTGTGCTCATGCCCAAAGTCTCAATAGAAATGAAGTGGAGGGGCAGCTAGACTTCCTTTCCAAGATGGCGGCCACTCCAATTGTCTCTCCAAGTCCATGCTCCATCTAGTGTTACATATGATGTCTGTGGGCCATTGACATGCAGTGTGCAGGTGAAACTGGTGAGGAGGCACTGACCAGGGTTTTTATCCTTTCCTTTTCCTTTTATTATTTTTTTGAACATATAAACAGATGAACAGCAGAAATAAAACAGAAAACAACAACAATCAAAAGAGAAGAAAATCCCAATAAAATAATCATTCAATCAATCATAACTTACATGTTCAAAAGGGAGTAGGAAGAAGTTAAAAACTTATCTAGTCCTACCCCTTTTACTCAATATATTTAAACTTATTTCATTATTAATACAATTTTAATTTACTAATTATTTAAAAAAAATATATATATAATAATAATAATAATAATAATAATAAATGATATATATGATCCAAGTTATATATATATATATACATATATACATACATACACACATATATATATATATATATATACATATATATACATATATTTTAGGTTTGGGAATTTTTATTTTAGTTTGTCTTTATTTCGTTTTGAGTTAAAAAAAATAAATAAATAAATAAATAAATTGAGTTAATTTTTATTAGTTTTCAGTGTGGTTCTATTCGATTTGATTAGCTTTAGTTACTTAATAAATGCTTATTTCTTTAGTTTAGTTTTAATTAGTTTCAGTATTCATTTTAGTTTTTTTTTTGTTTTTTTTTTGTTTTTTTTAAGTGTTTTGCTTGTGCACAGTATTTAAAAAACACCATGGGACGAATGTCATCTGAAGGTGCTTTTCTATTGGCTGCAGCTAGATGAAGTCCCTTACACACTTTCTTTTCACCTTATTCTGATTAATATCAAAATAAATGTACTTATAATGACATTTAAAATCATCCCCAAAGGTGCATGCATTAAATTAGTTACGAAAGACTAAAACAAAGAACATTTTTGCTATAATTATAGTTAGATTTAGTTAGTTTTGTCAACATAAAATGTAGTTTCAGTTAGGTTTCGTTTTTAAAAAGCATTTTCTTTTTTTTCTTTTTTTTGTTAACGACATGTTTTTTTTTATTTTTATTTTAGCTTTAGTTTTTTAGTTAATTTTATTTTAACTAAAATAACATTGGGACTGACTCAATATAAAATTTTAACCCAAAATAGAAGTTTAGGCTGCCTTTCAAAATGATGGAAAGTGGTTTGAGCATCTCCATTCTGGCTAATTTATCCATAATTGAACAGTAACAGATACAGATGGAAAACCGTAAGACAGATCTAATAGGTGTGTACACAACTTGTGTTTTCATGTATCACTCCTTCAAATGGTTTCCACAAAGTCTCTAGCAGTGTGGAATTGTGCAAAATGTCTTGGTAAGATGGTGAAATTTAAAACTTTAAGCTTGGATAGAATTCTAAATTGAAACTGTGACACTTTCTTATAGAAAAACACTCCAACAGCACACTTGTTTATATATTCATTTCTTGTACGAAAGAAAGCAGAAATAATATAAGCTATGCATATGAGGGGATGTAATATACATTGAAAGGATGACAAACTATGTAGGCCATGACCAATGAGTCAGTACAGCTCAGTCTAACGAACACCTACAAGATAAGCGCAAGCTTTTCTGAGCCAAGTTAGCTGCAAGGGTGCGTGTGGTATAAGTGTTTGTGTGCATGGTGACATAGTTGCAGGCAGAAACCGCAATACTCAATTATCACATTAACACATCCTGGGAGTAGCCGAAAGGCTAAACACACAAACATACACACAACACGTAGGCCGCCACATACTCATGGATGCACGCACCATCCTGGCATATCTCTGCAAGTGCAGCCCCCTGCTGCGAAGCTCAAACACACGAAGGGTGGGGGTGGTTGTGCTTATGGCTGAAGCAATATGAAGCTGGTAAGTGACTTTGAGCCCAAGGTTGAACACAAACCATGCATTCTGCTCTGCTATAGGCCATCATGTTTAGACTGACAGCAACGTTGTCATACAAAAAACAGCCATCTCATTATTTTTGATGAGATGGCACATGTGGCCATAGGGGGAATCCTGACTCGAGCGCTCGTCGTCACACAAGGCAGCGTGGCGCTCATTTGGATGTCAACCTTGCAGACAGATAACTCTCCAATGCAAGAAGCTTAAGCAGCAGATCAGGCTGGCCCCACACTCAAAACTACATTAGATATGGCAAGAACGTGAAAATGTAGCTTTACCCCCCACAAAGACGCCCACATGCACTCTGTGTCCGATTAAGCTTGTCCCATCATCCAAAACAACAAAATCATCCACATTATTGTACTGTTCGGACTGATGGATGGATTGATAGATGAAATATATATCAAAGCATTAACTAATTGAAAAATGCCAAGTCACTAATAAATCCCAAAGAATTATTGCAATAAACATGTATTAACGTATATTAATCACACTATTAATTTTGACTGCAGATTATCCTTTAGCCTGACAGCGGATGGTTATGGTCAAGGTAGCACAGGCTGCGGTTGAGCATAGTGTTGTTCCGATACCGATACTGGTATCGGCAGAGGTGCCGATACTGCATTAAAACAGTGGTATCGGTATCGGTGACTACTCACAAGTAACATGCCGATACCATTAATTTCAAGGCTAATATAGGATTTTGGATGCAGCATCTTGTGTCTTGCTGGTGCACGACATTCAGTGGTATGTGACATGTTCACTGCATGCCGATCTAAGATATCCTATTGGCCCTTGAATGCTCTGAACCAATGGCAGGACAGCTTTTTCATGTTGAGGAAAAAAAACCCTTAAGTATCGGTATGGTATCGGTATCGGCCGATACTGCAAAGTTGGGTATCGGTATTGGTATTGGGAGCCAAAAAACAGTATCGGAACAACACTAGTTGAGCAATAAACATAACTACATGCATTAAAGCATTTAATAAATGTTTGCATCTGACCTTCAGAATATTTGTTCATGTTCATTTTTTTTCCTCGTTTTATTCCCATTTTAAATTATGCAAGTACCGTATTTTCCGCACTATATGGCGCACCGCATTATAAGGCGCACCTTCAATGAATGACACATTTTAAAACTTTTTCCATATATAAGGCGCACCGCATTATAAGGCACACCACATTATAAGGCGCACCTTCAATGAATGACATACTTTAAAACTTTTGACATATATAAGGCGCACCGCATTATAAGGCACACCACATTATAAGGCGCACCTTCAATGAATGACATATGTTAAAACTTTTTCCATATATAAGGCGCAACGCATTATAAGGCATACCACATTATAAGGCGCAGCTTCAATGAATGACATATTTTAAAACTTTTTCCATATATAAGGCGCTACAGTAGAGGCTGGGGTTACATTATGCATCCATTAGATGGTGCTGCGCTAAAGGGAATGTCAACAAAACAGTCAGATAGGTCAGTCAAACTTTATTAATAGATTACAAGCCAGTTTTCTGACAACTCCATTCACTCCCAAAATAAATAAACAGCTGTTTTATTATTTTCTCTGAGGTAAAATATTAGTATTAGATAGCGATCCAAGATGGTGGGATCTTCTGCGCATGCGCGTCACCGATCTTGCAGGGTCACCGATAGCGTCTTGACAGCGAGACTTGTTGTGGCTCAATATTGATCCATATATAAGGTGCACTGGATTATAAGGCGCATGGTCAGCTTTTGAAAAAATTCTCAAGGCTCTTAGGTGCGTCTTATAGTGCGGAAAATACGGTAATTAATTGTTTAGAAAAAGAGGAGGATGAGAGTGTGCAGTCGATCAAAAAATGTGGAAGGCATCCTCATAACATTAAATGTAGAAATAATTAACATCACAGGTGTTCTTCAAATTTGGTGGGCAAAAAATGTTGATAAAAAGCCTTGTTTAAATAAGTGATTAATCATGATTAATCAAAATTCAAAAATGTAATTTAATTAATCGTTTGACAGCTCTAATATATATATATATATATATATATATATATACATACACACACACACACACACACACACACACACACACACACCCACACACACACACACACACACACACACACACACACCTCACACCCCCCAACACACACACACACACATATATATTAGAGGTTTTATTTGAACCCTTTAAATGTATGTTTTGGAAGTTTGACCTCTCAAGAGATGAAATCAGCCTCAACTTTGAAGATCACATTCAGCTTACAATTCATCTTCTGAGGCATCAGCCAAAGTTTGGTAATTTATTGTTGCTCCTTGTGGAATTTTCTTACTTAAATGAGGTCATATTACCACAGTGGAAACTTTGATTTAATAATTGTGTGTCAATTAAAAGATTATTTGCTATTTGATGTGGCCTGTGAATCACAGGCCATATCAAATATCAATAAAGCACTTTTCACAGGCTGTGATAAGTACTTTATTGATAACTTATCAAGGATGTGATATCTCAAATGCTTTTGGTCACATGAATTTTTATTTTTTTTGTTTATTTTGTCCCACCACCCCACCCAAAGTAATACACGAGGGACACTAGACATATATGTGACCCGTTCCGGCAAAATGTTCCGCTTGTCAGCAGGATCAATCTAGAGATATGGACGATGTTAGACATTTGGACTTTATCTGAACATTTTGAGATTTTTCCACAAATAGCCTCCTTGCAGTCTCGACACTTCATTTCTAAACAGCGCAAAAGTCAAAATTGTAATAGAAGTGTATGAAAATAAGCAATTATTAGACAGGATGCCTCGTAACTAGGGGGCGTGTTTTTAACATAGCTGCTAGCTATCTCCGCGTCTTACGCAACTTTTTAAAAACAATCCGAATTTCCGAGCCTCAAACGTAATTCATAAATGATTTATATAAATGTTGTGAGGATGTACGCGGATCTGCTAATGGATGGATGGACATAGCAACCAAAAAACAAAAAATGAAATACACCATTCCGCACTGGATACCAGCAAATTGTAATCTCCACACTGTAAGCATGTTTTGAGCTATAACTCAGCTGACTGTGCTCTAAGACTGACTGATCAGAACATCGAATGACGATGATAAAATATAAATGTTAAAAATAGTCTCCACATAATGTGACATTGAGCTGAACATAAGTTGCAGGATGAATGTTCCGCGTATTACTTATTGTTTTATATTAGCGTATACAGTTTTAAGTTAAACAGGATAGGCTTCTGTTTGAGAGATTTATTTTGGTAATTTGTTAATTAAGTTAATTTTGTTAGTTTGTATTAAAGTACATTTCTGGGTAATAACTTTTCCATGCGTTAATATCATTCAAAAATATGCATCCTATTCAACTCAGATTTTAGTTGAATAAAAACAAAATCACGCCAGCAAGATTGAAGGCAAGATGCACATTGCACTCTTTTTACCTTTGAGAGCCAAAACTTTCACGTTTTAGAAAAGTTTAGTTATTTATTGTCACCCATACCACGTAGGTACTGTATGAAAAAAATTCTGCTGGATTCACTCTATATTAGTACAAAAAATACTTTTAAGGTTTTTAAGCAAACAGCAACAACAACTAAACGTCATATTTTGTTTGTTTTGTTTTCTTCAAAAGGCCTGTTATCAACACGGTATCAGCATCGGCGGATACTGCACGGTATCAGAATCGGTATATTGTTTTCATTTATGACCATGTGTCACATTTGTCACCTGGTTTCTGGTTAAGGTAAGTCATTTTAAGATTTAAAAAGAAAAACTTGAACGTAGTTATTAAGGCGACATTTTGTCGTCGTCATCGCCGTGCTGTCGGAGTGCGGAAGACGCATCCTCTCACAATTTATGAACGCAACCTATGATCAGCAGCTTGGTATTTATTCTACATTTTACATTTTAAAAGTTACATTTACTAAGTGTAACACGTGTAGAAGAGTGGGAGCTGTGTGTGTAGTGGGTAGGAAGTTTGTATTGGCTTAATAGAAGTGTAACCCCCCCCCAGAAAAAAAATAAAACTACAAATTTAAATAAATAAATAAATACATAAATAATACAAAAAAAAAATAAGAGTCAATCTCTACTTTGTGGAAATTCATCTATTGCGAGGTGTTTTTATTCCATTGGTAATATATCCTGCCTTGCATGGGTTCTTCTAGATTTCCTTTTGTGACTCTGATGCTGCTATTTTGCAGGATCTCCATGAAAAAGAGGCTAAAGTGGAATGAAGGTTTTAAAAGAGATGCGCTTCTAGCTTTGCGACTGTAGAAGCTCAAGAAGCACTTAGTCATGGTCAAGTTATGGCGAATATGATGAGAGCTGACATGTTTGTCAATTGAATGTTGTCGTAAGTAGGGATAATTCCAGTTGAGTGACAGTCATGAAAATAATGCATTTGTGTGTGTTTGCTAACAAATACAATGGAACTCAGTCTTCTCTTCTAAATTCTATCAGTATGTATGTAGTACTGTGTGACTGAGTCATATGAGGACAGCATTAAAAAATAATGTTTGCACCAAGTCTGATTGATGCATATATACGTATCGAAATATTATTTAAAAAAACAACAGGCAAGAAATTCTGCTGAATTTAATATGGATTATAGAGGGAATACATTCAAGAGATTTGATGCTTTATTTACATAATAGCTGTGCTTTGAGGTGAGCTATTATTTAATAGCTTAATATTTTTCTTCTACATGATTGAACACAACAGTATTTCATAAAAAAACGTTTTTTATATTTTAAATAATTACATTTCTTTGATATATCATATATGTCCTTCTTTACTAGATCCAGCAGATTTTCTTCCAAAATATCAATTACAACATAACCCACTGCATATATTATCATTTGCAAAATATCACACTAATATCTTATAGCAAGTTAATCTGCATATCTGTTTGTTAACGTTTAACCTTTCGTCTGAGAAGCTTCCTCAGTTTTCAGCCAGTTGCTGGATGGCCCTTAAGATGTCACTTGCCGCTGTTTTCCTCTTCAACAAAATGTGGGTAGAACCTGAACTAAAGCAATACACAGCCATAAATTTTGATTATCAATATGGCTCTTTTCTAATACCCTTTTCTTGTTTACCTCCTTTGCCCAAAGGGCGTACATTCATTCCATTGAACACATCAATAAATAAAGTTTATTATTTAATCTTTCACTATTGATCCTTGAGCCAACGTTTTTCATGTCCACCTGTCTAACTGGCTGATAAGTCACAACTGCAGAGACAAGGCGATATAATAGGATACATGAGGCCCAGCCATGCCGAGACGGAATATACGTTAAATAAATCATTACCCTGCATAATTGCATTGGCGCCTTTAAACCTCTTATCACTATGGTCCATAACAATCTACTCTATTTTAAAGTAGGCCTAGCTCTACATTACATTATATTATATTATATTACATTATATTATATTATATTATATTAGGCGGGGCGGCACGGTGGAAGAGTGGTTAGCACGTCCGCCTCCCAGTTCTGAGGACTCCGGTTCGAGTCCAGACTCCGGCCTTCCTGGGTGGAGTTTGCATGTTCTCCCCGTGCCCGCGTGGGTCGTCTCTGGGTACTCCAGTCTCCTCCCACATTCCAAAGACATGCATGGCAGGTTAATTGGGCGCTCCGAATTGTCCCTAGGTGTGCTTGTGTGCGTGGATGGTTGTTCGTCTCTGTGTGCCCTGCGATTGGCTGGCAACCAGTCCAGGGTGTCCCCCGCCTCCTGCCCAGAGCCAGCTGAGATAGGCGCCAGCAGCCCCCGCGACCCTTGTGAGGAATAAGAGGTCAAGAAAATGGATGGATCTATTAGGCGGCACGGTGGATGACTGTTAGCAGGTCCGCCTCCCAGTTCTGAGGACTCGGGTTCGAGTCCAGGCTCCGGCCTTCCTGGGTGGAGTTTGCATGTTCTCCCCCTCCCTGCGTGGGTCTTCTCCGGGTACTCCGGTCTCCTCCCACATTCCAAGCGCCAACACCCCCCGCGACCCTTGTGGATATATTATATTATATTATATTATATTATATTATATTATATTATATTATATTATATTATATTATATTATATTATATTATATTATATTATATTATATTATATTATATTATATTATATTATATTATCCATTCATCCATCCATTTTCTTGACCGCTTATTCCTCACAAGGGTCGCAAGGGGTGCTGGCGCCCATCTCAGCTGGCTCTGGGCAGTAGGCGGGGGACACCCTGGACTGGTTGCCAGCCAATCGCAGGGCACACAGAGACAAACAACCATCCACACTCACAAGCACACCTAGGGATAATTCGGAGCGTCCAATTAACCTGCCATGCATGTCTTTGGAATGTGGGAGGAGACCGGAGTACCCGGAGAAGACCCACGTGGGCACGGGGAGAACATGCAAACTCCACCCAGGCAGGCCGGAGCTTGGACTCAAACCGGAGTCCTCAGAACTGGGAGGCGGACGTGCTAACCACTGTCCCACCGTGCCGCCCTATATTATATTATATTATATTATATTATATTATATTATATTATATTATATTATATTATATTATATTATATTATATTATATTATATTATATTATATCATATTATATTTAAAGGGAAAAAAGTTCCATGTTCTGGCCTATATACAGTAGGTCACAATATTATGTATGCTAGCACACCTGTGATGACATCCACTACAAGAACTATCAACAAAAATGTAACTATTAAGATTATTATTATTGATTAAATTTATTTATAATGCAGAAGATTGTTCTATTGAACACCACTAAACAATAATACATAGCCTAACTACTAAAACACAACATGTTTCTCTCTCTCTTTACCTATCTTGGCATAAACTATATACGAACATGCAGAAATAAAATGTAAAATAAAAACATTTTCATTAAATCCCTTGCTCTGTGTGTCAATCAAAATGGAGCATCCTCTCTGTACGGCCCAAACTGTATTGGATGGCATTATAGTGCAGGTGTACCTAACGTGTGTGCTGGGTGTATCTTATTGAGTTGTTTTTCACTCAGCAACCTCATTTATTATTCCGCCTCTAGTCAGTCTACCCTGGCTCATACCCATCAAACATTTGGCTTCCCCAGCTAACAGCTGATCCAATTAACTCTCCACAGATTCCTTTAGCCAACCGAGACTTTCACCGGAGCACCTGAGTGTGTGTGGGTCAGGTGTGGCAGACTTAGCTCATTAATTGTCACTTTGTGACTGAATGCATGCGTGTGTAAGCGCCAACGTAGGTATAACCTCTAGTGTTGGAGGGGGGTCAGGTGCGCTCCATCCCATCGCGCTAACTGACCCATCCAAATGTGTGTGTTTGGTCAGCTGCGGTATAGTTGGTCTGAGAATTTGGGGATTAGCTTGCGCTCACCTGGAGAACTTGGCCTTGAACAGATGATGACAAAATGGAGGCTTCACAGTTGTCATTCTCTCATACTGTGTTGGGTTGCTTGGAGCTGAGCAGATGAATGGGCTTTCCACAGAAGACCGAATACATGACTGCTGTGTGATGCTGTGCATGGCCCACTCCAGTTTAGTCAACAACACAGTGATTGAACAAAAGTGTAGCCTGGAGTTACACTGTGCACATGTCAATGTGCTCTTTTGACAGACCAGATAACAGTCTTTTTGTTCCCCTTTCTGCTTAGCTGCCCAGTTTGTATGCAACCTGCAGCGCCGTGTTTCTGACTCTTCTCTCTCACTCGTGCACATACAAACATCTTTTAATCTTATCCCCTTTCATCTCAACTCAACTGACTTTCAATGTGAATCACTATTCTAACCCAGCCTTAGTTTAGATGATATCAGAGGGGAAAAATCCAAACAGTCTCACAATATAGCTGACAACTTGCAAACAACGTGGAAACACCATTATTGAGCCAAGGCACATATTGTCACACTCTTAAAATAATTGGCTAATTTTTTTTTCAAATGTTTACTTTATTTATTTATTTATTTATTTATTTATTTATTTATTTATTTATTGCCTAAATCACCTCCTCATGATGCAAATGGTTCAATTTTTTGTTTCCTGAAAAAGCTGAAAAAAATGACTTAGGCCCCAAAACGTATAAATACGTTTTTTGTTTTTTTTTTTGTTTTATAATTTGTCCTTCACTGCCAAAAGTATATTTATACGTTTTTATGGTTTTAAAGGTTAGAACATACAGAAGGCTTTGATACAGCTTCTGACCTGACGTGGTGGCTTCAAGCAATGGTAGTTATTAAAAAAAAAATCCAAGATTCAATTGACCCGTTTAGTTAAACACAAAGATATCACGTTGAATGGAAACAGGTAAATGTCTTTCAATTGGATGGCCATTGAATTGTTCTGTCATTATATGTGAGTGGCATATATAAATGAACAAATATAGATTACAAGTGGTAAATAAATAATATTTTTAGACTAATTAAGTGGAATTGGACAATTATAATAATTGATAATCTCTTGCAGCACACTAATGTGCTGTGGAATAGTGTTTGGGAATCACTGCCTTATGTTGTGCTGCCAACATTTTTTTTCCACACACATCAATTTAAAGCTGGTTGTTTTACAAGCAGAGAAGTAATTACTGACTGATCCCTAAAAAATATTTTGTTCTTTAGAATTCAAGAAAATGCTGGAATTTCAATCAATAAAACAAAATTGCAATTTTTATTTTTTATTTTTTTTATTTTGGTGCTGCCCAGCAAAAAAAATATACTGTGGCAGAAGTCAGATACGGTAATGCATATATGCCTCAAATGTAGAACTAAATGTGTAGTGTATTTCTTTACGTGTATTTAAATGTTTTATTTACTAATATTAGCGATAAACTCATATGTTTAGATTATTGTCTAGTGTGAGCAGTCTGCTGCCGTGTGAGAAGAGAGTGGCACAGGTGGCATGGAGCCGCAGCGCTGCCGAGGGCATCAGATTGGCATGTGGCACACAGCCAACCAAACATAACATATGCCAACGGGGGAGGATAGCGACAGTCGAGAGAGCGAGAGGCAAAGCTACAGAACAGAGATGGATGAATAACTGTTTTTCTACCATGCACATGGGCCCACAGGTCTCTTGCCTTGCACCATATGCTGTCAGCATGTCTGTCTACCTGTCTGTGTGTCTCACTGTCTTTCCGTCGTGGAACAAAGTGCCGTCAGTGGTCAACTGTCAGTGCCAAGATGATGGGCGTCCTTGGCCCCTCAACATCCAGCTCGCACGGCCGTCCTATACCCGAGTGTGCAAACAAATACCCACATAAGCCCAGCGCCAGATTGTGTCATTATCATACTCATCAATTATGTAAACAATTATGTATACAAAGTAACAACATACACACAAACTAAATTACACAAAGAACATATACATATGCGCACACACACACATACGCAGACATTTTAAGTATTATAAATCTGATTTTGTACAGTTTGCAATGATAATAAAGCCAATTGTATTCTATTCTATTACTGTAAGGATCTTCTGTGAGACCAACTTGTCCCCGTTGACCAATGTTTTGGGGTTCTTACAAAGTTGTCACGTTGTCGTTGCTTGTCACCGTCCGAATTTTCCGCCAGGATCCCCCATTGTCGCTCATCGTCGTTTAAATTTTCTGTCAGGACCTCACCAGCCCCCCGCCAATGAGCACAAATTTTCAGGACATATGTAACAGCCATTTGGGTGCAAATGAAATTGTGCTCCAGGCCCCAATTTGGTTAGCGGTGGCCCTGTCGGAGAGCCAGCTATCATTTAATTAGTGATCCAGGCAATATTGGGGAAAATGAAAGGACAACAGAAAAGTTATCCCAAACAATCTTACATTAACGTGGTCATCAGAGGAATGATTTTTGTTAAAATGTCAAAAATAATTATGATATAATAATAGAAATTATTACTACTGTATAATCTAATAAAATGTGATACGATATTAAAAGGATACATGACTAATATTTTGTTGCCTTACATTAGAAACACATCTTAATATGATGCAGTACATTATTACAGCGGCAAGAAGAAAAATTAGGGATAGTTGAATGAGCACTGATAGCAGGTACCGGTATTGGGCCATTACCCGGCGTTATTTTGAGGTATTGTAATCATGACAGCGACTGATGTGAACTAGAAGTTAGAAGGATAGAAAATTGCCATTGATTTGTGCAATTCAAAGGGAAAATGTTATACAGTATAGGGATATGTAGGTTTTTCTTTAAAATTATCAGTCATTGTTTTTTGGGGGAAATTTCAAGTATCAAAAATACTAGTGGTTTTGGTACTTGGTCTCAGTACCTACTCAAGACTACTCAAGAGCTGAGTACTCGTACTGTATTGGTCTGAAAATATGTGGTATTGAACATCTCTAACAAAATAGTGATAAATTGATGCCTCTCTCGCAGTCAATAAACATACCTTTTTTGTAAACACAGGATTTATGAGACAGTTATTTATTATACCCAATATTATGGCCAGTTGGTACTCACATATTATTCTGTCTGCACCATAATCTTTAAAGGGGAAACGCATCCACAGGAAAAGAATATGAAACAAATTGCAACACATGCATATTTCATTTGTTTGTCAGCTCTAGTTGGGCGTGAGTGGGATTGCTTGAGTGGATTTGTCATTTTCATTAACACAAACACACGCTTATAGCCTGCACACACTACGCACACCTTGCTGAGTTTGCCTTTCTGAACGGTGTAAAGGTGTATTCTCAGAAATTTAGATGGAGCCAAGGGGGAGGAAAGAAGAATTGCAAAGCCAAAAAGATGGTGAGTATGCAAGACAGCGATAACTGACAATTTATGACAACGTTAGCATCACAATTTACTTCAGACTGATGCTGAAACAGCAAGATGACTAGAGGAACACACACCATATTCCACACACATTCTGCAGCCAGGACAGCCAGGATGATTTTACGGCACAACTAATTCAGCCATTTTTACGAGATAACCATCATTAAATCATTCAGGACTGGGTTTAGACCACTTCTTTCCCCCATGAATCCCATAATTCTGAACTTTTGGACAATTGCATGATTCGGTCTTCTTATATGGGCAAGTCTGTTTTCTGATCCAACATAACTGTGACCCAGTATACAAAGGTCCAGAAAAGCAAGCTTAATTGAGTTTGATATAAACGAACTTGAACAAAAGCCTGCAGCATATTTTCTTCCTAAGGTGAAATCTGCATTTTGCTCCAAAGGGGGTCCAACTTATTTGTTATCCCAATTTTCACTTTCTGTAAATGCAGGGATCACATGTTCAAATAATTTTCATTAAATGCATACATGCTAAAATGCGCCCCTCCGTGAGTCATCACCTTATCGTGGTGGAGGGGTTAGCGTGTCCCGATGATCCTAGGAGCTATATTGTCTGGGACTTTATGCCCCTGGCAGGGTCACCCATGGCAAACAGGTACTAGGTAAGGGACCAGACAAAACATGGCTCAAATGGCAAGTGGCACTTCATTTATATAGCGCTTTTCCACCTTACAAGGCCCTCAAAGCGCTTTACATTTTTGACTACCCATTCACCTACTGATGACGCAGCATCAGGACCAATTGGGGATTCAGTATCTTGCTCAAGGATACTTCAACGTGGTCACAATGGCATGGGATCGAACCCACAACCTCTGGGTTGTGGGTACCACCATACCACCGAGCCACGCCGCCCCTATATCCTATAAAGACCTCTTATGATGAAGAATAATAATAATGAATTCAGTTTTCCCTTTGCTAGACGCGGGTCACCGGGTCCCCCCTCTGGAGCCAGGCCTGGAGGCGGGGCTCGAAGGCAAGCATCTGGTGGCCGGGCCTGCACCCATGGGGCCCGACCGGGCACAGCCCGAAAAGGCAACGTGGGTCCCCCTCCTCATGGGCTCACCACCTGTGAGGGCGGCCAAAGGGGTCGGGTGCGCAGTAAGATGGGCGGCAGCCAGGCCTTGGCGCTAGCTCTGGGAACATGGAATGTCACCTCTCTAGCAGGGAAGGAGCCCGAGCTGGTGTGTGAGGCTGAGAAGTTCCGACTAGATATAGTCGGGCTCACCTACGCACACAGCTTGGTTTCTGGTACCACTCCTCTCGAGAGGGGTTGGACCACTCTGGAGTTGCCCACGGTGAGAGGCGCAGAGCAGGTGTGGGCATACTTATCGCCTTCCGGCTGTACGTTGGGGTTTACGCCGGTGGATGAGCGAGTAGACCCCCTCCGCCTTCCTGACTGTTGTCTGTGCTTATGCACCGAACAGCAGCTCAGAGTACCCACCCTTTTTGGAGTCCTTGGAGGGTGTGCTGGAGAGCCCTCCCTCTGGGGATTCCCTCGTTCTGCTGGGGGACTTCAATGCTCACGTGTGCAATGACAGTGAGACCTAGAGGGGCGTGATTGGGAGGAACGAAACCCCTGATCAGAACCCGATCGGTTTTGTGTTATTGGACTTCTGTGCTCGTCACGGACTGTCCATAGTGAACACCATGTTCAAACACAAGGGTGTCCATATGTGCACTTGGCATCAGGACACTCTAGGCTGCAGTTCGACTTTGTTGTTGTGTCATCGGATTTGCGGCCGAATGGGTTGGACACTGGGGTGAAGAGAGAGGCGGAGCTGTCAACTGATCACCACTTGGTGGTGTGTTGCCTCCAATGGCGGGGGAAGATGCTGGTCCGACCTGGCAGACCCAAACGTATTGTGACTGTTTGCTGGGAACGTCTGGCAGAGTCCTCTGTCAGAAAGAGTTTCAACACGCACCTGCGGCAGAGCTTCTCCTTTGACCCGGGGGAGGCGGGAGACATTGAGTCCGAGTGAACCATGTTCTGCACCTCCATTGTTGAGGCAGCCGATCGGAGCTGTGGCCGTAAGGTGGTTGGTGCCTGTTGTGGCGGCAATCCCCGAACCTGCTGGTGGACACCAGCGGTAAAGGATGCCGTCAAGATGAAGGAGTCCTATCAGGCGTTTTTGGCCTATGGGACTCCAGAGGCAGCTGACGGGTACCAGCTGGCCAAGTGGAATGCGGCTTCAGTGGTTGCTGAGGCAAAAACTCGGGCCTGGGAGGAGTTCGGCGAGGCCATGGAAAACGACTTCCGACTTCAAGGAAATTGTGGTCCGCCATCCGGCGTCTCAGGAGAGGAAAGCAGTGCACCATCAACACTGTGTATAGTGGGGATGGGGTGCTGCTGACCTCGACTCGGGATGTTGTGAGTCGGTGGGGAGAATACTTCGAAGACATCCTCAAATCCACCAACACGTCTTCCTTTGAGGAAGCAGAGTCTGGGGACTCTGAGGTGGGCTCTGCTATCTCTGGGGTCGAGGTTACTAAGATGATTGGAAAGCTACTCGGTGGCAGGGCCCCAGGGATGGACGATTCCGCCCGGAGTTCCTAAAGGCTCTGGATGTTGTAGGGCTGTCGTGGCTGATACGCCTCTACAACATCGCGTGGACATCGGGGACAGTGCCTCTGGATTGGCAGACTGGGGTGGTGGTCCTCCTTTTTGAGAAGGAGGAATAACTATAGAGGGATCACACTCCTCAGCCTCCCTGGTAAGGTCTATTCAGGGGTGCTGGAGAGGAGGGTCCATCGGGAAGTCGAATCTCGGATTCAGGAGGAGCAGTGTGGTTTTCGTCCTGGCCGTAGAACAGTGGACCAGCTCTACACCCTCGCCTGGATCCTCGAGGGTGCGTGGGAGTTCGCTCATCCAGTCCACATGTGTTTTCTGGACTTGGCGTTCGACAGTGTCCCTCTGGGTGTGGGGTGCGCTTCGGGAATACGGGGTACCGAGCCCCCTGATATGGGCTGTTTGGTCCTTGTACGACCATTGTCAGAGTTTGGGCCGCAGTAAGTCGGATTCGTTTCCAGTGACGGTTGGACTCTGCCAAGGTTGCCCTTTATCACCGATTCTGTTCATAACTTTTATGGACAGAATTTCTAGGCGCAGCCGAAGCATCGAGGGTTTCCGTTTTGGTGGCCTCAGCATTACATCTCTGCTCTTTGCAGATGATGTGGTGCTGTTGGTCTCATCAAGCCATGATTTCCAACTCTCACTGGAGCGGTTCGCAGCCGAGTGTGAAGCAGTTGGGATGATCCGAGAACATGGTCCTCAGTTGGAAAAGGGTGGCGTGTCCTCTCCAGGTCGGGGATGAGATCCTGCCCCAAGTGGAGTAGTTCAAGTCTCTAGGGGTCTTGTTTACGAGTGAGGGCACGATGGAGCAAGAGATCGACAGGCGGATCAGTGCAGCATCTGCAGTGATGCGAACTCTGTATCGGTCATGGTGAAAAATAGCTGAGCCGAAAGGCAAAGCTCTCGATTTACCGGTCGATCTACGTTCCTACCCTATCCTATGGTCACGAGCTGTGGGTCGTGACCGAAAGAACAAGATCTCGGATAAATGCAGCCGAAATGAGTTTCTCCACAGGGTGTCTGGGCTCTCCCTTAGAGGTAGGGTGAGAAGCTCGGCCATCCGGGAGAGACTCAGAGTCAACCCGCTGCTCCTCCGTGTCGAGAGGAACCAGTTGAGGTGGCTTGGGCATCTGGTTCGGATGCCTCCTAGACGCCTCCCTGGGGGTGTTCCGGACATGTCCCATCAGCGGGAGTCCCCGGGGACGACCCAGGACACACTGGAGAGACTTTGTCTCTCGGCTGGCCTGGGAACGGAGGAGCTGGAGGAGGAGCTGGTTGAAGTGGCCGGGGAGAGGGAAGTCTGGGCTTCCCTGCTAAAGCTGCAGCCCCCGCGACCCGACCCCGGATAAGCGGTAGATGATGGATGGATGCTAAAATGCTGCTTTTTGGATTATCTTTCACAAAACAAAAGTAAAAAAAAAAAAAAAAAACAGATTACAAAGAGATAAAAGACTTGTCTAGGTCCCGAGGGCAAGAGTCAATCTGTGATTGCATTTATAAAGAAGTCTCTGGGGGGTCTTTAGTTTTTTGTGAATCATACAAAGTAAACAGTTACAGTTAAAAGCGGTACAACCTTAATAGCAACACTATTCAAAGACGATGAGTTCAGGCAAATAACATTTATGTGTAACATTTGCCCATAAAAAAGATAGGAAATGTTGCCACCGATTTTCCTGATGTGATACTTTGTTATATTGTGGTCCATTCATTCATTTTATGTCAGCTGCTGACCCCTTCCTTGCTGAGGGCAATGATAATCCACCTACATCGCCATTTTGATCTATTCAGGAAAGAGCCAATGGAGAAAAAAAACATGAACATATAGATTGCTTCATATAAGACCGAGACTTAGGGTTAGGGTTTTTGACTTGTCAATGGTCATGCGGGTGGGCCACATGTGGTTTTTGATTAATTTTGAAAATAAAAATGTTTATAGCAGTGGAGCAGTTTGGGGTTGTAATAACAGTGTTCACCACTAGATGGCAGACATTGCTTAATAATGACTTCTTTACCAAGACTGTACCTTTTCCAGAAGAGAGAGGGGGCCTGGCAAGAAGCTAGAACCAAATTAGTCCAAGAAATTGTGTCTTTCGGGTAAAATAGGAGCCGGATTATATGTTAACCCAATTTAAACTCAAACCTCTCTGCCTAGTTTGCTTTGTAACACTATCAACCTTGAAGGATCTTTTGCCACTAAAACACCAATAACAAAAGTTCACCACAGTTTAGTTTCTCCACAAGAAACATTAACAGTTCATTTGAAGTGCATGAGGAGTTAATCACATGAATCACATAAACATGGATATATTATACACTTAATAGTGTTACAAAAGTGTATGGTGGCTTATAATATGTTGTAATAATTGTGTTACGTACAACTTTTGGAAAATAACATATATGAGTGAGTGGGTACTCGTGATATTATAAAAAGGTTTGGGGGTACACAAGAAAAAGTAGGTTAGGAACCACTGGTCCAAATTATTAGTTTGAAACATGGTACAATTTAAATATTATAATTGTAGCCTTATTCTTGTGAATCAAGCTGCCTGACAAGGTTGGCTTTGCCATAGTAAGAACTTGAACATGGACATGCAAACCACAGCATATCTGAAAAGTGACAGACTGCAAAAAAAGACAAAGAGGATGGCTGCTTCCTATTAACACCACTTCCAATGGCCGCTATCGTTTGCTGACTAATGAGTGGATAATTGAGTGCCGTCGATTAGGTAAGGCAGAGCCCCAGAAATGACAAAAAGATAGCAGACAGGTCTTTCTTTCTCTTTGTTTTATCATTCTATCTCTACTATCCCCTCCAATGTCCTCTGCAGAGATATCTATCACACCAGATTATAAATTGGACACATACAATTAGACATACAGTGGAACTGATTGCTGAAACAATATGTGGTTTATCAGACAATATGCACTGAACAATTGAACCAGAGGACAGTGACAATGCTTTTAGCAGCACAAAGCAGTGAGAAACGACAGAGCTGCACAAACCAGAACAGTAGATCCTGACTCACAGGTTTTGATTAAAATTGTTTTTAATTTGAACAGCCTTGTTGGATAAGCAACGCAATCCTCAGAGGTGAGGGTGTCCTACAAGAATTAAACGATGAAGTGTTTTTGGAGCAGAGAGAAGAGTTGCAAGCGAGAGTCCTCTACAGCAGATCTCCAGAGTCTCCACTATTGTGTACAGAGAGAACTCAGACATAAAAGTAAGAGGAAATGAGGTGGTACATGAATGTCACACAACAAAAATTGTGTTCATCCTTTTGAGTATAAATGGAGATCAACATTATTGCCCGGCTTGACTTTTCTGAGTGTTTGAGTTACCATTCGGGGCTCAACAATAACATCCCCACAGGCTTATGAAAAAAAGTTGGCGTATGCCAACCACACCCGGTAGCCTGTTTGAATGATAAATTAGGGTCTGATGGAACTGTGCCCCCAGGCGGAGAGCTGGCAGAAACAGGCAGTCAGACCGACACACTACTTACTCCCAAAATAACAGCATGAGGATTATGCGATGAGTTTATTTTAGTTAGCCATTAGAGATCAGCTGTAGCACATCAGAGTTTAATTGTCATTGTTTTGTACTGTAACGGTTTCAGCGCTGGAATTTAATCATGTCCTGACTCCTGTATTTGGCTGAGATCAGTGATGTTTGTTTTGTTTTGTTCCTACCCCTCCACTTTGGGGGGCCTTCCAGATGATAATGAAGACCGTTTGAGAGCCTTAACCTCATGTGCTTATTTAAAGTAAGCAATCATTTCAACCAGGAGTGGACTGGCCATCTGGCATATAGGGCAGATGCCCGGTGGGCCGTCATCTTTTGGGGCTGCTGCGGTGCTGTTTAATTATTATTTTCCTCCAATTTTACCCCAAAGAGACTGGTTCATAATTTAGAGGGAGCAACACATTACTGCATTTACAATATGGACAGCAAACGGAACCGATCAACATCAGTGGAAGAGCTACGTAGTAGTCAGGAGTCATGTGGGCCGGTCTAAGTCCAAATTCCAGTCCTGGTTTCAATTTCTGCATGTGAAATGGACTGCAGTTGCCTCCACATGCTCTTAAATTCTCTGCATTGTTCTCTCGTGGTCCACAGAGTTGTATATTAAGTTGAGAAAGTGGAGTCAATTCTGTTACACACATGTGATTTTTTTTTTTCATCCTATCAAGTGTGAATGGTAAATCTACAGATATTTTTTGTGTAATTAAACATTTAAATCTACAGATATATTTTTTTTAATAATTAAATATTTAAATTACAGATTTTTTTTGTAATTTTTTTGCTGACACGTCTCTGTGTCAGACTTATTAATTAACAGAACACTGTTGACAGAAAGACAGAAAACAGAAAATGGCAGAAAATGTGATATCTAGACATTATGTGACTCATTTGTTTACGTCGCCATGCTGGCAGGACAGTAGCGAATGATTTCCAGTGGAAAGCAGTGATAAAATTAGGTTTTATCAGTGATTATCCACCATTGAGGGATTAAATCGGTCAATCTGACTATTAAAAGGCTTTTGTTTACGGTATCACTCCACGTCTTAATCCTTGCTGGAAAAAGTGGCTCACTGTACCGCACCAAGGCAACAACAAGGGTGACCTCGACCAGCTTGCCTGTGCTCATCTGCCTTGGTATATGCAGCAGACACCCAAAGGTCACTTAGGCTAGTAGTAGTGTGTAATAATACACTGACATAAATTAAAATGACATTAATTTGCTTGAGCGTCTGACTGGTCAAATTCAGATAAAAGCATAAAATTCCATATGAAACTTATTGCATGTCAATATCGCGATATTGGTATTATATATATATATATACACACACACATACACACACAAAAGTATTCACTTACTGCTCAATCACAAACATAACAAAAACACAACACACCGGTGAGAAGCAAGCAGCCATCTACCTGCTTACTAACCGTCCACCTGCCTGGTGGATTCACCAACTCCCATCATTCACAGGGTCACCGGTGGGGAGAATTGAATGGGGTATATGCCACGGAAGAGGCGGGACTTTTTTTTTGCACAACAGTTTGTTCCCGGTTCGGTTTGCGACGTGTGGGCTGCGTCAAAAATACTTTGTGCCCTTGGGTTGCGCGTTCGCAACCCGGACCGGAAATAAACTGATGTGCAAAATCACGTCCCGCCTCTTCCGTGGCATATACCCCATAGCAATACGGCAAAATTTGTTTTTTATCCTGTCAAAATGGTCATGTTTATATTTGACGCAATGCGTTGTGGTGTTCAATCAACATCCGGAACTCTATAGTAATGAGACTGCTCAAAGTCAAATAGGTATGCTGAGTAATTAGCCTCATTATGCTAGCTTCAGCTAGCCCGATTGCTGCTAGCCTTACCAATTCTTAGCAGCAGTGGGATCATGGAATGGAACTACTGAGTATAACGGTAACTATGCAAAATGACAGTGTCGCCAGATTATTATATCTAATAAACAACTGTGTTCTAAGGATTACAGTATTCGTCGTAGATAATTTTACAACGCACGTATCAACACCAGATGCTTTTCTACATGTGTTGTTACTGCCGTAACACTTTTTACCACCAGTCATGTTGAAGCGTTGCAGTGGCACAAAAAAATAAATAAAAAGAACAAATAGGTGCTGCTGCCTTAAAGTTGAAAGTAAGTAAGTAAATAAATAAATAAACAAGTTTACCTTGTGCTTGCATTATACAATTGGCAGAGCAAAATATGTTTTTTTTTAAATACATTTTGTAATTGATTTATTCTTTGAAGCATTAATATTAATGCATGTAATTGCAGTGCCGTTATTTAAGTGATATTGGTACACAGTCATATGGTGCGTTTCCATTACCCTTTTTCGCAAAAATAAAAGCGATATTGTACTATTTCGATAAAGTACAATTTCGAATTGTCGGTGTTTCCATTGACGAGAGTTTCGCTTCTATGAGGCGCAATTCTCGGAATGTCCCGTCTCGCGAGACCTCGCTGTTCTCTAGGAGGTGCTCATGATGTTTACGGTAGACGGACGCCCGGTGTAGTTATATTACTTTAAAAACACTCACCCCTCATCGGGCGGTTTCGGGCATTTAGTGTTGGTGTTGTTGTTTGTGCCCCTCGGCAGTTGGCATTGCAAGCAGTTCTGACACGAAAGTGAGTGGTCGCGTACTTCCTACTTCCTTTAATCCTGAAATGCTGTTCTCATGCAGAAGCTGGGTACAAATTGTTAAAAGTTTCTGATGTTTTCTGCTATATTAACCAGACATGGCAGGACAGGATTTCAAGCTCTCCTCTCCTTCAACTTTTCGAAGGGGGCTCGCTCGATTACACCTCTCTCTTTTTTCAGCTCATTGACGTGCAGTAGCCGAAACAAATCACTTCAGCATGTAAAACAAAAATACAAAACCGAAATTAAACATTCTCAAAACAAATAGTAATTGCAAGTTTATTAAAAATACACATAAGCAACGTGTTACATTCCTTTCCTCCGTAACCGGGCGGGTGTCACATGACTACTAAAAAAGTGTTTCCATTACACTTTTGCGAAATACTTCTTTTTCGATACGTCTCAAAAACCACCTCATGAGAGCGCAAAAACTTTTTTGTGATATTTGAGAGTTTTTTTTTCGCAAATCCGGTGTTTCCATTACCAGCTTACTTTTGCGAAACATGCCTTTTGCGCAAAACTGAGGGTAATGGAAACGCACCTATAGCCATGAATACAATTGCACAGAATAAAGACACTAAGGGGCATATTCACTAAGAATGCGCTGCGTCCGGTAATAGCGCGAAATATTGCACCACAACTGCACACGCAGTTGCCCACCTATTCACTAAGGATATTGCTCTAATCATATACAGGCGCAAACACGCCCACTAAACTGACAGCTTGGAGCAAATTTGCACCTGATTTACCACACATGGCAACGGATTTGCGCCAACAACATGGTTGTTATAGTAACAGTTGCGAGAAAGATGACATTATCAGAAAGCGAGGTTGAACCGAGAGTAAGCGTTTATAGCGCCATTAAGCTGTTCAGAGCAGAGAGGACGACAACGACGTCATTCATTCATAAAGTACAAATTATTGTTGCGATCGTATTTTAAAAATATATTTTCAGAGGTTGGCGTGGGTGTACAGTATGCATCTGGCACATAAGAATGATCGTAAAATGCCTCCCTGTCATTGCCGATCAGCCTGGGTTACGTTATGTGTCCTAAACTAACACGGAAAAATTTCCCCCTCTCTCTCTCTCTTTCTCTCCTCTCTGCGTGATCAGCCGCGCATGTTGTGCGGCAAATGGCATGCACTGCTGGAGATCGAGGTGCGTCAGGTTAATACATGCTTTCCAAAAACGTTATTTGCGTCACGCAAACGCGGTGTTGCTATTTGCGCTGACGTTAGTGAATTAGACGCTGCATATCAATGAGTCTCATTTGCATTGGGGTGGGCATATTTTGCGTCAAATGTATGCAAATTACCTCATTTACATACGCGCAAATAACACTGGCGCACCGTGACGCAATCTATTCGGCAGAGCACTTAGTGACGGATTTCCCCATCTGCGCGTGCTTAGTGAATTAGGCGCTCCCTAATTGCTCCATTTTTGCCGGTTAGCGCGGTGCAAAGGCGACGCAAACCTTTAGTGAATAGGCCCCTAAATCTGAAATAAGCACAAAAATGTTGTATATTGTATCACGAATATGTGGTGCCATCACCCAAAAAGGCTTAAGCCTGAATAACTCGAACACTGAACAATAGCCAAGAGGATGACCAGTAGTCTACCTACTTTCTCCACAGTAAACCTCATGTGCCAGAGAGGACAAATTCTCTCTCACATTTACAAGCACACGGTCTGAGTGGGAACTAAACCAACACTGCCTGCACTTTAATCTGGCCAACAAATTCAGCGCAACTGCAAATTCGGTTGTCAATTCGAATCCCACACACATGCGCAGGGGGCGAAATTTGTTGATACTTGAACTGCCTGTCTAAACATTAAACTGACATTTTTAGTATTTAAGATGTATAACTTATACTTTGGGTCTATATGTGAAATATGTTTCGACAATCCATAGCCCAAGCAAAGATATAAATAAACAAGTTTTGCTTATGCACACACTTTCATGCATGCGCATACTTGCACTTTCACGGTGATAACGGTGACATTTTGCAGTGTGCTTGCAGTGGTGTGACTGACTGATGGCTTACAGCGATGGCCTTTAGAAGCGTGAGAGGACATTTTGCATATTTACACCCTGGACAAATATTTCTATTTAGCTCTGGGGTTGATCCATAACACAAGGATTATTCTTTAATTCTTTTTTATTCCATTCTATAATTTTTTATAAGTTAATACATTGACCTTTAAAATTAGACTTTTTTTTTTTTTTTAAACTCACGTTCAACACATTTAACCAACGTGTATTTGTCTGTTCACTGTTTCATGGTGGTAAATGGTCTCAGACCTACTGGACAGCATAGTCTGCACTACCCTGATAAACGCACACACACGCAGACACGCAACGCAGACATTGACACACAGTTATCCGGTAAAGTGAGTATTATCGTATGTTCATGGTGTTATCTGGGCCTGGTTAAGTACTTCAGCCGGCAGCCATATCTGCAGATTGTAAACTGGCCTCCCAGCGTAACACAAGACCGCATTTTGACAATGCACTCTTCTGTTACTCAGTTAAAAATTAAAATTTAAATAACTCCAACAAACTATTTTGTTTTTCAAATTTAGAAGCCATTTCAATTTAATTAGTGCCTTGCACTAGTATTTGAATGACGCTTGAGCTCTAGTGCAATTACAGCTCCCTCCATTTTTTTGCCGCTTTAGTATGTCGAGTGCTTTTTCATTTTGCATGATGCACAGAGCATGTCATTAACTATGAATCAGTGAGCCGCATTGCGGAACACAAACATGAACCATCTGAATGACGTTGATTTAAGATGACTTGTGATTCCAACAAAAATAAAGGCCTCACATCAAAACCACTGTATTCTAGTGTAGCGTGTGCAAATTAGATAACAAGTTAAAGTAAATGTCTTGGATAAAAATACAGTTCATTGTTTTAAAATATACTTATTTTCTAAGTAGTAAATTCATTTCATTTATATTTTGTGGGGATTATTGAAAGATGGCAATTTTGTGTAAGCCAGCTGCAGAGGCCTTGGCACACACACAGATGGAAAAACTAAACCAATACAACTAATGAGGCTGCATGTTTGGAGTTTATCTAGGTTTCAGGCTATTTGCCTGTTTATTTTGGCACTGTCAGCAAAATATCCAGAGACACCAAAACAGAACCAAGCAGGGCAGTTGTAAGTACTGTAGCTAAAAAAAGAAATGCACCAAGTATATTTCTGGGTTGACGACTTCCGATAAACCTGACTGCTTTTTGTCAACTTTGTTTTTCCTTCTATGTTAATGTTTCCACAAGTCTAATTCTGTAGTTTTTTTATTTATTTATTTTTTTTAGAATTTTGCATACTTTCTGAAACGCTTATCTCAAGGACAGAACAAAGCAGGCAGTTCTAAAATGGCACACATGATGTAGTCAGTCCCATCATCTCGTGTTTTTGATGACAAACTCTTGGCAACCCAAGAGTATTGTTTATTTTGGCTGCGCTGCACTAAAGATGTGCGCTCGATACACAGATGAAGCCGGATTTGTATTTAGATGATTCTCACCATCTCCAGTGACTTGTTAAAAACAACAACAAAAAACACCAACTCTAGCAACTTATGCATATGCGTTCTCGACAAACATACTTGAATGCTTTATTTTTAATATTTTTGCAATCAAATAAACAAAACAAGTTGACATCAAAAACCTCCCACATGCAATAGCTCACCTTTGGTGCATGATCTGCATTCATATGCTCTACCTTGTACCTATGATTTTAAAACTGATCTGATTTGATCTGATTTTCGCAGTGGTACAGACCGACACGGCAGATTCAAATTGACAATTGGAAACATTGCAGCTGAAGAGTTGGCAAATTATTGGAAGCGAGAGCAGACTTACATATTTGGGTTTTGTGAAACACTCTTTATAAGCTAATATTTGTTGTGCTCTTTTCATTCTGATTTATTCACCACTGCAAGCCAAATGATCACAGTGTCTCCTTAAAGAAATTTAAAATCACATTTCATTTTAGGATACCCTTTCGTAGATTTCAGTCCGAGCAGGTCACTTTTCTCCCTCTATTCCCTCCCTATACTCCCCCACCCAGACCCCCATGACATGGTCCACTGCTATCACACTGTTCATTATCACTGTGCACTTCACAAGAGAGCAGAGGAAGCAGAGAAACTGAGGTGGGGGGATTTTGATGAGGGCGGGAAGTGGTAGATGGAAAAGGTGACAGAGAGAGAGAGAAAGAGAGAGAGAGAGAGAGAGAGAGAGAGAGAGGGGGGGGGGGGGGGGGTACAGAGAGTTTTTGCTATCTGCTGAAATATTCATGTTGGTGCCAGCAGCTTTTCCATTCCCCACTCAGCAGGGGGTTTGTGTTTGATACATCTCTCTCTCTCTCTCTCTCTCTCTCTCTCTCTCTCTCTCTCTCTCTCTCTCTCTCTCTCTCTCTCTCTCTGTCTCTCTGTCTCTCAACGCTTGGCCTCAACTCTCCCATAGCCCCCCACCACCACCACCAAATTGCACTACCCCAATCTCTCTTAACTAGTAAGGTTAGTTGACTGTAAATGTTCATCTAGAGATGGTGGCGCTCTCTTTCTCTTTCACATGCCTGTCAAAGTAGCGGTGCCTCTTAATTGGACTTCACACTTTTCTGCATTGAATGAAACTGACACGACTCTTAGGATCTAAACTATTGTACGCATATTATTATTCTGTTATCAATAATGGAAGAGTTCAGCAATTCATTAATGGATGTTTAATTAATTGAAACTACTGATGAAAATTGCCATTTACTATAAACACCCTCAAGTGTTATTGAGTTGAGGATAGTGACGTCATCATCCATTTTGTCAAATTGTTTATCGGTCTGTTTGATCCTGGTCAAGGTCATGGATACCTTATCCGAGAGTATTTTATAAAGCAGCAACCTTGAATGATGTCAAAATAATTTTGCTGTTGTGCAAGGTCGTGCAGATACATTTGGAGAGGAATTTGCTTAAAGGTAAATGAGGGTCCGTGGAACTAATTTAAATTTAACATGCACACATAATTCACATTTGTGGCTGAGAAATACAAATTTGTGGCTCCTAACTGAAGAATCCTCCTTCTCCTCCTTCTATAGAAAGGCTAAGATTGAGGTAAAGGCCAGGGCTGAAGACAAAGGACAGTGATACAGTTGTAAAATTTAATTTTCCTTTAGGCTGGGAATAAGATACAAAGACATTCTGAAAATGTTAATTTAAAGTAAATAAGTCCATTTAAATTTGTTCAAGGGAATACTATACTTAACCAACAAATTAATATTTTATTGTACAAATTATTACTTCATACTAGGACTGTCAAGCGATTAAATTTTTTTAACCATAATTAATCACATTACTTTAATAGTTAACTCTCGATTAATTGCAAATTTACTTTCTGTTCTAAATGTACAAAAAAATGTACAATACAATATTGTTTTACGTTTTCATACTCATAAATTTGTTAACATAAAAGTGGAAAAGAATGTTAAACTAATAGAAATGTGGTTGCATCTTTTAGTCATCGATGCAGTAATTTCATAATTCATAAAATTGAGTTAAAATTAAAAAGATGTGCTGTAAAAACAACAAGTTCGATATTGATTTGTGTTGAGGTCATATTTCTATCACTAGATAGCATTAATTGCATTTGAAAGACAGTGACAGTTCAGTGCATTTTTATTTTCATATTAAGAGCTATCTAACCTTTAACATGAAATAACTTGTCAAATTCTGCACATTTTTTAAATTGTAAAATTCAACTTGAACACATTTTCCACAAATATATTTATTATTATGGAATTTATTACTGCTAAAATGTTGATGTGGACATGTCGGCTGCATTGCGACTGGAATTCCCCCAGTACAAGGCTTTCATTACTTGCGCTTTAAAAAAAAAATAGTGGCACTAAAGGAACATTAAATTAACTCAAAATTAACGCCGTAATTTGGACAATCCTACTGTCTGTGTGTGTGTGTGTGTGTGTGTGTGTGTGTGTGTGTGTGTGTGTATATATATATATATATATATATATATATATATATATATATATATATACTTTTGTATTACTTTGAATATGAGAAACCATAATTACCCATCATCAAATGTTTTTAATTATCATTATGTAACTAATGCATTTGAGAAATATCAGCCTAATTACTGAGCCAGTTTATTAAACACAGACATTAGGTGTGCAAACACATGATTGCTTTATTGTAGACAAAGCAATCAGGTTTGAGCTCTATTAAGCTCATCTGCCTTCATTCTAAATGGAAGAAGTCAGAGGAAGAAAAGGGAAGGTGAGAGGGGGATTTCCCTCATGGAGATATAACAGTCGAAGACCTGAAATAGGAGAATGTTCCTAATATATACATTATGATATACTTCTGTGTCTAATGGATACAAGTGTGTTTACCGTAATGCTTCGCAAATCACTGTGTATTGTTCTGCAAAAAGTGTGAGGGTGACTTTGTGTTTATTGTGGTGAAAATCTGGCCCAATGTTTTGCTCTTTGAGTGTAAGGTGTTGATGGTTATGTCATTATTTTAGTTTTAGTGTTCATGCAATCATAAAAAAAACACTGTAATTTCAAATCAATATCTTTTTGACATTGTCTGTAGCCAACTTAAAAAAAAATAAAAATCTACATGTCTTTTGACTTTTTGTCTAACGTTACAGGATGTAAACTTATGAGTGCAGAGTATGATGAGAAAAAGGCTTAATGGCCATAAAATGCAAAACACGCTGCCAGTTGTTTTGATATTATCAAAGGTAGAAGTTGAAATGTGTAGAGATGTGCATGTGAATTTTG
The DNA here is from genome assembly GCF_051991245.1 of Festucalex cinctus. Taxonomy (NCBI): domain Eukaryota; kingdom Metazoa; phylum Chordata; class Actinopteri; order Syngnathiformes; family Syngnathidae; genus Festucalex; species Festucalex cinctus. The sequence goes on from NC_135417.1 coordinate 24,895,753, forward strand.
GTGACATTTTTCTTTTTTATTGTTTTGATTTTTTCATTAAAGAGGCATGACGCAACTTAAGACTCAAATTGGAGTGTTAAAATAACCATATTTTTCACCCACACGTTTTAAGAATTGTATAATGGACAGGAGGCACTACTGTGGCACAGTGACTGTTGCCCCTATTTTCATGTAAAGTGAAATAATGTTGCTGCGGTCGGGCCGGAAACTTTAAAGAGATACTTCACTTATTTAGCCCTATTATACCAATAAAAAAATAATATCTTGTCTGTAATTAATTTGATACTTTCATTATTTTTCACGTACAATTAGTACCTTTAAAAAGACATTTTGCAACTTGCTGTCGACTGAAAATGACATCACAAGGACTCAGGTAACCAATCACAGCTCACCTGTTTTCTAGGTTTGGTCTTGTGACATTCACAAGCTGAGCTGTGATTGGTTACCTGAGCCCTTGTGATGTAATTTTTAGTCGACAGCAAGTTGCAAAATGTGTTTTTAAAGGTACTAATTGTACATGAAAAATAATGAAAATATCAAATTTATTATAGGCAAAATATTGATGTTTGACTGCCAAAAAATCCCTTTAACTTTTGCTCTGTGCATGACGTTATGCTCATGATCCTGGCCGTGCGCGTCGCTGGGGTCCATTCCGCGTTTCGCCAGAGGGGTCGCAAATATGCAAAAACTCTGAATCCTGCGTCATGGGCCTTTAAGCAACGTTTAGCTTTTGTACATTTACAGTTGGGTTCATAAGTGTAAACTTTCATGCACAACTGTATACTACATGGTGATGGAAAAATAAAGAGGTCGCAAACTGAACCAGTGGCCTCTCCACACTGCCAAGATGAGCTTCCAAGGGAAGCACTGCAGTGGCGCTTTTCAAACTGATGGTAGGCCTTGTGGTTAAACAGGGAGTGGCCGCCTGCATGGTGATTGTAGGTTCTGCATACACTGTGTGTGTGCCTGCATACAGTATGTGTGTTGCCAGCATGTATTCAAGTGCTGTGGGATGTGCCAGATGTTTTGGGGGGCAAGGCTTGGCGTGTGTGCGTGCGTGTGTCTTTAAGTGAGTGCATTAAAATATCTTCACCAGAGCAGGAAGCCACATTGGCCAATTACAGTGCCGCATCTGGCCAAGCACACATTTATTAGCGCGTGTGTTTTGAGGGGATGGGGGTTCATACAGAGTTGAAGTTATTTACAGGGTTGGTATAAATGGTGCAGTGTGTGCATGTGTCAGTGACAATAATACAAGACTGTGTGAATGTATACGCCACGAAGCTGGAGAGGAAGCAGAGGACAGAAGAGGGGGGCGACAATGAGTGGGGAAGAGGAGTTTAGAAGTGAAGGAGACAATGGTGGGGAAAGGGGAGGATGGAGAGAGACCCTCAAGAAACGCTTTGTTATTTAGAGAAAATACAGTATGTGCTGCTTGGCTCCTTCAAATTTGTAGTCTTTGAATAGCCACGGTTAATACAATGCTTCCAGTTCTGCTCTTCTTCTCAAATCTAGTTATGCAAAGGTTTGTCCATAATAGTCTCCTTATGGTTGATATTATAAACACCAAATGAAGAAAATATTCTACATTTACTCTAGTATGCCTAGGCTCATTCTGGCCAGCATTGGGTTAAAGGAAAATCACACTTCTGAGAACTAAAATGGAGTTTGCAAAAAAATTTGTAAATGTAGGCCAACAAGAACTGATAGCCTCAAGAACGCTTGAGAGCTGTCGAGGAAACCCACAATGCATCGACATGGGAAGGTTATTTTGTTTGTGTCCCTCATTTTATGATTATCAGTGTCATTTGATAGTTGTGATTCATAAGATTGGATTTTTTATTTTTTTTTAACCTGGTTAATTCAGTCTCTCGTTGAGCAGCAGAATTGCTGCCTGGGGAGCCATATTGCTCGAGCACAGCAACATTATTAGCATTAATAAATGCTAATACAAATAACATGCTAAAATGAATTTTAAATATTTTGCCAACATGATTGGAATACTTCGATATCAATAATCAATGAGCTCTTATTTTAAATGCATTTCCTTATGCCCAGTATGTGGAATTTTCAATGTATATGTTAATAAATGTGTTTTACATATTTTTACTTACAAAGTATGAGGAATAATTTGCAAAGACAAATTGTATGGACAGTGTTCCTAAAATCCTTCACCACACCAAAATCATGATGGCTTACAGCCTATGGGATTCTTTTGTCCCTCCTCACTCACCCCCTCCTAGACCTGCGGCCTGCTGAAGTAGACTGTGTAACTACTGCCCCCTAGTGGATTGCGCTTTTTACTACCACTAAAGTATGTATCGCAATCAGGTGAAAAACATTTTATTTTATTTTTTCTAGTACTTGTAAATATTGAGTGTTTATTATTATTATAATTATTATTATTATTATTATTATTATTATTATTATTATTATTATTATTATTACCGATTACGCCACTTTCTATAACGTTTCTCCTCAATAGAATTGTGCTGGATGGAGCCTATCCCAGCTGACTTTTTGGACCAGAAGTGAGATGCAACCAACAACTTCAAAACTGTGAGGCAGACGTATTTACTGCTTTGAGTGGTTTCATTATGTCAATTATTTTGAATGAGCAATTATTTAAAGAGAAGCATAATTGTGATACAATTGAAGCTATTAATTAAAACACAAACTGGTTGAGCAGGCTCTGCCTAGCCTGTTGAGGGCCTCGAAGATCACTTTAATCTCTCTTCCCTGTTTGTGTTCTTGATCTTATTTAGTATACATTATCATCAGGCAGTGCTCACAATGCACACGCAACCAATCAAAAAAGGAAAAAGGCATACATTGTAGTTGTAATGCCTGTCAGCTTCACACTGCAAATTAGAGTCTTGGGAATAAACACTCATCTAGTTAAAATCAATGTCAATGACTATTGAATAAACTGTAAAGTTTTCATTAAAATAATGTGTTGCTGTGTTGCTCTGAATTTTGTACACTTTACTGAAAAAGAGAATTAACTCTTGTTATATTAATTTGGAGATTTTTTAATTTTTTTTTCATTATACTGGGTGTCCATAATCTCGTTACAGTTTAAAAACAATATTACAAACGCAGTTGATGATATATATATGAGATATCTTAACCATAGTTGTTTATTTTAATCACTGTTTGTTAAAATGTTGTGTTTCAGATAGTGTTGTTGTGTTGTGCTGTGTTGATAGTTGTAGCCTCGGCCCCCAACGGAAAAACCGGGGGGGTCCTCTTTTTTCACCTATGGGGAGACTGGAAGGCCAAGGCCAAACGTTTGGCCGCAGCTTCAACTGGTGGGTTGTCGGCCAGGCAGGTGCACCAGGTCCCCCTCTGGCGTCGAATTAAAGGAATGGGCAGGCCAGAACAAAACAGGCACATTGAGAGCATTCTTTTGTACAAAGAAATCGAGTCTGATAATTTCAGGAATTGCAGCAGTTTATAAAGCAACACTTTTACAATAACCTTTTTTCCCTGATATGTTAACTACCAGACCGCCTACTTCACGCTCAGTTCTTTTGGGTAAAATAGTCTCGTCCAGGCCTACATACAGTTCACGAAAACTAAACAGTATCAGCTTTCGGCCACTAGAGGGTAGTGTTAACTCAATTTTGGATCCTAATGGTATCTATTTGTGTCCGACTGGCCACTCTCCCTTTTTTTTATGGAAGGCCAAAAGTGTCAAAATTCAATAAATAAAAAGGTCATTTTGAAATAACTATCCTGTAGATAAATAACAGATAATTAATACGGCCATTACATTTTAAATTGAGGTGTTAGTATTATTATGAAAAGTGTTATGCTATTCTTTAATATGTAACAAATGGTTTATTTTGATTAAATATTTCGGCTCCTCGGCGGCTCCTCATCAGGCGCTAAACTCTCCACGCGTGAATCGATACTGCAAGTGCTGCTGCTCATGTCTGTATAAGGGACTCAGCCAATCACGTAACTGGCTCCGCCTCATGTCATTTGATTGACAGACCAAGTCATTGGCAATAAAACGCCATTATGTAATAGAAAACCATTGTGGAAAAGGACATTATGAAATAAAAACTGACTTTGTAAAACGTTTTCTTATCTTATAAAACCTTGAAAAATAAATTAAATGTCTTTTTTTTTTTAAATATGACGTTAAAATAATCATTATGAAATATTTAATCAAAATAAAACATTTTTTTAACATGTTAAAGAACAGTATGAACACTTCATATTAATAGTAATGCCTCATTTTACAATTTAATGGCCATATTACATAATTGTCTGTTATTTATCAAAAGGATAGTTATTTCAAAAAGGCCTTTTTATTTAATGAATTTTGACACTTTTGGGCTTCCATACTTTTTGGGCATCTATGATGGTTCTTCTCCCCACTTCGCACAAAATTAGTAGCATGTTTTTACTGGTATCAAAAGGATTTGTTCACACATAAAAATTAATGTAACCTATAATGCGCGTTATGTATCTTCAAATTATCTCAAATTAGCTATTTAGCAAGCATGAAGAAGTCATAAAACATCAGATTGTCACTTTTGTTCATCAGAATAGCCCATTATCTAGACATACTGTCTCCAAAGTAGCTGTGTTTAGCACTTGGGCAGATCTACTTTCACTGACTTCTAAAGAAATGTGCTTGTGTTCGCAATCTTAAATTCAGCCGGTGCCTTTAATTTGCAAAGATTATGAAAGTAACAAAAAAGTGAATGATTATATGATGACCAATACATGATTGATTCCCTTTGTAATTAAAACAAGGTACACACTGGCATTTGGCTTCCCAAACCCATTTAAAACATAATTAGCAGTTATTCAGCATAAACATGGGGTGTCACTTCAACATTTAGCCAAGAGTAGGTAAATGCACTAAGAGACAGCATTGAAATCAGATCCCACAATAGGAAAATGATGTTGAGACAGCGAACATTGCAAGAAATCGAGTACCATCCAGATGTGCTTTGTGCAAAATTGCAAATAATGGTCACACAAATAGAGCTCTATTAAATGGAGTTAAAAAAAAAAACTTTACTAAACACTTATTCAAATAATGTAAATTATGTTACAATATCTCAACAGCTGCCTTTGTAATAAAGAGACTTTATGGACACCCTGTATTACTCAACAGGAGAATTTTCAATTTGCACAACCCAAGCTCACATATCCTCTTTTATTTTGTGGTGGGGGTTGGCAGCATCTTAAGCACCTAAATAATAAAGATTTACAGAAACTTTCAAAAGTTGGAGGATGTGGAAATGCAGTTTTACCAGCTGCTTGGAGTTGGCAACATGTCCTTTGTGATACACAGAACTTGACTGGCACACACACACACACACACACACGCACACACACACCCACACACACCCACACACACCCACACACACACACACACGAAAACTGCCCTTGGCATTTGGACTTAGACAGGCCTGCATGACTCCTGGCTACCACATAACTCTGCCACTGATGTTAATTAGTTCCGTTTGCTGTCCATGTTGTAAATGCATTAATGTGCTGCGCCCTCTTAATTGTGAGCCGGTCTCTTGTGGTAGATTGCAGGAATATAATAATTAAATGGCAACGCATCGGCCTCAACTGACGCCGGCCCACTGGGCATCTGCCCTGCCCTGTAACCCAGTCCATTTCTGGAATCAAAACATACAATTTCTATCTTTGCTCATACTTGAATTTTCCAAGTGCAAAGATAATTGCTTGATGCCATTTGAACAACTTGATAGCTCATGTGTTTGTACACAACTATCAGTGGTGTGCGAAGCAGTGTTGCTGGAATCGAGTTGAAAACTGGCCGTCAACAGGAGTGGGACAGTGGTTGCTGATGATTAGCTACAGTATATCCGGAGACTTGCAAATTTATTACACTATTGGATCAAATGCACATCAACAATTTTTTTGGATGCCACCTATAAGTTGGATGGATAGCTGGGCCCATTACACCACCAGCCCCCTCAATGCCAATGCCATTGTACCAAGTGCTTAATTATATTTTTTCTTACATTTTGGTTACTGTGTCAACTAACACAAGTGAAGAGCAGCTGATTTAAACTGTTAGCCTGTTTTAAAGGCAACAAGGCATACATACCTATTTGCCATTCATTGTCAACAAACAAGGCTTTGTACATACTGTACTGTATACTCTTCATGCAGTACTACAGTTCACAGCATCGATTCATAATTATTTCGCTGAGTTTGACTTTAATTTCCCTTACAGTGTGAATACAGGCCTACAGGAGGAGTAAAATGCCGCTGTCTCGCCTCTCTCAAACTGGAGAGGAGATATAAAGGTAGCCTAAGTCATTACATCTCTGTGGAGTTGTTCTGACACGATGGGGTATATTAACTAAGAATGTGCTGCATCCGGTAATAGCGCGAAATATTGCATCACAACTGCACCCGCAGTCTGCGCCCAGTTACCCACCTATTCACTAAGGATATTGCTCTAATCATATACCGGCGCAAACACACCCACAAAACTGACAGCTTGGAGCAAATTTGCACCTGATTTACCACACATGGCAATGGATTTGCGCCAGGAACATGGTTGTTATAGTAACAGTTGCGAGAAAGATGACATTATCAGAAAGCGAGGTTGGACTCTGCGTGAATAGCCAGAGAGCGACTGTGCAACGTGCCATGCACTGCTGTCATGATCCCGGGATCGAGGTTGCGTCAGGTTAATACATGCTTTTCCAAAAACTTTATTTGCGTCACGCAAACTCGGTGTGGCTATCTGCGCGGGTGTTAGTGAATTAGACTTAATGAGTCTCATTTGCATTGGGGTGGGCATATTTTGCGTCAAATTACCTAATTTACATACGCGCAAATACCACCGGCGCACCGTGGCGCATTCTGGTTGACTGTTTCCTTAGTGACGGATTTCCCCATCTGTGCGTTTAGTGAATTAGGCGCTCCCAGATTGCTCCATTTTTACCGGTTAGCGCGGTGCAAAGGCCACGCAAACCTTTAGTGAATAGACACCTATGTGATCAACTCTGTGCAATAACATGCTCTGGACACAATTTAACTGTTAAATGTTACATTTATACTTTGGGAGTTTAAATCAACCATCTTGCTGTGCATGTATCTTCAGCAAAACTGCAGTATATGGCAATGCATCGTGAGGACAAACACACAAGCATTCAAGTACTTGAACACATGATGGCTGGGAATGTTGGGGTTCTGATAACAAGTAGAGTATCTAGTATTTATATGTTTAATCCATCGCTTGACCAGATCCTACACTCGCTGCTGTATTCACTACTATCCATCCATCCATTTTCTTAAAACCGCTTACTCCTCACAAGGGTCGCGGGGGTGCCGGAACCTATCCCAGCCGGCTTCGGGCAGTAGGAAGGGTACACCCTGAACTGGTTGCCAGCCAATCGCAGGTATTCACTACCACATTGTATTTGTTTCTTTATTTTATGTTTGTAAATTGAATGCCAAGTGGGATTGCATATTGGAGTAGTGGTTAACCCGTCTGATTCACAGTCTTGGGGTCTAGGTACGAAACTCAGCTCAGGCCTTCCTCTGTGGTGTTTGCATCTGAATGCTTGCGTTGGTTTTCTTGAGCTACTCTAACCTCTTTCCTTTGAGTGCAAAAACATTTATATATTTGTCTTTACTGTACTGTACTTCCCTTGTGATTGACAGGTGATTTATCCAGGGTAAATTCTGCTTTGTCCAAATTCAGCTGGGATGGACTACAGTTGACCCCCAAACTTCAATAAGACAAGCAGTGGAAATAGATGTATGGATAAATGCCAAGTAAAAAGGAATCCCATATTGAAATATTTATTTAGTGTGTCCTGTGAATGCGAAAGTAGAGTAGTATTTATCAGATTCAAAGGGTGGGTGGCCTTGTTGGTCTCCGGCACTGGAACACAACTTCCTCTACAACAGCGTCTGTCTCACTGAGCGCACAAAGACAATCTCCATCAGGACATCTTGGAGAGAAGCATAATGGCGTTGGATCAAAGACCTCCCACTCTATCAGAGTCCAGTATCTCACCATCCACTTTGGCCTTCAACCAACAATTCACCTCGACGGCTCAGGGGATTCTCCTCATGGCAGAAATAGTAAGTTTAAATATATATTTAAAGAAATGCTGTTATGACTTTGTATCACCATTGACAAACATGGCCAAAGGTGAAAAAGGATTTTAAACTCAGGGAGTGGTTAAGAAACTGATGGATTTGAAAAATAATTTGCTTTTGTTCATGATCAGTTGGCATTTGTATAACAAAAATAAGTTTTAAACTTTTCTTTTTTTCATTTGATCAGAAAGAAATGTAGATTAATCAATGAGTGATTGTGTCTTTATTTCTTGTCATGTCAGATGTTTGCTTTTCCGCTTGTTGCTAGGTAGAATTCCTGGAGCACTTGGGCAAATGTACTATGTACAAACAAACAAAGGAAACAGTGACTTGTGACTTCGATGTAGAGTCACCACCGTTCATGAAAACGTTAGAATGCATACCAGTGAAAAATTGTGAGCTAATTGTTTCTTCATCATCATCATTAGCTGTAACGTAGAAAACTCTGGAGATACAGCTCCATTTTAATTGGACAAAAATTAGTAGAAAAACGAAGCTACATAGTTTCAATTTGAGTCCTTAAATTGCTCCACATAATGTATAAAAATTTACTCAACATAGCCAATTAGTGGATGTGAACATCAGTTAGACCATTCACTCCACCAAAAAGATTGTTTTTATAAGTCCAAATGTTAAAGGGAATTTATGTGTTTATGGATGACGATAATGTGATTTACCTTTTTAGCTTTTAAAAACTGCAAATGTTTTTTTCCCCTTGTATAGTCAGAAATAAACAAGCAAGTAGGATGTTAATCACAAAACTTTCTTAGACACTCTTCCTCCCCCGCCTGCTCATTGTCTTGCTTCCTTCCCAAATCAGCTGAATGAAATAAGTCATGACGTATTTTTTCAAAACATAGTTAAATCAGGACGTTTGACAGGCAACGAACGGAAACTTACTCATGACATGTCAATTGCACTGCTGATACATTCTTGATTTACACAATTGAAGGTATTTGATTGTATGTATTATAATACAGCCATGGTGAATAGTGATGATGTAGTAAAGTAAGTACCGTAAATACAAGTAACTGACAAGTTGGTTCGCATGAGAGCTAAATGTATTTTTGAGCTGTGATAGGAGACTTTCAGCAGGAAACTTGCAGAGAAACTCAAAGGGCAGGGCTTATTGCCTTCCTTTCAAACGTCTGAGAAGGATTTGACCAGAGATGGGCGTGTCAATGTATTCTAAAGTGTCCATCATTCGGCAATTGTCAACATAGTCGTGTTTCCATCATACTAACTTCCATTTTTTCACTACTTTCATTCATTTCATTTTCATCTTGACCTATGTTATCGGAATCAGCCATCTTTATTGTACATTTGCCTCAAACGCTTTTGGGGGCAGAACTGGAACACTCCAAGTGGGATAAATATGACTTCAACGCAGCATAATGCTGCATTCGGTCGCAAGTTGGATATATCCAAGTTGGCTTTTCCCAGTTCCGACCTGAAAACGTTCAGGGCGATACTAAACAACCAAAATGGCGGATCGTGGTAAATATTTTTTTATTTTTTTTATTTTTTTTATTTTGGTCCTTAAAACTAATTTTTGACATCCAGCAAGCTTACCTTCTCTTAATTTTGCTTCATTTATTGTTTTTATTTTATTTAAAAAGCATTCCTTACAGTTCCGTAGTTCACCGTATGATTTCATGTCGGGAAATAGCGGCATACTGTCAGGTACGTTGCATTACGTGAAGTTATGTTGAAAATTTATGATTCAAGAAAGCTATCTAGTTTTATACTCAAATGGTGTTTTACCATTCACGGTCTGTGCTTCCAAAGGGGAAACCATCATAGAGTGACGTCCACTTGTAGTCCGTCGGTGAAGTCGAGGTCCTTTTTTTCCGACTTCACAAATGAAATTTCCGAGTTCAAGGGGGCGATCCCGTACACTTCCTGGTTTGAACTCGGAAAAGTCCGACTTCTGACTGTCACGTTTGGGGGGTGTCGGAGGCAGGACCCAAATGCAGGGGGCAACAAAAACAGGGCAAGGCATGGATGCAAGTAAAAAGGGGATTTAATTCAGAAAAAAGGTAAACAAGGTACTATGGAAAAATACAAATTAACAAGGTCAAAAACAAACTATAGTGACGAAAACACAAGGGCAACAAGGCATGGCATGGACAACATGGGGTGACTGGACAGCAACAATGACTCAACAAGAACTGAAAGAAAGCAGGGTAACTAAATACACATGGTAACGAGATAACAACAGACAACTGGGCAAGATACAAGAGGCTTGGGGAGCTGATTGGTCAACACACTGGGACGGATTAATGGACCTCCCCTTTCTCAGATTTCTCTGTAAAACAAAAACTTTCCTGACACAGGCAACCCAACAGTCTCATCATCTTCTCTTCTTTCCGCAGGCCTGTGGGTTGTTGGTGTGGATTCTGCTAGCTGGCACACAATATTTTCATCTCTTTGCCCTCTGCTGGGTTATGCTTGTTTCCACCTTGTACTGGGTCATTACCATTTGCCTCTTCATAGTTTATCTCACTGGAGCCCAAAATAGGATGCCCCAAGTTCCTTGGACCACACTGGTAAAACAAAATAAACTAACAGATCATGTCTAACATTTATTTTGAAATCCAAGAGTTTGAGACCTATTTCTATTTACTCTAAATGCTCCAAAACTACCACTTTGGAGTTGGATTTTGTGTGTAGGTTTTGCTTTTTATTTCAAGATAAGCATTTAATCAGTCTAATTAGTATGTTGAGTGATACGTTTATGATAGTTGATGGTCCTGATTTGAGATTCAAGGCAAGAGTCTGACTAGTTTTTCTTCTGGTTTTGCTAGTCTTTGTGTTTAAACAGCAGCGCTACAGCTCTGTATCTGCTGACAGCAGTGTTAGAAGTCCTCTCCCTGCAGAGTGCCGTCGCCGGGAGACACACCCACAACTGCTGGGCCGCATCTGCGGTAAGAGCTACTGTGCCCCAAACATTTGTATGACCACGCTATATACAGTACCATCCATCCATCCATTTTCCTAACAGCTTACTCCTCACAAGGGTCACAGGGGTGCTGGAGCCTATCCGAGCTGGCTTCGGGCAGTAGGCATATACAGTACCATAGTGAAATCCATGCCTTTAATTTGGAAGGCTGCTCTGTATTTACGTTTCCTGTTTCACGTTCTCCATTTGTCATTAATCTCATAGCAGTGCACTGATCAATGATGATATACTATATAATATGCAAAGATTTGTCTGCACTTCAAGCTAATTAAATCGTTGAGTACAACTGAAGATTCTTACCGGAGCCCCCTGTGGCGGTCAATAAATGCAAAATAACCATTTCAGCCTTTCGTTACTGACGTTAAAAAGGGCCACAAGAGAGGGGAATGATACTAGTATCGATACCCGTATCCTGGTATGGGCCTCATACCGATACCTGGTATCGGTACTCGCTCATTCCGACAAAATATTAACGTTATTGCAAACATTACCTGCTACCGACTACTACTGCAATTGTTCAAATGATTGCCGTAGAAAAGATAATCAAAACGACAACAAAGCGACACAATATGGACAAAAGTATTGGGCGACCAAAACTGAAACGTCTGTACAACACAGCAAGAATATTTTCTGGGCATGGCTTCATGCACTGGGTAAAAGACATAAAAGGACATTTTCCAAACTGTTCCCTTAAAGTTGATTGCCTAGAACTACCGTTATTAGCAAGACTGTTGTCTTGTTCTCTCAAAATATGTTTTTCTTTTCCTCTACTTTTTCCAGTGTTTTGCCTTCTTGACCACATTGTGCTATGGAGGAAGCAGTCACCTCAGCTACCGGGCCTGGAAAACTGCCAAAGAACACCACTAATGTCATGCCTTTTTGTCCCCCTTCTTTGTCGGAGGAAAGGGTGTCGATGCTTATTCTCAACAAGCTTTAGGAAATACTCAGCATAAATGAGTACACCCCCTTCGAAAAATGTAAAGATTTTATCAATATCTCAATGAACTTAAGAACAATTTCCAAAATTTTGACAAAATGTTTTCTGTAGAATATGTGCTTAACTCACAACATGAAAGTAAGGTTGTAATTACAAAATATTCAGTTTCATCAAATGAACTAAACAAATTAATGCATCCCACAACAAAAACAACTACTTTATTTTCTAGTATTTTCTATGTCCTCTGTGATGGTTATGGTTTGCAACATGTCTGCTAGGTCTAGAATTAATAAGTTGTCAGTCTTTTTCTCGGGGTCTACTTATTTGCGCAAAATGTACTTTAATACATTTAATTTAAAAATATATACTTTTTTGTGGGTAATAATTAAAAAACTTGTTTGCAATCAATGGCCCACATTTGTGGGAGTATGTTGTTGTATAGAATCCCATAGAAAATCGGTACTCATTTATGCTGAGCACTGTAGATATACAATAAATTAGAAGTTTTTTGTTTTTTTTAAATAGCTCAGTGATGGATTGTATTTATCGATAACATTTTTTTAAGTTTATGTATCGAAATAAATTCCATAGAAATGGTGCTTATCTGTAATAAAAAATTGTGTATTTGCCACAACAATGTAACTATAAAAAGGGGATCAGGATAAAAAGGGATAAAAAGTACATAACATTACTTGTAGAGTAATGTAGAGTGTGTTTTATAGAAAATGTCAAATTTTGTGATGAGTCATTTTAAAGTCGCTGACTTCGTCCAAAGGCAGAATATACACATTTAACTGGTTACCCTCACAAGGTACATGTAGAGATAAACAACTTCTCACACTCAGCATTAGCAATGTCACTGATTGGGAATTAAAGCCGTTCAGACGATTGAACCATTACACTTGTCATTTCATCACAGATCCTCAACCACAATTTTCCTATTGGGACTTGTTTATGCTAATTTATTGTGGAATTCAATGCTATTTTGTCAGCTTCTTCCTACAGCCAGCACATTGAATTGATGGTCACAATCCTCATGTCCCCACACTATACAGTTATTGAATCTTTGATTTGTGTTGTCAAGCCAACCTGAGTATTTTAGGTAAATTAACATATTTAAAAAATGAATATATTTTGTAGAATGTAATTAAATTACTTCAATGAAATACAGGATTGTCTAATTGGTTTGGTTTATTTATTTTTTCCTTTCGGACACATTACAGCTTACATCAATCACATCACATCATTTGCAACATTGACATCCGAAAGAAGAGCTGACGGGTAGAAGCCGATGGCTTATTCGAGACCCGTCCCCATCGATCCATTACTATAACGCATTAGTCATATACATTATTTAGAATAGTCATTGATTTTTATCGTTATCCATCCCATACTATCCCAGACACTGCTCGCTCAGTTCATCTTGAATGTCCGTGTGTAGATTGTGGCTAGTCCCAGTCATTTGAACTGGTAAATCTGTCCCCAGACGCCAGCAGCAGGCCCATCCCACCAGGCGAGCAGCTAAGGCAAGCGCAAGTCTTCTCTTTCACCAGTAGGGCCTTCGCTGACCTCAGATCAGCTTTCACACGTTGTGGCTTCCAGAAGAGTAGATCGGCTTGCATTCGGCCCATTGCGATTCATGCAATTTTCCCTCGATTCTGGTCAGCTAGCACCACTGTTGGTAGCACTTGTAGTTCTTGATGACTCCTGTGCGCTACCCAGCCTAGCTCACCCAGCAGAGTAGCCCACGCCAGCCGCATTCCAGGAATCAGACCAACAACCCCCATTTTGCGTTTTGACAGCAGATTCATTGTAGTCACAATACAGCTTCATCATGTAGCCTTGACGGTTACAACATATGTACAAACGTAATTAGAGCCAGACAATATTTATCAATGCAGGTGTATAAACAAGAGCTAGCCTTGGCAATGTCAGCAAGTATTCGTATACAACTCGAGTTTTGGGTAATTCATTGCTGATATTGTCAGTTTATTTGGGGATGCGTCACCTCACTTATGTCATGCACATTGTGGCATGTTTCAGAGATAATTCAAGTGTGCAAATTTCTCATTACTTGCTCAAGTGGTTTTCATTCTTAAAAAAAAAAAAGCATCTCAATGCTGATTATAATACTATAAGGTCAGTGTTTTATCATTTGAAATCAGAAAAAAATGGTGTACTTACTGTACTACAAAGAGGACTTGTTGGAGGAGGTCGTTATTGTTGGAGGACTGGTGGTATTTAAGTATAGTGATTGCATACACGTTGAAGTTGGCGTCCTTTAAAAAAAAACAGAACAAAACAAAACCTGTGTTTATCACAAGACGACTCTAGAGGTCACTGTTATCATTTTAAATCGGTCAAAAATAGTGTACTTAAGTTTATACAGTTGCGTTTGTGAGCGCCTTGTATGGTGAAACAAAACTTCCCATAAAATTCAAAATACTGTGGCAATTGTTTTGATATTTGCAGAGGTTGAAGTGACATGAGTAGAATTGCAGTTGAATTTTGGTGACAATTCCTTTTATTCTTGTGTCATTAAGCGACATTTAGCTTTTGTACATTTACAGTCATGCTCATCTCTCTCTCTCTCTCTCTCTCTCTCTCTCTCTCTCTATATATATATATATATATATATATATATATATATATATATATATATATATATATATATATATAGCCATACATTTCTTGGTTGAAGCAACGAAAATGAAAATACAGCTACCCCACACATATTTTGTAGAGTAGGCCTACATTTTACTCTAAAAAGAGTTAAGATGACTTGACTTGACTTGTATTTGGTCCCACTCTAAACAGAATAAAATTTACACTTGGAATAGAGTAAAATATTCAGAGTAAATTTTACTCAAAGTATTTTTACTGTACACGAGTTTGCCTATCCCATAAAAACCAAGTACGACTTTTCACTCAGAAATTCTAAGCACATTTTGCAGTTTATTCATTTGTTTATGTATTTATTTTTAAGTAAAATCACAGGAACAAACCCACTTCATGTTGGCAGACTGCCAATCTACTCCCGGAGCCATGCTGCTCCTACTGTGTGTTATGTCAGCTGGAATCTTCCTACCGACAAGAGACCAAAACAAAAAGACATTGGTCTGTCTTTACTATAATACAGGCTTCCTTCCATGTACTACAGCAATCACCCAAACATGCTAATCTGTAGTTCTTCTCTTTGATCACTGGGTGTCAGTATAAGGAAGAATTCCTTTAGGTTTAGGACAAAGAAGCCTATGTAGCTTATGTAATAATAAAACTTCCCATCTTATTTGAATAGGGCAAAGAAATAATGCTTTTCACTTGTAAAAGCAGTGGGTTTATTACTTTGTCTCATCGCTGGAGGGATTTTTCTCCGTTTGCTTGTTTGTTTAAACACTGAACAGTGTTCTTCAATCTAAAATGGGAATATAAGGTTCAATATACATTTTAATTGTCACATCTTTTCCAGAATTATTTTGCTCATTCATCACACATCACTCTAGTTTAGCATGTCGGGGTAAAGATGACATCAAAGATCCATTTTCACACAGAGAGTTCGTTCACTTTCCATGAGGAAGAGAAATTTGACACCGCTTTTCCAATAGTTACACAAACGTCGACGACCGAGAAAAAAAAAAAAAAAAAAAAGTGCAGCTGCTTCATTGCATGAGGGCTTGTAGCTTTTGTATCAACGCCGACTAAATATTCAAGATCATATTCAAGAGAGATTTTTGCTCAACTTATATGACCTTGGCTAGAAAATGATTTGCTAAAAAAAACAAAACAAAAAAAACAGTCATTTAATAAATCTGTCAAATGATGCATATTTATTCTGTTTTCATTGTGTCACATATAACAGGAGAAGGGTACGTGAACTCCAGCTAACGTATGACCCCATTAAAGGCAAGTGGATACAGTAAAAAAAAAAAAAAAAAAAAGTGATGATGATGGCCTTGGTGGAGACTTGCATTTTTTGATAGTATTGAACAACATTGAACAACATAACAGGATTTAATTCTGTATTTGTCAATTTTAGAAAGCTAAAACTTATGAAAGACTCAACTTGACTTTAGAATTGATGTAAATAATTAATTGACCACTTACTTGTATGGTTTGGTTGCAGTACTACTGCAATGCTTAATTGACACTGTGGATTTTTTTTCCCCATGAAAAGGCCATTGTAACTTTATGCAACTGATGGTCACAGAGTTTCGTTTTATTCATATAACCCAGAAGAAGCTCGAATTTTTGTGCTTTGCTCGCTCAAGTATTTGAAATGCTACAATCATTTAAAAGGACACTTTTCACAGGAGTTACAATGAAAAGAAGAAGAAAAAAAGTAAACAAAAAATCTAAACTAATATATCTTCAATTATTATTTTGGAATTGATTAAATTAAATATTGCCCAAAAATATCGTAATGTCCAACTACGAATACATGCATATTCATTATCTTAAATAATACATTGGTGACCACTAATATGATACTGTATAAAATGTGAAATAAATGACAGAACCAAATGGTGAAATCCATACAATCACACAATGATAAAAGCAACTGTTGGTTATTATTTACTGTATTTTAATTAACTTGGATATTAAGGAGTATACATTAAAATTAATGTAATATACATATTTGAAGGTTCTGGGTTTTGTTTTTTGTTTTTTAACTTTACTAAATGGAAAAACATGAAATGATGTTACTTTTTTGTTCAAGTATTTTGTGTACGTTTTGCTAAGAAATGTAATCGGGAAACCCCCTCCCCAACTCCCCCTTCATGTTTAGCCACAAACGTCTCAGAAGCAGAGTCTACAAGAACGTGAGATGGGACTTCAAATCTTTCTTTGTGTCACAAACTCAAAATGTGCTGTGTGTCACTGCTATAAAAGTTTCATAACCATGCCATTACATAACATTCAGTTTTTATACTGAGAGCAATATTTCAATGGAGCTTCACTTCACTCCTCCCCTCTGCCCCCTTGAGTCTCTGGCCAAAGCTACACGGCAAACAAGGGGGCCTTTGAGTTACATTGCTAGCATGACTATTACTATTAGATGGAGTGTTGCAAAAACACTCAATGTTACCAGTTTTCTATTGTTTGATGATCCCCCCTCACCATCAAATAAAAATCCAATAGAGGTGACTTACTTCGGTCACACAGTCTGTCTCTACAGTCTCTGATAGGCTATTAATGAGTGACATCACCACTTGGTTATACCTTTTGTCAGATTGGTTAGTTCTCATCACAGCGAAGGATGATTTGTCCCAGTAACTTTTAATAATATGCTATGTCCTCTTATAGAGACAATGTCAACATACAGTATTGTATGACCCAAAAAAATTTTAATTTTTTTTTTGTTTGTTTTGTTTTTTAACTGCCAACTCCCCATTTGTCCTCCCCATTTAACCTCCCCCACTTGACTTACTTTTATTTTTTTTAATTTGGGGACTAGCTTGAAAACTTGAAAGATATGATTTGAGACTCATTTGTGCATTCCACAGACTGTATGTTTGTTAATGTTGTTGTGTGTAATGTTTCACTGTGTGTAAAAGAAGATTCAGAGTTCACCAGAGCAAATATGACCAGATTAAACAGGATGTAAATGTATCAGGACTTCTCTTCCTCTCTACTCTGAATGTTGCATTTCAGCAAATTTGTTGGCAAAGTATGCCGAGTTATTTGGCTTGAGTCTCTTTGTTTCATAATACGTTCTTAATGTGGAGAAAAGGGTTTGAAGAGAAAAAGCGATGAGGCATGGCTATAGAAATTGAATATACACTCTAAAAACAGTTGGGTCAAAAGTAACCCATTTATGGATCAAAAATGGACCGATACACTTTATGGGTCAATTTGACCCAACTTTATGGGTTGTTTTATACAAAATGCCCCAATTGTTTGACCCAAGTATAGGATCTGACCAATATTTATGAGTTGTTTTACACTTAAAGACCAATTTCTTGACTTAAAGTTGGGTCAAATCAACCCAAGTAGAGAATCGGTCCATTCTTTTATCCATAGTTTTTGACTTTTTTTCAAATCTGAATGGTAATTTTTAATGTGAAAAAATGAATTTGGCTGGCATTGCATTTTGTTCAAACTTTTGAGAATTTTTAAAATATGTGATATTTTTAGGGTAATTGTCCACAAGTTCACTGGGACATATTGAATACAGTTTGTAACAGTCGTATATTCTCTTAGGTCATCAAAGTTTATTTAGTTTGTTTACCCTTAGAGAGAACTTGGACATGTCTCAGAACTCAACCTTAAAAATTCTACATTCATACGTCCTGTAGATATAATGAATCGAGGTCAATGGGGCATGCTTGTGCGGACTTAGGCAGATTTTTTATTTTATTTTTATTTTTTTTTATTTTTTTTTTAGAAGCAGTGGTGGAAATTAGGCACATGTAAAGTTGAATTGATTTTGTTGTTACACACAAGGAGCAATACTGACACACATAGAGGAGCAATCTTTTTTTAGTGGCTAACTAATAGAAAAATAAAAGGGTACATTATAATACCTAAACCAGAGTTCACCAATTCCGGTCCTCGGGGTCCGGAGTCCTGCAGGTTTTACATGTTTTTGCCTACCAACACACCTGATAGTACTAAATATCAGGATCGTTATCAGATGTGCTAATGAGCTGATTATATGAATCAGGTGTGCTATTGAGAGGAAACCTAAAACCTGCAGGTCTCCGGACCTCGCGGACCAGAATTGGTGAACCCTGAACTAAACCCTAAACTAATAAACAAGTTAATGAAAGTGTGCTTCCTGCGCATGCCACAATGATGAGAAAAAATTTATGGCTAGTGGTCTCACAGAAAAAAGTGACATACAGGTACATCTGTATATCATTTATATGTATTATATGTATATACATTTATATTAAACTGATGTTGATATATGTAAACACAAATAACGCCTAGACTACTGTCATACTGTATTTAGTGGCTCTGTGATGACATTGTACTATAGGTGTTGAAGGTTCATATGGGTGTTATGATACAGTCCCCATCGTCATTCACCTTGACAAGGAGGAAGTGCTTTTTCACATTTTACCAAATGTGAAAGTAGGTTGCGCTTATACCAGATTGAAGACAAGTTTCCAGCGGAAGCCTCCGTGGTAAAAGTGGGGAGGGTGAAGGCAGGAGTCCTCCACCAAGACAGAAATGGTTGCAGGAGAAAGAGATTGGTAGGCAAGCCTCAGGAGCCGAATGGGTGAACAGAGGCAGCGCTTCTTTCCACGTCCAGCCAATGTCCATCCAGAGACACACACTGTGGCCTTACTGTATAGGTGTCAGTGTGTATAAGGGGTCTGTTCTAAAAATAGCTCACCAGTGATGGGAAAATGACTTGCGAAGAAGAATTAAAAGAACTGACTGTTAAACCATCATATTTTCATTTCATTTCATTCATTTCAACATCCATGATAAGTTATCAATAAACTTACTCGTCACCAGTGTTGCCGGTAACGTGTTAATAAGTAACGAGTTACTCAAAAAAAAAATTTGCTTTTCAAAGTAACTAGTAGTCTAACGCGTTACTTTATTCTACAAAGTAGTCTGATTAAAGTTACTGTCCAGAGATTCAATGCGTTACTCCACATTTTCATGAAGAAGGCAAAATATGTCACTATTGTAACAGTCACAAAAAACTGCCGCTAACTACGAAGATGAGGTGGAAGTCATTGATCACCACACTGAATTCAGCCATGTTCTGGTCATGAATGGTTTGCACATTCAAAACAAAAGTGATGATACTTTTACTACTAGTTTTATTAACCAACAGGTACACAACGCAACAAAAAAGTGTACATTATGGACCATAAAAGTGGTAAAAAATTATTTATTTCCATCCTCAACTGGTCCGTGAAGCATTATGGGATGAGGTCGTCTCCGCCCTCTCGCCAGGGGGAGTGACGTCAGACAAGTCACGTTTTCAGCATGCACGAATCGACTCGTGTACACACTGGAATAGCGGAACAAACAATAGAGGAATTAAGGGGATTTTCATTTTCAACCTGGATAGATTTTTCTTTTTTCTTTTATAAAAAAGTATTTATGTTCATCTCTTGAGAAGTCAAACTTACCTGCTATTGGAATTGGCTTTCCAGTGAATTTTTAGTTGTTCCTGAAAATTTGGGGTCCCTATCTTTTTCGGCGGCATAGTGCATGAGTGATTAGCATGTCCACCTCCCAGTTCTGAGGACTCCGGTTCGAGTCCAAACTTTGGCCTTCCTGGGTGGAGTTTGCATGTTCTCCCTGTGCCCGCGTGGGTCTTCTCTGGGTATTCCGGTCTCCTCCCACATTCCAAAGACATGCATGGCAGGTTAATTGGGCGCTCCGAATTGTCCCTCGGTGTTTGTGCATGGTAGTTCGTCTCTGTGTGCCCTGTGATTGGTTGGCAACCAGTCCAGGGTGTCCCCTGCCTACTGCCCAGAGCCAGCTGAGATAGGTGCCAGCGACCCTTGTGAGGCATAAGCGGTCAGGAAGATCGACGGATATCTTTTTCCTAAGGTACAAGTTGCTATGGACATTTGAAAGATGCGAGGACCAAAACTTTAAACCCATTTTTCTCAAAATTAATGATTTTACAAAATGTTATAGATTGTGTTGAATAAAAGAAATAGCTGTTTTTGTTTACTCAAATATTATTTTAAAAAAAATGGACAAAAATAGCAGCATAAACAAAGAATTTTCTGGGGTTCTCAATCGAAAACGGGGGTGGGGATAGTCTTTTAAAAACCCGAGAAATATTGAGGTACAACCCGAGATAAACCCCGCATGAGTTAATATGGTCCTAAATAAAAGTCCGCGATAGAGTGAATCCACAATAAGTGAACAGCGAAGCAGACCACTGTATCTCCAAAATGCTATTATTGCTGCTGCTGCTGCTGCTGCTACATAAGCCAACTAGCTCTGTGGAGCAATAGGTTAGTGCATTTGGCTGTTCACCGAAAGGTTGGTGGTTTGAGCCCACCAAGGGACATTTTAAACTTTTTCAGAATTTCCATTTTTATAACCTTGTTGGCTTGTTAAAATTCAAAAACGGAATCCACCCATCTTTCTACCGTTTCTGTGGCGCAATAGGTCAGCGCATTAGGGTGTTACCTGAAAGGTTGGTGGTTTGAGCCCACCTTGGGACGTGGTACACTTTTTCAGAATTTCCGTTTTTATAACCTTGTTGGCTTGTTGAAATTCAAAAACGGAATCCACCCATCATTCTTACATCTCTGTGACGCAATAGGTTGGTGCATTAGGGTGTTAACTGAAAGGTTGGTGGTTTGAGCCCACCTTGGTACAGAAGTTCCTTTTGGATTTGAGCTAGTTGGCTTATGTGTTGAAATTCAAAACTGTAAATGCCATGACTTGTTGCGTCTCTCAAGCTCAATCGGTCACTGCATTTTGCTATGAGGTGAAAGGGTGGTGGTTTGAGCCCACCCAAGTTTGAGATACACTTTTTCAGAATTTCGAGCTCGTTGGCGTTGAAATTCAAAAACGGAATCCACCCATCATTCTTACGTCTCTGTGACGCAATAGGTTGGCGCATTAGGGTGTTAACTCAAACGGTGTTGGTTTGAGCCCACCTTGGTACAGAAGTTTCTTTTGGATTTGAGCTAGTTGGCTTATGTGTTGAAATTCAAAGCTGTAAATGCCATGACTTGTTGCGTCTCTCAAGCTCAATCGGTCACTGCATTTTGCTATGAGCTGAAAGGGTGGTGGTTTGAGCCCACCCAAGTTTGAGGTACACTTTTTCAGAATTTCAATTTTGAGCTCGTTGGCTTGTTAAAATTCAAAACGGAATCCACCCATCTTTCGAACGTCTCTGTGGAACAATAGGTCAGCGCATTCGGCTGTTAACCGAAAGGTTGCTGGTTTGAGCCCACCTTGGGACGTGGTGCACTTTTTCTGAATTTCCTTTTATAACTTTGTTGGCTTGTTAAAATTCAAATACGGAATCCACCCATCATCCTTATGTCTCTGTGACGCAATAGGTTGGTGCATTAGGGTGTTAACTGAAAGGTTGGTGGTTTGAGCCCACCTTGGTACAGAAGTTCCTTTTGGATTTGAACTAGTTGGCTTATGTGTTGAAATTCAAAACTGTAAATGCCATGACTTGTTGCGTCTCTCAAGCTCAATAGGTCACTGCATTTTGCTATGAGCTGAAAGGGTGGTGGTTTGAGCCCACCCAAGTTTGAGGTACACTTTTTCAGAATTTCAATTTTGAGCTCGTTGGCTTGTTAAAATTAACGTCTCTGTGGCGCAATAATTTTTTCTGTGTCTGACGCCTGCCCGAAAATTTTCAAAGTCCCATGCTGGCCAGAATTTTTTCTAAGTCCCATGCTGGCCTGAAATATTTCCAACTCCCATGCTGGCCAGAATTTTTTCAAAGTCTGACGCCTGGCCGAAAATTTTCAAAGTCTCATGCTGGCCAGAATTTTTTCAAAGTCCCATGCTGGCCTGAAATATTTCCAAATCCCATGCTGGCCAGAATTTTTTCTAAGTCTGACGCCTGGCCGAAAATTTTCAAAGTCCCATGCTGACCAGAATTTTTTCTAAGTCTGACGCCTGGCCGAAAATTTTCAAAGTCCCATGCTAGCCAGAATTTTTTCTAAGTCTGACGCCTGGCCGAAAATTTTCAAAGTCCCATGCTGGCCAGAATTTTTTCTAAGTCTGACGCCTGGCCGAAAAATTTCAAAGTCCCTTCCTCGCCAGAATTTTTTGTAAGTCTGACGCCTGGCCGAAAATTTTCAAAGTCCCATGCTGGCGAGAATTTTTTCAAAGTCCCATGCTGGCCTGAAATATTTCCAACTCCCATGCTGGCCAGAATTTTTTCTAAGTCTGACGCCTGGCCGAAAATTTTCAAAGTCCCATGCTGACCAGAATTTTTTCTAAGTCTGACGCCTGGCCGAAAATTTTCAAAGTCCCATGCTGGCCAGAATTTTTTCAAAGTCCCATGCTGGCCTGAAATATTTCCAACTCCCATGCTGGCCAGAATTTTTTCTAAATCTTGACGTCTACCTGAAATATTTCAAAGTCCCATGCTGGCCAGAATTTTTTCAAAGTCTGACGCCTGGCCGAAAATTTTCAAAGTCCCATGCTGGCCAGAATTTTTTCAAAGTCCCATGCTGGCCTGAAATATTTCCAACTCCCATGCTGGCCAGAATTTTTTCAAAGTCTGACGCCTGGCCGAAAATTTTCAAAGTCCCATGCTGGCGAGA
The DNA here is from genome assembly GCF_051991245.1 of Festucalex cinctus. Taxonomy (NCBI): domain Eukaryota; kingdom Metazoa; phylum Chordata; class Actinopteri; order Syngnathiformes; family Syngnathidae; genus Festucalex; species Festucalex cinctus. The sequence goes on from NC_135417.1 coordinate 24,919,001, forward strand.
ATTTTTTCAAAGTCCCATGCTGACCAGAATTTTTTCTAAGTCTGACGCCTGGCCGAAAATTTTCAAACTCCCATGCGAGCCAGAATTTTTTCTAAGTCTGACGCCTGGCCGAAAATTTTCAAAGTCCCATGCTGGCCAGAATTTTTTCTAAGTCTGACGCCTGGCCGAAAAATTTCAAAGTCCCTTCCTCGTCAGAATTTTTTGTAAGTCTGACGCCTGGCCGAAAATTTTCAAAGTCCCATGCTGGCGAGAATTTTTTCAAAGTCCCATGCTGGCCTGAAATATTTCCAACTCCCATGCTGGCCAGAATTTTTTCTAAGTCTGACGCCTGGCCGAAAATTTTCAAAGTCCCATGCTGACCAGAATTTTTTCTAAGTCTGACGCCTGGCCGAAAATTTTCAAAGTCCCATGCTGGCCAGAATTTTTTCAAAGTCCCATGCTGGCCTGAAATATTTCCAACTCCCATGCTGGCCGGAATTTTTTCTAAATCTTGACGTCTACCTGAAATATTTCAAAGTCCCATGCTGGCCAGAATTTTTTCAAAGTCTGACGCCTGGCCGAAAATTTTCAAAGTCCCATGCTGGCCAGAATTTTTTCAAAGTCCCATGCTGGCCTGAAATATTTCCAACTCCCATGCTGGCCAGAATTTTTTCAAAGTCTGACGCCTGGCCGAAAATTTTCAAAGTCCCATGCTAGCCAGAATTTTTTCAAAGTCCCATGCTGGCCTGAAATATTTCCAACTCCCATGCTGGCCAGAATTTTTTCTAAGTCTGACGCCTGGCCGGAAATTTTCAAAGTCCCTTGCTCGCCAGAATTTTTTCTAAGTCTGACGCCTGGCTGAAAATTTTCAAAGTCCCATGCTGGCCAGAATTTTTTCAAAGTCTGACGCCTGGCCGAAAATTTTCAAAGTCCCATGCTAGCCAGAATTTTTTCAAAGTCCCATGCTGGCCTGAAATATTTCCAACTCCCATGCTGGCCAGAATTTTTTCTAAGTCTGACGCCTGGCCGAAAATTTTCAAAGTCCCATGCTGACCAGAATTTTTTCTAAGTCTGACGCCTGGCCGAAAATTTTCAAAGTCCCATGCTGGCCAGAATTTTTTCAAAGTCCCATGCTGGCCAGAATTTTTTCAAAGTCTGACGCCTGGCCGAAAAATTTCAAAGTCCCATGCTGGCCAGAATTTTTTCAAAGTCCCATGCTGGCCAGAATTTTTTCAAAGTCTGACGCCTGGACGAAAATTTTCAAAGTCCCATGCTGGCCAGAATTTTTTTCTAAGTCTGACGCCTGGCCGAAAATTTTCAAAGTCCCATGCTGGCCAGAATTTTTTCAAAGTCCCATGCTGGCCTGAAATATTTCCAACTACCATTCTGGCCAGAATTTTTTCTAAGTCTGACGCCTGGCCGAAAATTTTCAAAGTCCCATGCTGGCCAGAATTTTTTCTAAGTCTGATGCCTGGCTGAAAATTTTTAAAAGTCCCATGCTAGCCAGAATTTTTTCTAAGTCTGACGCCTGGCCGAAAATTTTCAAAGTCCCATGCTCGCCAGAATTTTTTCTAAGTCTGACGCCTGGCCGAAAATTTTCAAAGTCCCTTGCTTGCCAGAATTTTTTCTAAGTCTGACGCCTGGCCGAAAATTTTCAAAGTCCCATGCTGGCCAGAATTTTTTTTAAGTCTTGACGCCTACCTGAAATATTTCAAAGTCCCATGCTGGCCACAATTTTTTCTAAGTCTGACGCCTGGCTGAAAATTTTCAAAGTCCCATGCTGGCCAGAATTTTTTCTAAGTCTGACGCCTGGCCGAAAATTTTCAAAGTCCCATGCTGGCCAGAATTTTTTCAAAGTCCCATACTGGCCAGAATTTTTTCAAAGTCTGACGCCTGGCCGAAAATTTTCAAAGTCCCATGCTAGCCAGAATTTTTTCTAAGTCTGACGCCTGGCCGAAAATGTTCAAAGTCCCATGCTGGCCAGAATTTTTTGTAAGTCTGACGCCTGGCCGAAAATTTTCAAAGTCCCATGCTGGCCAGAATTTTTTCAAAGTCCCATGCTGGCCTGAAATATTTCCAACTCCCATGCTGGCCAGAATTTTTTAAAAGTCTGACGCCTGGCCGAAAATTTTCAAAGTCTCATGCTGGCCAGAATTTTTTCAAAGTCCCATGCTGGCCTGAAATATTTCCAAATCCCATGCTGGCCAGAATTTTTTCTAAGTCTGACGCCTGGCCGAAAATTTTCAAAGTCCCATGCTGGCCAGAATTTTTTCTAAGTCTGACGCCTGGCTGAAAATTTTCAAAGTCCCATGCTGGCCAGAATTTTTTCTAAGTCCGACGCCTGCCTGAAAATTTTCAAAGTCCTACTCCTGCCCGAAAATTTTCAAAGTCCCACGCCTGTCTGAAAATTTTCAAAGTCCCACACTTGTCTGAAAATTTTCAAAGTCTGACGCAGGCACAAATGTTTTCAAAGTCTGGCGCCTCTCCGAAAATTTTCAAAGTCCCACACCAATCTTTTCAATAGCCTGGGTTAAAAGGGTTGCAGTACCGCCGGCCACCATCGGGGGGCGCTGCAGATAGGGCACCCGGTTCCCTATCTGGGGACCTTTCCACCCAAACCGCAAAATGGAGTTGTCACGATTTCAGAAGGTAGCAATTTCAGACGAGGCACCTCCAGGGCCGAACAAGGGAGGCTCACCAGACGTATGTCCGACAAAGAGGAGGGTTGGGGCGGCCTCCTTGGGCAGACGGCCTGCTCTCTGGCCTGGTTGTCAGATTTTTTCAAAGTCTGACGCCTGCCCGAAATATTTCAAAGTCCCACACCATTCATTTCAATAGCCTGGGTCACCAGGCCCGAAAATTTTCAGTCCAACGCCTGGCCGAAAATTTCCAAAGTCCCATGCGAGCCAGAATTTTTTCAAAGTCCCATGCTGGCCAGAAATTTTTCAAAGTCTGACGCCTAGCCGAAAATTTTCAAAGTCCCATGCTGGCCAGAATTTTTTCAAAGTCCCATGCTGGCCAGAAATTTTTCAAAGTCTGACGCCTAGCCGAAAATTTTCAAAGTCCCATGCTGGCCAGAATTTTTTCTAAGTCCGACCCCTGGCTGAAAATTTTCAAAGTCCCATGCTGGCCAGAATTTTTTCTGTCTGTTGCCTGGCTGAAAATTGTCAAAGTCCCATGCTGGCCAGAATTTTTTCTGTCTGTTGCCTGGCCGAAAATTTTCAAAGTCAGACGCCTACCTGAAATATTTCAAAGTCCCATGCTGGCCAGAATTTTTTCTAAGTCTGACGCCTACCTGGAATATTTCAAAGTCCCATGCTAGCCAGAATTTTTTCTAAGTCCGACGCCTGGCTGAAAATTTTCAAAGTCCCATGCTAGCCAGAATTTTTTCAAAGTCCCATGCTGGCCAGAAATTTTTCAAAGTCTGACGCCTAGCCGAAAATTTTCAAAGTCCCATGCTGGCCAGAATTTTTTTCAAAGTCTGACGCTTGGCCGAAAATTTTCAAAGTCTCACGCCTGCCTGAAATATTTCAAAGTCCCATGCTGGCCAGAATTTTTTCAAAGTCTGACGCCTGGCCGAAAATTTTCAAAGTCCCATGATGGCCAGAATTTTTTCTAAGTCTGTTGCCTGGCTGAAAATTTTCAAAGTCCCATGCTAGCCAGAATTTTTTCAAAGTCCCATACTGGCCAGAAGTCTGACGCCTGGCCGAAAATTTTCAAAGTCTGACGCCTACCTGAAATATTTCAAAGTCCCATGCTGGCCTGAAATATTTCCAACTCCCATGCTGGCCAGAATTTTTTCTAAGTCTGACGCCTGGCCGAAAATTTTCAAAGTCCCATGCTGACCAGAATTTTTTCTAAGTCTGACGCCTGGCCGAAAATTTTCAAAGTCCCATGCTGGCCAGAATTTTTTCAAAGTCCCATGCTGGCCTGAAATATTTCCAACTCCCATGCTGGCCGGAATTTTTTCTAAATCTTGACGTCTACCTGAAATATTTCAAAGTCCCATGCTGGCCAGAATTTTTTCAAAGTCTGACGCCTGGCCGAAAATTTTCAAAGTCCCATGCTGGCCAGAATTTTTTCAAAGTCCCATGCTGGCCTGAAATATTTCCAACTCCCATGCTGGCCAGAATTTTTTCAAAGTCTGACGCCTGGCCGAAAATTTTCAAAGTCCCATGCTAGCCAGAATTTTTTCAAAGTCCCATGCTGGCCTGAAATATTTCCAACTCCCATGCTGGCCAGAATTTTTTCTAAGTCTGACGCCTGGCCGGAAATGTTCAAAGTCCCTTGCTCGCCAGAATTTTTTCTAAGTCTGACGCCTGGCCGAAAATTTTCAAAGTCCCATGCTGACCAGAATTTTTTCTAAGTCTGACGCCTGGCCGAAAATTTTCAAAGTCCCATGCTGGCCAGAATTTTTTCAAAGTCCCATGCTGGCCAGAATTTTTTCAAAGTCTGACGCCTGGCCGAAAAATTTCAAAGTCCCATGCTGGCCAGAATTTTTTCAAAGTCCCATGCTGGCCAGAATTTTTTCAAAGTCTGACGCCTGGACGAAAATTTTCAAAGTCCCATGCTGGCCAGAATTTTTTTCTAAGTCTGACGCCTGGCCGAAAATTTTCAAAGTCCCATGCTGGCCAGAATTTTTTCAAAGTCCCATGCTGGCCTGAAATATTTCCAACTACCATTCTGGCCAGAATTTTTTCTAAGTCTGACGCCTGGCCGAAAATTTTCAAAGTCCCATGCTGGCCAGAATTTTTTCTAAGTCTGATGCCTGGCTGAAAATTTTTAAAAGTCCCATGCTAGCCAGAATTTTTTCTAAGTCTGACGCCTGGCCGAAAATTTTCAAAGTCCCATGCTCGCCAGAATTTTTTCTAAGTCTGACGCCTGGCCGAAAATTTTCAAAGTCCCTTGCTTGCCAGAATTTTTTCTAAGTCTGACGCCTGGCCGAAAATTTTCAAAGTCCCATGCTGGCCAGAATTTTTTCTAAGTCTTGACGCCTACCTGAAATATTTCAAAGTCCCATGCTGGCCACAATTTTTTCTAAGTCTGACGCCTGGCTGAAAATTTTCAAAGTCCCATGCTGGCCAGAATTTTTTCTAAGTCTGACGCCTGGCCGAAAATTTTCAAAGTCCCATGCTGGCCAGAATTTTTTCAAAGTCCCATACTGGCCAGAATTTTTTCAAAGTCTGACGCCTGGCCGAAAATTTTCAAAGTCCCATGCTGGCCAGAATTTTTTCTAAGTCTGACGCCTGGCCGAAAATTTTCAAAGTCCCATGCTGGCCAGAATTTTTTCAAAGTCCCATGCTGGCCTGAAATATTTCCAACTCCCATGCTGGCCAGAATTTTTTAAAAGTCTGACGCCTGGCCGAAAATTTTCAAAGTCTCATGCTGGCCAGAATTTTTTCAAAGTCCCATGCTGGCCTGAAATATTTCCAAATCCCATGCTGGCCAGAATTTTTTCTAAGTCTGACGCCTGGCCGAAAATTTTCAAAGTCCCATGCTGGCCAGAATTTTTTCTAAGTCTGACGCCTGGCTGAAAATTTTCAAAGTCCCATGCTGGCCAGAATTTTTTCTAAGTCCGACGCCTGCCTGAAAATTTTCAAAGTCCTACTCCTGCCCGAAAATTTTCAAAGTCCCACGCCTGTCTGAAAATTTTCAAAGTCCCACACTTGTCTGAAAATTTTCAAAGTCTGACGCAGGCACAAATGTTTTCAAAGTCTGGCGCCTCTCCGAAAATTTTCAAAGTCCCACACCAATCTTTTCAATAGCCTGGGTTAAAAGGGTTGCAGTACCGCCGGCCACCATCGGGGGGCGCTGCAGATAGGGCACCCGGTTCCCTATCTGGGGACCTTTCCACCCAAACCGCAAAATGGAGTTGTCACGATTTCAGAAGGTAGCAATTTCAGACGAGGCACCTCCAGGGCCGAACAAGGGAGGCTCACCAGACGTATGTCCGACAAAGAGGAGGGTTGGGGCGGCCTCCTTGGGCAGACGGCCTGCTCTCTGGCCTGGTTGTCAGATTTTTTCAAAGTCTGACGCCTGCCCGAAATATTTCAAAGTCCCACACCATTCATTTCAATAGCCTGGGTCACCAGGCCCGAAAATTTTCAGTCCAACGCCTGGCCGAAAATTTCCAAAGTCCCATGCGAGCCAGAATTTTTTCAAAGTCCCATGCTGGCCAGAAATTTTTCAAAGTCTGACGCCTAGCCGAAAATTTTCAAAGTCCCATGCTGGCCAGAATTTTTTCAAAGTCCCATGCTGGCCAGAAATTTTTCAAAGTCTGACGCCTAGCCGAAAATTTTCAAAGTCCCATGCTGGCCAGAATTCTTTCTAAGTCCGACCCCTGGCTGAAAATTTTCAAAGTCCCATGCTGGCCAGAATTTTTTCTGTCTGTTGCCTGGCTGAAAATTGTCAAAGTCCCATGCTGGCCAGAATTTTTTCTGTCTGTTGCCTGGCCGAAAATTTTCAAAGTCAGACGCCTACCTGAAATATTTCAAAGTCCCATGCTGGCCAGAATTTTTTCTAAGTCTGACGCCTACCTGGAATATTTCAAAGTCCCATGCTAGCCAGAATTTTTTCTAAGTCCGACGCCTGGCTGAAAATTTTCAAAGTCCCATGCTAGCCAGAATTTTTTCAAAGTCCCATGCTGGCCAGAAATTTTTCAAAGTCTGACGCCTAGCCGAAAATTTTCAAAGTCCCATGCTGGCCAGAATTTTTTTCAAAGTCTGACGCCTGGCCGAAAATTTTCAAAGTCTCACGCCTGCCTGAAATATTTCAAAGTCCCATGCTGGCCAGAATTTTTTCAAAGTCTGACGCCTGGCCGAAAATTTTCAAAGTCCCATGATGGCCAGAATTTTTTCTAAGTCTGTTGCCTGGCTGAAAATTTTCAAAGTCCCATGCTAGCCAGAATTTTTTCAAAGTCCCATACTGGCCAGAAGTCTGACGCCTGGCCGAAAATTTTCAAAGTCTGACGCCTACCTGAAATATTTCAAAGTCCCATGCTGGCCAGAATTTTTTCTAAGTCCGACCCCTGGCTGAAAATTTTCAAAGTCCCATGCTGGCCAGAATTTTTTCAAAGTCTGACGCCTGGCCGAAAATTTTCAAAGTCCCATGATGGCCAGAATTTTTTCTAAGTCTGTTGCCTGGCTGAAAATTTTCAAAGTCCCATGCTAGCCAGAATTTTTTCAAAGTCCCATGCTGGCCAGAAGTCTGACGCCTGGCCGAAAATTTTCAAAGTCTGACGCCTACCTGAAATATTTCAAAGTCCCATGCTGGCCAGAATTTTTTCTAAGTCTGACGCCTGGCCGAAAATTTTCAAAGTCCCATGCTGGCCAGAATTTTTTCAAAGTCTGATGCCTGGCTGAAAATTTTCAAAGTCCCATGCAAGCCAGAATTTTTTCAAAGTCCCATGCTGGCCAGAATTTTTTCTAAGTCTGTTGCCCCCCCTGAAAATTTTCAAAGTCCCATGCTGGCCAGAATTTTTTCTAAGTCCGACGCCTGCCTGAAAATTTTCAAAGTCCTACTCCTGCCCGAAAATTTTCAAAGTCCCACGCCTGTCTGAAAATTTTCAAAGTCCCACACTTGTCTGAAAATTTTCAAAGTCTGACGCAGGCACAAATGTTTTCAAAGTCTGGCGCCTCTCCGAAAATGTTCAAAGTCCCACATCAATCTTTTCAATAGCCTGGGTTAAAAGGGTTGCAGTACCGCCGGCCACCATCGGGGGGCGCTGCAGATAGGGCACCCGGTTCCCTATCTGGGGACCTTTCCACCCAAACCGCAAAATGGAGTTGTCACGATTTCAGAAGGTAGCAATTTCAGACGAGGCACCTCCAGGGCCGAACAAGGGAGGCTCACCAGACGTATGTCCGAAAAAGAGGAGGGTTGGGGCGGCCTCCTTGGGCAGACGGCCTGCTCTCTGGCCTGTTTGTCAGATTTTTTCAAAGTCTGACGCCTGCCCGAAATATTTCAAAGTCCCACACCATTCATTTCAATAGCCTGGGTCACCAGGCCCGAAAATTTTCAGTCCAACGCCTGGCCGAAAATTTCCAAAGTCCCATGCGAGCCAGAATTTTTTCAAAGTCCCATGCTGGCCAGAAATTTTTCAAAGTCTGACGCCTGGCTGAAAATTTTTAAAAGTCCCATGCTAGCCAGAATTTTTTCTAAGTCTGACGCCTGGACGAAAATTTTCAAAGTCCCATGCTGGCCAGAATTTTTTCCAAGTCTTGACGCCTACCTGAAATATTTCAAAGTCCCATGCTGGCCAGAATTTTTTCTAAGTCTGACGCCTGGCCGAAAATTTTCAAAGTCCCATGCTGGCCAGAATTTTTTCAAAGTCCCATGCTGGCCAGAATTTTTTCAAAGTCTGACGCCTGGCCGAAAATTTTCAAAGTCCCATGCTAGCCAGAATTTTTTCTAAGTCTGACGCCTGGCCGAAAATGTTCAAAGTCCCATGCTGGCCAGAATTTTTTCTAAGTCTGACGCCTGGCCGAAAATTTTCAAAGTCCCATGCTGGCCAGAATTTTTTCAAAGTCCCATGCTGGCCTGAAATATTTCCAACTCCCATGCTGGCCAGAATTTTTTCAAAGTCTGACGCCTGGCCGAAAATTTTCAAAGTCTCATGCTGGCCAGAATTTTTTCAAAGTCCCATGCTGGCCTGAAATATTTCCAAATCCCATGCTGGCCAGAATTTTTTCAGTCTGATGCCTGGCTGAAAATTTTCAAAGTCCCATGCAAGCCAGAATTTTTTCAAAGTCCCATGCTGGCCAGAAGTCTGACGCCTGGCCGAAAATTTTCAAAGTCTGACGCCTACCTGAAATATTTCAAAGTCCCATGCTGGCCAGAATTTTTTCGAAGTCCGACGCCTGGCCGAAAATTTTCAAAGTCCCATGCTGGCCAGAATTTTTTCTAAGTCTGACGCCTGGCTGAAAATTTTCAAAGTCCCATGCTGGCCAGAATTTTTTCTAAGTCCGACGCCTGCCTGAAAATTTTCAAAGTCCTACTCCTGCCCGAAAATTTTCAAAGTCCCACGCCTGTCTGAAAATTTTCAAAGTCCCACACTTGTCTGAAAATTTTCAAAGTCTGACGCAGGCACAAATGTTTTCAAAGTCTGGCGCCTCTCCGAAAATTTTCAAAGTCCCACACCAATCTTTTCAATAGCCTGGGTTAAAAGGGTTGCAGTACCGCCGGCCACCATCGGGGGGCGCTGCAGATAGGGCACCCGGTTCCCTATCTGGGGACCTTTCCACCCAAATCGCAAAATGGAGTTGTCACGATTTCAGAAGGTAGCATTTTCAGACGAGGCACCTCCAGGGCCGTACAAGGGAGGCTCACCAGACGTATGTCCGACAAAGAGGAGGGTTGGGGCGGCCTCCTTGGGCAGACGGCCTGCTCTCTGGCCTGGTTGTCAGATTTTTTCAAAGTCTGACGCCTGCCAGAAATATTTCAAAGTCCCACACCATTCATTTCAATAGCCTGGGTCACCAGGCCCGAAAATTTTCAGTCCAACGCCTGGCCGAAAATTTCCAAAGTCCCATGCGAGCCAGAATTTTTTCAAAGTCCCATGCTGGCCAGAAATTTTTCAAAGTCTGACGCCTAGCCGAAAATTTTCAAAGTCCCATGCTGGCCAGAATTTTTTTCAAAGTCTGACGCCTGGCCGAAAATTTTCAAAGTCTCACGCCTGCCTGAAATATTTCAAAGTCCCATGCTGGCCAGAATTTTTTCAAAGTCTGACGCCTGGCCGAAAATTTTCAAAGTCCCATGATGGCCAGAATTTTTTCTAAGTCTGTTGCCTGGCTGAAAATTTTCAAAGTCCCATGCTAGCCAGAATTTTTTCAAAGTCCCATGCTGGCCAGAAGTCTGACGCCTGGCTGAAAATTTTCAAAGTCCCATGCTGGCCAGAATTTTTTCAAAGTCTGACGCCTGGCCGAAAATTTTCAAAGTCCCATGATGGCCAGAATTTTTTCTAAGTCTGTTGCCTGGCTGAAAATTTTCAAAGTCCCATGCTAGCCAGAATTTTTTCAAAGTCCCATGCTGGCCAGAATTTTTTCTAAGTCTTGACGCCTACCTGAAATATTTCAAAGTCCCATGCTGGCCACAATTTTTTCTAAGTCTGACGCCTGGCTGAAAATTTTCAAAGTCCCATGCTGGCCAGAATTTTTTCAAAGTCTGACGCCTGGCCGAAAATTTTCAAAGTCCCATGCTAGCCAGAATTTTTTCTAAGTCTGACGCCTGGCCGAAAATGTTCAAAGTCCCATGCTGGCCAGAATTTTTTCTAAGTCTGACGCCTGGCCGAAAATGTTCAAAGTCCCATGCTGGCCAGAATTTTTTCTAAGTCTGACGCCTGGCCGAAAATTTTCAAAGTCCCATGCTGGCCAGAATTTTTTCAAAGTCCCATGCTGGCCTGAAATATTTCCAACTCCCATGCTGGCCAGAATTTTTTCAAAGTCTGACGCCTGGCCGAAAATTTTCAAAGTCTCATGCTGGCCAGAATTTTTTCAAAGTCCCATGCTGGCCTGAAATATTTCCAAATCCCATGCTGGCCAGAATTTTTTCTAAGTCTGACGCCTGGCGGAAAATTTTCAAAGTCCCATGCTGGCCAGAATTTTTTCAGTCTGATGCCTGGCTGAAAATTTTCAAAGTCCCATGCAAGCCAGAATTTTTTCAAAGTCCCATGCTGGCCAGAAGTCTGACGCCTGGCCGAAAATTTTCAAAGTCTGACGCCTACCTGAAATATTTCAAAGTCCCATGCTGGCCAGAATTTTTTCGAAGTCCGACGCCTGGCCGAAAATTTTCAAAGTCCCATGCTGGCCAGAATTTTTTCTAAGTCTGACGCCTGGCTGAAAATTTTCAAAGTCCCATGCTGGCCAGAATTTTTTCTAAGTCCGACGCCTGCCTGAAAATTTTCAAAGTCCTACTCCTGCCCGAAAATTTTCAAAGTCCCACGCCTGTCTGAAAATTTTCAAAGTCCCACACTTGTCTGAAAATTTTCAAAGTCTGACGCAGGCACAAATGTTTTCAAAGTCTGGCGCCTCTCCGAAAATTTTCAAAGTCCCACACCAATCTTTTCAATAGCCTGGGTTAAAAGGGTTGCAGTACCGCCGGCCACCATCGGGGGGCGCTGCAGATAGGGCACCCGGTTCCCTATCTGGGGACCTTTCCACCCAAATCGCAAAATGGCGTTGTCACGATTTCAGAAGGTAGCAATTTCAGACGAGGCACCTCCAGGGCCGAACAAGGGAGGCTCACCAGACGTATGTCCGACAAAGAGGAGGGTTGGGGCGGCCTCCTTGGGCAGACGGCCTGCTCTCTGGCCTGGTTGTCAGATTTTTTCAAAGTCTGACGCCTGCCCGAAATATTTCAAAGTCCCACACCATTCATTTCAATAGCCTGGGTCACCAGGCCCGAAAATTTTCAGTCCAACGCCTGGCCGAAAATTTCCAAAGTCCCATGCGAGCCAGAATTTTTTCAAAGTCCCATGCTGGCCAGAAATTTTTCAAAGTCTGACGCCTGGCTGAAAATTTTTAAAAGTCCCATGCTAGCCAGAATTTTTTCTAAGTCTGACGCCTGGACGAAAATTTTCAAAGTCCCATGCTGGCCAGAATTTTTTCTAAGTCTTGACGCCTACCTGAAATATTTCAAAGTCCCATGCTGGCCACAATTTTTTCTAAGTCTGACGCCTGGCTGAAAATTTTCAAAGTCCCATGCTGGCCAGAATTTTTTCAAAGTCTGACGCCTGGCCGAAAATTTTCAAAGTCCCATGCTAGCCAGAATTTTTTCTAAGTCTGACGCCTGGCCGAAAATGTTCAAAGTCCCATGCTGGCCAGAATTTTTTCTAAGTCTGACGCCTGGCCGAAAATTTTCAAAGTCCCATGCTGGCCAGAATTTTTTCAAAGTCCCATGCTGGCCTGAAATATTTCCAACTCCCATGCTGGCCAGAATTTTTTCAAAGTCTGACGCCTGGCCGAAAATTTTCAAAGTCTCATGCTGGCCAGAATTTTTTCAAAGTCCCATGCTGGCCTGAAATATTTCCAAATCCCATGCTGGCCAGAATTTTTTCTAAGTCTGACGCCTGGCGGAAAATTTTCAAAGTCCCATGCTGGCCAGAATTTTTTCAGTCTGATGCCTGGCTGAAAATTTTCAAAGTCCCATGCAAGCCAGAATTTTTTCAAAGTCCCATGCTGGCCAGAAGTCTGACGCCTGGCCGAAAATTTTCAAAGTCTGACGCCTACCTGAAATATTTCAAAGTCCCATGCTGGCCAGAATTTTTTCGAAGTCCGACGCCTGGCCGAAAATTTTCAAAGTCCCATGCTGGCCAGAATTTTTTCTAAGTCTGACGCCTGGCTGAAAATTTTCAAAGTCCCATGCTGGCCAGAATTTTTTCTAAGTCCGACGCCTGCCTGAAAATTTTCAAAGTCCTACTCCTGCCCGAAAATTTTCAAAGTCCCACGCCTGTCTGAAAATTTTCAAAGTCCCACACTTGTCTGAAAATTTTCAAAGTCTGACGCAGGCACAAATGTTTTCAAAGTCTGGCGCCTCTCCGAAAATTTTCAAAGTCCCACACCAATCTTTTCAATAGCCTGGGTTAAAAGGGTTGCAGTACCGCCGGCCACCATCGGGGGGCGCTGCAGATAGGGCACCCGGTTCCCTATCTGGGGACCTTTCCACCCAAATCGCAAAATGGAGTTGTCACGATTTCAGAAGGTAGCATTTTCAGACGAGGCACCTCCAGGGCCGTACAAGGGAGGCTCACCAGACGTATGTCCGACAAAGAGGAGGGTTGGGGCGTCCTCCTTGGGCAGACGGCCTGCTCTCTGGCCTGGTTGTCAGATTTTTTCAAAGTCTGACGCCTGCCCGAAATATTTCAAAGTCCCACACCATTCATTTCAATAGCCTGGGTCACCAGGCCCGAAAATTTTCAGTCCAACGCCTGGCCGAAAATTTCCAAAGTCCCATGCGAGCCAGAATTTTTTCAAAGTCCCATGCTGGCCAGAAATTTTTCAAAGTCTGACGCCTAGCCGAAAATTTTCAAAGTCCCATGCTGGCCAGAATTTTTTCTAAGTCCGACCCCTGGCTGAAAATTTTCAAAGTCCCATGCTGGCCAGAATTTTTTCTGTCTGTTGCCTGGCTGAAAATTTTCAAAGTCCCATGCTGGCCAGAAGTCTGACGCCTGGCCGAAAATTTTCAAAGTCAGACGCCTACCTGAAATATTTCAAAGTCCCATGCTGGCCAGAATTTTTTCTAAGTCTGACGCCTGGCCGAAAATTTTCAAAGTCCCATGCTGGCCAGAATTTTTTCAAAGTCTGATGCCTGGCTGAAAATTTTCAAAGTCCCATGCTGGCCAGAATTTTTTCAAAGTCTGATGCCTGGCTGAAAATTTTCAAAGTCCCATGCAAGCCAGAATTTTTTCAAAGTCCCATGCTGGCCAGAAGTCTGACGCCTGGCCGAAAATGTTCAAAGTCTGACGCCTACCTGAAATATTTCAAAGTCCCATGCTGGCCAGAATTTTTTCAAAGTCTGACGCCTGGCCGAAAATTTTCAAAGTCCCATGCTGGCCAGAATTTTTTCTAAGTCTGACGCCTGGCTGAAAATTTTCAAAGTCCCATGCTGGCCAGAATTTTTTCTAAGTCCGACGCCTGCCTGAAAATTTTCAAAGTCCTACTCCTGCCCGAAAATTTTCAAAGTCCCACGCCTGTCTGAAAATTTTCAAAGTCCCACACTTGTCTGAAAATTTTCAAAGTCTGACGCAGGCACAAATGTTTTCAAAGTCTGGCGCCTCTCCGAAAATTTTCAAAGTCCCACACCAATCTTTTCAATAGCCTGGGTTAAAAGGGTTGCAGTACCACCGGCCACCATCGGGGGGCGCTGCAGATAGGGCACCCGGTTCCCTATCTGGGGACCTTTCCACCCAAATCGCAAAATGGAGTTGTCACGATTTCAGAAGGTAGCATTTTCAGACGAGGCACCTCCAGGGCCGTACAAGGGAGGCTCACCAGACGTATGTCCGACAAAGAGGAGGGTTGGGGCGGCCTCCTTGGGCAGACGGCCTGCTCTCTGGCCTGGTTGTCAGATTTTTTCAAAGTCTGACGCCTGCCCGAAATATTTCAAAGTCCCACACCATTCATTTCAATAGCCTGGGTCACCAGGCCCGAAAATTTTCAGTCCAACGCCTGGCCGAAAATTTCCAAAGTCCCATGCGAGCCAGAATTTTTTCAAAGTCCCATGCTGGCCAGAAATTTTTCAAAGTCTGACGCCTAGCCGAAAATTTTCAAAGTCCCATGCTGGCCAGAATTTTTTCTAAGTCCGACCCCTGGCTGAAAATTTTCAAAGTCCCATGCTGGCCAGAATTTTTTCTGTCTGTTGCCTGGCTGAAAATTTTCAAAGTCCCATGCTGGCCAGAAGTCTGACGCCTGGCCGAAAATTTTCAAAGTCCCATGCTAGCCAGAATTTTTTCTATGTCCGACGCCTGGCTGAAAATTTTCAAAGTCCCATGCTAGCCAGAATTTTTTCAAAGTCCCATGCTGGCCAGAAATTTTTCAAAGTCTGACGCCTAGCCGAAAATTTTCAAAGTCCCATGCTGGCCAGAATTTTTTTCAAAGTCTGACGCCTGGCCGAAAATTTTCAAAGTCTCACGCCTGCCTGAAATATTTCAAAGTCCCATGCTGGCCAGAATTTTTTCAAAGTCTGACGCCTGGCCGAAAATTTTCAAAGTCCCATGATGGCCAGAATTTTTTCTAAGTCTGACGCCTGGCTGAAAATTTTCAAAGTCCCATGCTGGCCAGAATTTTTTCTAAGTCCGACGCCTGCCTGAAAATTTTCAAAGTCCTACTCCTGCCCGAAAATTTTCAAAGTCCAATGCCTGTCTGAAAATTTTCAAAGTCCCACACTTGTCTGAAAATTTTCAAAGTCTGACGCAGGCACAAATGTTTTCAAAGTCTGGCGCCTCTCCGAAAATTTTCAAAGTCCCACAACAATCTTTTCAATAGCCTGGGTTAAAAGGGTTGCAGTACCGCCGGACACCATCGGGGGGCGCTGCAGATAGGGCACCCGGTTCCCTATCTGGGGACCTTTCCACCCAAACAGCAAAATGGAGTTGTCACGATTTCAGAAGGTAGCAATTTCAGACGAGGCACCTCCAGGGCCAAACAAGGGAGGCTCACCAGACGTATGTCCGACAAAGAGGAGGGTTGGGGCGGCCTCCTTGGGCAGACGGCCTGCTCTCTGGCCTGGTTGTCAGATTTTTTCAAAGTCTGACGCCTGCCCGAAATATTTCAAAGTCCCACACCATTCATTTCAATAGCCTGGGTCACCAGGCCCGAAAATTTTCAGTCCAACGCCTGCCCAAAAATTTTCAAAGTCTGACACCTACCTGAAATATTTCAAAGTCCCATGCTGGCCAGAATTTTTTCAAAGTCTGACGCCTGGCCGAAAATTTCCAAAGTCCCAAGCGAGCCAGAATTTTTTCAAAGTCCCATGCTGGCCAGAAATTTTTTCAAAGTCTGACGCCTGGCCGAAAATTTTCAGTCTCACGCCTACCTGAAATATTTCAAAGTCCCATGCTGGCCAGAATTTTTTCAAAGTCTGACTCCTGGCCGAAAATTTCCAAAGTCCCATGCGAGCCAGAATTTTTTCAAAGTCCCATGCTGGCCAGAAATTTTTCTAAGTCTGTTGCCTGGCTGAAAATTTTCAAAGTCCCATGCTAGCCAGAATTTTTTCAAAGTCCCATGCTGGCCAGAAGTCTGACGCCTGGCCGAAAATTTTCAAAGTCTGACGCCTACCTGAAATATTTCAAAGTCCCATGCTGGCCAGAATTTTTTCTAAGTCCGACCCCTGGCTGAAAATTTTCAAAGTCCCATGCTAGCCAGAATTTTTTCTAAGACCCATGCTGGCCAGAATTTTTTCAAAGTCTGACGCATGGCCGAAAATTTTCAAAGTCCCATGCTGGCCAGAAATTTTCAAAGTCTCACGCCTGCCTGAAATATTTCAAAGTCCCATGCTGGCCACAATTTTTTCTAAGTCTGACGCCTGGCTGAAAAATTTCAAAGTCCCATGCTGGCCAGAATTTTTTCAAAGTCCCATGCTGGCCAGAATTTTTTTCTAAGTCTGACGCCTGGCCGAAAATTTTCAAAGTCCCATGCTGGCCAGAATTTTTTCTAAGTCTGACGCCTGGCCGAAAATTTTCAAAGTCCCATGCTGGCCAGAATTTTTTCAAAGTCCCATGCTGGCCTGAAATATTTGCAACTACCATTCTGGCCAGAATTTTTTCTAAGTCTGACGCCTGGCCGAAAATTTTCAAAGTCCCATGCTGGCCAGAATTTTTTCTAAGTCTGATGCCTGGCTGAAAATTTTTAAAAGTCCCATGCTAGCCAGAATTTTTTCTAAGTCTGACGCCTGGCCGAAAATTTTCAAAGTCCCATGCTCGCCAGAATTTTTTCTAAGTCTGACGCCTGGCCGAAAATTTTCAAAGTCCCTTGCTTGCCAGAATTTTTTCTAAGTCTGACGCCTGGACGAAAATTTTCAAAGTCCCATGCTGGCCAGAATTTTTTCTAAGTCTTGACGCCTACCTGAAATATTTCAAAGTCCCATGCTGGCCACAATTTTTTCTAAGTCTGACGCCTGGCTGAAAATTTTCAAAGTCCCATGCTGGCCAGAATTTTTTCAAAGTCTGACGCCTGGCCGAAAATTTTCAAAGTCCCATGCTGGCCAGAATTTTTTCAAAGTCCCATGCTGGCCAGAATTTTTTCAAAGTCTGACGCCTGGCCGAAAATTTTCAAAGTCCCATGCTGGCCAGAATTTTTTCTAAGTCTGACGCCTGGCCGAAAATTTTCAAAGTCCCATGCTGGCCAGAATTTTTTCAAAGTCCCATGCTGGCCTGAAATATTTCCAACTCCCATGCTGGCCAGAATTTTTTCAAAGTCTGACGCCTGGCCGAAAATTTTCAAAGTCTCATGCTGGCCAGAATTTTTTCAAAGTCCCATGCTGGCCTGAAATATTTCCAAATCCCATGCTGGCCAGAATTTTTTCTAAGTCTGACGCCTGGCCGAAAATTTTCAAAGTCCCATGCTGGCCAGAATTTTTTCAGTCTGATGCCTGGCTGAAAATTTTCAAAGTCCCATGCAAGCCAGAATTTTTTCAAAGTCCCATGCTGGCCAGAAGTCTGACGCCTGGCCGAAAATTTTCAAAGTCTGACGCCTACCTGAAATATTTCAAAGTCCCATGCTGGCCAGAATTTTTTCGAAGTCCGACGCCTGGCCGAAAATTTTCAAAGTCCCATGCGAGCCAGAATTTTTTCAAAGTCCCATGCTGGCCAGAAATTTTTCTAAGTCTGTTGCCTGGCTGAAAATTTTCAAAGTCCCATGCTAGCCAGAATTTTTTCAAAGTCCCATGCTGGCCAGAAGTCTGACGCCTGGCCGAAAATTTTCAAAGTCTGACGCCTACCTGAAATATTTCAAAGTCCCATGCTGGCCAGAATTTTTTCTAAGTCCGACCCCTGGCTGAAAATTTTCAAAGTCCCATGCTGGCCAGAATTTTTTCTAAGTCTGACGCCTGGCCGAAAATTTTCAAAGTCCCATGCTGGCCAGAATTTTTTCAAAGTCTGATGCCTGGCTGAAAATTTTCAAAGTCCCATGCAAGCCAGAATTTTTTCAAAGTCCCATGCTGGCCAGAAGTCTGACGCCTGGCCGAAAATGTTCAAAGTCTGACGCCTACCTGAAATATTTCAAAGTCCCATGCTGGCCAGAATTTTTTCTAAGTCTGACGCCTACCTGAAATATTTCAAAGTCCCATGCTGGCCAGAATTTTTTCTAAGTCCGAACCCTGGCTGAAAATTTTCAAAGTCCCATGCTAGCCAGAATTTTTTCAAAGTCCCATGCTGGCCAGAAATTTTCAAAGTCTCACGCCTGCCTGAAATATTTCAAAGTCCCATGCTGGCCACAATTTTTTCTAAGTCTGACGCCTGGCTGAAAAATTTCAAAGTCCCATGCTGGCCAGAATTTTTTCAAAGTCCCATGCTGGCCAGAATTTTTTCAAAGTCTGACGCCTGGACGAAAATTTTCAAAGTCCCATGCTGGCCAGAATTTTTTTCTAAGTCGGACGCCTGGCCGAAAATTTTCAAAGTCCCATGCTGGCCAGAATTTTTTCAAAGTCCCATGCTGGCCTGAAATATTTCCAACTACCATTCTGGCCAGAATTTTTTCTAAGTCTGACGCCTGGCCGAAAATTTTCAAAGTCCCATGCTGGCCAGAATTTTATCTAAGTCTGATGCCTGGCTGAAAATTTTTAAAAGTCCCATGCTAGCCAGAATTTTTTCTAAGTCTGACGCCTGGCCGAAAATTTTCAAAGTCCCATGCTGGCCAGAATTTTTTCTAAGTCTTGACGCCTACCTGAAATATTTCAAAGTCCCATGCTGGCCACAATTTTTTCTAAGTCTGACGCCTGGCTGAAAATTTTCAAAGTCCCATGCTGGCCAGAATTTTTTCTAAGTCTGACGCCTGGCCGAAAATTTTCAAAGTCCCATGCTGGCCAGAATTTTTTCAAAGTCCCATGCTGGCCAGAATTTTTTCAAAGTCTGACGCCTGGCCGAAAATTTTCAAAGTCCCATGCTAGCCAGAATTTTTTCTAAGTCTGACGCCTGGCCGAAAATGTTCAAAGTCCCATGCTGGCCAGAATTTTTTCTAAGTCTGACGCCTGGCCGAAAATTTTCAAAGTCCCATGCTGGCCAGAATTTTTTCAAAGTCCCATGCAGGCCTGAAATATTTCCAACTCCCATGCTGGCCAGAATTTTTTCAGTCTGACGCCTGGCCGAAAATTTTCAAAGTCTCATGCTGGCCAGAATTTTTTCAAAGTCCCATGCTGGCCTGAAATATTTCCAAATCCCATGCTGGCCAGAATTTTTTCTAAGTCTGACGCCTGGCCGAAAATTTTCAAAGTCCCATGCTGGCCAGAATTTTTTCAAAGTCTGATGCCTGGCTGAAAATTTTCAAAGTCCCATGCAAGCCAGAATTTTTTCAAAGTCCCATGCTGGCCAGAAGTCTGACGCCTGGCCGAAAATGTTCAAAGTCTGACGCCTACCTGAAATATTTCAAAGTCCCATGCTGGCCAGAATTTTTTCAAAGTCCGACGCCTGGCCGAAAATTTTCAAAGTCCCATGCTGGCCAGAATTTTTTCTAAGTCTGACGCCTGGCTGAAAATTTTCAAAGTCCCATGCTGGCCAGAATTTTTTCTAAGTCCGACGCCTGCCTGAAAATTTTCAAAGTCCTACTCCTGCCCGAAAATTTTCAAAGTCCCACGCCTGTCTGAAAATTTTCAAAGTCCCACTCTTGTCTGAAAATTTTCAAAGTCTGACGCAGGCACAAATGTTTTCAAAGTCTGGCGCCTCTCCGAAAATTTTCAAAGTCCCACACCAATCTTTTCAATAGCCTGGGTTAAAAGGGTTGCAGTACCGCCGACCACCATCGGGGGGCGCTGCAGATAGGGCACCCGGTTCCCTATCTGGGGACCTTTCCACCCAAATCGCAAAATGGAGTTGTCACGATTTCAGAAGGTAGCATTTTCAGACGAGGCACCTCCAGGGCCGTACAAGGGAGGCTCACCAGACGTATGTCCGACAAAGAGGAGGGTTGGGGCGGCCTCCTTGGGCAGACGGCCTGCTCTCTGGCCTGGTTGTCAGATTTTTTCAAAGTCTGACGCCTGCCCGAAATATTTCAAAGTCCCACACCATTCATTTCAATAGCCTGGGTCACCAGGCCCGAAAATTTTCAGTCCAACGCCTGGCCGAAAATTTCCAAAGTCCCATGCGAGCCAGAATTTTTTCAAAGTCCCATGCTGGCCAGAAATTTTTCAAAGTCTGACGCCTAGCCGAAAATTTTCAAAGTCCCATGCTGGCCAGAATTTTTTCTAAGTCCGACCCCTGGCTGAAAATTTTCAAAGTCCCATGCTGGCCAGAATTTTTTCTAAGTCCGACCCCTGGCCGAAAATTTTCAAAGTCTGACGCCTACCTGAAATATTTCAAAGTCCCATGCTGGCCAGAATTTTTTCTAAGTCTGACGCCTGGCCGAAAATTTTCAAAGTCCCATGCTGGCCAGAATTTTTTCAAAGTCTGATGCCTGGCTGAAAATTTTCAAAGTCCCATGCAAGCCAGAATTTTTTCTGTCTGTTGCCTGGCTGAAAATTTTCAAAGTCCCATGCTGGCCAGAAGTCTGACGCCTGGCCGAAAATTTTCAAAGTCAGACGCCTACCTGAAATATTTCAAAGTCCCATGCTGGCCAGAATTTTTTCTAAGTCTGACGCCTACCTGAAATATTTCAAAGTCCCATGCTGGCCACAATTTTTTCTAAGTCTGACGCCTGGCTGAAAATTTTCAAAGTCCCATGCTGGCCAGAATTTTTTCTAAGTCTGACGCCTGGCCGAAAATTTTCAAAGTCCCATGCTGGCCAGAATTTTTTCAAAGTCCCATGCTGGCCAGAATTTTTTCAAAGTCTGACGCCTGGCCGAAAATTTTCAAAGTCCCATGCTAGCCAGAATTTTTTCTAAGTCTGACGCCTGGCCGAAAATGTTCAAAGTCCCATGCTGGCCAGAATTTTTTCTAAGTCTGACGCCTGGCCGAAAATTTTCAAAGTCCCATGCTGGCCAGAATTTTTTCAAAGTCCCATGCAGGCCTGAAATATTTCCAACTCCCATGCTGGCCAGAATTTTTTCAGTCTGACGCCTGGCCGAAAATTTTCAAAGTCTCATGCTGGCCAGAATTTTTTCAAAGTCCCATGCTGGCCTGAAATATTTCCAAATCCCATGCTGGCCAGAATTTTTTCTAAGTCTGACGCCTGGCCGAAAATTTTCAAAGTCCCATGCTGGCCAGAATTTTTTCAAAGTCTGATGCCTGGCTGAAAATTTTCAAAGTCCCATGCAAGCCAGAATTTTTTCAAAGTCCCATGCTGGCCAGAAGTCTGACGCCTGGCCGAAAATGTTCAAAGTCTGACGCCTACCTGAAATATTTCAAAGTCCCATGCTGGCCAGAATTTTTTCAAAGTCCGACGCCTGGCCGAAAATTTTCAAAGTCCCATGCTGGCCAGAATTTTTTCTAAGTCTGACGCCTGGCTGAAAATTTTCAAAGTCCCATGCTGGCCAGAATTTTTTCTAAGTCCGACGCCTGCCTGAAAATTTTCAAAGTCCTACTCCTGCCCGAAAATTTTCAAAGTCCCACGCCTGTCTGAAAATTTTCAAAGTCCCACTCTTGTCTGAAAATTTTCAAAGTCTGACGCAGGCACAAATGTTTTCAAAGTCTGGCGCCTCTCCGAAAATTTTCAAAGTCCCACACCAATCTTTTCAATAGCCTGGGTTAAAAGGGTTGCAGTACCGCCGGCCACCATCGGGGGGCGCTGCAGATAGGGCACCCGGTTCCCTATCTGGGGACCTTTCCACCCAAATCGCAAAATGGAGTTGTCACGATTTCAGAAGGTAGCATTTTCAGACGAGGCACCTCCAGGGCCGTACAAGGGAGGCTCACCAGACGTATGTCCGACAAAGAGGAGGGTTGGGGCGGCCTCCTTGGGCAGACGGCCTGCTCTCTGGCCTGGTTGTCAGATTTTTTCAAAGTCTGACGCCTGCCCGAAATATTTCAAAGTCCCACACCATTCATTTCAATAGCCTGGGTCACCAGGCCCGAAAATTTTCAGTCCAACGCCTGGCCGAAAATTTCCAAAGTCCCATGCGAGCCAGAATTTTTTCAAAGTCCCATGCTGGCCAGAAATTTTTCAAAGTCTGACGCCTAGCCGAAAATTTTCAAAGTCCCATGCTGGCCAGAATTTTTTCTAAGTCCGACCCCTGGCTGAAAATTTTCAAAGTCCCATGCTGGCCAGAATTTTTTCTGTCTGTTGCCTGGCTGAAAATTTTCAAAGTCCCATGCTGGCCAGAAGTCTGACGCCTGGCCGAAAATTTTCAAAGTCAGACGCCTACCTGAAATATTTCAAAGTCCCATGCTGGCCAGAATTTTTTCTAAGTCTGACGCCTACCTGAAATATTTCAAAGTCCCATGCTAGCCAGAATTTTTTCTATGTCCGACGCCTGGCTGAAAATTTTCAAAGTCCCATGCTAGCCAGAATTTTTTCAAAGTCCCATGCTGGCCAGAAATTTTTCAAAGTCTGACGCCTAGCCGAAAATTTTCAAAGTCCCATGCTGGCCAGAATTTTTTTCAAAGTCTGACGCCTGGCCGAAAATTTTCAAAGTCTCACGCCTGCCTGAAATATTTCAAAGTCCCATGCTGGCCAGAATTTTTTCAAAGTCTGACGCCTGGCCGAAAATTTTCAAAGTCCCATGATGGCCAGAATTTTTTCTAAGTCTGACGCCTG
Organism: Festucalex cinctus; assembly: GCF_051991245.1. NCBI lineage: Eukaryota > Metazoa > Chordata > Actinopteri > Syngnathiformes > Syngnathidae > Festucalex > Festucalex cinctus. The sequence continues at coordinate 24,941,314 of NC_135417.1, forward strand.
GCTGAAAATTTTCAAAGTCCCATGCTGGCCAGAATTTTTTCTAAGTCCGACGCCTGCCTGAAAATTTTCAAAGTCCTACTCCTGCCCGAAAATTTTCAAAGTCCCACGCCTGTCTGAAAATGTTCAAAGTCCCACACTTGTCTGAAAATTTTCAAAGTCTGACGCAGGCACAAATGTTTTCAAAGTCTGGCGCCTCTCCGAAAATTTTCAAAGTCCCACACCAATCTTTTCAATAGCCTGGGTTAAAAGGGTTGCAGTACCGCCGGCCACCATCGGGGGGCGCTGCAGATAGGGCACCCGGTTCCCTATCTGGGGACCTTTCCACCCAAACAGCAAAATGGAGTTGTCACGATTTCAGAAGGTAGCAATTTCAGACGAGGCACCTCCAGGGCCAAACAAGGGAGGCTCACCAGACGTATGTCCGACAAAGAGGAGGGTTGGGGCGGCCTCCTTGGGCAGACGGCCTGCTCTCTGGCCTGGTTGTCAGATTTTTTCAAAGTCTGACGCCTGCCCGAAATATTTCAAAGTCCCACACCATTCATTTCAATAGCCTGGGTCACCAGACCCGAAAATTTTCAGTCCAACGCCTGCCCAAAAATTTTCAAAGTCTGACACCTACCTGAAATATTTCAAAGTCCCATGCTGGCCAGAATTTTTTCAAAGTCTGACGCCTGGCCGAAAATTTTCAGTCTCACGCCTACCTGAAATATTTCAAAGTCCCATGCTGGCCAGAATTTTTTCAAAGTCTTACGCCTGGCCGAAAATTTCCAAAGTCCCATGCGAGCCAGAATTTTTTCAAAGTCCCATGCTGGCCAGAATTTTTTCAAAGTCCCATGCTGGCCAGAAGTCTGACGCCTGGCCGAAAATTTTCAAAGTCTGACGCCTACCTGAAATATTTCAAAGTCCCATGCTGGCCAGAATTTTTTCTAAGTCCGACCCCTGGCTGAAAATTTTCAAAGTCCCATGCTAGCCAGAATTTTTTCAAAGTCCCATGCTGGCCAGAAGTCTGACGCCTGGCCGAAAATTTTCAAAGTCTGACGCCTACCTGAAATATTTCAAAGTCCCATGCTGGCCAGAATTTTTTCTAAGTCCGACCCCTGGCTGAAAATTTTCAAAGTCCCATGTTAGCCAGAATTTTTTCTAAGACCCATGCTGGCCAGAATTTTTTCAAAGTCTGACGCATGGCCGAAAATTTTCAAAGTCCCATGCTAGCCATAATTTTTTCAAAGTCCCATGCTGGCCAGAAATTTTCAAAGTCTCACGCCTGCCTGAAATATTTCAAAGTCCCATGCTGGCCACAATTTTTTCTAAGTCTGACGCCTGGCTGAAAAATTTCAAAGTCCCATGCTGGCCAGAATTTTTTCAAAGTCCCATGCTGGCCAGAATTTTTTCAAAGTCTGACGCCTGGACGAAAATTTTCAAAGTCCCATGCTGGCCAGAATTTTTTTCTAAGTCTGACGCCTGGCCGAAAATTTTCAAAGTCCCATGCTGGCCAGAATTTTTTCAAAGTCCCATGCTGGCCTGAAATATTTCCAACTACCATTCTGGCCAGAATTTTTTCTAAGTCCGACGCCTGGCCGAAAATTTTCAAAGTCCCATGCTGGCCAGAATTTTTTCTAAGTCTGACGCCTGGCTGAAAATTTTCAAAGTCCCATGCTGGCCAGAATTTTTTCTAAGTCCGACGCCTGCCTGAAAATTTTCAAAGTCCTACTCCTGCCCGAAAATTTTCAAAGTCCCACGCCTGTCTGAAAATTTTCAAAGTCCCACACTTGTCTGAAAATTTTCAAAGTCTGACGCAGGCACAAATGTTTTCAAAGTCTGGCGCCTCTCCGAAAATTTTCAAAGTCCCACACCAATCTTTTCAATAGCCTGGGTTAAAAGGGTTGCAGTACCGCCGGCCACCATCGGGGGGCGCTGCAGATAGGGCACCCGGTTCCCTATCTGGGGACCTTTCCACCCAAATCGCAAAATGGAGTTGTCACGATTTCAGAAGGTAGCATTTTCAGACGAGGCACCTCCAGGGCCGTACAAGGGAGGCTCACCAGACGTATGTCCGACAAAGAGGAGGGTTGGGGCGGCCTCCTTGGGCAGACGGCCTGCTCTCTGGCCTGGTTGTCAGATTTTTTCAAAGTCTGACGCCTGCCAGAAATATTTCAAAGTCCCACACCATTCATTTCAATAGCCTGGGTCACCAGGCCCGAAAATTTTCAGTCCAACGCCTGGCCGAAAATTTCCAAAGTCCCATGCGAGCCAGAATTTTTTCAAAGTCCCATGCTGGCCAGAAATTTTTCAAAGTCTGACGCCTAGCCGAAAATTTTCAAAGTCCCATGCTGGCCAGAATTTTTTTCAAAGTCTGACGCCTGGCCGAAAATTTTCAAAGTCTCACGCCTGCCTGAAATATTTCAAAGTCCCATGCTGGCCAGAATTTTTTCAAAGTCTGACGCCTGGCCGAAAATTTTCAAAGTCCCATGATGGCCAGAATTTTTTCTAAGTCTGTTGCCTGGCTGAAAATTTTCAAAGTCCCATGCTAGCCAGAATTTTTTCAAAGTCCCATGCTGGCCAGAAGTCTGACGCCTGGCTGAAAATTTTCAAAGTCCCATGCTGGCCAGAATTTTTTCAAAGTCTGACGCCTGGCCGAAAATTTTCAAAGTCCCATGATGGCCAGAATTTTTTCTAAGTCTGTTGCCTGGCTGAAAATTTTCAAAGTCCCATGCTAGCCAGAATTTTTTCAAAGTCCCATGCTGGCCAGAATTTTTTCTAAGTCTTGACGCCTACCTGAAATATTTCAAAGTCCCATGCTGGCCACAATTTTTTCTAAGTCTGACGCCTGGCTGAAAATTTTCAAAGTCCCATGCTGGCCAGAATTTTTTCAAAGTCTGACGCCTGGCCGAAAATTTTCAAAGTCCCATGCTAGCCAGAATTTTTTCTAAGTCTGACGCCTGGCCGAAAATGTTCAAAGTCCCATGCTGGCCAGAATTTTTTCTAAGTCTGACGCCTGGCCGAAAATGTTCAAAGTCCCATGCTGGCCAGAATTTTTTCTAAGTCTGACGCCTGGCCGAAAATTTTCAAAGTCCCATGCTGGCCAGAATTTTTTCAAAGTCCCATGCTGGCCTGAAATATTTCCAACTCCCATGCTGGCCAGAATTTTTTCAAAGTCTGACGCCTGGCCGAAAATTTTCAAAGTCTCATGCTGGCCAGAATTTTTTCAAAGTCCCATGCTGGCCTGAAATATTTCCAAATCCCATGCTGGCCAGAATTTTTTCTAAGTCTGACGCCTGGCGGAAAATTTTCAAAGTCCCATGCTGGCCAGAATTTTTTCAGTCTGATGCCTGGCTGAAAATTTTCAAAGTCCCATGCAAGCCAGAATTTTTTCAAAGTCCCATGCTGGCCAGAAGTCTGACGCCTGGCCGAAAATTTTCAAAGTCTGACGCCTACCTGAAATATTTCAAAGTCCCATGCTGGCCAGAATTTTTTCGAAGTCCGACGCCTGGCCGAAAATTTTCAAAGTCCCATGCTGGCCAGAATTTTTTCTAAGTCTGACGCCTGGCTGAAAATTTTCAAAGTCCCATGCTGGCCAGAATTTTTTCTAAGTCCGACGCCTGCCTGAAAATTTTCAAAGTCCTACTCCTGCCCGAAAATTTTCAAAGTCCCACGCCTGTCTGAAAATTTTCAAAGTCCCACACTTGTCTGAAAATTTTCAAAGTCTGACGCAGGCACAAATGTTTTCAAAGTCTGGCGCCTCTCCGAAAATTTTCAAAGTCCCACACCAATCTTTTCAATAGCCTGGGTTAAAAGGGTTGCAGTACCGCCGGCCACCATCGGGGGGCGCTGCAGATAGGGCACCCGGTTCCCTATCTGGGGACCTTTCCACCCAAATCGCAAAATGGAGTTGTCACGATTTCAGAAGGTAGCAATTTCAGACGAGGCACCTCCAGGGCCGAACAAGGGAGGCTCACCAGACGTATGTCCGACAAAGAGGAGGGTTGGGGCGGCCTCCTTGGGCAGACGGCCTGCTCTCTGGCCTGGTTGTCAGATTTTTTCAAAGTCTGACGCCTGCCCGAAATATTTCAAAGTCCCACACCATTCATTTCAATAGCCTGGGTCACCAGGCCCGAAAATTTTCAGTCCAACGCCTGGCCGAAAATTTCCAAAGTCCCATGCGAGCCAGAATTTTTTCAAAGTCCCATGCTGGCCAGAAATTTTTCAAAGTCTGACGCCTGGCTGAAAATTTTTAAAAGTCCCATGCTAGCCAGAATTTTTTCTAAGTCTGACGCCTGGACGAAAATTTTCAAAGTCCCATGCTGGCCAGAATTTTTTCTAAGTCTTGACGCCTACCTGAAATATTTCAAAGTCCCATGCTGGCCACAATTTTTTCGAAGTCTGACGCCTGGCTGAAAATTTTCAAAGTCCCATGCTGGCCAGAATTTTTTCAAAGTCTGACGCCTGGCCGAAAATTTTCAAAGTCCCATGCTAGCCAGAATTTTTTCTAAGTCTGACGCCTGGCCGAAAATGTTCAAAGTCCCATGCTGGCCAGAATTTTTTCTAAGTCTGACGCCTGGCCGAAAATTTTCAAAGTCCCATGCTGGCCAGAATTTTTTCAAAGTCCCATGCTGGCCTGAAATATTTCCAACTCCCATGCTGGCCAGAATTTTTTCAAAGTCTGACGCCTGGCCGAAAATTTTCAAAGTCTCATGCTGGCCAGAATTTTTTCAAAGTCCCATGCTGGCCTGAAATATTTCCAAATCCCATGCTGGCCAGAATTTTTTCTAAGTCTGACGCCTGGCGGAAAAATTTTCAAAGTCCCATGCTGGCCAGAATTTTTTCAGTCTGATGCCTGGCTGAAAATTTTCAAAGTCCCATGCAAGCCAGAATTTTTTCAAAGTCCCATGCTGGCCAGAAGTCTGACGCCTGGCCGAAAATTTTCAAAGTCTGACGCCTACCTGAAATATTTCAAAGTCCCATGCTGGCCAGAATTTTTTCGAAGTCCGACGCCTGGCCGAAAATTTTCAAAGTCCCATGCTGGCCAGAATTTTTTCTAAGTCTGACGCCTGGCTGAAAATTTTCAAAGTCCCATGCTGGCCAGAATTTTTTCTAAGTCCGACGCCTGCCTGAAAATTTTCAAAGTCCTACTCCTGCCCGAAAATTTTCAAAGTCCCACGCCTGTCTGAAAATTTTCAAAGTCCCACACTTGTCTGAAAATTTTCAAAGTCTGACGCAGGCACAAATGTTTTCAAAGTCTGGCGCCTCTCCGAAAATTTTCAAAGTCCCACACCAATCTTTTCAATAGCCTGGGTTAAAAGGGTTGCAGTACCGCCGGCCACCATCGGGGGGCGCTGCAGATAGGGCACCCGGTTCCCTATCTGGGGACCTTTCCACCCAAATCGCAAAATGGAGTTGTCACGATTTCAGAAGGTAGCATTTTCAGACGAGGCACCTCCAGGGCCGTACAAGGGAGGCTCACCAGACGTATGTCCGACAAAGAGGAGGGTTGGGGCGTCCTCCTTGGGCAGACGGCCTGCTCTCTGGCCTGGTTGTCAGATTTTTTCAAAGTCTGACGCCTGCCCGAAATATTTCAAAGTCCCACACCATTCATTTCAATAGCCTGGGTCACCAGGCCCGAAAATTTTCAGTCCAACGCCTGGCCGAAAATTTCCAAAGTCCCATGCGAGCCAGAATTTTTTCAAAGTCCCATGCTGGCCAGAAATTTTTCAAAGTCTGACCCCTGGCTGAAAATTTTCAAAGTCCCATGCTGGCCAGAATTTTTTCTGTCTGTTGCCTGGCTGAAAATTTTCAAAGTCCCATGCTGGCCAGAAGTCTGACGCCTGGCCGAAAATTTTCAAAGTCAGACGCCTACCTGAAATATTTCAAAGTCCCATGCTGGCCAGAATTTTTTCTAAGTCTGACGCCTGGCCGAAAATTTTCAAAGTCCCATGCTGGCCAGAATTTTTTCAAAGTCTGATGCCTGGCTGAAAATTTTCAAAGTCCCATGCTGGCCAGAATTTTTTCAAAGTCTGATGCCTGGCTGAAAATTTTCAAAGTCCCATGCAAGCCAGAATTTTTTCAAAGTCCCATGCTGGCCAGAAGTCTGACGCCTGGCCGAAAATGTTCAAAGTCTGACGCCTACCTGAAATATTTCAAAGTCCCATGCTGGCCAGAATTTTTTCAAAGTCTGACGCCTGGCCGAAAATTTTCAAAGTCCCATGCTGGCCAGAATTTTTTCTAAGTCTGACGCCTGGCTGAAAATTTTCAAAGTCCCATGCTGGCCAGAATTTTTTCTAAGTCCGACGCCTGCCTGAAAATTTTCAAAGTCCTACTCCTGCCCGAAAATTTTCAAAGTCCCACGCCTGTCTGAAAATTTTCAAAGTCCCACACTTGTCTGAAAATTTTCAAAGTCTGACGCAGGCACAAATGTTTTCAAAGTCTGGCGCCTCTCCGAAAATTTTCAAAGTCCCACACCAATCTTTTCAATAGCCTGGGTTAAAAGGGTTGCAGTACCACCGGCCACCATCGGGGGGCGCTGCAGATAGGGCACCCGGTTCCCTATCTGGGGACCTTTCCACCCAAATCGCAAAATGGAGTTGTCACGATTTCAGAAGGTAGCATTTTCAGACGAGGCACCTCCAGGGCCGTACAAGGGAGGCTCACCAGACGTATGTCCGACAAAGAGGAGGGTTGGGGCGGCCTCCTTGGGCAGACGGCCTGCTCTCTGGCCTGGTTGTCAGATTTTTTCAAAGTCTGACGCCTGCCCGAAATATTTCAAAGTCCCACACCATTCATTTCAATAGCCTGGGTCACCAGGCCCGAAAATTTTCAGTCCAACGCCTGGCCGAAAATTTCCAAAGTCCCATGCGAGCCAGAATTTTTTCAAAGTCCCATGCTGGCCAGAAATTTTTCAAAGTCTGACGCCTAGCCGAAAATTTTCAAAGTCCCATGCTGGCCAGAATTTTTTCTAAGTCCGACCCCTGGCTGAAAATTTTCAAAGTCCCATGCTGGCCAGAATTTTTTCTGTCTGTTGCCTGGCTGAAAATTTTCAAAGTCCCATGCTGGCCAGAAGTCTGACGCCTGGCCGAAAATTTTCAAAGTCCCATGCTAGCCAGAATTTTTTCTATGTCCGACGCCTGGCTGAAAATTTTCAAAGTCCCATGCTAGCCAGAATTTTTTCAAAGTCCCATGCTGGCCAGAAATTTTTCAAAGTCTGACGCCTAGCCGAAAATTTTCAAAGTCCCATGCTGGCCAGAATTTTTTTCAAAGTCTGACGCCTGGCCGAAAATTTTCAAAGTCTCACGCCTGCCTGAAATATTTCAAAGTCCCATGCTGGCCAGAATTTTTTCAAAGTCTGACGCCTGGCCGAAAATTTTCAAAGTCCCATGATGGCCAGAATTTTTTCTAAGTCTGACGCCTGGCTGAAAATTTTCAAAGTCCCATGCTGGCCAGAATTTTTTCTAAGTCCGACGCCTGCCTGAAAATTTTCAAAGTCCTACTCCTGCCCGAAAATTTTCAAAGTCCAACGCCTGTCTGAAAATTTTCAAAGTCCCACACTTGTCTGAAAATTTTCAAAGTCTGACGCAGGCACAAATGTTTTCAAAGTCTGGCGCCTCTCCGAAAATTTTCAAAGTCCCACAACAATCTTTTCAATAGCCTGGGTTAAAAGGGTTGCAGTACCGCCGGACACCATCGGGGGGCGCTGCAGATAGGGCACCCGGTTCCCTATCTGGGGACCTTTCCACCCAAACAGCAAAATGGAGTTGTCACGATTTCAGAAGGTAGCAATTTCAGACGAGGCACCTCCAGGGCCAAACAAGGGAGGCTCACCAGACGTATGTCCGACAAAGAGGAGGGTTGGGGCGGCCTCCTTGGGCAGACGGCCTGCTCTCTGGCCTGGTTGTCAGATTTTTTCAAAGTCTGACGCCTGCCCGAAATATTTCAAAGTCCCACACCATTCATTTCAATAGCCTGGGTCACCAGGCCCGAAAATTTTCAGTCCAACGCCTGCCCAAAAATTTTCAAAGTCTGACACCTACCTGAAATATTTCAAAGTCCCATGCTGGCCAGAATTTTTTCAAAGTCTGACGCCTGGCCGAAAATTTCCAAAGTCCCAAGCGAGCCAGAATTTTTTCAAAGTCCCATGCTGGCCAGAAATTTTTTCAAAGTCTGACGCCTGGCCGAAAATTTTCAGTCTCACGCCTACCTGAAATATTTCAAAGTCCCATGCTGGCCAGAATTTTTTCAAAGTCTGACTCCTGGCCGAAAATTTCCAAAGTCCCATGCGAGCCAGAATTTTTTCAAAGTCCCATGCTGGCCATAAATTTTTCTAAGTCTGTTGCCTGGCTGAAAATTTTCAAAGTCCCATGCTAGCCAGAATTTTTTCAAAGTCCCATGCTGGCCAGAAGTCTGACGCCTGGCCGAAAATTTTCAAAGTCTGACGCCTACCTGAAATATTTCAAAGTCCCATGCTGGCCAGAATTTTTTCTAAGTCCGACCCCTGGCTGAAAATTTTCAAAGTCCCATGCTAGCCAGAATTTTTTCTAAGACCCATGCTGGCCAGAATTTTTTCAAAGTCTGACGCATGGCCGAAAATTTTCAAAGTCCCATGCTGGCCAGAAATTTTCAAAGTCTCACGCCTGCCTGAAATATTTCAAAGTCCCATGCTGGCCACAATTTTTTCTAAGTCTGACGCCTGGCTGAAAAATTTCAAAGTCCCATGCTGGCCAGAATTTTTTCAAAGTCCCATGCTGGCCAGAATTTTTTTCTAAGTCTGACGCCTGGCCGAAAATTTTCAAAGTCCCATGCTGGCCAGAATTTTTTCTAAGTCTGACGCCTGGCCGAAAATTTTCAAAGTCCCATGCTGGCCAGAATTTTTTCAAAGTCCCATGCTGGCCTGAAATATTTGCAACTACCATTCTGGCCAGAATTTTTTCTAAGTCTGACGCCTGGCCGAAAATTTTCAAAGTCCCATGCTGGCCAGAATTTTTTCTAAGTCTGATGCCTGGCTGAAAATTTTTAAAAGTCCCATGCTAGCCAGAATTTTTTCTAAGTCTGACGCCTGGCCGAAAATTTTCAAAGTCCCATGCTCGCCAGAATTTTTTCTAAGTCTGACGCCTGGCCGAAAATTTTCAAAGTCCCTTGCTTGCCAGAATTTTTTCTAAGTCTGACGCCTGGACGAAAATTTTCAAAGTCCCATGCTGGCCAGAATTTTTTCTAAGTCTTGACGCCTACCTGAAATATTTCAAAGTCCCATGCTGGCCACAATTTTTTCTAAGTCTGACGCCTGGCTGAAAATTTTCAAAGTCCCATGCTGGCCAGAATTTTTTCAAAGTCTGACGCCTGGCCGAAAATTTTCAAAGTCCCATGCTGGCCAGAATTTTTTCAAAGTCCCATGCTGGCCAGAATTTTTTCAAAGTCTGACGCCTGGCCGAAAATTTTCAAAGTCCCATGCTGGCCAGAATTTTTTCTAAGTCTGACGCCTGGCCGAAAATTTTCAAAGTCCCATGCTGGCCAGAATTTTTTCAAAGTCCCATGCTGGCCTGAAATATTTCCAACTCCCATGCTGGCCAGAATTTTTTCAAAGTCTGACGCCTGGCCGAAAATTTTCAAAGTCTCATGCTGGCCAGAATTTTTTCAAAGTCCCATGCTGGCCTGAAATATTTCCAAATCCCATGCTGGCCAGAATTTTTTCTAAGTCTGACGCCTGGCCGAAAATTTTCAAAGTCCCATGCTGGCCAGAATTTTTTCAGTCTGATGCCTGGCTGAAAATTTTCAAAGTCCCATGCAAGCCAGAATTTTTTCAAAGTCCCATGCTGGCCAGAAGTCTGACGCCTGGCCGAAAATTTTCAAAGTCTGACGCCTACCTGAAATATTTCAAAGTCCCATGCTGGCCAGAATTTTTTCGAAGTCCGACGCCTGGCCGAAAATTTTCAAAGTCCCATGCGAGCCAGAATTTTTTCAAAGTCCCATGCTGGCCAGAAATTTTTCTAAGTCTGTTGCCTGGCTGAAAATTTTCAAAGTCCCGTGCTAGCCAGAATTTTTTCAAAGTCCCATGCTGGCCAGAAGTCTGACGCCTGGCCGAAAATTTTCAAAGTCTGACGCCTACCTGAAATATTTCAAAGTCCCATGCTGGCCAGAATTTTTTCTAAGTCCGACCCCTGGCTGAAAATTTTCAAAGTCCCATGCTGGCCAGAATTTTTTCTAAGTCTGACGCCTGGCCGAAAATTTTCAAAGTCCCATGCTGGCCAGAATTTTTTCTAAGTCTGACGCCTGGCCGAAAATTTTCAAAGTCCCATGCAAGCCAGAATTTTTTCAAAGTCCCATGCTGGCCAGAAGTCTGACGCCTGGCCGAAAATGTTCAAAGTCTGACGCCTACCTGAAATATTTCAAAGTCCCATGCTGGCCAGAATTTTTTCTAAGTCTGACGCCTACCTGAAATATTTCAAAGTCCCATGCTAGCCAGAATTTTTTCAAAGTCCCATGCTGGCCAGAAATTTTCAAAGTCTCACGCCTGCCTGAAATATTTCAAAGTCCCATGCTGGCCACAATTTTTTCTAAGTCTGACGCCTGGCTGAAAAATTTCAAAGTCCCATGCTGGCCAGAATTTTTTCAAAGTCCCATGCTGGCCAGAATTTTTTCAAAGTCTGACGCCTGGCCGAAAATTTTCAAAGTCCCATGCTGGCCAGAATTTTTTCAAAGTCCCATGCTGGCCTGAAATATTTCCAACTACCATTCTGGCCAGAATTTTTTCTAAGTCTGACGCCTGGCCGAAAATTTTCAAAGTCCCATGCTGGCCAGAATTTTATCTAAGTCTGATGCCTGGCTGAAAATTTTTAAAAGTCCCATGCTAGCCAGAATTTTTTCTAAGTCTGACGCCTGGCCGAAAATTTTCAAAGTCCCATGCTGGCCAGAATTTTTTCTAAGTCTTGACGCCTACCTGAAATATTTCAAAGTCCCATGCTGGCCACAATTTTTTCTAAGTCTGACGCCTGGCTGAAAATTTTCAAAGTCCCATGCTGGCCAGAATTTTTTCTAAGTCTGACGCCTGGCCGAAAATTTTCAAAGTCCCATGCTGGCCAGAATTTTTTCAAAGTCCCATGCTGGCCAGAATTTTTTCAAAGTCTGACGCCTGGCCGAAAATTTTCAAAGTCCCATGCTAGCCAGAATTTTTTCTAAGTCTGACGCCTGGCCGAAAATGTTCAAAGTCCCATGCTGGCCAGAATTTTTTCTAAGTCTGACGCCTGGCCGAAAATTTTCAAAGTCCCATGCTGGCCAGAATTTTTTCAAAGTCCCATGCAGGCCTGAAATATTTCCAACTCCCATGCTGGCCAGAATTTTTTCAGTCTGACGCCTGGCCGAAAATTTTCAAAGTCTCATGCTGGCCAGAATTTTTTCAAAGTCCCATGCTGGCCTGAAATATTTCCAAATCCCATGCTGGCCAGAATTTTTTCTAAGTCTGACGCCTGGCCGAAAATTTTCAAAGTCCCATGCTGGCCAGAATTTTTTCAAAGTCTGATGCCTGGCTGAAAATTTTCAAAGTCCCATGCAAGCCAGAATTTTTTCAAAGTCCCATGCTGGCCAGAAGTCTGACGCCTGGCCGAAAATGTTCAAAGTCTGACGCCTACCTGAAATATTTCAAAGTCCCATGCTGGCCAGAATTTTTTCAAAGTCCGACGCCTGGCCGAAAATTTTCAAAGTCCCATGCTGGCCAGAATTTTTTCTAAGTCTGACGCCTGGCTGAAAATTTTCAAAGTCCCATGCTGGCCAGAATTTTTTCTAAGTCCGACGCCTGCCTGAAAATTTTCAAAGTCCTACTCCTGCCCGAAAATTTTCAAAGTCCCACGCCTGTCTGAAAATTTTCAAAGTCCCACTCTTGTCTGAAAATTTTCAAAGTCTGACGCAGGCACAAATGTTTTCAAAGTCTGGCGCCTCTCCGAAAATTTTCAAAGTCCCACACCAATCTTTTCAATAGCCTGGGTTAAAAGGGTTGCAGTACCGCCGGCCACCATCGGGGGGCGCTGCAGATAGGGCACCCGGTTCCCTATCTGGGGACCTTTCCACCCAAATCGCAAAATGGAGTTGTCACGATTTCAGAAGGTAGCATTTTCAGACGAGGCACCTCCAGGGCCGTACAAGGGAGGCTCACCAGACGTATGTCCGACAAAGAGGAGGGTTGGGGCGGCCTCCTTGGGCAGACGGCCTGCTCTCTGGCCTGGTTGTCAGATTTTTTCAAAGTCTGACGCCTGCCCGAAATATTTCAAAGTCCCACACCATTCATTTCAATAGCCTGGGTCACCAGGCCCGAAAATTTTCAGTCCAACGCCTGGCCGAAAATTTCCAAAGTCCCATGCGAGCCAGAATTTTTTCAAAGTCCCATGCTGGCCAGAAATTTTTCAAAGTCTGACGCCTAGCCGAAAATTTTCAAAGTCCCATGCTGGCCAGAATTTTTTCTAAGTCCGACCCCTGGCTGAAAATTTTCAAAGTCCCATGCTGGCCAGAATTTTTTCTAAGTCCGACCCCTGGCCGAAAATTTTCAAAGTCTGACGCCTACCTGAAATATTTCAAAGTCCCATGCTGGCCAGAATTTTTTCTAAGTCTGACGCCTGGCCGAAAATTTTCAAAGTCCCATGCTGGCCAGAATTTTTTCAAAGTCTGATGCCTGGCCGAAAATTTTCAAAGTCCCATGCTGGCCAGAATTTTTTCTAAGTCCGACCCCTGGCTGAAAATTTTCAAAGTCCCATGCTGGCCAGAATTTTTTCTGTCTGTTGCCTGGCTGAAAATTTTCAAAGTCCCATGCTGGCCAGAAGTCTGACGCCTGGCCGAAAATTTTCAAAGTCAGACGCCTACCTGAAATATTTCAAAGTCCCATGCTGGCCAGAATTTTTTCTAAGTCTGACGCCTACCTGAAATATTTCAAAGTCCCATGCTAGCCAGAATTTTTTCTATGTCCGACGCCTGGCTGAAAATTTTCAAAGTCCCATGCTAGCCAGAATTTTTTCAAAGTCCCATGCTGGCCAGAAATTTTTCAAAGTCTGACGCCTAGCCGAAAATTTTCAAAGTCTCACGCCTGCCTGAAATATTTCAAAGTCCCATGCTGGCCAGAATTTTTTCAAAGTCTGACGCCTGGCCGAAAATTTTCAAAGTCCCATGATGGCCAGAATTTTTTCTAAGTCTGACGCCTGGCTGAAAATTTTCAAAGTCCCATGCTGGCCAGAATTTTTTCTAAGTCCGACGCCTGCCTGAAAATTTTCAAAGTCCTACTCCTGCCCGAAAATTTTCAAAGTCCCACGCCTGTCTGAAAATGTTCAAAGTCCCACACTTGTCTGAAAATTTTCAAAGTCTGACGCAGGCACAAATGTTTTCAAAGTCTGGCGCCTCTCCGAAAATTTTCAAAGTCCCACACCAATCTTTTCAATAGCCTGGGTTAAAAGGGTTGCAGTACCGCCGGCCACCATCGGGGGGCGCTGCAGATAGGGCACCCGGTTCCCTATCTGGGGACCTTTCCACCCAAACAGCAAAATGGAGTTGTCACGATTTCAGAAGGTAGCAATTTCAGACGAGGCACCTCCAGGGCCAAACAAGGGAGGCTCACCAGACGTATGTCCGACAAAGAGGAGGGTTGGGGCGGCCTCCTTGGGCAGACGGCCTGCTCTCTGGCCTGGTTGTCAGATTTTTTCAAAGTCTGACGCCTGCCCGAAATATTTCAAAGTCCCACACCATTCATTTCAATAGCCTGGGTCACCAGGCCCGAAAATTTTCAGTCCAACGCCTGCCCAAAAATTTTCAAAGTCTGACACCTACCTGAAATATTTCAAAGTCCCATGCTGGCCAGAATTTTTTCAAAGTCTGACGCCTGGCCGAAAATTTCCAAAGTCCCATGCGAGCCAGAATTTTTTCAAAGTCCCATGCTGGCCAGAAATTTTTTCAAAGTCTGACGCCTGGCCGAAAATTTTCAGTCTCACGCCTACCTGAAATATTTCAAAGTCCCATGCTGGCCAGAATTTTTTCAGTCTTACGCCTGGCCGAAAATTTCCAAAGTCCCATGCGAGCCAGAATTTTTTCAAAGTCCCATGCTGGCCAGAATTTTTTCAAAGTCCCATGCTGGCCAGAAGTCTGACGCCTGGCCGAAAATTTTCAAAGTCTGACGCCTACCTGAAATATTTCAAAGTCCCATGCTGGCCAGAATTTTTTCTAAGTCCGACCCCTGGCTGAAAATTTTCAAAGTCCCATGCTAGCCAGAATTTTTTCAAAGTCCCATGCTGGCCAGAAGTCTGACGCCTGGCCGAAAATTTTCAAAGTCTGACGCCTACCTGAAATATTTCAAAGTCCCATGCTGGCCAGAATTTTTTCTAAGTCCGACCCCTGGCTGAAAATTTTCAAAGTCCCATGTTAGCCAGAATTTTTTCTAAGACCCATGCTGGCCAGAATTTTTTCAAAGTCTGACGCATGGCCGAAAATTTTCAAAGTCCCATGCTAGCCATAATTTTTTCAAAGTCCCATGCTGGCCAGAAATTTTCAAAGTCTCACGCCTGCCTGAAATATTTCAAAGTCCCATGCTGGCCACAATTTTTTCTAAGTCTGACGCCTGGCTGAAAAATTTCAAAGTCCCATGCTGGCCAGAATTTTTTCAAAGTCCCATGCTGGCCAGAATTTTTTCAAAGTCTGACGCCTGGACGAAAATTTTCAAAGTCCCATGCTGGCCAGAATTTTTTTCTAAGTCTGACGCCTGGCCGAAAATTTTCAAAGTCCCATGCTGGCCAGAATTTTTTCAAAGTCCCATGCTGGCCTGAAATATTTCCAACTACCATTCTGGCCAGAATTTTTTCTAAGTCTGACGCCTGGCCGAAAATTTTCAAAGTCCCATGCTGGCCAGAATTTTTTCTAAGTCTGATGCCTGGCTGAAAATTTTTAAAAGTCCCATGCTAGCCAGAATTTTTTCTAAGTCTGACGCCTGGCCGAAAATTTTCAAAGTCCCTTGCTTGCCAGAATTTTTTCTAAGTCTGACGCCTGGACGAAAATTTTCAAAGTCCCATGCTGGCCAGAATTTTTTCTAAGTCTTGACGCCTACCTGAAATATTTCAAAGTCCCATGCTGGCCACAATTTTTTCTAAGTCTGACGCCTGGCTGAAAATTTTCAAAGTCCCATGCTGGCCAGAATTTTTTCAAAGTCCCATGCTGGCCAGAATTTTTTCAAAGTCTGACGCCTGGCCGAAAATTTTCAAAGTCCCATGCTAGCCAGAATTTTTTCTAAGTCTGACGCCTGGCCGAAAATGTTCAAAGTCCCATGCTGGCCAGAATTTTTTCTAAGTCTGACGCCTGGCCGAAAATTTTCAAAGTCCCATGCTGGCCAGAATTTTTTCAAAGTCCCATGCAGGCCTGAAATATTTCCAACTCCCATGCTGGCCAGAATTTTTTCAGTCTGACGCCTGGCCGAAAATTTTCAAAGTCTCATGCTGGCCAGAATTTTTTCAAAGTCCCATGCTGGCCTGAAATATTTCCAAATCCCATGCTGGCCAGAATTTTTTCTAAGTCTGACGCCTGGCCGAAAATTTTCAAAGTCCCATGCTGGCCAGAATTTTTTCTAAGTCTGATGCCTGGCTGAAAATTTTCAAAGTCCCATGCAAGCCAGAATTTTTTCAAAGTCCCATGCTGGCCAGAATTTTTTCTAAGTCCGACGCCTGCCTGAAAATTTTCAAAGTCCTACTCCTGCCCGAAAATTTTCAAAGTCCCACGCCTGTCTGAAAATTTTCAAAGTCCCACACTTGTCTGAAAATTTTCAAAGTCTGACGCAGGCACAAATGTTTTCAAAGTCTGGCGCCTCTCCGAAAATTTTCAAAGTCCCACACCAATCTTTTCAATAGCCTGGGTTAAAAGGGTTGCAGTACCGCCGGCCACCATCGGGGGGCGCTGCAGATAGGGCACCCGGTTCCCTATCTGGGGACCTTTCCACCCAAATCGCAAAATGGAGTTGTCACGATTTCAGAAGGTAGCATTTTCAGACGAGGCACCTCCAGGGCCGTACAAGGGAGGCTCACCAGACGTATGTCCGACAAAGAGGAGGGTTGGGGCGGCCTCCTTGGGCAGACGGCCTGCTCTCTGGCCTGGTTGTCAGATTTTTTCAAAGTCTGACGCCTGCCCGAAATATTTCAAAGTCCCACACCATTCATTTCAATAGCCTGGGTCACCAGGCCCGAAAATTTTCAGTCCAACGCCTGGCCGAAAATTTCCAAAGTCCCATGCGAGCCAGAATTTTTTCAAAGTCCCATGCTGGCCAGAAATTTTTCAAAGTCTGACGCCTAGCCGAAAATTTTCAAAGTCCCATGCTGGCCAGAATTTTTTCTAAGTCCGACCCCTGGCTGAAAATTTTCAAAGTCCCATGCTGGCCAGAATTTTTTCTGTCTGTTGCCTGGCTGAAAATTTTCAAAGTCCCATGCTGGCCAGAAGTCTGACGCCTGGCCGAAAATTTTCAAAGTCAGACGCCTACCTGAAATATTTCAAAGTCCCATGCTGGCCAGAATTTTTTCTAAGTCTGACGCCTACCTGAAATATTTCAAACTCCCATGCTAGCCAGAATTTTTTCTAAGTCCGACGCCTGGCTGAAAATTTTCAAAGTCCCATGCTAGCCAGAATTTTTTCAAAGTCCCATGCTGGCCAGAAATTTTTCAAAGTCTGACGCCTAGCCGAAAATTTTCAAAGTCCCATGCTGGCCAGAATTTTTTTCAAAGTCTGACGCCTGGCCGAAAATTTTCAAAGTCTCACGCCTGCCTGAAATATTTCAAAGTCCCATGCTGGCCAGAATTTTTTCAAAGTCTGACGCCTGGCCGAAAATTTTCAAAGTCCCATGATGGCCAGAATTTTTTCTAAGTCTGTTGCCTGGCTGAAAATTTTCAAAGTCCCATGCTAGCCAGAATTTTTTCAAAGTCCCATGCTGGCCAGAAGTCTGACGCCTGGCCGAAAATTTTCAAAGTCTGACGCCTACCTGAAATATTTCAAAGTCCCATGCTGGCCAGAATTTTTTCTAAGTCCGACCCCTGGCTGAAAATTTTCAAAGTCCCATGCTGGCCAGAATTTTTTCAAAGTCTGACGCCTGGCTGAAAATTTTCAGTCCCATGATGGCCAGAATTTTTTCTAAGTCTGTTGCCTGGCTGAAAATTTTCAAAGTCCCATGCTGGCCAGAATTTTTTCTAAGTCCGACCCCTGGCTGAAAATTTTCAAAGTCCCATGCTGGCCAGAATTTTTTCAAAGTCTGACGCCTGGCTGAAAATTTTCAAAGTCCCATGATGGCCAGAATTTTTTCTAAGTCTGTTGCCTGGCTGAAAATTTTCAAAGTCCCATGCTAGCCAGAATTTTTTCAAAGTCCCATGCTGGCCAGAATTTTTTCTAAGTCTGTTGCCTGGCCGAAAATTTTCAAAGTCTGACGCCTACCTGAAATATTTCAAAGTCCCATGCTGGCCAGATTTTTTTCTAAGTCTGACGCCTGGCCGAAAATTTTCAAAGTCCCATGCTGGCCAGAATTTTTTCAAAGTCTGATGCCTGGCTGAAAATTTTCAAATTCCCATGCAAGCCAGAATTTTTTCAAAGTCTGACGCCTGGACGGAAATTTTCAAAGTCCCATGCTGGCCAGAATTTTTTCTAAGTCTGACGCCTGGCCGAAAATTTTCAAAGTCCCATGCTGGCCAGAATTTTTTCAAAGTCCCATGCTGGCCTGAAATATTTCCAACTACCATTCTGGCCAGAATTTTTTTCTAAGTCTGACGCCTGGCCGAAAATTTTCAAAGTCCCATGCTGGCCAGAATTTTTTCTAAGTCTGATGCCTGGCTGAAAATTTTTAAAAGTCCCATGCTAGCCAGAATTTTTTCTAAGTCTGACGCCTGGCCGAAAATTTTCAAAGTCCCATGCTCGCCAGAATTTTTTCTAAGTCTGACGCCTGGCCGAAAATTTTCAAAGTCCCTTGCTTGCCAGAATTTTTTCTAAGTCTGACGCCTGGACGAAAATTTTCAAAGTCCCATGCTGGCCAGAATTTTTTTCTAAGTCTGACGCCTGGCCGAAAATTTTCAAAGTCCCATGCTGGCCAGAATTTTTTCAAAGTCCCATGCTGGCCTGAAATATTTCCAACTACCATTCTGGCCAGAATTTTTTCTAAGTCTGACGCCTGGCCGAAAATTTTCAAAGTCCCATGCTGGCCAGAATTTTTTCTAAGTCTGATGCCTGGCTGAAAATTTTTAAAAGTCCCTTGCTTGCCAGAATTTTTTCTAAGTCTGACGCCTGGACGAAAATTTTCAAAGTCCCATGCTGGCCAGAATTTTTTCTAAGTCTTGACGCCTACCTGAAATATTTCAAAGTCCCATGCTGGCCACAATTTTTTCTAAGTCTGACGCCTGGCTGAAAATTTTCAAAGTCCCATGCTGGCCAGAATTTTTTCAAAGTCCCATGCTGGCCAGAATTTTTTCAAAGTCTGACGCCTGGCCGAAAATTTTCAAAGTCCCATGCTAGCCAGAATTTTTTCTAAGTCTGACGCCTGGCCGAAAATGTTCAAAGTCCCATGCTGGCCAGAATTTTTTCTAAGTCTGACGCCTGGCCGAAAATTTTCAAAGTCCCATGCTGGCCAGAATTTTTTCAAAGTCCCATGCAGGCCTGAAATATTTCCAACTCCCATGCTGGCCAGAATTTTTTCAGTCTGACGCCTGGCCGAAAATTTTCAAAGTCTCATGCTGGCCAGAATTTTTTCAAAGTCCCATGCTGGCCAGAAGTCTGACGCCTGGCCGAAAATGTTCAAAGTCTGACGCCTACCTGAAAAATTTCAAAGTCCCATGCTGGCCAGAATTTTTTCAAAGTCCGACGCCTGGCCGAAAATTTTCAAAGTCCCATGCTGGCCAGAATTTTTTCTAAGTCTGACACCTGGCTGAAAATTTTCAAAGTCCCATGCTGGCCAGAATTTTTTCTAAGTCCGACGCCTGCCTGAAAATTTTCAAAGTCCTACTCCTGCCCGAAAATTTTCAAAGTCCCACGCCTGTCTGAAAATTTTCAAAGTCCCACACTTGTCTGAAAATTTTCAAAGTCTGACGCAGGCACAAATGTTTTCAAAGTCTGGCGCCTCTCCGAAAATTTTCAAAGTCCCACACCAATCTTTTCAATAGCCTGGGTTAAAAGGGTTGCAGTACCGCCGGCCACCATCGGGGGGCGCTGCAGATAGGGCACCCGGTTCCCTATCTGGGGACCTTTCCACCCAAATCGCAAAATGGAGTTGTCACGATTTCAGAAGGTAGCATTTTCAGACGAGGCACCTCCAGGGCCGTACAAGGGAGGCTCACCAGACGTATGTCCGACAAAGAGGAGGGTTGGGGCGGCCTCCTTGGGCAGACGGCCTGCTCTCTGGCCTGGTTGTCAGATTTTTTCAAAGTCTGACGCCTGCCCGAAATATTTCAAAGTCCCACACCATTCATTTCAATAGCCTGGGTCACCAGGCCCGAAAATTTTCAGTCCAACGCCTGGCCGAAAATTTCCAAAGTCCCATGCGAGCCAGAATTTTTTCAAAGTCCCATGCTGGCCAGAAATTTTTCAAAGTCTGACGCCTAGCCGAAAATTTTCAAAGTCCCATGCTGGCCAGAATTTTTTCTAAGTCCGACCCCTGGCTGAAAATTTTCAAAGTCCCATGCTGGCCAGAATTTTTTCTGTCTGTTGCCTGGCTGAAAATTTTCAAAGTCCCATGCTGGCCAGAAGTCTGACGCCTGGCCGAAAATTTTCAAAGTCAGACGCCTACCTGAAATATTTCAAAGTCCCATGCTGGCCAGAATTTTTTCTAAGTCTGACGCCTACCTGAAATATTTCAAAGTCCCATGCTAGCCAGAATTTTTTCTAAGTCCGACGCCTGGCTGAAAATTTTCAAAGTCCCATGCTAGCCAGAATTTTTTCAAAGTCCCATGCTGGCCAGAAATTTTTCAAAGTCTGACGCCTAGCCGAAAATTTTCAAAGTCCCATGCTGGCCAGAATTTTTTTCAAAGTCTGACGCCTGGCCGAAAATTTTCAAAGTCTCACGCCTGCCTGAAATATTTCAAAGTCCCATGCTGGCCAGAATTTTTTCAAAGTCTGACGCCTGGCCGAAAATTTTCAAAGTCCCATGATGGCCAGAATTTTTTCTAAGTCTGTTGCCTGGCTGAAAATTTTCAAAGTCCCATGCTAGCCAGAATTTTTTCAAAGTCCCATGCTGGCCAGAAGTCTGACGCCTGGCCGAAAATTTTCAAAGTCTGACGCCTACCTGAAATATTTCAAAGTCCCATGCTGGCCAGAATTTTTTCTAAGTCCGACCCCTGGCTGAAAATTTTCAAAGTCCCATGCTGGCCAGAATTTTTTCAAAGTCTGACGCCTGGCTGAAAATTTTCAGTCCCATGATGGCCAGAATTTTTTCTAAGTCTGTTGCCTGGCTGAAAATTTTCAAAGTCCCATGCTGGCCAGAATTTTTTCTAAGTCCGACCCCTGGCTGAAAATTTTCAAAGTCCCATGCTGGCCAGAATTTTTTCAAAGTCTGACACCTGGCTGAAAATTTTCAAAGTCCCATGATGGCCAGAATTTTTTCTAAGTCTGTTGCCTGGCTGAAAATTTTCAAAGTCCCATGCTAGCCAGAATTTTTTCAAAGTCCCATGCTGGCCAGAATTTTTTCTAAGTCTGTTGCCTGGCCGAAAATTTTCAAAGTCTGACGCCTACCTGAAATATTTCAAAGTCCCATGCTGGCCAGAATTTTTTCTAAGTCCGACCCCTGGCTGAAAATTTTCAAAGTCCCATGCTGGCCAGAATTTTTTCAAAGTCTGACGCCTGGCTGAAAATTTTCAGTCCCATGATGGCCAGAATTTTTTCTAAGTCTGTTGCCTGGCTGAAAATTTTCAAAGTCCCATGCTAGCCAGAATTTTTTCAAAGTCCCATGCTGGCCAGAATTTTTTCTAAGTCTGTTGCCTGGCCGAAAATTTTCAAAGTCTGACGCCTACCTGAAATATTTCAAAGTCCCATGCTGGCCAGAATTTTTTCTAAGTCTGACGCCTGGCCGAAAATTTTCAAAGTCCCATGCTGGCCAGAATTTTTTCAAAGTCTGATGCCTGGCTGAAAATTTTCAAATTCCCATGCAAGCCAGAATTTTTTCAAAGTCTGACGCCTGGACGGAAATTTTCAAAGTCCCATGCTGGCCAGAATTTTTTCTAAGTCTGACGCCTGGCCGAAAATTTTCAAAGTCCCATGCTGGCCAGAATTTTTTCTAAGTCTGATGCCTGGCTGAAAATTTTTAAAAGTCCCATGCTAGCCAGAATTTTTTCTAAGTCTGACGCCTTGCCGAAAATTTTCAAAGTCCCATGCTCGCCAGAATTTTTTCTAAGTCTGACGCCTGGCCGAAAATTTTCAAAGTCCCTTGCTTGCCAGAATTTTTTCTAAGTCTGACGCCTGGACGAAAATTTTCAAAGTCCCATGCTGGCCAGAATTTTTTTCTAAGTCTGACGCCTGGCCGAAAATTTTCAAAGTCCCATGCTGGCCAGAATTTTTTCAAAGTCCCATGCTGGCCTGAAATATTTCCAACTACCATTCTGGCCAGAATTTTTTCTAAGTCTGACGCCTGGCCGAAAATTTTCAAAGTCCCATGCTGGCCAGAATTTTTTCTAAGTCTGATGCCTGGCTGAAAATTTTTAAAAGTCCCTTGCTTGCCAGAATTTTTTCTAAGTGACGCCTGGACGAAAATTTTCAAAGTCCCATGCTGGCCAGAATTTTTTCTAAGTCTTGACGCCTACCTGAAATATTTCAAAGTCCCATGCTGGCCACAATTTTTTCTAAGTCTGACGCCTGGCTGAAAATTTTCAAAGTCCCATGCTGGCCAGAATTTTTTCAAAGTCCCATGCTGGCCAGAATTTTTTCAAAGTCTGACGCCTGGCCGAAAATTTTCAAAGTCCCATGCTAGCCAGAATTTTTTCTAAGTCTGACGCCTGGCCGAAAATGTTCAAAGTCCCATGCTGGCCAGAATTTTTTCTAAGTCTGACGCCTGGCCGAAAATTTTCAAAGTCCCATGCTGGCCAGAATTTTTTCAAAGTCCCATGCAGGCCTGAAATATTTCCAACTCCCATGCTGGCCAGAATTTTTTCAGTCTGACGCCTGGCCGAAAATTTTCAAAGTCTCATGCTGGCCAGAATTTTTTCAAAGTCCCATGCTGGCCAGAAGTCTGACGCCTGGCCGAAAATGTTCAAAGTCTGACGCCTACCTGAAAAATTTCAAAGTCCCATGCTGGCCAGAATTTTTTCAAAGTCCGACGCCTGGCCGAAAATTTTCAAAGTCCCATGCTGGCCAGAATTTTTTCTAAGTCTGACACCTGGCTGAAAATTTTCAAAGTCCCATGCTGGCCAGAATTTTTTCTAAGTCCGACGCCTGCCTGAAAATTTTCAAAGTCCTACTCCTGCCCGAAAATTTTCAAAGTCCCACGCCTGTCTGAAAATTTTCAAAGTCCCACACTTGTCTGAAAATTTTCAAAGTCTGACGCAGGCACAAATGTTTTCAAAGTCTGGCGCCTCTCCGAAAATTTTCAAAGTCCCACACCAATCTTTTCAATAGCCTGGGTTAAAAGGGTTGCAGTACCGCCGGCCACCATCGGGGGGCGCTGCAGATAGGGCACCCGGTTCCCTATCTGGGGACCTTTCCACCCAAATCGCAAAATGGAGTTGTCACGATTTCAGAAGGTAGCATTTTCAGACGAGGCACCTCCAGGGCCGTACAAGGGAGGCTCACCAGACGTATGTCCGACAAAGAGGAGGGTTGGGGCGGCCTCCTTGGGCAGACGGCCTGCTCTCTGGCCTGGTTGTCAGATTTTTTCAAAGTCT
This sequence comes from Festucalex cinctus, assembly GCF_051991245.1. Taxonomy (NCBI): domain Eukaryota; kingdom Metazoa; phylum Chordata; class Actinopteri; order Syngnathiformes; family Syngnathidae; genus Festucalex; species Festucalex cinctus. Next base: position 24,964,140 of record NC_135417.1, read on the forward strand.
GACGCCTGCCCGAAATATTTCAAAGTCCCACACCATTCATTTCAATAGCCTGGGTCACCAGGCCCGAAAATTTTCAGTCCAACGCCTGGCCGAAAATTTCCAAAGTCCCATGCGAGCCAGAATTTTTTCAAAGTCCCATGCTGGCCAGAATTTTTTCTAAGTCCGACCCCTGGCTGAAAATTTTCAAAGTCCCATGCTGGCCAGAATTTTTTCAAAGTCCCATGCAGGCCTGAAATATTTCCAACTCCCATGCTGGCCAGAATTTTTTCAGTCTGACGCCTGGCCGAAAATTTTCAAAGTCTCATGCTGGCCAGAATTTTTTCAAAGTCCCATGCTGGCCAGAAGTCTGACGCCTGGCCGAAAATGTTCAAAGTCTGACGCCTACCTGAAAAATTTCAAAGTCCCATGCTGGCCAGAATTTTTTCAAAGTCCGACGCCTGGCCGAAAATTTTCAAAGTCCCATGCTGGCCAGAATTTTTTCTAAGTCTGACACCTGGCTGAAAATTTTCAAAGTCCCATGCTGGCCAGAATTTTTTCTAAGTCCGACGCCTGCCTGAAAATTTTCAAAGTCCTACTCCTGCCCGAAAATTTTCAAAGTCCCACGCCTGTCTGAAAATTTTCAAAGTCCCACACTTGTCTGAAAATTTTCAAAGTCTGACGCAGGCACAAATGTTTTCAAAGTCTGGCGCCTCTCCGAAAATTTTCAAAGTCCCACACCAATCTTTTCAATAGCCTGGGTTAAAAGGGTTGCAGTACCGCCGGCCACCATCGGGGGGCGCTGCAGATAGGGCACCCGGTTCCCTATCTGGGGACCTTTCCACCCAAATCGCAAAATGGAGTTGTCACGATTTCAGAAGGTAGCATTTTCAGACGAGGCACCTCCAGGGCCGTACAAGGGAGGCTCACCAGACGTATGTCCGACAAAGAGGAGGGTTGGGGCGGCCTCCTTGGGCAGACGGCCTGCTCTCTGGCCTGGTTGTCAGATTTTTTCAAAGTCTGACGCCTGCCCGAAATATTTCAAAGTCCCACACCATTCATTTCAATAGCCTGGGTCACCAGGCCCGAAAATTTTCAGTCCAACGCCTGGCCGAAAATTTCCAAAGTCCCATGCGAGCCAGAATTTTTTCAAAGTCCCATGCTGGCCAGAATTTTTTCTAAGTCCGACCCCTGGCTGAAAATTTTCAAAGTCCCATGCTGGCCAGAATTTTTTCTGTCTGTTGCCTGGCTGAAAATTTTCAAAGTCCCATGCTGGCCAGAATTTTTTCTAAGTCCGACCCCTGGCTGAAAATTTTCAAAGTCCCATGCTGGCCAGAATTTTTTCAAAGTCTGACGCCTGGCTGAAAATTTTCAGTCCCATGATGGCCAGAATTTTTTCTAAGTCTGTTGCCTGGCTGAAAATTTTCAAAGTCCCATGCTAGCCAGAATTTTTTCAAAGTCCCATGCTGGCCAGAATTTTTTCTAAGTCTGTTGCCTGGCCGAAAATTTTCAAAGTCTGACGCCTACCTGAAATATTTCAAAGTCCCATGCTGGCCAGAATTTTTTTCTAAGTCTGACGCCTGGCCGAAAATTTTCAAAGTCCCATGCTGGCCAGAATTTTTTCAAAGTCCCATGCTGGCCTGAAATATTTCCAACTACCATTCTGGCCAGAATTTTTTCTAAGTCTGACGCCTGGCCGAAAATTTTCAAAGTCCCATGCTGGCCAGAATTTTTTCAAAGTCCCATGCTGGCCTGAAATATTTCCAACTACCATTCTGGCCAGAATTTTTTTCTAAGTCTGACGCCTGGCCGAAAATTTTCAAAGTCCCATGCTGGCCAGAATTTTTTCTAAGTCTGATGCCTGGCTGAAAATTTTTAAAAGTCCCATGCTAGCCAGAATTTTTTCTAAGTCTGACGCCTGGCCGAAAATTTTCAAAGTCCCATGCTCGCCAGAATTTTTTCTAAGTCTGACGCCTGGCCGAAAATTTTCAAAGTCCCTTGCTTGCCAGAATTTTTTCTAAGTCTGACGCCTGGACGAAAATTTTCAAAGTCCCATGCTGGCCAGAATTTTTTTCTAAGTCTGACGCCTGGCCGAAAATTTTCAAAGTCCCATGCTGGCCAGAATTTTTTCAAAGTCCCATGCTGGCCTGAAATATTTCCAACTACCATTCTGGCCAGAATTTTTTCTAAGTCTGACGCCTGGCCGAAAATTTTCAAAGTCCCATGCTGGCCAGAATTTTTTCTAAGTCTGATGCCTGGCTGAAAATTTTTAAAAGTCCCTTGCTTGCCAGAATTTTTTCTAAGTCTGACGCCTGGACGAAAATTTTCAAAGTCCCATGCTGGCCAGAATTTTTTCTAAGTCTTGACGCCTACCTGAAATATTTCAAAGTCCCATGCTGGCCACAATTTTTTCTAAGTCTGACGCCTGGCTGAAAATTTTCAAAGTCCCATGCTGGCCAGAATTTTTTCAAAGTCCCATGCTGGCCAGAATTTTTTCAAAGTCTGACGCCTGGCCGAAAATTTTCAAAGTCCCATGCTAGCCAGAATTTTTTCTAAGTCTGACGCCTGGCCGAAAATGTTCAAAGTCCCATGCTGGCCAGAATTTTTTCTAAGTCTGACGCCTGGCCGAAAATTTTCAAAGTCCCATGCTGGCCAGAATTTTTTCAAAGTCCCATGCAGGCCTGAAATATTTCCAACTCCCATGCTGGCCAGAATTTTTTCAGTCTGACGCCTGGCCGAAAATTTTCAAAGTCTCATGCTGGCCAGAATTTTTTCAAAGTCCCATGCTGGCCAGAAGTCTGACGCCTGGCCGAAAATGTTCAAAGTCTGACGCCTACCTGAAAAATTTCAAAGTCCCATGCTGGCCAGAATTTTTTCAAAGTCCGACGCCTGGCCGAAAATTTTCAAAGTCCCATGCTGGCCAGAATTTTTTCTAAGTCTGACACCTGGCTGAAAATTTTCAAAGTCCCATGCTGGCCAGAATTTTTTCTAAGTCCGACGCCTGCCTGAAAATTTTCAAAGTCCTACTCCTGCCCGAAAATTTTCAAAGTCCCACGCCTGTCTGAAAATTTTCAAAGTCCCACACTTGTCTGAAAATTTTCAAAGTCTGACGCAGGCACAAATGTTTTCAAAGTCTGGCGCCTCTCCGAAAATTTTCAAAGTCCCACACCAATCTTTTCAATAGCCTGGGTTAAAAGGGTTGCAGTACCGCCGGCCACCATCGGGGGGCGCTGCAGATAGGGCACCCGGTTCCCTATCTGGGGACCTTTCCACCCAAATCGCAAAATGGAGTTGTCACGATTTCAGAAGGTAGCATTTTCAGACGAGGCACCTCCAGGGCCGTACAAGGGAGGCTCACCAGACGTATGTCCGACAAAGAGGAGGGTTGGGGCGGCCTCCTTGGGCAGACGGCCTGCTCTCTGGCCTGGTTGTCAGATTTTTTCAAAGTCTGACGCCTGCCCGAAATATTTCAAAGTCCCACACCATTCATTTCAATAGCCTGGGTCACCAGGCCCGAAAATTTTCAGTCCAACGCCTGGCCGAAAATTTCCAAAGTCCCATGCGAGCCAGAATTTTTTCAAAGTCCCATGCTGGCCAGAAATTTTTCAAAGTCTGACGCCTAGCCGAAAATTTTCAAAGTCCCATGCTGGCCAGAATTTTTTCTAAGTCCGACCCCTGGCTGAAAATTTTCAAAGTCCCATGCTGGCCAGAATTTTTTCTGTCTGTTGCCTGGCTGAAAATTTTCAAAGTCCCATGCTGGCCAGAAGTCTGACGCCTGGCCGAAAATTTTCAAAGTCAGACGCCTACCTGAAATATTTCAAAGTCCCATGCTGGCCAGAATTTTTTCTAAGTCTGACGCCTACCTGAAATATTTCAAAGTCCCATGCTAGCCAGAATTTTTTCTAAGTCCGACGCCTGGCTGAAAATTTTCAAAGTCCCATGCTAGCCAGAATTTTTTCAAAGTCCCATGCTGGCCAGAAATTTTTCAAAGTCTGACGCCTAGCCGAAAATTTTCAAAGTCCCATGCTGGCCAGAATTTTTTTCAAAGTCTGACGCCTGGCCGAAAATTTTCAAAGTCTCACGCCTGCCTGAAATATTTCAAAGTCCCATGCTGGCCAGAATTTTTTCAAAGTCTGACGCCTGGCCGAAAATTTTCAAAGTCCCATGATGGCCAGAATTTTTTCTAAGTCTGTTGCCTGGCTGAAAATTTTCAAAGTCCCATGCTAGCCAGAATTTTTTCAAAGTCCCATGCTGGCCAGAAGTCTGACGCCTGGCCGAAAATTTTCAAAGTCTGACGCCTACCTGAAATATTTCAAAGTCCCATGCTGGCCAGAATTTTTTCTAAGTCCGACCCCTGGCTGAAAATTTTCAAAGTCCCATGCTGGCCAGAATTTTTTCAAAGTCTGACGCCTGGCTGAAAATTTTCAGTCCCATGATGGCCAGAATTTTTTCTAAGTCTGTTGCCTGGCTGAAAATTTTCAAAGTCCCATGCTGGCCAGAATTTTTTCTAAGTCCGACCCCTGGCTGAAAATTTTCAAAGTCCCATGCTGGCCAGAATTTTTTCAAAGTCTGACACCTGGCTGAAAATTTTCAAAGTCCCATGATGGCCAGAATTTTTTCTAAGTCTGTTGCCTGGCTGAAAATTTTCAAAGTCCCATGCTAGCCAGAATTTTTTCAAAGTCCCATGCTGGCCAGAATTTTTTCTAAGTCTGTTGCCTGGCCGAAAATTTTCAAAGTCTGACGCCTACCTGAAATATTTCAAAGTCCCATGCTGGCCAGAATTTTTTCTAAGTCCGACCCCTGGCTGAAAATTTTCAAAGTCCCATGCTGGCCAGAATTTTTTCAAAGTCTGACGCCTGGCTGAAAATTTTCAGTCCCATGATGGCCAGAATTTTTTCTAAGTCTGTTGCCTGGCTGAAAATTTTCAAAGTCCCATGCTAGCCAGAATTTTTTCAAAGTCCCATGCTGGCCAGAATTTTTTCTAAGTCTGTTGCCTGGCCGAAAATTTTCAAAGTCTGACGCCTACCTGAAATATTTCAAAGTCCCATGCTGGCCAGAATTTTTTCTAAGTCTGACGCCTGGCCGAAAATTTTCAAAGTCCCATGCTGGCCAGAATTTTTTCAAAGTCTGATGCCTGGCTGAAAATTTTCAAATTCCCATGCAAGCCAGAATTTTTTCAAAGTCTGACGCCTGGACGGAAATTTTCAAAGTCCCATGCTGGCCAGAATTTTTTCTAAGTCTGACGCCTGGCCGAAAATTTTCAAAGTCCCATGCTGGCCAGAATTTTTTCTAAGTCTGATGCCTGGCTGAAAATTTTTAAAAGTCCCATGCTAGCCAGAATTTTTTCTAAGTCTGACGCCTTGCCGAAAATTTTCAAAGTCCCATGCTCGCCAGAATTTTTTCTAAGTCTGACGCCTGGCCGAAAATTTTCAAAGTCCCTTGCTTGCCAGAATTTTTTCTAAGTCTGACGCCTGGACGAAAATTTTCAAAGTCCCATGCTGGCCAGAATTTTTTTCTAAGTCTGACGCCTGGCCGAAAATTTTCAAAGTCCCATGCTGGCCAGAATTTTTTCAAAGTCCCATGCTGGCCTGAAATATTTCCAACTACCATTCTGGCCAGAATTTTTTCTAAGTCTGACGCCTGGCCGAAAATTTTCAAAGTCCCATGCTGGCCAGAATTTTTTCTAAGTCTGATGCCTGGCTGAAAATTTTTAAAAGTCCCTTGCTTGCCAGAATTTTTTCTAAGTGACGCCTGGACGAAAATTTTCAAAGTCCCATGCTGGCCAGAATTTTTTCTAAGTCTGACGCCTGGCTGAAAATTTTCAAAGTCCCATGCTGGCCAGAATTTTTTCAAAGTCCCATGCTGGCCAGAATTTTTTCAAAGTCTGACGCCTGGCCGAAAATTTTCAAAGTCCCATGCTAGCCAGAATTTTTTCTAAGTCTGACGCCTGGCCGAAAATGTTCAAAGTCCCATGCTGGCCAGAATTTTTTCTAAGTCTGACGCCTGGCCGAAAATTTTCAAAGTCCCATGCTGGCCAGAATTTTTTCAAAGTCCCATGCAGGCCTGAAATATTTCCAACTCCCATGCTGGCCAGAATTTTTTCAGTCTGACGCCTGGCCGAAAATTTTCAAAGTCTCATGCTGGCCAGAATTTTTTCAAAGTCCCATGCTGGCCAGAAGTCTGACGCCTGGCCGAAAATGTTCAAAGTCTGACGCCTACCTGAAAAATTTCAAAGTCCCATGCTGGCCAGAATTTTTTCAAAGTCCGACGCCTGGCCGAAAATTTTCAAAGTCCCATGCTGGCCAGAATTTTTTCTAAGTCTGACACCTGGCTGAAAATTTTCAAAGTCCCATGCTGGCCAGAATTTTTTCTAAGTCCGACGCCTGCCTGAAAATTTTCAAAGTCCTACTCCTGCCCGAAAATTTTCAAAGTCCCACGCCTGTCTGAAAATTTTCAAAGTCCCACACTTGTCTGAAAATTTTCAAAGTCTGACGCAGGCACAAATGTTTTCAAAGTCTGGCGCCTCTCCGAAAATTTTCAAAGTCCCACACCAATCTTTTCAATAGCCTGGGTTAAAAGGGTTGCAGTACCGCCGGCCACCATCGGGGGGCGCTGCAGATAGGGCACCCGGTTCCCTATCTGGGGACCTTTCCACCCAAATCGCAAAATGGAGTTGTCACGATTTCAGAAGGTAGCATTTTCAGACGAGGCACCTCCAGGGCCGTACAAGGGAGGCTCACCAGACGTATGTCCGACAAAGAGGAGGGTTGGGGCGGCCTCCTTGGGCAGACGGCCTGCTCTCTGGCCTGGTTGTCAGATTTTTTCAAAGTCTGACGCCTGCCCGAAATATTTCAAAGTCCCACACCATTCATTTCAATAGCCTGGGTCACCAGGCCCGAAAATTTTCAGTCCAACGCCTGGCCGAAAATTTCCAAAGTCCCATGCGAGCCAGAATTTTTTCAAAGTCCCATGCTGGCCAGAATTTTTTCTAAGTCCGACCCCTGGCTGAAAATTTTCAAAGTCCCATGCTGGCCAGAATTTTTTCAAAGTCCCATGCAGGCCTGAAATATTTCCAACTCCCATGCTGGCCAGAATTTTTTCAGTCTGACGCCTGGCCGAAAATTTTCAAAGTCTCATGCTGGCCAGAATTTTTTCAAAGTCCCATGCTGGCCAGAAGTCTGACGCCTGGCCGAAAATGTTCAAAGTCTGACGCCTACCTGAAAAATTTCAAAGTCCCATGCTGGCCAGAATTTTTTCAAAGTCCGACGCCTGGCCGAAAATTTTCAAAGTCCCATGCTGGCCAGAATTTTTTCTAAGTCTGACACCTGGCTGAAAATTTTCAAAGTCCCATGCTGGCCAGAATTTTTTCTAAGTCCGACGCCTGCCTGAAAATTTTCAAAGTCCTACTCCTGCCCGAAAATTTTCAAAGTCCCACGCCTGTCTGAAAATTTTCAAAGTCCCACACTTGTCTGAAAATTTTCAAAGTCTGACGCAGGCACAAATGTTTTCAAAGTCTGGCGCCTCTCCGAAAATTTTCAAAGTCCCACACCAATCTTTTCAATAGCCTGGGTTAAAAGGGTTGCAGTACCGCCGGCCACCATCGGGGGGCGCTGCAGATAGGGCACCCGGTTCCCTATCTGGGGACCTTTCCACCCAAATCGCAAAATGGAGTTGTCACGATTTCAGAAGGTAGCATTTTCAGACGAGGCACCTCCAGGGCCGTACAAGGGAGGCTCACCAGACGTATGTCCGACAAAGAGGAGGGTTGGGGCGGCCTCCTTGGGCAGACGGCCTGCTCTCTGGCCTGGTTGTCAGATTTTTTCAAAGTCTGACGCCTGCCCGAAATATTTCAAAGTCCCACACCATTCATTTCAATAGCCTGGGTCACCAGGCCCGAAAATTTTCAGTCCAACGCCTGGCCGAAAATTTCCAAAGTCCCATGCGAGCCAGAATTTTTTCAAAGTCCCATGCTGGCCAGAATTTTTTCTAAGTCCGACCCCTGGCTGAAAATTTTCAAAGTCCCATGCTGGCCAGAATTTTTTCTGTCTGTTGCCTGGCTGAAAATTTTCAAAGTCCCATGCTGGCCAGAATTTTTTCTAAGTCCGACCCCTGGCTGAAAATTTTCAAAGTCCCATGCTGGCCAGAATTTTTTCAAAGTCTGACGCCTGGCTGAAAATTTTCAGTCCCATGATGGCCAGAATTTTTTCTAAGTCTGTTGCCTGGCTGAAAATTTTCAAAGTCCCATGCTAGCCAGAATTTTTTCAAAGTCCCATGCTGGCCAGAATTTTTTCTAAGTCTGTTGCCTGGCCGAAAATTTTCAAAGTCTGACGCCTACCTGAAATATTTCAAAGTCCCATGCTGGCCAGAATTTTTTTCTAAGTCTGACGCCTGGCCGAAAATTTTCAAAGTCCCATGCTGGCCAGAATTTTTTCAAAGTCCCATGCTGGCCTGAAATATTTCCAACTACCATTCTGGCCAGAATTTTTTCTAAGTCTGACGCCTGGCCGAAAATTTTCAAAGTCCCATGCTGGCCAGAATTTTTTCTAAGTCTGATGCCTGGCTGAAAATTTTTAAAAGTCCCTTGCTTGCCAGAATTTTTTCTAAGTCTGACGCCTGGACGAAAATTTTCAAAGTCCCATGCTGGCCAGAATTTTTTCTAAGTCTTGACGCCTACCTGAAATATTTCAAAGTCCCATGCTGGCCACAATTTTTTCTAAGTCTGACGCCTGGCTGAAAATTTTCAAAGTCTCACGCCTGCCTGAAATATTTCAAAGTCCCATGCTGGCCAGAATTTTTTCAAAGTCTGACGCCTGGCCGAAAATTTTCAAAGTCCCATGATGGCCAGAATTTTTTCTAAGTCTGTTGCCTGGCTGAAAATTTTCAAAGTCCCATGCTAGCCAGAATTTTTTCAAAGTCCCATGCTGGCCAGAAGTCTGACGCCTGGCCGAAAATTTTCAAAGTCTGACGCCTACCTGAAATATTTCAAAGTCCCATGCTGGCCAGAATTTTTTCTAAGTCCGACCCCTGGCTGAAAATTTTCAAAGTCCCATGCTGGCCAGAATTTTTTCAAAGTCTGACGCCTGGCTGAAAATTTTCAGTCCCATGATGGCCAGAATTTTTTCTAAGTCTGTTGCCTGGCTGAAAATTTTCAAAGTCCCATGCTGGCCAGAATTTTTTCTAAGTCCGACCCCTGGCTGAAAATTTTCAAAGTCCCATGCTGGCCAGAATTTTTTCAAAGTCTGACACCTGGCTGAAAATTTTCAAAGTCCCATGATGGCCAGAATTTTTTCTAAGTCTGTTGCCTGGCTGAAAATTTTCAAAGTCCCATGCTAGCCAGAATTTTTTCAAAGTCCCATGCTGGCCAGAATTTTTTCTAAGTCTGTTGCCTGGCCGAAAATTTTCAAAGTCTGACGCCTACCTGAAATATTTCAAAGTCCCATGCTGGCCAGAATTTTTTCTAAGTCCGACCCCTGGCTGAAAATTTTCAAAGTCCCATGCTGGCCAGAATTTTTTCAAAGTCTGACGCCTGGCTGAAAATTTTCAGTCCCATGATGGCCAGAATTTTTTCTAAGTCTGTTGCCTGGCTGAAAATTTTCAAAGTCCCATGCTAGCCAGAATTTTTTCAAAGTCCCATGCTGGCCAGAATTTTTTCTAAGTCTGTTGCCTGGCCGAAAATTTTCAAAGTCTGACGCCTACCTGAAATATTTCAAAGTCCCATGCTGGCCAGAATTTTTTCTAAGTCTGACGCCTGGCCGAAAATTTTCAAAGTCCCATGCTGGCCAGAATTTTTTCAAAGTCTGATGCCTGGCTGAAAATTTTCAAATTCCCATGCAAGCCAGAATTTTTTCAAAGTCTGACGCCTGGACGGAAATTTTCAAAGTCCCATGCTGGCCAGAATTTTTTCTAAGTCTGACGCCTGGCCGAAAATTTTCAAAGTCCCATGCTGGCCAGAATTTTTTCTAAGTCTGATGCCTGGCTGAAAATTTTTAAAAGTCCCATGCTAGCCAGAATTTTTTCTAAGTCTGACGCCTTGCCGAAAATTTTCAAAGTCCCATGCTCGCCAGAATTTTTTCTAAGTCTGACGCCTGGCCGAAAATTTTCAAAGTCCCTTGCTTGCCAGAATTTTTTCTAAGTCTGACGCCTGGACGAAAATTTTCAAAGTCCCATGCTGGCCAGAATTTTTTTCTAAGTCTGACGCCTGGCCGAAAATTTTCAAAGTCCCATGCTGGCCAGAATTTTTTCAAAGTCCCATGCTGGCCTGAAATATTTCCAACTACCATTCTGGCCAGAATTTTTTCTAAGTCTGACGCCTGGCCGAAAATTTTCAAAGTCCCATGCTGGCCAGAATTTTTTCTAAGTCTGATGCCTGGCTGAAAATTTTTAAAAGTCCCTTGCTTGCCAGAATTTTTTCTAAGTGACGCCTGGACGAAAATTTTCAAAGTCCCATGCTGGCCAGAATTTTTTCTAAGTCTGACGCCTGGCTGAAAATTTTCAAAGTCCCATGCTGGCCAGAATTTTTTCAAAGTCCCATGCTGGCCAGAATTTTTTCAAAGTCTGACGCCTGGCCGAAAATTTTCAAAGTCCCATGCTAGCCAGAATTTTTTCTAAGTCTGACGCCTGGCCGAAAATGTTCAAAGTCCCATGCTGGCCAGAATTTTTTCTAAGTCTGACGCCTGGCCGAAAATTTTCAAAGTCTCATGCTGGCCAGAATTTTTTCAAAGTCCCATGCTGGCCAGAAGTCTGACGCCTGGCCGAAAATGTTCAAAGTCTGACGCCTACCTGAAAAATTTCAAAGTCCCATGCTGGCCAGAATTTTTTCAAAGTCCGACGCCTGGCCGAAAATTTTCAAAGTCCCATGCTGGCCAGAATTTTTTCTAAGTCTGACACCTGGCTGAAAATTTTCAAAGTCCCATGCTGGCCAGAATTTTTTCTAAGTCCGACGCCTGCCTGAAAATTTTCAAAGTCCTACTCCTGCCCGAAAATTTTCAAAGTCCCACGCCTGTCTGAAAATTTTCAAAGTCCCACACTTGTCTGAAAATTTTCAAAGTCTGACGCAGGCACAAATGTTTTCAAAGTCTGGCGCCTCTCCGAAAATTTTCAAAGTCCCACACCAATCTTTTCAATAGCCTGGGTTAAAAGGGTTGCAGTACCGCCGGCCACCATCGGGGGGCGCTGCAGATAGGGCACCCGGTTCCCTATCTGGGGACCTTTCCACCCAAATCGCAAAATGGAGTTGTCACGATTTCAGAAGGTAGCATTTTCAGACGAGGCACCTCCAGGGCCGTACAAGGGAGGCTCACCAGACGTATGTCCGACAAAGAGGAGGGTTGGGGCGGCCTCCTTGGGCAGACGGCCTGCTCTCTGGCCTGGTTGTCAGATTTTTTCAAAGTCTGACGCCTGCCCGAAATATTTCAAAGTCCCACACCATTCATTTCAATAGCCTGGGTCACCAGGCCCGAAAATTTTCAGTCCAACGCCTGGCCGAAAATTTCCAAAGTCCCATGCGAGCCAGAATTTTTTCAAAGTCCCATGCTGGCCAGAATTTTTTCTAAGTCCGACCCCTGGCTGAAAATTTTCAAAGTCCCATGCTGGCCAGAATTTTTTCAAAGTCCCATGCAGGCCTGAAATATTTCCAACTCCCATGCTGGCCAGAATTTTTTCAGTCTGACGCCTGGCCGAAAATTTTCAAAGTCTCATGCTGGCCAGAATTTTTTCAAAGTCCCATGCTGGCCAGAAGTCTGACGCCTGGCCGAAAATGTTCAAAGTCTGACGCCTACCTGAAAAATTTCAAAGTCCCATGCTGGCCAGAATTTTTTCAAAGTCCGACGCCTGGCCGAAAATTTTCAAAGTCCCATGCTGGCCAGAATTTTTTCTAAGTCTGACACCTGGCTGAAAATTTTCAAAGTCCCATGCTGGCCAGAATTTTTTCTAAGTCCGACGCCTGCCTGAAAATTTTCAAAGTCCTACTCCTGCCCGAAAATTTTCAAAGTCCCACGCCTGTCTGAAAATTTTCAAAGTCCCACACTTGTCTGAAAATTTTCAAAGTCTGACGCAGGCACAAATGTTTTCAAAGTCTGGCGCCTCTCCGAAAATTTTCAAAGTCCCACACCAATCTTTTCAATAGCCTGGGTTAAAAGGGTTGCAGTACCGCCGGCCACCATCGGGGGGCGCTGCAGATAGGGCACCCGGTTCCCTATCTGGGGACCTTTCCACCCAAATCGCAAAATGGAGTTGTCACGATTTCAGAAGGTAGCATTTTCAGACGAGGCACCTCCAGGGCCGTACAAGGGAGGCTCACCAGACGTATGTCCGACAAAGAGGAGGGTTGGGGCGGCCTCCTTGGGCAGACGGCCTGCTCTCTGGCCTGGTTGTCAGATTTTTTCAAAGTCTGACGCCTGCCCGAAATATTTCAAAGTCCCACACCATTCATTTCAATAGCCTGGGTCACCAGGCCCGAAAATTTTCAGTCCAACGCCTGGCCGAAAATTTCCAAAGTCCCATGCGAGCCAGAATTTTTTCAAAGTCCCATGCTGGCCAGAATTTTTTCTAAGTCCGACCCCTGGCTGAAAATTTTCAAAGTCCCATGCTGGCCAGAATTTTTTCTGTCTGTTGCCTGGCTGAAAATTTTCAAAGTCCCATGCTGGCCAGAATTTTTTCTAAGTCCGACCCCTGGCTGAAAATTTTCAAAGTCCCATGCTGGCCAGAATTTTTTCAAAGTCTGACGCCTGGCTGAAAATTTTCAGTCCCATGATGGCCAGAATTTTTTCTAAGTCTGTTGCCTGGCTGAAAATTTTCAAAGTCCCATGCTAGCCAGAATTTTTTCAAAGTCCCATGCTGGCCAGAATTTTTTCTAAGTCTGTTGCCTGGCCGAAAATTTTCAAAGTCTGACGCCTACCTGAAATATTTCAAAGTCCCATGCTGGCCAGAATTTTTTTCTAAGTCTGACGCCTGGCCGAAAATTTTCAAAGTCCCATGCTGGCCAGAATTTTTTCAAAGTCCCATGCTGGCCTGAAATATTTCCAACTACCATTCTGGCCAGAATTTTTTCTAAGTCTGACGCCTGGCCGAAAATTTTCAAAGTCCCATGCTGGCCAGAATTTTTTCTAAGTCTGATGCCTGGCTGAAAATTTTTAAAAGTCCCTTGCTTGCCAGAATTTTTTCTAAGTCTGACGCCTGGACGAAAATTTTCAAAGTCCCATGCTGGCCAGAATTTTTTCTAAGTCTTGACGCCTACCTGAAATATTTCAAAGTCCCATGCTGGCCACAATTTTTTCTAAGTCTGACGCCTGGCTGAAAATTTTCAAAGTCCCATGCTGGCCAGAATTTTTTCAAAGTCCCATGCTGGCCAGAATTTTTTCAAAGTCTGACGCCTGGCCGAAAATTTTCAAAGTCCCATGCTAGCCAGAATTTTTTCTAAGTCTGACGCCTGGCCGAAAATGTTCAAAGTCCCATGCTGGCCAGAATTTTTTCTAAGTCTGACGCCTGGCCGAAAATTTTCAAAGTCCCATGCTGGCCAGAATTTTTTCAAAGTCCCATGCAGGCCTGAAATATTTCCAACTCCCATGCTGGCCAGAATTTTTTCAGTCTGACGCCTGGCCGAAAATTTTCAAAGTCTCATGCTGGCCAGAATTTTTTCAAAGTCCCATGCTGGCCAGAAGTCTGACGCCTGGCCGAAAATGTTCAAAGTCTGACGCCTACCTGAAAAATTTCAAAGTCCCATGCTGGCCAGAATTTTTTCAAAGTCCGACGCCTGGCCGAAAATTTTCAAAGTCCCATGCTGGCCAGAATTTTTTCTAAGTCTGACACCTGGCTGAAAATTTTCAAAGTCCCATGCTGGCCAGAATTTTTTCTAAGTCCGACGCCTGCCTGAAAATTTTCAAAGTCCTACTCCTGCCCGAAAATTTTCAAAGTCCCACGCCTGTCTGAAAATTTTCAAAGTCCCACACTTGTCTGAAAATTTTCAAAGTCTGACGCAGGCACAAATGTTTTCAAAGTCTGGCGCCTCTCCGAAAATTTTCAAAGTCCCACACCAATCTTTTCAATAGCCTGGGTTAAAAGGGTTGCAGTACCGCCGGCCACCATCGGGGGGCGCTGCAGATAGGGCACCCGGTTCCCTATCTGGGGACCTTTCCACCCAAATCGCAAAATGGAGTTGTCACGATTTCAGAAGGTAGCATTTTCAGACGAGGCACCTCCAGGGCCGTACAAGGGAGGCTCACCAGACGTATGTCCGACAAAGAGGAGGGTTGGGGCGTCCTCCTTGGGCAGACGGCCTGCTCTCTGGCCTGGTTGTCAGATTTTTTCAAAGTCTGACGCCTGCCCGAAATATTTCAAAGTCCCACACCATTCATTTCAATAGCCTGGGTCACCAGGCCCGAAAATTTTCAGTCCAACGCCTGGCCGAAAATTTCCAAAGTCCCATGCGAGCCAGAATTTTTTCAAAGTCCCATGCTGGCCAGAAATTTTTCAAAGTCTGACGCCTAGCCGAAAATTTTCAAAGTCCCATGCTGGCCAGAATTTTTTCTAAGTCCGACCCCTGGCTGAAAATTTTCAAAGTCCCATGCTGGCCAGAATTTTTTCTGTCTGTTGCCTGGCTGAAAATTTTCAAAGTCCCATGCTGGCCAGAAGTCTGACGCCTGGCCGAAAATTTTCAAAGTCAGACGCCTACCTGAAATATTTCAAAGTCCCATGCTGGCCAGAATTTTTTCTAAGTCTGACGCCTGGCCGAAAATTTTCAAAGTCCCATGCTGGCCAGAATTTTTTCAAAGTCTGATGCCTGGCTGAAAATTTTCAAAGTCCCATGCTGGCCAGAATTTTTTCAAAGTCTGATGCCTGGCTGAAAATTTTCAAAGTCCCATGCAAGCCAGAATTTTTTCAAAGTCCCATGCTGGCCAGAATTTTTTCTAAGTCCGACGCCTGCCTGAAAATTTTCAAAGTCCTACTCCTGCCCGAAAATTTTCAAAGTCCGACCCCTGGCTGAAAATTTTCAAAGTCCCATGTTAGCCAGAATTTTTTCTAAGACCCATGCTGGCCAGAATTTTTTCAAAGTCTGACGCATGGCCGAAAATTTTCAAAGTCCCATGCTAGCCATAATTTTTTCAAAGTCCCATGCTGGCCAGAAATTTTCAAAGTCTCACGCCTGCCTGAAATATTTCAAAGTCCCATGCTGGCCACAATTTTTTCTAAGTCTGACGCCTGGCTGAAAAATTTCAAAGTCCCATGCTGGCCAGAATTTTTTCAAAGTCCCATGCTGGCCAGAATTTTTTCAAAGTCTGACGCCTGGACGAAAATTTTCAAAGTCCCATGCTGGCCAGAATTTTTTTCTAAGTCTGACGCCTGGCCGAAAATTTTCAAAGTCCCATGCTGGCCAGAATTTTTTCAAAGTCCCATGCTGGCCTGAAATATTTCCAACTACCATTCTGGCCAGAATTTTTTCTAAGTCTGACGCCTGGCCGAAAATTTTCAAAGTCCCATGCTGGCCAGAATTTTTTCTAAGTCTGATGCCTGGCTGAAAATTTTTAAAAGTCCCATGCTAGCCAGAATTTTTTCTAAGTCTGACGCCTGGCCGAAAATTTTCAAAGTCCCTTGCTTGCCAGAATTTTTTCTAAGTCTGACGCCTGGACGAAAATTTTCAAAGTCCCATGCTGGCCAGAATTTTTTCTAAGTCTTGACGCCTACCTGAAATATTTCAAAGTCCCATGCTGGCCACAATTTTTTCTAAGTCTGACGCCTGGCTGAAAATTTTCAAAGTCCCATGCTGGCCAGAATTTTTTCAAAGTCCCATGCTGGCCAGAATTTTTTCAAAGTCTGACGCCTGGCCGAAAATTTTCAAAGTCCCATGCTAGCCAGAATTTTTTCTAAGTCTGACGCCTGGCCGAAAATGTTCAAAGTCCCATGCTGGCCAGAATTTTTTCTAAGTCTGACGCCTGGCCGAAAATTTTCAAAGTCCCATGCTGGCCAGAATTTTTTCAAAGTCCCATGCAGGCCTGAAATATTTCCAACTCCCATGCTGGCCAGAATTTTTTCTAAGTCTGACGCCTGGCCGAAAATTTTCAAAGTCCCATGCTGGCCAGAATTTTTTCTAAGTCTGATGCCTGGCTGAAAATTTTCAAAGTCCCATGCAAGCCAGAATTTTTTCAAAGTCCCATGCTGGCCAGAAGTCTGACGCCTGGCCGAAAATGTTCAAAGTCTGACGCCTACCTGAAATATTTCAAAGTCCCATGCTGGCCAGAATTTTTTCAAAGTCCGACGCCTGGCCGAAAATTTTCAAAGTCCCATGCTGGCCAGAATTTTTTCTAAGTCTGACGCCTGGCTGAAAATTTTCAAAGTCCCATGCTGGCCAGAATTTTTTCTAAGTCCGACGCCTGCCTGAAAATTTTCAAAGTCCTACTCCTGCCCGAAAATTTTCAAAGTCCCACGCCTGTCTGAAAATTTTCAAAGTCCCACACTTGTCTGAAAATTTTCAAAGTCTGACGCAGGCACAAATGTTTTCAAAGTCTGGCGCCTCTCCGAAAATTTTCAAAGTCCCACACCAATCTTTTCAATAGCCTGGGTTAAAAGGGTTGCAGTACCGCCGGCCACCATCGGGGGGCGCTGCAGATAGGGCACCCGGTTCCCTATCTGGGGACCTTTCCACCCAAATCGCAAAATGGAGTTGTCACGATTTCAGAAGGTAGCATTTTCAGACGAGGCACCTCCAGGGCCGTACAAGGGAGGCTCACCAGACGTATGTCCGACAAAGAGGAGGGTTGGGGCGGCCTCCTTGGGCAGACGGCCTGCTCTCTGGCCTGGTTGTCAGATTTTTTCAAAGTCTGACGCCTACCCGAAATATTTCAAAGTCCCACACCATTCATTTCAATAGCCTGGGTCACCAGGCCCGAAAATTTTCAGTCCAACGCCTGGCCGAAAATTTCCAAAGTCCCATGCGAGCCAGAATTTTTTCAAAGTCCCATGCTGGCCAGAAATTTTTCAAAGTCTGACGCCTAGCCGAAAATTTTCAAAGTCCCATGCTGGCCAGAATTTTTTCTAAGTCCGACCCCTGGCTGAAAATTTTCAAAGTCCCATGCTGGCCAGAATTTTTTCTGTCTGTTGCCTGGCTGAAAATTTTCAAAGTCCCATGCTGGCCAGAAGTCTGACGCCTGGCCGAAAATTTTCAAAGTCAGACGCCTACCTGAAATATTTCAAAGTCCCATGCTGGCCAGAATTTTTTCTAAGTCTGACGCCTACCTGAAATATTTCAAACTCCCATGCTAGCCAGAATTTTTTCTAAGTCCGACGCCTGGCTGAAAATTTTCAAAGTCCCATGCTAGCCAGAATTTTTTCAAAGTCCCATGCTGGCCAGAAATTTTTCAAAGTCTGACGCCTAGCCGAAAATTTTCAAAGTCCCATGCTGGCCAGAATTTTTTTCAAAGTCTGACGCCTGGCCGAAAATTTTCAAAGTCTCACGCCTGCCTGAAATATTTCAAAGTCCCATGCTGGCCAGAATTTTTTCAAAGTCTGACGCCTGGCCGAAAATTTTCAAAGTCCCATGATGGCCAGAATTTTTTCTAAGTCTGTTGCCTGGCTGAAAATTTTCAAAGTCCCATGCTAGCCAGAATTTTTTCAAAGTCCCATGCTGGCCAGAAGTCTGACGCCTGGCCGAAAATTTTCAAAGTCTGACGCCTACCTGAAATATTTCAAAGTCCCATGCTGGCCAGAATTTTTTCTAAGTCCGACCCCTGGCTGAAAATTTTCAAAGTCCCATGCTGGCCAGAATTTTTTCAAAGTCTGACGCCTGGCTGAAAATTTTCAGTCCCATGATGGCCAGAATTTTTTCTAAGTCTGTTGCCTGGCTGAAAATTTTCAAAGTCCCATGCTGGCCAGAATTTTTTCTAAGTCCGACCCCTGGCTGAAAATTTTCAAAGTCCCATGCTGGCCAGAATTTTTTCAAAGTCTGACGCCTGGCTGAAAATTTTCAAAGTCCCATGATGGCCAGAATTTTTTCTAAGTCTGTTGCCTGGCTGAAAATTTTCAAAGTCCCATGCTAGCCAGAATTTTTTCAAAGTCCCATGCTGGCCAGAATTTTTTCTAAGTCTGTTGCCTGGCCGAAAATTTTCAAAGTCTGACGCCTACCTGAAATATTTCAAAGTCCCATGCTGGCCAGAATTTTTTCTAAGTCTGACGCCTGGCCGAAAATTTTCAAAGTCCCATGCTGGCCAGAATTTTTTCAAAGTCTGATGCCTGGCTGAAAATTTTCAAATTCCCATGCAAGCCAGAATTTTTTCAAAGTCTGACGCCTGGACGGAAATTTTCAAAGTCCCATGCTGGCCAGAATTTTTTCTAAGTCTGACGCCTGGCCGAAAATTTTCAAAGTCCCATGCTGGCCAGAATTTTTTCAAAGTCCCATGCTGGCCTGAAATATTTCCAACTACCATTCTGGCCAGAATTTTTTTCTAAGTCTGACGCCTGGCCGAAAATTTTCAAAGTCCCATGCTGGCCAGAATTTTTTCTAAGTCTGATGCCTGGCTGAAAATTTTTAAAAGTCCCATGCTAGCCAGAATTTTTTCTAAGTCTGACGCCTTGCCGAAAATTTTCAAAGTCCCATGCTCGCCAGAATTTTTTCTAAGTCTGACGCCTGGCCGAAAATTTTCAAAGTCCCTTGCTTGCCAGAATTTTTTCTAAGTCTGACGCCTGGACGAAAATTTTCAAAGTCCCATGCTGGCCAGAATTTTTTTCTAAGTCTGACGCCTGGCCGAAAATTTTCAAAGTCCCATGCTGGCCAGAATTTTTTCAAAGTCCCATGCTGGCCTGAAATATTTCCAACTACCATTCTGGCCAGAATTTTTTCTAAGTCTGACGCCTGGCCGAAAATTTTCAAAGTCCCATGCTGGCCAGAATTTTTTCTAAGTCTGATGCCTGGCTGAAAATTTTTAAAAGTCCCTTGCTTGCCAGAATTTTTTCTAAGTCTGACGCCTGGACGAAAATTTTCAAAGTCCCATGCTGGCCAGAATTTTTTCTAAGTCTTGACGCCTACCTGAAATATTTCAAAGTCCCATGCTGGCCACAATTTTTTCTAAGTCTGACGCCTGGCTGAAAATTTTCAAAGTCCCATGCTGGCCAGAATTTTTTCAAAGTCCCATGCTGGCCAGAATTTTTTCAAAGTCTGACGCCTGGCCGAAAATTTTCAAAGTCCCATGCTAGCCAGAATTTTTTCTAAGTCTGACGCCTGGCCGAAAATGTTCAAAGTCCCATGCTGGCCAGAATTTTTTCTAAGTCTGACGCCTGGCCGAAAATTTTCAAAGTCCCATGCTGGCCAGAATTTTTTCAAAGTCCCATGCAGGCCTGAAATATTTCCAACTCCCATGCTGGCCAGAATTTTTTCAGTCTGACGCCTGGCCGAAAATTTTCAAAGTCTCATGCTGGCCAGAATTTTTTCAAAGTCCCATGCTGGCCAGAAGTCTGACGCCTGGCCGAAAATGTTCAAAGTCTGACGCCTACCTGAAAAATTTCAAAGTCCCATGCTGGCCAGAATTTTTTCAAAGTCCGACGCCTGGCCGAAAATTTTCAAAGTCCCATGCTGGCCAGAATTTTTTCTAAGTCTGACACCTGGCTGAAAATTTTCAAAGTCCCATGCTGGCCAGAATTTTTTCTAAGTCCGACGCCTGCCTGAAAATTTTCAAAGTCCTACTCCTGCCCGAAAATTTTCAAAGTCCCACGCCTGTCTGAAAATTTTCAAAGTCCCACACTTGTCTGAAAATTTTCAAAGTCTGACGCAGGCACAAATGTTTTCAAAGTCTGGCGCCTCTCCGAAAATTTTCAAAGTCCCACACCAATCTTTTCAATAGCCTGGGTTAAAAGGGTTGCAGTACCGCCGGCCACCATCGGGGGGCGCTGCAGATAGGGCACCCGGTTCCCTATCTGGGGACCTTTCCACCCAAATCGCAAAATGGAGTTGTCACGATTTCAGAAGGTAGCATTTTCAGACGAGGCACCTCCAGGGCCGTACAAGGGAGGCTCACCAGACGTATGTCCGACAAAGAGGAGGGTTGGGGCGGCCTCCTTGGGCAGACGGCCTGCTCTCTGGCCTGGTTGTCAGATTTTTTCAAAGTCTGACGCCTGCCCGAAATATTTCAAAGTCCCACACCATTCATTTCAATAGCCTGGGTCACCAGGCCCGAAAATTTTCAGTCCAACGCCTGGCCGAAAATTTCCAAAGTCCCATGCGAGCCAGAATTTTTTCAAAGTCCCATGCTGGCCAGAATTTTTTCTAAGTCCGACCCCTGGCTGAAAATTTTCAAAGTCCCATGCTGGCCAGAATTTTTTCTGTCTGTTGCCTGGCTGAAAATTTTCAAAGTCCCATGCTGGCCAGAAGTCTGACGCCTGGCCGAAAATTTTCAAAGTCAGACGCCTACCTGAAATATTTCAAAGTCCCATGCTGGCCAGAATTTTTTCTAAGTCTGACGCCTACCTGAAATATTTCAAAGTCCCATGCTAGCCAGAATTTTTTCTAAGTCCGACGCCTGGCTGAAAATTTTCAAAGTCCCATGCTAGCCAGAATTTTTTCAAAGTCCCATGCTGGCCAGAAATTTTTCAAAGTCTGACGCCTAGCCGAAAATTTTCAAAGTCCCATGCTGGCCAGAATTTTTTTCAAAGTCTGACGCCTGGCCGAAAATTTTCAAAGTCTCACGCCTGCCTGAAATATTTCAAAGTCCCATGATGGCCAGAATTTTTTCTAAGTCTGTTGCCTGGCTGAAAATTTTCAAAGTCCCATGCTAGCCAGAATTTTTTCAAAGTCCCATGCTGGCCAGAAGTCTGACGCCTGGCCGAAAATTTTCAAAGTCTGACGCCTACCTGAAATATTTCAAAGTCCCATGCTGGCCAGAATTTTTTCTAAGTCCGACCCCTGGCTGAAAATTTTCAAAGTCCCATGCTGGCCAGAATTTTTTCTAAGTCCGACCCCTGGCTGAAAATTTTCAAAGTCCCATGCTGGCCAGAATTTTTTCAAAGTCTGACACCTGGCTGAAAATTTTCAAAGTCCCATGATGGCCAGAATTTTTTCGAAGTCTGTTGCCTGGCTGAAAATTTTCAAAGTCCCATGCTAGCCAGAATTTTTTCAAAGTCCCATGCTGGCCAGAATTTTTTCTAAGTCTGTTGCCTGGCCGAAAATTTTCAAAGTCTGACGCCTACCTGAAATATTTCAAAGTCCCATGCTGGCCAGAATTTTTTCTAAGTCCGACCCCTGGCTGAAAATTTTCAAAGTCCCATGCTGGCCAGAATTTTTTCAAAGTCTGACGCCTGGCTGAAAATTTTCAGTCCCATGATGGCCAGAATTTTTTCTAAGTCTGTTGCCTGGCTGAAAATTTTCAAAGTCCCATGCTAGCCAGAATTTTTTCAAAGTCCCATGCTGGCCAGAATTTTTTCTAAGTCTGTTGCCTGGCCGAAAATTTTCAAAGTCTGACGCCTACCTGAAATATTTCAAAGTCCCATGCTGGCCAGAATTTTTTCTAAGTCTGACGCCTGGCCGAAAATTTTCAAAGTCCCATGCTGGCCAGAATTTTTTCAAAGTCTGATGCCTGGCTGAAAATTTTCAAATTCCCATGCAAGCCAGAATTTTTTCAAAGTCTGACGCCTGGCCGAAAATTTTCAAAGTCCCATGCTGGCCAGAATTTTTTCAAAGTCCCATGCTGGCCTGAAATATTTCCAACTACCATTCTGGCCAGAATTTTTTTCTAAGTCTGACGCCTGGCCGAAAATTTTCAAAGTCCCATGCTGGCCAGAATTTTTTCTAAGTCTGATGCCTGGCTGAAAATTTTTAAAAGTCCCATGCTAGCCAGAATTTTTTCTAAGTCTGACGCCTTGCCGAAAATTTTCAAAGTCCCATGCTCGCCAGAATTTTTTCTAAGTCTGACGCCTGGCCGAAAATTTTCAAAGTCCCTTGCTTGCCAGAATTTTTTCTAAGTCTGACGCCTGGACGAAAATTTTCAAAGTCCCATGCTGGCCAGAATTTTTTTCTAAGTCTGACGCCTGGCCGAAAATTTTCAAAGTCCCATGCTGGCCAGAATTTTTTCAAAGTCCCATGCTGGCCTGAAATATTTCCAACTACCATTCTGGCCAGAATTTTTTCTAAGTCTGACGCCTGGCCGAAAATTTTCAAAGTCCCATGCTGGCCAGAATTTTTTCTAAGTCTGATGCCTGGCTGAAAATTTTTAAAAGTCCCTTGCTTGCCAGAATTTTTTCTAAGTCTGACGCCTGGACGAAAATTTTCAAAGTCCCATGCTGGCCAGAATTTTTTCTAAGTCTTGACGCCTACCTGAAATATTTCAAAGTCCCATGCTGGCCACAATTTTTTCTAAGTCTGACGCCTGGCTGAAAATTTTCAAAGTCCCATGCTGGCCAGAATTTTTTCAAAGTCCCATGCTGGCCAGAATTTTTTCAAAGTCTGACGCCTGGCCGAAAATTTTCAAAGTCCCATGCTAGCCAGAATTTTTTCTAAGTCTGACGCCTGGCCGAAAATGTTCAAAGTCCCATGCTGGCCAGAATTTTTTCTAAGTCTGACGCCTGGCCGAAAATTTTCAAAGTCCCATGCTGGCCAGAATTTTTTCAAAGTCCCATGCAGGCCTGAAATATTTCCAACTCCCATGCTGGCCAGAATTTTTTCAGTCTGACGCCTGGCCGAAAATTTTCAAAGTCTCATGCTGGCCAGAATTTTTTCAAAGTCCCATGCTGGCCAGAAGTCTGACGCCTGGCCGAAAATGTTCAAAGTCTGACGCCTACCTGAAAAATTTCAAAGTCCCATGCTGGCCAGAATTTTTTCAAAGTCCGACGCCTGGCCGAAAATTTTCAAAGTCCCATGCTGGCCAGAATTTTTTCTAAGTCTGACACCTGGCTGAAAATTTTCAAAGTCCCATGCTGGCCAGAATTTTTTCTAAGTCCGACGCCTGCCTGAAAATTTTCAAAGTCCTACTCCTGCCCGAAAATTTTCAAAGTCCCACGCCTGTCTGAAAATTTTCAAAGTCCCACACTTGTCTGAAAATTTTCAAAGTCTGACGCAGGCACAAATGTTTTCAAAGTCTGGCGCCTCTCCGAAAATTTTCAAAGTCCCACACCAATCTTTTCAATAGCCTGGGTTAAAAGGGTTGCAGTACCGCCGGCCACCATCGGGGGGCGCTGCAGATAGGGCACCCGGTTCCCTATCTGGGGACCTTTCCACCCAAATCGCAAAATGGAGTTGTCACGATTTCAGAAGGTAGCATTTTCAGACGAGGCACCTCCAGGGCCGTACAAGGGAGGCTCACCAGACGTATGTCCGACAAAGAGGAGGGTTGGGGCGGCCTCCTTGGGCAGACGGCCTGCTCTCTGGCCTGGTTGTCAGATTTTTTCAAAGTCTGACGCCTGCCCGAAATATTTCAAAGTCCCACACCATTCATTTCAATAGCCTGGGTCACCAGGCCCGAAAATTTTCAGTCCAACGCCTGGCCGAAAATTTCCAAAGTCCCATGCGAGCCAGAATTTTTTCAAAGTCCCATGCTGGCCAGAATTTTTTCTAAGTCCGACCCCTGGCTGAAAATTTTCAAAGTCCCATGCTGGCCAGAATTTTTTCTGTCTGTTGCCTGGCTGAAAATTTTCAAAGTCCCATGCTGGCCAGAATTTTTTCTAAGTCCGACCCCTGGCTGAAAATTTTCAAAGTCCCATGCTGGCCAGAATTTTTTCAAAGTCTGACGCCTGGCTGAAAATTTTCAGTCCCATGATGGCCAGAATTTTTTCTAAGTCTGTTGCCTGGCTGAAAATTTTCAAAGTCCCATGCTAGCCAGAATTTTTTCAAAGTCCCATGCTGGCCAGAATTTTTTCTAAGTCTGTTGCCTGGCCGAAAATTTTCAAAGTCTGACGCCTACCTGAAATATTTCAAAGTCCCATGCTGGCCAGAATTTTTTTCTAAGTCTGACGCCTGGCCGAAAATTTTCAAAGTCCCATGCTGGCCAGAATTTTTTCAAAGTCCCATGCTGGCCTGAAATATTTCCAACTACCATTCTGGCCAGAATTTTTTCTAAGTCTGACGCCTGGCCGAAAATTTTCAAAGTCCCATGCTGGCCAGAATTTTTTCTAAGTCTGATGCCTGGCTGAAAATTTTTAAAAGTCCCTTGCTTGCCAGAATTTTTTCTAAGTCTGACGCCTGGACGAAAATTTTCAAAGTCCCATGCTGGCCAGAATTTTTTCTAAGTCTTGACGCCTACCTGAAATATTTCAAAGTCCCATGCTGGCCACAATTTTTTCTAAGTCTGACGCCTGGCTGAAAATTTTCAAAGTCCCATGCTGGCCAGAATTTTTTCAAAGTCCCATGCTGGCCAGAATTTTTTCAAAGTCTGACGCCTGGCCGAAAATTTTCAAAGTCCCATGCTAGCCAGAATTTTTTCTAAGTCTGACGCCTGGCCGAAAATGTTCAAAGTCCCATGCTGGCCAGAATTTTTTCTAAGTCTGACGCCTGGCCGAAAATTTTCAAAGTCCCATGCTGGCCAGAATTTTTTCAAAGTCCCATGCAGGCCTGAAATATTTCCAACTCCCATGCTGGCCAGAATTTTTTCAGTCTGACGCCTGGCCGAAAATTTTCAAAGTCTCATGCTGGCCAGAATTTTTTCAAAGTCCCATGCTGGCCAGAAGTCTGACGCCTGGCCGAAAATGTTCAAAGTCTGACGCCTACCTGAAAAATTTCAAAGTCCCATGCTGGCCAGAATTTTTTCAAAGTCCGACGCCTGGCCGAAAATTTTCAAAGTCCCATGCTGGCCAGAATTTTTTCTAAGTCTGACACCTGGCTGAAAATTTTCAAAGTCCCATGCTGGCCAGAATTTTTTCTAAGTCCGACGCCTGCCTGAAAATTTTCAAAGTCCTACTCCTGCCCGAAAATTTTCAAAGTCCCACGCCTGTCTGAAAATTTTCAAAGTCCCACACTTGTCTGAAAATTTTCAAAGTCTGACGCAGGCACAAATGTTTTCAAAGTCTGGCGCCTCTCCGAAAATTTTCAAAGTCCCACACCAATCTTTTCAATAGCCTGGGTTAAAAGGGTTGCAGTACCGCCGGCCACCATCGGGGGGCGCTGCAGATAGGGCACCCGGTTCCCTATCTGGGGACCTTTCCACCCAAATCGCAAAATGGAGTTGTCACGATTTCAGAAGGTAGCATTTTCAGACGAGGCACCTCCAGGGCCGTACAAGGGAGGCTCACCAGACGTATGTCCGACAAAGAGGAGGGTTGGGGCGGCCTCCTTGGGCAGACGGCCTGCTCTCTGGCCTGGTTGTCAGATTTTTTCAAAGTCTGACGCCTGCCCGAAATATTTCAAAGTCCCACACCATTCATTTCAATAGCCTGGGTCACCAGGCCCGAAAATTTTCAGTCCAACGCCTGGCCGAAAATTTCCAAAGTCCCATGCGAGCCAGAATTTTTTCAAAGTCCCATGCTGGCCAGAATTTTTTCTAAGTCCGACCCCTGGCTGAAAATTTTCAAAGTCCCATGCTGGCCAGAATTTTTTCTGTCTGTTGCCTGGCTGAAAATTTTCAAAGTCCCATGCTGGCCAGAAGTCTGACGCCTGGCCGAAAATTTTCAAAGTCAGACGCCTACCTGAAATATTTCAAAGTCCCATGCTGGCCAGAATTTTTTCTAAGTCTGACGCCTACCTGAAATATTTCAAAGTCCCATGCTAGCCAGAATTTTTTCTAAGTCCGACGCCTGGCTGAAAATTTTCAAAGTCCCATGCTAGCCAGAATTTTTTCAAAGTCCCATGCTGGCCAGAAATTTTTCAAAGTCTGACGCCTAGCCGAAAATTTTCAAAGTCCCATGCTGGCCAGAATTTTTTTCAAAGTCTGACGCCTGGCCGAAAATTTTCAAAGTCTCACGCCTGCCTGAAATATTTCAAAGTCCCATGCTGGCCAGAATTTTTTCAAAGTCTGACGCCTGGCCGAAAATTTTCAAAGTCCCATGATGGCCAGAATTTTTTCTAAGTCTGTTGCCTGGCTGAAAATTTTCAAAGTCCCATGCTAGCCAGAATTTTTTCAAAGTCCCATGCTGGCCAGAAGTCTGACGCCTGGCCGAAAATTTTCAAAGTCTGACGCCTACCTGAAATATTTCAAAGTCCCATGCTGGCCAGAATTTTTTCTAAGTCCGACCCCTGGCTGAAAATTTTCAAAGTCCCATGCTGGCCAGAATTTTTTCAAAGTCTGACGCCTGGCTGAAAATTTTCAGTCCCATGATGGCCAGAATTTTTTCTAAGTCTGTTGCCTGGCTGAAAATTTTCAAAGTCCCATGCTGGCCAGAATTTTTTCTAAGTCCGACCCCTGGCTGAAAATTTTCAAAGTCCCATGCTGGCCAGAATTTTTTCAAAGTCTGACACCTGGCTGAAAATTTTCAAAGTCCCATGATGGCCAGAATTTTTTCGAAGTCTGTTGCCTGGCTGAAAATTTTCAAAGTCCCATGCTAGCCAGAATTTTTTCAAAGTCCCATGCTGGCCAGAATTTTTTCTAAGTCTGTTGCCTGGCCGAAAATTTTCAAAGTCTGACGCCTACCTGAAATATTTCAAAGTCCCATGCTGGCCAGAATTTTTTCTAAGTCCGACCCCTGGCTGAAAATTTTCAAAGTCCCATGCTGGCCAGAATTTTTTCAAAGTCTGACGCCTGGCTGAAAATTTTCAGTCCCATGATGGCCAGAATTTTTTCTAAGTCTGTTGCCTGGCTGAAAATTTTCAAAGTCCCATGCTAGCCAGAATTTTTTCAAAGTCCCATGCTGGCCAGAATTTTTTCTAAGTCTGTTGCCTGGCCGAAAATTTTCAAAGTCTGACGCCTACCTGAAATATTTCAAAGTCCCATGCTGGCCAGAATTTTTTCTAAGTCTGACGCCTGGCCGAAAATTTTCAAAGTCCCATGCTGGCCAGAATTTTTTCAAAGTCTGATGCCTGGCTGAAAATTTTCAAATTCCCATGCAAGCCAGAATTTTTTCAAAGTCTGACGCCTGGACGGAAATTTTCAAAGTCCCATGCTGGCCAGAATTTTTTCTAAGTCTGACGCCTGGCCGAAAATTTTCAAAGTCCCATGCTGGCCAGAATTTTTTCAAAGTCCCATGCTGGCCTGAAATATTTCCAACTACCATTCTGGCCAGAATTTTTTTCTAAGTCTGACGCCTGGCCGAAAATTTTCAAAGTCCCATGCTGGCCAGAATTTTTTCTAAGTCTGATGCCTGGCTGAAAATTTTTAAAAGTCCCATGCTAGCCAGAATTTTTTCTAAGTCTGACGCCTTGCCGAAAATTTTCAAAGTCCCATGCTCGCCAGAATTTTTTCTAAGTCTGACGCCTGGCCGAAAATTTTCAAAGTCCCTTGCTTGCCAGAATTTTTTCTAAGTCTGACGCCTGGACGAAAATTTTCAAAGTCCCATGCTGGCCAGAATTTTTTTCTAAGTCTGACGCCTGGCCGAAAATTTTCAAAGTCCCATGCTGGCCAGAATTTTTTCAAAGTCCCATGCTGGCCTGAAATATTTCCAACTACCATTCTGGCCAGAATTTTTTCTAAGTCTGACGCCTGGCCGAAAATTTTCAAAGTCCCATGCTGGCCAGAATTTTTTCTAAGTCTGATGCCTGGCTGAAAATTTTTAAAAGTCCCTTGCTTGCCAGAATTTTTTCTAAGTCTGACGCCTGGACGAAAATTTTCAAAGTCCCATGCTGGCCAGAATTTTTTCTAAGTCTTGACGCCTACCTGAAATATTTCAAAGTCCCATGCTGGCCACAATTTTTTCTAAGTCTGACGCCTGGCTGAAAATTTTCAAAGTCCCATGCTGGCCAGAATTTTTTCAAAGTCCCATGCTGGCCAGAATTTTTTCAAAGTCTGACGCCTGGCCGAAAATTTTCAAAGTCCCATGCTAGCCAGAATTTTTTCTAAGTCTGACGCCTGGCCGAAAATGTTCAAAGTCCCATGCTGGCCAGAATTTTTTCTAAGTCTGACGCCTGGCCGAAAATTTTCAAAGTCCCATGCTGGCCAGAATTTTTTCAAAGTCCCATGCAGGCCTGAAATATTTCCAACTCCCATGCTGGCCAGAATTTTTTCAGTCTGACGCCTGGCCGAAAATTTTCAAAGTCTCATGCTGGCCAGAATTTTTTCAAAGTCCCATGCTGGCCAGAAGTCTGACGCCTGGCCGAAAATGTTCAAAGTCTGACGCCTACCTGAAAAATTTCAAAGTCCCATGCTGGCCAGAATTTTTTCAAAGTCCGACGCCTGGCCGAAAATTTTCAAAGTCCCATGCTGGCCAGAATTTTTTCTAAGTCTGACACCTGGCTGAAAATTTTCAAAGTCCCATGCTGGCCAGAATTTTTTCTAAGTCCGACGCCTGCCTGAAAATTTTCAAAGTCCTACTCCTGCCCGAAAATTTTCAAAGTCCCACGCCTGTCTGAAAATTTTCAAAGTCCCACACTTGTCTGAAAATTTTCAAAGTCTGACGCAGGCACAAATGTTTTCAAAGTCTGGCGCCTCTCCGAAAATTTTCAAAGTCCCACACCAATCTTTTCAATAGCCTGGGTTAAAAGGGTTGCAGTACCGCCGGCCACCATCGGGGGGCGCTGCAGATAGGGCACCCGGTTCCCTATCTGGGGACCTTTCCACCCAAATCGCAAAATGGAGTTGTCACGATTTCAGAAGGTAGCATTTTCAGACGAGGCACCTCCAGGGCCGTACAAGGGAGGCTCACCAGACGTATGTCCGACAAAGAGGAGGGTTGGGGCGGCCTCCTTGGGCAGACGGCCTGCTCTCTGGCCTGGTTGTCAGATTTTTTCAAAGTCTGACGCCTGCCCGAAATATTTCAAAGTCCCACACCATTCATTTCAATAGCCTGGGTCACCAGGCCCGAAAATTTTCAGTCCAACGCCTGGCCGAAAATTTCCAAAGTCCCATGCGAGCCAGAATTTTTTCAAAGTCCCATGCTGGCCAGAATTTTTTCTAAGTCCGACCCCTGGCTGAAAATTTTCAAAGTCCCATGCTGGCCAGAATTTTTTCTGTCTGTTGCCTGGCTGAAAATTTTCAAAGTCCCATGCTGGCCAGAAGTCTGACGCCTGGCCGAAAATTTTCAAAGTCAGACGCCTACCTGAAATATTTCAAAGTCCCATGCTGGCCAGAATTTTTTCTAAGTCTGACGCCTACCTGAAATATTTCAAAGTCCCATGCTAGCCAGAATTTTTTCTAAGTCCGACGCCTGGCTGAAAATTTTCAAAGTCCCATGCTAGCCAGAATTTTTTCAAAGTCCCATGCTGGCCAGAAATTTTTCAAAGTCTGACGCCTAGCCGAAAATTTTCAAAGTCCCATGCTGGCCAGAATTTTTTTCAAAGTCTGACGCCTGGCCGAAAATTTTCAAAGTCTCACGCCTGCCTGAAATATTTCAAAGTCCCATGCTGGCCAGAATTTTTTCAAAGTCTGACGCCTGGCCGAAAATTTTCAAAGTCCCATGATGGCCAGAATTTTTTCTAAGTCTGTTGCCTGGCTGAAAATTTTCAAAGTCCCATGCTAGCCAGAATTTTTTCAAAGTCCCATGCTGGCCAGAATTTTTTCAAAGTCTGACGCCTGGCCGAAAATTTTCAAAGTCCCATGATGGCCAGAATTTTTTCTAAGTCTGTTGCCTGGCCGAAAATTTTCAAAGTCTGACGCCTACCTGAAATATTTCAAAGTCCCATGCTGGCCAGAATTTTTTCTAAGTCCGACCCCTGGCTGAAAATTTTCAAAGTCCCATGCTGGCCAGAATTTTTTCAAAGTCTGACGCCTGGCTGAAAATTTTCAGTCCCATGATGGCCAGAATTTTTTCTAAGTCTGTTGCCTGGCTGAAAATTTTCAAAGTCCCATGCTGGCCAGAATTTTTTCTAAGTCCGACCCCTGGCTGAAAATTTTCAAAGTCCCATGCTGGCCAGAATTTTTTCAAAGTCTGACACCTGGCTGAAAATTTTCAAAGTCCCATGATGGCCAGAATTTTTTCTAAGTCTGTTGCCTGGCTGAAAATTTTCAAAGTCCCATGCTAGCCAGAATTTTTTCAAAGTCCCATGCTGGCCAGAATTTTTTCTAAGTCTGTTGCCTGGCCGAAAATTTTCAAAGTCTGACGCCTACCTGAAATATTTCAAAGTCCCATGCTGGCCAGAATTTTTTCTAAGTCTGACGCCTGGCCGAAAATTTTCAAAGTCCCATGCTGGCCAGAATTTTTTCTAAGTCTGACGCCTGGCCGAAAATTTTCAAAGTCCCATGCTGGCCAGAATTTTTTCAAAGTCCCATGCTGGCCTGAAATATTTCCAACTACCATTCTGGCCAGAATTTTTTTCTAAGTCTGACGCCTGGCCGAAAATTTTCAAAGTCCCATGCTGGCCAGAATTTTTTCTAAGTCTGATGCCTGGCTGAAAATTTTTAAAAGTCCCATGCTAGCCAGAATTTTTTCTAAGTCTGACGCCTGCCCGAAAATTTTCAAAGTCCCATGCTCGCCAGAATTTTTTCTAAGTCTGACGCCTTGCCGAAAATTTTCAAAGTCCCTTGCTTGCCAGAATTTTTTCTAAGTCTGACGCCTGGACGAAAATTTTCAAAGTCCCATGCTGGCCAGAATTTTTTCTAAGTCTTGACGCCTACCTGAAATATTTCAAAGTCCCATGCTGGCCACAATTTTTTCTAAGTCTGACGCCTGGCTGAAAAATTTCAAAGTCCCATGCTGGCCAGAATTTTTTCAAAGTCCCATGCTGGCCAGAATTTTTTCAAAGTCTGACGCCTGGACGAAAATTTTCAAAGTCCCATGCTGGCCAGAATTTTTTTCTAAGTCTGACGCCTGGCCGAAAATTTTCAAAGTCCCATGCTGGCCAGAATTTTTTCAAAGTCCCATGCTGGCCTGAAATATTTCCAACTACCATTCTGGCCAGAATTTTTTCTAAGTCTGACGCCTGGCCGAAAATTTTCAAAGTCCCATGCTGGCCAGAATTTTTTCTAAGTCTGATGCCTGGCTGAAAATTTTTAAAAGTCCCATGCTAGCCAGAATTTTTTCTAAGTCTGACGCCTGGCCGAAAATTTTCAAAGTCCCATGCTGGCCAGAATTTTTTCTAAGTCTTGACGCCTACCTGAAATATTTCAAAGTCCCATGCTGGCCACAATTTTTTCTAAGTCTGACGCCTGGCTGAAAATTTTCAAAGTCCCATGCTGGCCAGAATTTTTTCAAAGTCTGACACCTGGCTGAAAATTTTCAAAGTCCCATGATGGCCAGAATTTTTTCTAAGTCTGTTGCCTGGCTGAAAATTTTCAAAGTCCCATGCTAGCCAGAATTTTTTCAAAGTCCCATGCTGGCCAGAATTTTTTCTAAGTCTGTTGCCTGGCCGAAAATTTTCAAAGTCTGACGCCTACCTGAAATATTTCAAAGTCCCATGCTGGCCAGAATTTTTTCTAAGTCTGACGCCTGGCCGAAAATTTTCAAAGTCCCATGCTGGCCAGAATTTTTTCTAAGTCTGACGCCTGGCCGAAAATTTTCAAAGTCCCATGCTGGCCAGAATTTTTTCAAAGTCCCATGCTGGCCTGAAATATTTCCAACTACCATTCTGGCCAGAATTTTTTTCTAAGTCTGACGCCTGGCCGAAAATTTTCAAAGTCCCATGCTGGCCAGAATTTTTTCTAAGTCTGATGCCTGGCTGAAAATTTTTAAAAGTCCCATGCTAGCCAAAATTTTTTCTAAGTCTGACGCCTGCCCGAAAATTTTCAAAGTCCCATGCTCGCCAGAATTTTTTCTAAGTCTGACGCCTGGCCGAAAATTTTCAAAGTCCCTTGCTTGCCAGAATTTTTTCTAAGTCTGACGCCTGGACGAAAATTTTCAAAGTCCCATGCTGGCCAGAATTTTTTCTAAGTCTTGACGCCTACCTGAAATATTTCAAAGTCCCATGCTGGCCACAATTTTTTCTAAGTCTGACGCCTGGCTGAAAAATTTCAAAGTCCCATGCTGGCCAGAATTTTTTCAAAGTCCCATGCTGGCCAGAATTTTTTCAAAGTCTGACGCCTGGACGAAAATTTTCAAAGTCCCATGCTGGCCAGAATTTTTTTCTAAGTCTGACGCCTGGCCGAAAATTTTCAAAGTCCCATGCTGGCCAGAATTTTTTCAAAGTCCCATGCTGGCCTGAAATATTTCCAACTACCATTCTGGCCAGAATTTTTTCTAAGTCTGACGCCTGGCCGAAAATTTTCAAAGTCCCATGCTGGCCAGAATTTTTTCTAAGTCTGATGCCTGGCTGAAAATTTTTAAAAGTCCCATGCTAGCCAGAATTTTTTCTAAGTCTGACGCCTGGCCGAAAATTTTCAAAGTCCCATGCTGGCCAGAATTTTTTCTAAGTCTTGACGCCTGGCTGAAAATTTTCAAAGTCCCATGCTGGCCAGAATTTTTTCAAAGTCCCATGCTGGCCAGAATTTTTTCAAAGTCTGACGCCTGGCCGAAAATTTTCAAAGTCCCATGCTAGCCAGAATTTTTTCTAAGTCTGATGCCTGGCTGAAAATTTTTAAAAGTCCCATGCTAGCCAGAATTTTTTCTAAGTCTGACGCCTGGCCGAAAATTTTCAAAGTCCCATGCTCGCCAGAATTTTTTCTAAGTCTGACGCCTGGCCGAAAATTTTCAAAGTCCCTTGCTTGCCAGAATTTTTTCTAAGTCTGACGCCTGGACGAAAATTTTCAAAGTCCCATGCTGGCCAGAATTTTTTCTAAGTCTTGAAGCCTACCTGAAATATTTCAAAGTCCCATGCTGGCCACAATTTTTTCTAAGTCTGACGCCTGGCTGAAAAATTTCAAAGTCCCATGCTGGCCAGAATTTTTTCAAAGTCCCATGCTGGCCAGAATTTTTTCAAAGTCTGACGCCTGGACGAAAATTTTCAAAGTCCCATGCTGGCCAGAATTTTTTTCTAAGTCTGACGCCTGGCCGAAAATTTTCAAAGTCCCATGCTGGCCAGAATTTTTTCAAAGTCCCATGCTGGCCTGAAATATTTCCAACTACCATTCTGGCCAGAATTTTTTCTAAGTCTGACGCCTGGCCGAAAATTTTCAAAGTCCCATGCTGGCCAGAATTTTTTCTAAGTCTGATGCCTGGCTGAAAATTTTTAAAAGTCCCATGCTAGCCAGAATTTTTTCTAAGTCTGACGCCTGGCCGAAAATTTTCAAAGTCCCTTGCTTGCCAGAATTTTTTCTAAGTCTGACGCCTGGACGAAAATTTTCAAAGTCCCATGCTGGCCAGAATTTTTTCTAAGTCTTGACGCCTACCTGAAATATTTCAAAGTCCCATGCTGGCCACAATTTTTTCTAAGTCTGACGCCTGGCTGAAAATTTTCAAAGTCCCATGCTGGCCAGAATTTTTTCAAAGTCCCATGCTGGCCAGAATTTTTTCAAAGTCTGACGCCTGGCCGAAAATTTTCAAAGTCCCATGCTAGCCAGAATTTTTTCTAAGTCTGACGCCTGGCCGAAAATGTTCAAAGTCCCATGCTGGCCAGAATTTTTTCTAAGTCTGACGCCTGGCCGAAAATTTTCAAAGTCCCATGCTGGCCAGAATTTTTTCAAAGTCCCATGCAGGCCTGAAATATTTCCAACTCCCATGCTGGCCAGAATTTTTTCAGTCTGACGCCTGGCCGAAAATTTTCAAAGTCTCATGCTGGCCAGAATTTTTTCAAAGTCCCATGCTGGCCTGAAATATTTCCAAATCCCATGCTGGCCAGAATTTTTTCTAAGTCTGATGCCTGGCTGAAAATTTTCAAAGTCCCATGCAAGCCAGAATTTTTTCAAAGTCCCATGCTGGCCAGAAGTCTGACGCCTGGCCGAAAATGTTCAAAGTCTGACGCCTACCTGAAATATTTCAAAGTCCCATGCTGGCCAGAATTTTTTCTAAGTCCGACGCCTGCCTGAAAATTTTCAAAGTCCTACTCCTGCCCGAAAATTTTCAAAGTCCCACGCCTGTCTGAAAATTTTCAAAGTCCCACACTTGTCTGAAAATTTTCAAAGTCTGACGCAGGCACAAATGTTTTCAAAGTCTGGCGCCTCTCCGAAAATTTTCAAAGTCCCACACCAATCTTTTCAATAGCCTGGGTTAAAAGGGTTGCAGTACCGCCGGCCACCATCGGGGGGCGCTGCAGATAGGGCACCCGGTTCCCTATCTGGGGACCTTTCCACCCAAATCGCAAAATGGAGTTGTCACGATTTCAGAAGGTAGCATTTTCAGACGAGGCACCTCCAGGGCCGTACAAGGGAGGCTCACCAGACGTATGTCCGACAAAGAGGAGGGTTGGGGCGGCCTCCTTGGGCAGACGGCCTGCTCTCTGGCCTGGTTGTCAGATTTTTTCAAAGTCTGACGCCTGCCCGAAATATTTCAAAGTCCCACACCATTCATTTCAATAGCCTGGGTCACCAGGCCCGAAAATTTTCAGTCCAACGCCTGGCCGAAAATTTCCAAAGTCCCATGCGAGCCAGAATTTTTTCAAAGTCCCATGCTGGCCAGAAATTTTTCAAAGTCTGACGCCTAGCCGAAAATTTTCAAAGTCCCATGCTGGCCAGAATTTTTTCTGTCTGTTGCCTGGCTGAAAATTTTCAAAGTCCCATGCTGGCCAGAAGTCTGACGCCTGGCCGAAAATTTTCAAAGTCAGACGCCTACCTGAAATATTTCAAAGTCCCATGCTGGCCAGAATTTTTTCTAAGTCTGACGCCTACCTGAAATATTTCAAAGTCCCATGCTAGCCAGAATTTTTTCTAAGTCCGACGCCTGGCTGAAAATTTTCAAAGTCCCATGCTAGCCAGAATTTTTTCAAAGTCCCATGCTGGCCAGAAATTTTTCAAAGTCTGACGCCTAGCCGAAAATTTTCAAAGTCCCATGCTGGCCAGAATTTTTTTCAAAGTCTGACGCCTGGCCGAAAATTTTCAAAGTCTCACGCCTGCCTGAAATATTTCAAAGTCCCATGCTGGCCAGAATTTTTTCAAAGTCTGACGCCTGGCCGAAAATTTTCAAAGTCCCATGATGGCCAGAATTTTTTCTAAGTCTGTTGCCTGGCTGAAAATTTTCAAAGTCCCATGCTAGCCAGAATTTTTTCAAAGTCCCATGCTGGCCAGAAGTCTGACGCCTGGCCGAAAATTTTCAAAGTCTGACGCCTACCTGAAATATTTCAAAGTCCCATGCTGGCCAGAATTTTTTCTAAGTCCGACCCCTGGCTGAAAATTTTCAAAGTCCCATGCTGGCCAGAATTTTTTCAAAGTCTGACGCCTGGCTGAAAATTTTCAAAGTCCCATGCTGGCCAGAATTTTTTCTAAGTCTGTTGCCTGGCCGAAAATTTTCAAAGTCTGACGCCTACCTGAAATATTTCAAAGTCCCATGCTGGCCAGAATTTTTTCTAAGTCTGACGCCTGGCCGAAAATTTTCAAAGTCCCATGCTGGCCAGAATTTTTTCTAAGTCTGACGCCTGGCCGAAAATTTTCAAAGTCCCATGCTGGCCAGAATTTTTTCAAAGTCCCATGCTGGCCTGAAATATTTCCAACTACCATTCTGGCCAGAATTTTTTTCTAAGTCTGACGCCTGGCCGAAAATTTTCAAAGTCCCATGCTGGCCAGAATTTTTTCTAAGTCTGATGCCTGGCTGAAAATTTTTAAAAGTCCCATGCTAGCCAGAATTTTTTCTAAGTCTGACGCCTGCCCGAAAATTTTCAAAGTCCCATGCTCGCCAGAATTTTTTCTAAGTCTGACGCCTGGCCGAAAATTTTCAAAGTCCCTTGCTTGCCAGAATTTTTTCTAAGTCTGACGCCTGGACGAAAATTTTCAAAGTCCCATGCTGGCCAGAATTTTTTCTAAGTCTTGACGCCTACCTGAAATATTTCAAAGTCCCATGCTGGCCACAATTTTTTCTAAGTCTGACGCCTGGCTGAAAAATTTCAAAGTCCCATGCTGGCCAGAATTTTTTCAAAGTCCCATGCTGGCCAGAATTTTTTCAAAGTCTGACGCCTGGACGAAAATTTTCAAAGTCCCATGCTGGCCAGAATTTTTTTCTAAGTCTGACGCCTGGCCGAAAATTTTCAAAGTCCCATGCTGGCCAGAATTTTTTCTAAGTCTGATGCCTGGCTGAAAATTTTTAAAAGTCCCATGCTAGCCAGAATTTTTTCTAAGTCTGACGCCTGGCCGAAAATTTTCAAAGTCCCTTGCTTGCCAGAATTTTTTCTAAGTCTGACGCCTGGACGAAAATTTTCAAAGTCCCATGCT
Organism: Festucalex cinctus; assembly: GCF_051991245.1. NCBI lineage: Eukaryota > Metazoa > Chordata > Actinopteri > Syngnathiformes > Syngnathidae > Festucalex > Festucalex cinctus. Next base: position 25,000,328 of record NC_135417.1, read on the forward strand.
GGCCAGAATTTTTTCTAAGTCTTGACGCCTACCTGAAATATTTCAAAGTCCCATGCTGGCCACAATTTTTTCTAAGTCTGACGCCTGGCTGAAAATTTTCAAAGTCCCATGCTGGCCAGAATTTTTTCAAAGTCCCATGCTGGCCAGAATTTTTTCAAAGTCTGACGCCTGGACGAAAATTTTCAAAGTCCCATGCTGGCCAGAATTTTTTTCTAAGTCTGACGCCTGGCCGAAAATTTTCAAAGTCCCATGCTGGCCAGAATTTTTTCAAAGTCCCATGCTGGCCTGAAATATTTCCAACTACCATTCTGGCCAGAATTTTTTCTAAGTCTGACGCCTGGCCGAAAATTTTCAAAGTCCCATGCTGGCCAGAATTTTTTCTAAGTCTGATGCCTGGCTGAAAATTTTTAAAAGTCCCATGCTAGCCAGAATTTTTTCTAAGTCTGACGCCTGGCCGAAAATTTTCAAAGTCCCTTGCTTGCCAGAATTTTTCTAAGTCTGACGCCTGGACGAAAATTTTCAAAGTCCCATGCTGGCCAGAATTTTTTCTAAGTCTTGACGCCTACCTGAAATATTTCAAAGTCCCATGCTGGCCACAATTTTTTCTAAGTCTGACGCCTGGCTGAAAATTTTCAAAGTCCCATGCTGGCCAGAATTTTTTCAAAGTCCCATGCTGGCCAGAATTTTTTCAAAGTCTGACGCCTGGCCGAAAATTTTCAAAGTCCCATGCTAGCCAGAATTTTTTCTAAGTCTGACGCCTGGCCGAAAATGTTCAAAGTCCCATGCTGGCCAGAATTTTTTCTAAGTCTGACGCCTGGCCGAAAATTTTCAAAGTCCCATGCTGGCCAGAATATTTCCAACTCCCAAGCTGGCCAGAATTTTTTCAGTCTGACGCCTGGCCGAAAATTTTCAAAGTCTCATGCTGGCCAGAATTTTTTCAAAGTCCCATGCTGGCCTGAAATATTTCCAAATCCCATGCTGGCCAGAATTTTTTCTAAGTCTGACGCCTGGCCGAAAATTTTCAAAGTCCCATGCTGGCCAGAATTTTTTCTAAGTCTGATGCCTGGCTGAAAATTTTCAAAGTCCCATGCAAGCCAGAATTTTTTCAAAGTCCCATGCTGGCCAGAAGTCTGACGCCTGGCCGAAAATGTTCAAAGTCTGACGCCTACCTGAAATATTTCAAAGTCCCATGCTGGCCAGAATTTTTTCAAAGTCCGACGCCTGGCCGAAAATTTTCAAAGTCCCATGCTGGCCAGAATTTTTTCTAAGTCTGACGCCTGGCTGAAAATTTTCAAAGTCCCATGCTGGCCAGAATTTTTTCTAAGTCCGACGCCTGCCTGAAAATTTTCAAAGTCCTACTCCTGCCCGAAAATTTTCAAAGTCCCACGCCTGTCTGAAAATTTTCAAAGTCCCACACTTGTCTGAAAATTTTCAAAGTCTGACGCAGGCACAAATGTTTTCAAAGTCTGGCGCCTCTCCGAAAATTTTCAAAGTCCCACACCAATCTTTTCAATAGCCTGGGTTAAAAGGGTTGCAGTACCGCCGGCCACCATCGGGGGGCGCTGCAGATAGGGCACCCGGTTCCCTATCTGGGGACCTTTCCACCCAAATCGCAAAATGGAGTTGTCACGATTTCAGAAGGTAGCATTTTCAGACGAGGCACCTCCAGGGCCGTACAAGGGAGGCTCACCAGACGTATGTCCGACAAAGAGGAGGGTTGGGGCGGCCTCCTTGGGCAGACGGCCTGCTCTCTGGCCTGGTTGTCAGATTTTTTCAAAGTCTGACGCCTGCCCGAAATATTTCAAAGTCCCACACCATTCATTTCAATAGCCTGGGTCACCAGGCCCGAAAATTTTCAGTCCAACGCCTGGCCGAAAATTTCCAAAGTCCCATGCGAGCCAGAATTTTTTCAAAGTCCCATGCTGGCCAGAAATTTTTCAAAGTCTGACGCCTAGCCGAAAATTTTCAAAGTCCCATGCTGGCCAGAATTTTTTCTGTCTGTTGCCTGGCTGAAAATTTTCAAAGTCCCATGCTGGCCAGAAGTCTGACGCCTGGCCGAAAATTTTCAAAGTCAGACGCCTACCTGAAATATTTCAAAGTCCCATGCTGGCCAGAATTTTTTCTAAGTCTGACGCCTACCTGAAATATTTCAAAGTCCCATGCTAGCCAGAATTTTTTCTAAGTCCGACGCCTGGCTGAAAATTTTCAAAGTCCCATGCTAGCCAGAATTTTTTCAAAGTCCCATGCTGGCCAGAAATTTTTCAAAGTCTGACGCCTGGCCGAAAATTTTCAAAGTCTCACGCCTGCCTGAAATATTTCAAAGTCCCATGCTGGCCAGAATTTTTTCAAAGTCTGACGCCTGGCCGAAAATTTTCAAAGTCCCATGATGGCCAGAATTTTTTCTAAGTCTGTTGCCTGGCTGAAAATTTTCAAAGTCCCATGCTAGCCAGAATTTTTTCAAAGTCCCATGCTGGCCAGAAGTCTGACGCCTGGCCGAAAATTTTCAAAGTCTGACGCCTACCTGAAATATTTCAAAGTCCCATGCTGGCCAGAATTTTTTCTAAGTCCGACCCCTGGCTGAAAATTTTCAAAGTCCCATGCTGGCCAGAATTTTTTCAAAGTCTGACGCCTGGCTGAAAATTTTCAAAGTCCCATGATGGCCAGAATTTTTTCTAAGTCTGTTGCCTGGCTGAAAATTTTCAAAGTCCCATGCTGGCCAGAATTTTTTCTAAGTCCGACCCCTGGCTGAAAAATTTTCAAAGTCCCATGCTGGCCAGAATTTTTTCAAAGTCTGACGCCTGGCTGAAAATTTTCAAAGTCCCATGCTAGCCAGAATTTTTTCAAAGTCCCATGCTGGCCAGAAGTCTGACGCCTGGCCGAAAATTTTCAAAGTCTGACGCCTACCTGAAATATTTCAAAGTCCCATGCTGGCCAGAATTTTTTCTAAGTCTGACGCCTGGCCGAAAATTTTCAAAGTCCCATGCTGGCCAGAATTTTTTCAAAGTCTGATGCCTGGCTGAAAATTTTCAAAGTCCCATGCAAGCCAGAATTTTTTCAAAGTCCCATGCTGGCCAGAAGTCTGACGCCTGGCCGAAAATGTTCAAAGTCTGACGCCTACCTGAAATATTTCAAAGTCCCATGCTGGCCAGAATTTTTTCAAAGTCTGACGCCTGTCCGAAAATTTTCAAAGTCCCATGCTGGCCAGAATTTTTTCTAAGTCTGACGCCTGGCTGAAAATTTTCAAAGTCCCATGCTGGCCAGAATTTTTTCTAAGTCCGTCGCCTGCCTGAAAATTTTCAAAGTCCTACTCCTGCCCGAAAATTTTCAAAGTCCCACGCCTGTCTGAAAATTTTCAAAGTCCCACACTTGTCTGAAAATTTTCAAAGTCTGACGCAGGCACAAATGTTTTCAAAGTCTGGCGCCTCTCCGAAAATTTTCAAAGTCCCACACCAATCTTTTCAATAGCCTGGGTTAAAAGGGTTGCAGTACCGCCGGCCACCATCGGGGGGCGCTGCAGATAGGGCACCCGGTTCCCTATCTGGGGACCTTTCCACCCAATCCGCAAAATGGAGTTGTCACGATTTCAGAAGGTAGCAATTTCAGACGAGGCACCTCCAGGGCCGAACAAGGGAGGCTCACCAGACGTATGTCCGACAAAGAGGAGGGTTGGGGCGGCCTCCTTGGGCAGACGGCCTGCTCTCTGGCCTGGTTGTCAGATTTTTTCAAAGTCTGACGCCTGCCCGAAATATTTCAAAGTCCCACACCATTCATTTCAATAGCCTGGGTCACCAGGCCCGAAAATTTTCAGTCCAACGCCTGCCCGAAAATTTTCAAAGTCTGACACCTACCTGAAATATTTCAAAGTCCCATGCTGGCCAGAAATTTTTTCAAAGTCTGACGCCTGGCCGAAAATTTTCAAAGTCTGACGCCTACCTGAAATATTTCAAAGTCCCATGCTGGCCAGAATTTTTTCGAAGTCAGACGCCTGGCCGAAAATTTTCAAAGTCCCATGCGAGCCAGAATTTTTTCAAAGTCCCATGCTGGCCAGAAATTTTTTCAAAGTGTGACGCCTGGCCGAAAATTTTCAGTCTCAAGCCTACCTGAAATATTTCAAAGTCCCATGCTGGCCAGAATTTTTTCAAAGTCTGACGCCTGGCCGAAAATTTCCAAAGTCCCATGCGAGCCAGAATTTTTTCAAAGTCCCATGCTGGCCAGAAATTTTTCTAAGTCTGTTGCCTGGCTGAAAATTTTCAGTCTCACGCCTACCTGAAATATTTCAAAGTCCCATGCTGGCCAGAATTTTTTCAAAGTCTGACGCCTGGCCGAAAATTTCCAAAGTCCCATGCTAGCCAGAATTTTTTCAAAGTCCCATGCTGGCCAGAAGTCTGACGCCTGGCCGAAAATTTTCAAAGTCTGACGCCTACCTGAAATATTTCAAAGTCCCATGCTGGCCAGAATTTTTTCTAAGTCCGACCCCTGGCTGAAAATTTCAAAGTCCCATGCTGGCCAGAATTTTTTCAAAGTCTGATGCCTGGCTGAAAAATTTCAAAGTCCCATGCTGGCCAGAATTTTTTCAAAGTCCCATGCTGGCCAGAATTTTTTCTAAGTCTGACGCCTGGCCGAAAATTTTCAAAGTCCCATGCTGGCCAGAATTTTTTCAAAGTCCCATGCTGGCCTGAAATATTTCCAACTACCATTCTGGCCAGAATTTTTTCTAAGTCTGACGCCTGGCCGAAAATTTTCAAAGTCCCATGCTGGCCAGAATTTTTTCTAAGTCTGATGCCTGGCTGAAAATTTTCAAAGTCCCTTGCTTGCCAGAATTTTTTCTAAGTCTGATGCCTGGCTGAAAATTTTTAAAAGTCCCATGCTCGCCAGAATTTTTTCTAAGTCTGAAGCCTGGCCGAAAATTTTCAAAGTCCCTTGCTTGCCAGAATTTTTTCTAAGTCTGACGCCTGGACGAAAATTTTCAAAGTCCCATGCTGGCCAGAATTTTTTCTAAGTCTTGACGCCTACCTGAAATATTTCAAAGTCCCATGCTGGCCACAATTTTTTTTAAGTCTGACGCCTGGCTGAAAATTTTCAAAGTCCCATGCTGGCCAGAATTTTTTCTAAGTCTGACGCCTGGCCGAAAATTTTCAAAGTCCCATGCTGGCCAGAATTTTTTCAAAGTCCCATGCTGGCCAGAATTTTTTCAAAGTCTGACGCCTGGCCGAAAATTTTCAAAGTCCCATGCTAGCCAGAATTTTTTCTAAGTCTGACGCCTGGCCGAAAATGTTCAAAGTCCCATGCTGGCCAGAATTTTTTCTAAGTCCCATGCTGGCCAGAAGTCTGACGCCAGGCCGAAAATGTTCAAAGTCTGACGCCTACCTGAAATATTTCAAAGTCCCATGCTGGCCAGAATTTTTTCAAAGTCTGACGCCTGGCCGAAAATTTTCAAATTCCCATGCTGGCCAGAATTTTTTCTAAGTCTGACGCCTACCTGAAATATTTCAAAGTCCCATGCTGGCCAGAATTTTTTCTAAGTCCGAACCCTGGCTGAAAATTTTCAAAGTCCCATGCTAGCCAGAATTTTTTCTAAGACCCATGCTGGCCAGAATTTTTTCAAAGTCTGACGCATGGCCGAAAATTTTCAAAGTCCCATGCTAGCCATAATTTTTTCAAAGTCCCATGCTGGCCAGAAATTTTCAAAGTCTCACGCCTGCCTGAAATATTTCAAAGTCCCATGCTGGCCACAATTTTTTCTAAGTCTGACGCCTGGCTGAAAAATTTCAAAGTCCCATGCTGGCCAGAATTTTTTCAAAGTCCCATGCTGGCCAGAATTTTTTCAAAGTCTGACGCCTGGACGAAAATTTTCAAAGTCCCATGCTGGCCAGAATTTTTTTCTAAGTCTGACGCCTGGCCGAAAATTTTCAAAGTCCCATGCTGGCCAGAATTTTTTCTAAGTCTGATGCCTGGCTGAAAATTTTTAAAAGTCCCATGCTAGCCAGAATTTTTTCTAAGTCTGACGCCTGGCCGAAAATTTTCAAAGTCCCTTGCTTGCCAGAATTTTTTCTAAGTCTGATGCCTGGACGAAAATTTTCAAAGTCCCATGCTGGCCAGAATTTTTTCTAAGTCTTGACGCCTACCTGAAATATTTCAAAGTCCCATGCTGGCCACAATTTTTTCTAAGTCTGACGCCTGGCTGAAAATTTTCAAAGTCCCATGCTGGCCAGAATTTTTTCAAAGTCCCATGCTGGCCAGAATTTTTTCAAAGTCTGACGCCTGGACGAAAATTTTCAAAGTCCCATGCTGGCCAGAATTTTTTTCTAAGTCTGACGCCTGGCCGAAAATTTTCAAAGTCCCATGCTGGCCAGAATTTTTTCAAAGTCCCATGCTGGCCTGAAATATTTCCAACTACCATTCTGGCCAGAATTTTTTCTAAGTCTGACGCCTGGCCGAAAATTTTCAAAGTCCCATGCTGGCCAGAATTTTTTCTAAGTCTGATGCCTGGCTGAAAATTTTTAAAAGTCCCATGCTAGCCAGAATTTTTTCTAAGTCTGACGCCTGGCCGAAAATTTTCAAAGTCCCTTGCTTGCCAGAATTTTTCTAAGTCTGACGCCTGGACGAAAATTTTCAAAGTCCCATGCTGGCCAGAATTTTTTCTAAGTCTTGACGCCTACCTGAAATATTTCAAAGTCCCATGCTGGCCACAATTTTTTCTAAGTCTGACGCCTGGCTGAAAATTTTCAAAGTCCCATGCTGGCCAGAATTTTTTCAAAGTCCCATGCTGGCCAGAATTTTTTCAAAGTCTGACGCCTGGCCGAAAATTTTCAAAGTCCCATGCTAGCCAGAATTTTTTCTAAGTCTGACGCCTGGCCGAAAATGTTCAAAGTCCCATGCTGGCCAGAATTTTTTCTAAGTCTGACGCCTGGCCGAAAATTTTCAAAGTCCCATGCTGGCCAGAATATTTCCAACTCCCATGCTGGCCAGAATTTTTTCTAAGTCCGACCCCTGGCTGAAAATTTCAAAGTCCCATGCTGGCCAGAATTTTTTCAAAGTCTGACGCCTACCTGAAATATTTCAAAGTCCCATGCTGGCCAGAATTTTTTCTAAGTCCGACCCCTGGCTGAAAAATTTCAAAGTCCCATGCTGGCCAGAATTTTTTCAAAGTCCCATGCTGGCCAGAATTTTTTCTAAGTCTGACGCCTGGCCGAAAATTTTCAAAGTCCCATGCTGGCCAGAATTTTTTCAAAGTCCCATGCTGGCCTGAAATATTTCCAACTACCATTCTGGCCAGAATTTTTTCTAAGTCTGACGCCTGGCCGAAAATTTTCAAAGTCCCATGCTGGCCAGAATTTTTTCTAAGTCTGATGCCTGGCTGAAAATTTTCAAAGTCCCTTGCTTGCCAGAATTTTTTCTAAGTCTGATGCCTGGCTGAAAATTTTTAAAAGTCCCATGCTCGCCAGAATTTTTTCTAAGTCTGAAGCCTGGCCGAAAATTTTCAAAGTCCCTTGCTTGCCAGAATTTTTTCTAAGTCTGACGCCTGGACGAAAATTTTCAAAGTCCCATGCTGGCCAGAATTTTTTCTAAGTCTTGACGCCTACCTGAAATATTTCAAAGTCCCATGCTGGCCACAATTTTTTTTAAGTCTGACGCCTGGCTGAAAATTTTCAAAGTCCCATGCTGGCCAGAATTTTTTCTAAGTCTGACGCCTGGCCGAAAATTTTCAAAGTCCCATGCTGGCCAGAATTTTTTCAAAGTCCCATGCTGGCCAGAATTTTTTCAAAGTCTGACGCCTGGCCGAAAATTTTCAAAGTCCCATGCTGGCCAGAATTTTTTCTAAGTCTGACGCCTGGCCGAAAATGTTCAAAGTCCCATGCTGGCCAGAATTTTTTCTAAGTCCCATGCTGGCCAGAAGTCTGACGCCAGGCCGAAAATGTTCAAAGTCTGACGCCTACCTGAAATATTTCAAAGTCCCATGCTGGCCAGAATTTTTTCAAAGTCTGACGCCTGGCCGAAAATTTTCAAAGTCCCATGCTGGCCAGAATTTTTTCTAAGTCTGACGCCTACCTGAAATATTTCAAAGTCCCATGCTGGCCAGAATTTTTTCTAAGTCCGAACCCTGGCTGAAAATTTTCAAAGTCCCATGCTAGCCAGAATTTTTTCTAAGACCCATGCTGGCCAGAATTTTTTCAAAGTCTGACGCATGGCCGAAAATTTTCAAAGTCCCATGCTAGCCAGAATTTTTTCAAAGTCCCATGCTGGCCAGAAATTTTCAAAGTCTCACGCCTGCCTGAAATATTTCAAAGTCCCATGCTGGCCACAATTTTTTCTAAGTCTGACGCCTGGCTGAAAAATTTCAAAGTCCCATGCTGGCCAGAATTTTTTCAAAGTCCCATGCTGGCCAGAATTTTTTCAAAGTCTGACGCCTGGACGAAAATTTTCAAAGTCCCATGCTGGCCAGAATTTTTTTCTAAGTCTGACGCCTGGCCGAAAATTTTCAAAGTCCCATGCTGGCCAGAATTTTTTCAAAGTCCCATGCTGGCCTGAAATATTTCCAACTACCATTCTGGCCAGAATTTTTTCTAAGTCTGACGCCTGGCCGAAAATTTTCAAAGTCCCATGCTGGCCAGAATTTTTTCTAAGTCTGATGCCTGGCTGAAAATTTTTAAAAGTCCCATGCTAGCCAGAATTTTTTCTAAGTCTGACGCCTGGCCGAAAATTTTCAAAGTCCCTTGCTTGCCAGAATTTTTCTAAGTCTGACGCCTGGACGAAAATTTTCAAAGTCCCATGCTGGCCAGAATTTTTTCTAAGTCTTGACGCCTACCTGAAATATTTCAAAGTCCCATGCTGGCCACAATTTTTTCTAAGTCTGACGCCTGGCTGAAAATTTTCAAAGTCCCATGCTGGCCAGAATTTTTTCAAAGTCCCATGCTGGCCAGAATTTTTTCAAAGTCTGACGCCTGGCCGAAAATTTTCAAAGTCCCATGCTAGCCAGAATTTTTTCTAAGTCTGACGCCTGGCCGAAAATGTTCAAAGTCCCATGCTGGCCAGAATTTTTTCTAAGTCTGACGCCTGGCCGAAAATTTTCAAAGTCCCATGCTGGCCAGAATTTTTTCAAAGTCCCATGCAGGCCTGAAATATTTCCAACTCCCATGCTGGCCAGAATTTTTTCAGTCTGACGCCTGGCCGAAAATTTTCAAAGTCTCATGCTGGCCAGAATTTTTTCAAAGTCCCATGCTGGCCTGAAATATTTCCAAATCCCATGCTGGCCAGAATTTTTTCTAAGTCTGACGCCTGGCCGAAAATTTTCAAAGTCCCATGCTGGCCAGAATTTTTTCTAAGTCTGATGCCTGGCTGAAAATTTTCAAAGTCCCATGCAAGCCAGAATTTTTTCAAAGTCCCATGCTGGCCAGAAGTCTGACGCCTGGCCGAAAATGTTCAAAGTCTGACGCCTACCTGAAATATTTCAAAGTCCCATGCTGGCCAGAATTTTTTCAAAGTCCGACGCCTGGCCGAAAATTTTCAAAGTCCCATGCTGGCCAGAATTTTTTCTAAGTCTGACGCCTGGCTGAAAATTTTCAAAGTCCCATGCTGGCCAGAATTTTTTCTAAGTCCGACGCCTGCCTGAAAATTTTCAAAGTCCTACTCCTGCCCGAAAATTTTCAAAGTCCCACGCCTGTCTGAAAATTTTCAAAGTCCCACACTTGTCTGAAAATTTTCAAAGTCTGACGCAGGCACAAATGTTTTCAAAGTCTGGCGCCTCTCCGAAAATTTTCAAAGTCCCACACCAATCTTTTCAATAGCCTGGGTTAAAAGGGTTGCAGTACCGCCGGCCACCATCGGGGGGCGCTGCAGATAGGGCACCCGGTTCCCTATCTGGGGACCTTTCCACCCAAATCGCAAAATGGAGTTGTCACGATTTCAGAAGGTAGCATTTTCAGACGAGGCACCTCCAGGGCCGTACAAGGGAGGCTCACCAGACGTATGTCCGACAAAGAGGAGGGTTGGGGCGGCCTCCTTGGGCAGACGGCCTGCTCTCTGGCCTGGTTGTCAGATTTTTTCAAAGTCTGACGCCTGCCCGAAATATTTCAAAGTCCCACACCATTCATTTCAATAGCCTGGGTCACCAGGCCCGAAAATTTTCAGTCCAACGCCTGGCCGAAAATTTCCAAAGTCCCATGCGAGCCAGAATTTTTTCAAAGTCCCATGCTGGCCAGAAATTTTTCAAAGTCTGACGCCTAGCCGAAAATTTTCAAAGTCCCATGCTGGCCAGAATTTTTTCTGTCTGTTGCCTGGCTGAAAATTTTCAAAGTCCCATGCTGGCCAGAAGTCTGACGCCTGGCCGAAAATTTTCAAAGTCAGACGCCTACCTGAAATATTTCAAAGTCCCATGCTGGCCAGAATTTTTTCTAAGTCTGACGCCTACCTGAAATATTTCAAAGTCCCATGCTAGCCAGAATTTTTTCTAAGTCCGACGCCTGGCTGAAAATTTTCAAAGTCCCATGCTAGCCAGAATTTTTTCAAAGTCCCATGCTGGCCAGAAATTTTTCAAAGTCTGACGCCTGGCCGAAAATTTTCAAAGTCTCACGCCTGCCTGAAATATTTCAAAGTCCCATGCTGGCCAGAATTTTTTCAAAGTCTGACGCCTGGCCGAAAATTTTCAAAGTCCCATGATGGCCAGAATTTTTTCTAAGTCTGTTGCCTGGCTGAAAATTTTCAAAGTCCCATGCTAGCCAGAATTTTTTCAAAGTCCCATGCTGGCCAGAAATTTTTCAAAGTCTGACGCCTGGCCGAAAATTTTCAAAGTCTCACGCCTGCCTGAAATATTTCAAAGTCCCATGCTGGCCAGAATTTTTTCAAAGTCTGACGCCTGGCCGAAAATTTTCAAAGTCCCATGATGGCCAGAATTTTTTCTAAGTCTGTTGCCTGGCTGAAAATTTTCAAAGTCCCATGCTAGCCAGAATTTTTTCAAAGTCCCATGCTGGCCAGAAGTCTGACGCCTGGCCGAAAATTTTCAAAGTCTGACGCCTACCTGAAATATTTCAAAGTCCCATGCTGGCCAGAATTTTTTCTAAGTCCGACCCCTGGCTGAAAATTTTCAAAGTCCCATGCTGGCCAGAATTTTTTCAAAGTCTGACGCCTGGCTGAAAATTTTCAAAGTCCCATGATGGCCAGAATTTTTTCTAAGTCTGTTGCCTGGCTGAAAATTTTCAAAGTCCCATGCTGGCCAGAATTTTTTCTAAGTCCGACCCCTGGCTGAAAAATTTTCAAAGTCCCATGCTGGCCAGAAATTTTTCAAAGTCTGACGCCTGGCTGAAAATTTTCAAAGTCCCATGATGGCCAGAATTTTTTCTAAGTCTGTTGCCTGGCTGAAAATTTTCAAAGTCCCATGCTAGCCAGAATTTTTTCAAAGTCCCATGCTGGCCAGAAGTCTGACGCCTGGCCGAAAATTTTCAAAGTCTGACGCCTACCTGAAATATTTCAAAGTCCCATGCTGGCCAGAATTTTTTCTAAGTCTGACGCCTGGCCGAAAATTTTCAAAGTCCCATGCTGGCCAGAATTTTTTCAAAGTCTGATGCCTGGCTGAAAATTTTCAAAGTCCCATGCAAGCCAGAATTTTTTCAAAGTCCCATGCTGGCCAGAAGTCTGACGCCTGGCCGAAAATGTTCAAAGTCTGACGCCTACCTGAAATATTTCAAAGTCCCATGCTGGCCAGAATTTTTTCAAAGTCTGACGCCTGTCCGAAAATTTTCAAAGTCCCATGCTGGCCAGAATTTTTTCTAAGTCTGACGCCTGGCTGAAAATTTTCAAAGTCCCATGCTGGCCAGAATTTTTTCTAAGTCCGTCGCCTGCCTGAAAATTTTCAAAGTCCTACTCCTGCCCGAAAATTTTCAAAGTCCCACGCCTGTCTGAAAATTTTCAAAGTCCCACACTTGTCTGAAAATTTTCAAAGTCTGACGCAGGCACAAATGTTTTCAAAGTCTGGCGCCTCTCCGAAAATTTTCAAAGTCCCACACCAATCTTTTCAATAGCCTGGGTTAAAAGGGTTGCAGTACCGCCGGCCACCATCGGGGGGCGCTGCAGATAGGGCACCCGGTTCCCTATCTGGGGACCTTTCCACCCAATCCGCAAAATGGAGTTGTCACGATTTCAGAAGGTAGCAATTTCAGACGAGGCACCTCCAGGGCCGAACAAGGGAGGCTCACCAGACGTATGTCCGACAAAGAGGAGGGTTGGGGCGGCCTCCTTGGGCAGACGGCCTGCTCTCTGGCCTGGTTGTCAGATTTTTTCAAAGTCTGACGCCTGCCCGAAATATTTCAAAGTCCCACACCATTCATTTCAATAGCCTGGGTCACCAGGCCCGAAAATTTTCAGTCCAACGCCTGCCCGAAAATTTTCAAAGTCTGACGCCTACCTGAAATATTTCAAAGTCCCATGCTGGCCAGAATTTTTTCTAAGTCCGACCCCTGGCTGAAAATTTTCAAAGTCCCATGCTGGCCAGAATTTTTTCAAAGTCTGACGCCTGGCTGAAAATTTTCAAAGTCCCATGATGGCCAGAATTTTTTCTAAGTCTGTTGCCTGGCTGAAAATTTTCAAAGTCCCATGCTGGCCAGAATTTTTTCTAAGTCCGACCCCTGGCTGAAAAATTTTCAAAGTCCCATGCTGGCCAGAATTTTTTCAAAGTCTGACGCCTGGCTGAAAATTTTCAAAGTCCCATGATGGCCAGAATTTTTTCTAAGTCTGTTGCCTGGCTGAAAATTTTCAAAGTCCCATGCTAGCCAGAATTTTTTCAAAGTCCCATGCTGGCCAGAAGTCTGACGCCTGGCCGAAAATTTTCAAAGTCTGACGCCTACCTGAAATATTTCAAAGTCCCATGCTGGCCAGAATTTTTTCTAAGTCTGACGCCTGGCCGAAAATTTTCAAAGTCCCATGCTGGCCAGAATTTTTTCAAAGTCTGATGCCTGGCTGAAAATTTTCAAAGTCCCATGCAAGCCAGAATTTTTTCAAAGTCCCATGCTGGCCAGAAGTCTGACGCCTGGCCGAAAATGTTCAAAGTCTGACGCCTACCTGAAATATTTCAAAGTCCCATGCTGGCCAGAATTTTTTCAAAGTCTGACGCCTGTCCGAAAATTTTCAAAGTCCCATGCTGGCCAGAATTTTTTCTAAGTCTGACGCCTGGCTGAAAATTTTCAAAGTCCCATGCTGGCCAGAATTTTTTCTAAGTCCGTCGCCTGCCTGAAAATTTTCAAAGTCCTACTCCTGCCCGAAAATTTTCAAAGTCCCACGCCTGTCTGAAAATTTTCAAAGTCCCACACTTGTCTGAAAATTTTCAAAGTCTGACGCAGGCACAAATGTTTTCAAAGTCTGGCGCCTCTCCGAAAATTTTCAAAGTCCCACACCAATCTTTTCAATAGCCTGGGTTAAAAGGGTTGCAGTACCGCCGGCCACCATCGGGGGGCGCTGCAGATAGGGCACCCGGTTCCCTATCTGGGGACCTTTCCACCCAATCCGCAAAATGGAGTTGTCACGATTTCAGAAGGTAGCAATTTCAGACGAGGCACCTCCAGGGCCGAACAAGGGAGGCTCACCAGACGTATGTCCGACAAAGAGGAGGGTTGGGGCGGCCTCCTTGGGCAGACGGCCTGCTCTCTGGCCTGGTTGTCAGATTTTTTCAAAGTCTGACGCCTGCCCGAAATATTTCAAAGTCCCACACCATTCATTTCAATAGCCTGGGTCACCAGGCCCGAAAATTTTCAGTCCAACGCCTGCCCGAAAATTTTCAAAGTCTGACGCCTACCTGAAATATTTCAAAGTCCCATGCTGGCCAGAATTTTTTCTAAGTCCGACCCCTGGCTGAAAATTTTCAAAGTCCCATGCTGGCCAGAATTTTTTCAAAGTCTGACGCCTGGCTGAAAATTTTCAAAGTCCCATGATGGCCAGAATTTTTTCTAAGTCTGTTGCCTGGCTGAAAATTTTCAAAGTCCCATGCTGGCCAGAATTTTTTCTAAGTCCGACACCTGGCTGAAAAATTTTCAAAGTCCCATGCTGGCCAGAATTTTTTCAAAGTCTGACGCCTGGCTGAAAATTTTCAAAGTCCCATGATGGCCAGAATTTTTTCTAAGTCTGTTGCCTGGCTGAAAATTTTCAAAGTCCCATGCTAGCCAGAATTTTTTCAAAGTCCCATGCTGGCCAGAAGTCTGACGCCTGGCCGAAAATTTTCAAAGTCTGACGCCTACCTGAAATATTTCAAAGTCCCATGCTGGCCAGAATTTTTTCTAAGTCTGACGCCTGGCCGAAAATTTTCAAAGTCCCATGCTGGCCAGAATTTTTTCAAAGTCTGATGCCTGGCTGAAAATTTTCAAAGTCCCATGCAAGCCAGAATTTTTTCAAAGTCCCATGCTGGCCAGAAGTCTGACGCCTGGCCGAAAATGTTCAAAGTCTGACGCCTACCTGAAATATTTCAAAGTCCCATGCTGGCCAGAATTTTTTCAAAGTCTGACGCCTGTCCGAAAATTTTCAAAGTCCCATGCTGGCCAGAATTTTTTCTAAGTCTGACGCCTGGCTGAAAATTTTCAAAGTCCCATGCTGGCCAGAATTTTTTCTAAGTCCGTCGCCTGCCTGAAAATTTTCAAAGTCCTACTCCTGCCCGAAAATTTTCAAAGTCCCACGCCTGTCTGAAAATTTTCAAAGTCCCACACTTGTCTGAAAATTTTCAAAGTCTGACGCAGGCACAAATGTTTTCAAAGTCTGGCGCCTCTCCGAAAATTTTCAAAGTCCCACACCAATCTTTTCAATAGCCTGGGTTAAAAGGGTTGCAGTACCGCCGGCCACCATCGGGGGGCGCTGCAGATAGGGCACCCGGTTCCCTATCTGGGGACCTTTCCACCCAATCCGCAAAATGGAGTTGTCACGATTTCAGAAGGTAGCAATTTCAGACGAGGCACCTCCAGGGCCGAACAAGGGAGGCTCACCAGACGTATGTCCGACAAAGAGGAGGGTTGGGGCGGCCTCCTTGGGCAGACGGCCTGCTCTCTGGCCTGGTTGTCAGATTTTTTCAAAGTCTGACGCCTGCCCGAAATATTTCAAAGTCCCACACCATTCATTTCAATAGCCTGGGTCACCAGGCCCGAAAATTTTCAGTCCAACGCCTGCCCGAAAATTTTCAAAGTCTGACACCTACCTGAAATATTTCAAAGTCCCATGCTGGCCAGAAATTTTTTCAAAGTCTGACGCCTGGCCGAAAATTTTCAAAGTCTGACGCCTACCTGAAATATTTCAAAGTCCCATGCTGGCCAGAATTTTTTCGAAGTCAGACGCCTGGCCGAAAATTTTCAAAGTCCCATGCGAGCCAGAATTTTTTCAAAGTCCCATGCTGGCCAGAAATTTTTTCAAAGTGTGACGCCTGGCCGAAAATTTTCAGTCTCAAGCCTACCTGAAATATTTCAAAGTCCCATGCTGGCCAGAATTTTTTCAAAGTCTGACGCCTGGCCGAAAATTTCCAAAGTCCCATGCGAGCCAGAATTTTTTCAAAGTCCCATGCTGGCCAGAAATTTTTCTAAGTCTGTTGCCTGGCTGAAAATTTTCAGTCTCACGCCTACCTGAAATATTTCAAAGTCCCATGCTGGCCAGAATTTTTTCAAAGTCTGACGCCTGGCCGAAAATTTCCAAAGTCCCATGCTAGCCAGAATTTTTTCAAAGTCCCATGCTGGCCAGAAGTCTGACGCCTGGCCGAAAATTTTCAAAGTCTGACGCCTACCTGAAATATTTCAAAGTCCCATGCTGGCCAGAATTTTTTCTAAGTCCGACCCCTGGCTGAAAATTTCAAAGTCCCATGCTGGCCAGAATTTTTTCAAAGTCTGATGCCTGGCTGAAAATTTTCAAAGTCCCATGCAAGCCAGAATTTTTTCTAAGACCCATGCTGGCCAGAATTTTTTCAAAGTCTGACGCATGGCCGAAAATTTTCAAAGTCCCATGCTAGCCAGAATTTTTTCAAAGTCCCATGCTGGCCAGAAATTTTCAAAGTCTCACGCCTGCCTGAAATATTTCAAAGTCCAATGCTGGCCACAATTTTTTCTAAGTCTGACGCCTGGCTGAAAAATTTCAAAGTCCCATGCTGGCCAGAATTTTTTCAAAGTCCCATGCTGGCCAGAATTTTTTCTAAGTCTGACGCCTGGCCGAAAATTTTCAAAGTCCCATGCTGGCCAGAATTTTTTCAAAGTCCCATGCTGGCCTGAAATATTTCCAACTACCATTCTGGCCAGAATTTTTTCTAAGTCTGACGCCTGGCCGAAAATTTTCAAAGTCCCATGCTGGCCAGAATTTTTTCTAAGTCTGATGCCTGGCTGAAAATTTTCAAAGTCCCTTGCTTGCCAGAATTTTTTCTAAGTCTGATGCCTGGCTGAAAATTTTTAAAAGTCCCATGCTCGCCAGAATTTTTTCTAAGTCTGAAGCCTGGCCGAAAATTTTCAAAGTCCCTTGCTTGCCAGAATTTTTTCTAAGTCTGACGCCTGGACGAAAATTTTCAAAGTCCCATGCTGGCCAGAATTTTTTCTAAGTCTTGACGCCTACCTGAAATATTTCAAAGTCCCATGCTGGCCACAATTTTTTTTAAGTCTGACGCCTGGCTGAAAATTTTCAAAGTCCCATGCTGGCCAGAATTTTTTCTAAGTCTGACGCCTGGCCGAAAATTTTCAAAGTCCCATGCTGGCCAGAATTTTTTCAAAGTCCCATGCTGGCCAGAATTTTTTCAAAGTCTGACGCCTGGCCGAAAATTTTCAAAGTCCCATGCTAGCCAGAATTTTTTCTAAGTCTGACGCCTGGCCGAAAATGTTCAAAGTCCCATGCTGGCCAGAATTTTTTCTAAGTCCCATGCTGGCCAGAAGTCTGACGCCAGGCCGAAAATGTTCAAAGTCTGACGCCTACCTGAAATATTTCAAAGTCCCATGCTGGCCAGAATTTTTTCAAAGTCTGACGCCTGGCCGAAAATTTTCAAAGTCCCATGCTGGCCAGAATTTTTTCTAAGTCTGACGCCTACCTGAAATATTTCAAAGTCCCATGCTGGCCAGAATTTTTTCTAAGTCCGAACCCTGGCTGAAAATTTTCAAAGTCCCATGCTAGCCAGAATTTTTTCTAAGACCCATGCTGGCCAGAATTTTTTCAAAGTCTGACGCATGGCCGAAAATTTTCAAAGTCCCATGCTAGCCAGAATTTTTTCAAAGTCCCATGCTGGCCAGAAATTTTCAAAGTCTCACGCCTGCCTGAAATATTTCAAAGTCCCATGCTGGCCACAATTTTTTCTAAGTCTGACGCCTGGCTGAAAAATTTCAAAGTCCCATGCTGGCCAGAATTTTTTCAAAGTCCCATGCTGGCCAGAATTTTTTCAAAGTCTGACGCCTGGACGAAAATTTTCAAAGTCCCATGCTGGCCAGAATTTTTTCAAAGTCCCATGCTGGCCTGAAATATTTCCAACTACCATTCTGGCCAGAATTTTTTCTAAGTCTGACGCCTGGCCGAAAATTTTCAAAGTCCCATGCTGGCCAGAATTTTTTCAAAGTCCCATGCTGGCCTGAAATATTTCCAACTCCCATGCTGGCCAGAATTTTTTCAAAGTCTGACGCCTGGCCGAAAATTTTCAAAGTCTCATGCTGGCCAGAATTTTTTCAAAGTCCCATGCTGGCCTGAAATATTTCCAAATCCCATGCTGGCCAGAATTTTTTCTAAGTCTGACGCCTGGCCGAAAATTTTCAAAGTCCCATGCTGGCCAGAATTTTTTCAAAGTCCCATGCTGGCCTGAAATATTTCCAACTCCCATGCTGGCCAGAATTTTTTCAAAGTCTTACGCCTGGCCGAAAATTTTCAAAGTCTCATGCTGGCCAGAATTTTTTCAAAGTCCCATGCTGGACTGAAATATTTCCAAATCCCATGCTGGCCAGAATTTTTTCTAAGTCTGACGCCTGGCCGAAAATTTTCAAAGTCCCATGCTGGCCAGAATTTTTTCAGTCTGATGCCTGGCTGAAAATTTTCAAAGTCCCATGCAAGCCAGAATTTTTTCAAAGTCCCATGCTGGCCTGAAATATTTCCAACTACCATTCTGGCCAGAATTTTTTCTAAGTCTGACGCCTGGCCGAAAATTTTCAAAGTCCCATGCTGGCCAGAATTTTTTCTAAGTCTGATGCCTGGCTGAAAATTTTTAAAAGTCCCATGCTAGCCAGAATTTTTTCTAAGTCTGACGCCTGGCCGAAAATTTTCAAAGTCCCTTGCTTGCCAGAATTTTTCTAAGTCTGACGCCTGGACGAAAATTTTCAAAGTCCCATGCTGGCCAGAATTTTTTCTAAGTCTTGACGCCTACCTGAAATATTTCAAAGTCCCATGCTGGCCACAATTTTTTCTAAGTCTGACGCCTGGCTGAAAATTTTCAAAGTCCCATGCTGGCCAGAATTTTTTCAAAGTCCCATGCTGGCCAGAATTTTTTCAAAGTCTGACGCCTGGCCGAAAATTTTCAAAGTCCCATGCTAGCCAGAATTTTTTCTAAGTCTGACGCCTGGCCGAAAATGTTCAAAGTCCCATGCTGGCCAGAATTTTTTCTAAGTCTGACGCCTGGCCGAAAATTTTCAAAGTCCCATGCTGGCCAGAATTTTTTCAAAGTCCCATGCAGGCCTGAAATATTTCCAACTCCCATGCTGGCCAGAATTTTTTCAGTCTGACGCCTGGCCGAAAATTTTCAAAGTCTCATGCTGGCCAGAATTTTTTCAAAGTCCCATGCTGGCCTGAAATATTTCCAAATCCCATGCTGGCCAGAATTTTTTCTAAGTCTGACGCCTGGCCGAAAATTTTCAAAGTCCCATGCTGGCCAGAATTTTTTCTAAGTCTGATGCCTGGCTGAAAATTTTCAAAGTCCCATGCAAGCCAGAATTTTTTCAAAGTCCCATGCTGGCCAGAAGTCTGACGCCTGGCCGAAAATGTTCAAAGTCTGACGCCTACCTGAAATATTTCAAAGTCCCATGCTGGCCAGAATTTTTTCAAAGTCCGACGCCTGGCCGAAAATTTTCAAAGTCCCATGCTGGCCAGAATTTTTTCTAAGTCTGACGCCTGGCTGAAAATTTTCAAAGTCCCATGCTGGCCAGAATTTTTTCTAAGTCCGACGCCTGCCTGAAAATTTTCAAAGTCCTACTCCTGCCCGAAAATTTTCAAAGTCCCACGCCTGTCTGAAAATTTTCAAAGTCCCACACTTGTCTGAAAATTTTCAAAGTCTGACGCAGGCACAAATGTTTTCAAAGTCTGGCGCCTCTCCGAAAATTTTCAAAGTCCCACACCAATCTTTTCAATAGCCTGGGTTAAAAGGGTTGCAGTACCGCCGGCCACCATCGGGGGGCGCTGCAGATAGGGCACCCGGTTCCCTATCTGGGGACCTTTCCACCCAAATCGCAAAATGGAGTTGTCACGATTTCAGAAGGTAGCATTTTCAGACGAGGCACCTCCAGGGCCGTACAAGGGAGGCTCACCAGACGTATGTCCGACAAAGAGGAGGGTTGGGGCGGCCTCCTTGGGCAGACGGCCTGCTCTCTGGCCTGGTTGTCAGATTTTTTCAAAGTCTGACGCCTGCCCGAAATATTTCAAAGTCCCACACCATTCATTTCAATAGCCTGGGTCACCAGGCCCGAAAATTTTCAGTCCAACGCCTGGCCGAAAATTTCCAAAGTCCCATGCGAGCCAGAATTTTTTCAAAGTCCCATGCTGGCCAGAAATTTTTCAAAGTCTGACGCCTAGCCGAAAATTTTCAAAGTCCCATGCTGGCCAGAATTTTTTCTGTCTGTTGCCTGGCTGAAAATTTTCAAAGTCCCATGCTGGCCAGAAGTCTGACGCCTGGCCGAAAATTTTCAAAGTCAGACGCCTACCTGAAATATTTCAAAGTCCCATGCTGGCCAGAATTTTTTCTAAGTCTGACGCCTACCTGAAATATTTCAAAGTCCCATGCTAGCCAGAATTTTTTCTAAGTCCGACGCCTGGCTGAAAATTTTCAAAGTCCCATGCTAGCCAGAATTTTTTCAAAGTCCCATGCTGGCCAGAAATTTTTCAAAGTCTGACGCCTGGCCGAAAATTTTCAAAGTCTCACGCCTGCCTGAAATATTTCAAAGTCCCATGCTGGCCAGAATTTTTTCAAAGTCTGACGCCTGGCCGAAAATTTTCAAAGTCCCATGATGGCCAGAATTTTTTCTAAGTCTGTTGCCTGGCTGAAAATTTTCAAAGTCCCATGCTAGCCAGAATTTTTTCAAAGTCCCATGCTGGCCAGAAATTTTTCAAAGTCTGACGCCTGGCCGAAAATTTTCAAAGTCTCACGCCTGCCTGAAATATTTCAAAGTCCCATGCTGGCCAGAATTTTTTCAAAGTCTGACGCCTGGCCGAAAATTTTCAAAGTCCCATGATGGCCAGAATTTTTTCTAAGTCTGTTGCCTGGCTGAAAATTTTCAAAGTCCCATGCTAGCCAGAATTTTTTCAAAGTCCCATGCTGGCCAGAAGTCTGACGCCTGGCCGAAAATTTTCAAAGTCTGACGCCTACCTGAAATATTTCAAAGTCCCATGCTGGCCAGAATTTTTTCTAAGTCCGACCCCTGGCTGAAAATTTTCAAAGTCCCATGCTGGCCAGAATTTTTTCAAAGTCTGACGCCTGGCTGAAAATTTTCAAAGTCCCATGATGGCCAGAATTTTTTCTAAGTCTGTTGCCTGGCTGAAAATTTTCAAAGTCCCATGCTGGCCAGAATTTTTTCTAAGTCCGACCCCTGGCTGAAAAATTTTCAAAGTCCCATGCTGGCCAGAAATTTTTCAAAGTCTGACGCCTGGCTGAAAATTTTCAAAGTCCCATGATGGCCAGAATTTTTTCTAAGTCTGTTGCCTGGCTGAAAATTTTCAAAGTCCCATGCTAGCCAGAATTTTTTCAAAGTCCCATGCTGGCCAGAAGTCTGACGCCTGGCCGAAAATTTTCAAAGTCTGACGCCTACCTGAAATATTTCAAAGTCCCATGCTGGCCAGAATTTTTTCTAAGTCTGACGCCTGGCCGAAAATTTTCAAAGTCCCATGCTGGCCAGAATTTTTTCAAAGTCTGATGCCTGGCTGAAAATTTTCAAAGTCCCATGCAAGCCAGAATTTTTTCAAAGTCCCATGCTGGCCAGAAGTCTGACGCCTGGCCGAAAATGTTCAAAGTCTGACGCCTACCTGAAATATTTCAAAGTCCCATGCTGGCCAGAATTTTTTCAAAGTCTGACGCCTGTCCGAAAATTTTCAAAGTCCCATGCTGGCCAGAATTTTTTCTAAGTCTGACGCCTGGCTGAAAATTTTCAAAGTCCCATGCTGGCCAGAATTTTTTCTAAGTCCGTCGCCTGCCTGAAAATTTTCAAAGTCCTACTCCTGCCCGAAAATTTTCAAAGTCCCACGCCTGTCTGAAAATTTTCAAAGTCCCACACTTGTCTGAAAATTTTCAAAGTCTGACGCAGGCACAAATGTTTTCAAAGTCTGGCGCCTCTCCGAAAATTTTCAAAGTCCCACACCAATCTTTTCAATAGCCTGGGTTAAAAGGGTTGCAGTACCGCCGGCCACCATCGGGGGGCGCTGCAGATAGGGCACCCGGTTCCCTATCTGGGGACCTTTCCACCCAATCCGCAAAATGGAGTTGTCACGATTTCAGAAGGTAGCAATTTCAGACGAGGCACCTCCAGGGCCGAACAAGGGAGGCTCACCAGACGTATGTCCGACAAAGAGGAGGGTTGGGGCGGCCTCCTTGGGCAGACGGCCTGCTCTCTGGCCTGGTTGTCAGATTTTTTCAAAGTCTGACGCCTGCCCGAAATATTTCAAAGTCCCACACCATTCATTTCAATAGCCTGGGTCACCAGGCCCGAAAATTTTCAGTCCAACGCCTGCCCGAAAATTTTCAAAGTCTGACGCCTACCTGAAATATTTCAAAGTCCCATGCTGGCCAGAATTTTTTCTAAGTCCGACCCCTGGCTGAAAATTTTCAAAGTCCCATGCTGGCCAGAATTTTTTCAAAGTCTGACGCCTGGCTGAAAATTTTCAAAGTCCCATGATGGCCAGAATTTTTTCTAAGTCTGTTGCCTGGCTGAAAATTTTCAAAGTCCCATGCTGGCCAGAATTTTTTCTAAGTCCGACCCCTGGCTGAAAAATTTTCAAAGTCCCATGCTGGCCAGAATTTTTTCAAAGTCTGACGCCTGGCTGAAAATTTTCAAAGTCCCATGATGGCCAGAATTTTTTCTAAGTCTGTTGCCTGGCTGAAAATTTTCAAAGTCCCATGCTAGCCAGAATTTTTTCAAAGTCCCATGCTGGCCAGAAGTCTGACGCCTGGCCGAAAATTTTCAAAGTCTGACGCCTACCTGAAATATTTCAAAGTCCCATGCTGGCCAGAATTTTTTCTAAGTCTGACGCCTGGCCGAAAATTTTCAAAGTCCCATGCTGGCCAGAATTTTTTCAAAGTCTGATGCCTGGCTGAAAATTTTCAAAGTCCCATGCAAGCCAGAATTTTTTCAAAGTCCCATGCTGGCCAGAAGTCTGACGCCTGGCCGAAAATGTTCAAAGTCTGACGCCTACCTGAAATATTTCAAAGTCCCATGCTGGCCAGAATTTTTTCAAAGTCTGACGCCTGTCCGAAAATTTTCAAAGTCCCATGCTGGCCAGAATTTTTTCTAAGTCTGACGCCTGGCTGAAAATTTTCAAAGTCCCATGCTGGCCAGAATTTTTTCTAAGTCCGTCGCCTGCCTGAAAATTTTCAAAGTCCTACTCCTGCCCGAAAATTTTCAAAGTCCCACGCCTGTCTGAAAATTTTCAAAGTCCCACACTTGTCTGAAAATTTTCAAAGTCTGACGCAGGCACAAATGTTTTCAAAGTCTGGCGCCTCTCCGAAAATTTTCAAAGTCCCACACCAATCTTTTCAATAGCCTGGGTTAAAAGGGTTGCAGTACCGCCGGCCACCATCGGGGGGCGCTGCAGATAGGGCACCCGGTTCCCTATCTGGGGACCTTTCCACCCAATCCGCAAAATGGAGTTGTCACGATTTCAGAAGGTAGCAATTTCAGACGAGGCACCTCCAGGGCCGAACAAGGGAGGCTCACCAGACGTATGTCCGACAAAGAGGAGGGTTGGGGCGGCCTCCTTGGGCAGACGGCCTGCTCTCTGGCCTGGTTGTCAGATTTTTTCAAAGTCTGACGCCTGCCCGAAATATTTCAAAGTCCCACACCATTCATTTCAATAGCCTGGGTCACCAGGCCCGAAAATTTTCAGTCCAACGCCTGCCCGAAAATTTTCAAAGTCTGACGCCTACCTGAAATATTTCAAAGTCCCATGCTGGCCAGAATTTTTTCTAAGTCCGACCCCTGGCTGAAAATTTTCAAAGTCCCATGCTGGCCAGAATTTTTTCAAAGTCTGACGCCTGGCTGAAAATTTTCAAAGTCCCATGATGGCCAGAATTTTTTCTAAGTCTGTTGCCTGGCTGAAAATTTTCAAAGTCCCATGCTGGCCAGAATTTTTTCTAAGTCCGACACCTGGCTGAAAAATTTTCAAAGTCCCATGCTGGCCAGAATTTTTTCAAAGTCTGACGCCTGGCTGAAAATTTTCAAAGTCCCATGATGGCCAGAATTTTTTCTAAGTCTGTTGCCTGGCTGAAAATTTTCAAAGTCCCATGCTAGCCAGAATTTTTTCAAAGTCCCATGCTGGCCAGAAGTCTGACGCCTGGCCGAAAATTTTCAAAGTCTGACGCCTACCTGAAATATTTCAAAGTCCCATGCTGGCCAGAATTTTTTCTAAGTCTGACGCCTGGCCGAAAATTTTCAAAGTCCCATGCTGGCCAGAATTTTTTCAAAGTCTGATGCCTGGCTGAAAATTTTCAAAGTCCCATGCAAGCCAGAATTTTTTCAAAGTCCCATGCTGGCCAGAAGTCTGACGCCTGGCCGAAAATGTTCAAAGTCTGACGCCTACCTGAAATATTTCAAAGTCCCATGCTGGCCAGAATTTTTTCAAAGTCTGACGCCTGTCCGAAAATTTTCAAAGTCCCATGCTGGCCAGAATTTTTTCTAAGTCTGACGCCTGGCTGAAAATTTTCAAAGTCCCATGCTGGCCAGAATTTTTTCTAAGTCCGTCGCCTGCCTGAAAATTTTCAAAGTCCTACTCCTGCCCGAAAATTTTCAAAGTCCCACGCCTGTCTGAAAATTTTCAAAGTCCCACACTTGTCTGAAAATTTTCAAAGTCTGACGCAGGCACAAATGTTTTCAAAGTCTGGCGCCTCTCCGAAAATTTTCAAAGTCCCACACCAATCTTTTCAATAGCCTGGGTTAAAAGGGTTGCAGTACCGCCGGCCACCATCGGGGGGCGCTGCAGATAGGGCACCCGGTTCCCTATCTGGGGACCTTTCCACCCAATCCGCAAAATGGAGTTGTCACGATTTCAGAAGGTAGCAATTTCAGACGAGGCACCTCCAGGGCCGAACAAGGGAGGCTCACCAGACGTATGTCCGACAAAGAGGAGGGTTGGGGCGGCCTCCTTGGGCAGACGGCCTGCTCTCTGGCCTGGTTGTCAGATTTTTTCAAAGTCTGACGCCTGCCCGAAATATTTCAAAGTCCCACACCATTCATTTCAATAGCCTGGGTCACCAGGCCCGAAAATTTTCAGTCCAACGCCTGCCCGAAAATTTTCAAAGTCTGACACCTACCTGAAATATTTCAAAGTCCCATGCTGGCCAGAAATTTTTTCAAAGTCTGACGCCTGGCCGAAAATTTTCAAAGTCTGACGCCTACCTGAAATATTTCAAAGTCCCATGCTGGCCAGAATTTTTTCGAAGTCAGACGCCTGGCCGAAAATTTTCAAAGTCCCATGCGAGCCAGAATTTTTTCAAAGTCCCATGCTGGCCAGAAATTTTTTCAAAGTGTGACGCCTGGCCGAAAATTTTCAGTCTCAAGCCTACCTGAAATATTTCAAAGTCCCATGCTGGCCAGAATTTTTTCAAAGTCTGACGCCTGGCCGAAAATTTCCAAAGTCCCATGCGAGCCAGAATTTTTTCAAAGTCCCATGCTGGCCAGAAATTTTTCTAAGTCTGTTGCCTGGCTGAAAATTTTCAGTCTCACGCCTACCTGAAATATTTCAAAGTCCCATGCTGGCCAGAATTTTTTCAAAGTCTGACGCCTGGCCGAAAATTTCCAAAGTCCCATGCTAGCCAGAATTTTTTCAAAGTCCCATGCTGGCCAGAAGTCTGACGCCTGGCCGAAAATTTTCAAAGTCTGACGCCTACCTGAAATATTTCAAAGTCCCATGCTGGCCAGAATTTTTTCTAAGTCCGACCCCTGGCTGAAAATTTCAAAGTCCCATGCTGGCCAGAATTTTTTCAAAGTCTGATGCCTGGCTGAAAATTTTCAAAGTCCCATGCAAGCCAGAATTTTTTCTAAGACCCATGCTGGCCAGAATTTTTTCAAAGTCTGACGCATGGCCGAAAATTTTCAAAGTCCCATGCTAGCCAGAATTTTTTCAAAGTCCCATGCTGGCCAGAAATTTTCAAAGTCTCACGCCTGCCTGAAATATTTCAAAGTCCAATGCTGGCCACAATTTTTTCTAAGTCTGACGCCTGGCTGAAAAATTTCAAAGTCCCATGCTGGCCAGAATTTTTTCAAAGTCCCATGCTGGCCAGAATTTTTTCTAAGTCTGACGCCTGGCCGAAAATTTTCAAAGTCCCATGCTGGCCAGAATTTTTTCAAAGTCCCATGCTGGCCTGAAATATTTCCAACTACCATTCTGGCCAGAATTTTTTCTAAGTCTGACGCCTGGCCGAAAATTTTCAAAGTCCCATGCTGGCCAGAATTTTTTCTAAGTCTGATGCCTGGCTGAAAATTTTCAAAGTCCCTTGCTTGCCAGAATTTTTTCTAAGTCTGATGCCTGGCTGAAAATTTTTAAAAGTCCCATGCTCGCCAGAATTTTTTCTAAGTCTGAAGCCTGGCCGAAAATTTTCAAAGTCCCTTGCTTGCCAGAATTTTTTCTAAGTCTGACGCCTGGACGAAAATTTTCAAAGTCCCATGCTGGCCAGAATTTTTTCTAAGTCTTGACGCCTACCTGAAATATTTCAAAGTCCCATGCTGGCCACAATTTTTTTTAAGTCTGACGCCTGGCTGAAAATTTTCAAAGTCCCATGCTGGCCAGAATTTTTTCTAAGTCTGACGCCTGGCCGAAAATTTTCAAAGTCCCATGCTGGCCAGAATTTTTTCAAAGTCCCATGCTGGCCAGAATTTTTTCAAAGTCTGACGCCTGGCCGAAAATTTTCAAAGTCCCATGCTAGCCAGAATTTTTTCTAAGTCTGACGCCTGGCCGAAAATGTTCAAAGTCCCATGCTGGCCAGAATTTTTTCTAAGTCCCATGCTGGCCAGAAGTCTGACGCCAGGCCGAAAATGTTCAAAGTCTGACGCCTACCTGAAATATTTCAAAGTCCCATGCTGGCCAGAATTTTTTCAAAGTCTGACGCCTGGCCGAAAATTTTCAAAGTCCCATGCTGGCCAGAATTTTTTCTAAGTCTGACGCCTACCTGAAATATTTCAAAGTCCCATGCTGGCCAGAATTTTTTCTAAGTCCGAACCCTGGCTGAAAATTTTCAAAGTCCCATGCTAGCCAGAATTTTTTCTAAGACCCATGCTGGCCAGAATTTTTTCAAAGTCTGACGCATGGCCGAAAATTTTCAAAGTCCCATGCTAGCCAGAATTTTTTCAAAGTCCCATGCTGGCCAGAAATTTTCAAAGTCTCACGCCTGCCTGAAATATTTCAAAGTCCCATGCTGGCCACAATTTTTTCTAAGTCTGACGCCTGGCTGAAAAATTTCAAAGTCCCATGCTGGCCAGAATTTTTTCAAAGTCCCATGCTGGCCAGAATTTTTTCAAAGTCTGACGCCTGGACGAAAATTTTCAAAGTCCCATGCTGGCCAGAATTTTTTCAAAGTCCCATGCTGGCCTGAAATATTTCCAACTACCATTCTGGCCAGAATTTTTTCTAAGTCTGACGCCTGGCCGAAAATTTTCAAAGTCCCATGCTGGCCAGAATTTTTTCAAAGTCCCATGCTGGCCTGAAATATTTCCAACTCCCATGCTGGCCAGAATTTTTTCAAAGTCTGACGCCTGGCCGAAAATTTTCAAAGTCTCATGCTGGCCAGAATTTTTTCAAAGTCCCATGCTGGCCTGAAATATTTCCAAATCCCATGCTGGCCAGAATTTTTTCTAAGTCTGACGCCTGGCCGAAAATTTTCAAAGTCCCATGCTGGCCAGAATTTTTTCAAAGTCCCATGCTGGCCTGAAATATTTCCAACTCCCATGCTGGCCAGAATTTTTTCAAAGTCTTACGCCTGGCCGAAAATTTTCAAAGTCTCATGCTGGCCAGAATTTTTTCAAAGTCCCATGCTGGACTGAAATATTTCCAAATCCCATGCTGGCCAGAATTTTTTCTAAGTCTGACGCCTGGCCGAAAATTTTCAAAGTCCCATGCTGGCCAGAATTTTTTCAGTCTGATGCCTGGCTGAAAATTTTCAAAGTCCCATGCAAGCCAGAATTTTTTCAAAGTCCCATGCTGGCCAGAAGTCTGACGCCTGGCCGAAAATTTTCAAAGTCTGACGCCTACCTGAAATATTTCAAAGTCCCATGCTGGCTAGAATTTTTTCGAAGTCCGACGCCTGGCCGAAAATTTTCAAAGTCCCATGCGAGCCAGAATTTTTTCAAAGTCCCATGCTGGCCAGAAATTTTTTCAAAGTCTGACGCCTGGCCGAAAATTTTCAGTCTCACGCCTACCTGAAATATTTCAAAGTCCCATGCTGGCCAGAATTTTTTCAAAGTCTGACGCCTGGCCGAAAATTTCCAAAGTCCCATGCGAGCCAGAATTTTTTCAAAGTCCCATGCTGGCCAGAAATTTTTCTAAGTCTGTTGCCTGGCTGAAAATTTTCAGTCTCACGCCTACCTGAAATATTTCAAAGTCCCATGCTGGCCAGAATTTTTTCAAAGTCTGACGCCTGGCCGAAAATTTCCAAAGTCCCATGCTAGCCAGAATTTTTTCAAAGTCCCATGCTGGCCAGAAGTCTGACGCCTGGCCGAAAATGTTCAAAGTCTGACGCCTACCTGAAATATTTCAAAGTCCCATGCTGGCCAGAATTTTTTCAAAGTCTGACGCCTGGCCGAAAATTTTCAAAGTCCCATGCTGGCCAGAATTTTTTCTAAGTCTGACGCCTACCTGAAATATTTCAAAGTCCCATGCTGGCCAGAATTTTTTCTAAGTCCGAACCCTGGCTGAAAATTTTCAAAGTCCCATGCTAGCCAGAATTTTTTCAAAGTCCCATGCTGGCCAGAAATTTTCAAAGTCTCACGCCTGCCTGAAATATTTCAAAGTCCCATGCTGGCCACAATTTTTTCTAAGTCTGACGCTTGGCTGAAAAATTTCAAAGTCCCATGCTGGCCAGAATTTTTTCAAAGTCCCATGCTGGCCAGAATTTTTTCAAAGTCTGACGCCTGGACGAAAATTTTCAAAGTCCCCTGCTGGCCAGAATTTTTTTCTAAGTCTGACGCCTGGCCGAAAATTTTCAAAGTCCCATGCTGGCCAGAATTTTTTCTAAGTCTGACGCCTGGCCGAAAATTTTCAAAGTCCCATGCTGGCCAGAATTTTTTCAAAGTCCCATGCTGGCCTGAAATATTTCCAACGACCATTCTGGCCAGAATTTTTTCTAAGTCTGACGCCTGGCCGAAAATTCTCAAAGTCCCATGCTGGCCAGAATTTTTTCTAAGTCTGATGCCTGGCTGAAAATTTTTAAAAGTCCCATGCTGGCCAGAATTTTTTCTAAGTCTGACGCCTGGCCGAAAATTTTCAAAGTCCCATGCTCGCCAGAATTTTTTCTAAGTCTGAAGCCTGGCCGAAAATTTTCAAAGTCCCTTGCTTGCCAGAATTTTTTCTGACGCCTGGACGAAAATTTTCAAAGTCCCATGCTGGCCAGAATTTTTTCTAAGTCTTGACGCCTACCTGAAATATTTCAAAGTCCCATGCTGGCCACAATTTTTTCTAAGTCTGACGCCTGGCTGAAAATTTTCAAAGTCCCATGCTGGCCAGAATTTTTTCTAAGTCTGACGCCTGGCCGAAAATTTTCAAAGTCCCATGCTGGCCAGAATTTTTTCAAAGTCCCATGCTGGCCAGAATTTTTTCAAAGTCTGACGCCTGGCCGAAAATTTTCAAAGTCCCATGCTAGCCAGAATTTTTTCTAAGTCTGACGCCTGGCCGAAAATGTTCAAAGTCCCATGCTGGCCAGAATTTTTTCAAAGTCCCTTGCTGGCCAGAATTTTTTCTAAGTCTGACGCCTGGCCGAAAATTTTCAAAGTCCCATGCTGGCCAGAATTTTTTCAAAGTCCCATGCTGGCCTGAAATATTTCCAACTCCCATGCTGGCCAGAATTTTTTCAAAGTCTGACGCCTGGCCGAAAATTTTCAAAGTCTCATGCTGGCCAGAATTTTTTCAAAGTCCCATGCTGGCCTGAAATATTTCCAAATCCCATGCTGGCCAGAATTTTTTCTAAGTCTGATGCCTGGCTGAAAATTTTCAAAGTCCCATGCAAGCCAGAATTTTTTCTAAGTCCGACGCCTGCCTGAAAATTTTCAAAGTCCTACTCCTGCCCGAAAATTTTCAAAGTCCCACGCCTGTCTGAAAATTTTCAAAGTCCCACACTTGTCTGAAAATTTTCAAAGTCTGACGCAGGCACAAATGTTTTCAAAGTCTGGCGCCTCTCCGAAAATTTTCAAAGTCCCACACCAATCTTTTCAATAGCCTGGGTTAAAAGGGTTGCAGTACCGCCGGCCACCATCGGGGGGCGCTGCAGATAGGGCACCCGGTTCCCTATCTGGGGACCTTTCCACCCAAACCGCAAAATGGAGTTGTCACGATTTCAGAAGGTAGCAATTTCAGACGAGGCACCTCCAGGGCCGAACAAGGGAGGCTCACCAGACGTATGTCCGACAAAGAGGAGGGTTGGGGCGGCCTCCTTGGGCAGACGGCCTGCTCTCTGGCCTGGTTGTCAGATTTTTTCAAAGTCTGACGCCTGCCCGAAATATTTCAAAGTCCCACACCATTCATTTCAATAGCCTGGGTCACCAGGCCCGAAAATTTTCAGTCCAACCCCTGGCCGGAAATTTCCAAAGTCCCATGCGAGCCAGAATTTTTTCAAAGTCCCATGCTGGCCAGAAATTTTTCAAAGTCTGACGCCTAGCCGAAAATTTTCAAAGTCCCATGCTGGCCAGAATTTTTTCTAAGTCCGACCCGTGGCTGAAAATTTTCAAAGTCCCATGCTGGCCAGAAGTCTGACGCCTGGCCGAAAATTTTCAAAGTCAGACGCCTACCTGAAATATTTCAAAGTCCCATGCTAGCCAGAATTTTTTTAAAGTCCCATGCTGGCCAGAAATTTTTCAAAGTCTGACGCCTAGCCGAAAATTTTCAAAGTCTCACGCCTGCCTGAAATATTTCAAAGTCCCATGCTGGCCAGAATTTTTTCAAAGTCTGACGCCTACCTGAAATATTTCAAAGTCCCATGCTAGCCAGAATTTTTTCTAAGTCCGACGCCTGGCTGAAAATTTTCAAAGTCCCATGCTAGCCAGAATTTTTTCAAAGTCCCATGCTGGCCAGAAATTTTTCAAAGTCTGACGCCTGGCCGAAAATTTTCAAAGTCCCATGCTAGCCAGAATTTTTTCTAAGTCTGACGCCTGGCCGAAAATGTTCAAAGTCCCATGCTGGCCAGAATTTTTTCTAAGTCCCATGCTGGCCAGAAGTCTGACGCCAGGCCGAAAATGTTCAAAGTCTGACGCCTACCTGAAATATTTCAAAGTCCCATGCTGGCCAGAATTTTTTCAAAGTCTGACGCCTGGCCGAAAATTTTCAAAGTCCCATGCTGGCCAGAATTTTTTCTAAGTCTGACGCCTACCTGAAATATTTCAAAGTCCCATGCTGGCCAGAATTTTTTCTAAGTCCGAACCCTGGCTGAAAATTTTCAAAGTCCCATGCTAGCCAGAATTTTTTCTAAGACCCATGCTGGCCAGAATTTTTTCAAAGTCTGACGCATGGCCAAAAATGTTCAAAGTCCCATGCTAGCCAGAATTTTTTCAAAGTCCCATGCTGGCCAGAAATTTTCAGTCTCACGCCTGCCTGAAATATTTCAAAGTCCCATGCTGGCCAGAATTTTTTCAAAGTCTGACGCCTGGACGAAAATTTTCAAAGTCCCATGCTGGCCAGAATTTTTTTCTAAGTCTGACGCCTGGCCGAAAATTTTCAAAGTCCCATGCTGGCCAGAATTTTTTCTAAGTCTGACGCCTGGCCGAAAATTTTCAAAGTCCCATGCTGGCCAGAATTTTTTCAAAGTCCCATGCTGGCCTGAAATATTTCCAACTACCATTCTGGCCAGAATTTTTTCTATGTCTGACGCCTGGCCGAAAATTTTCAAAGTCCCATGCTGGCCAGAATTTTTTCTAAGTCTGACGCCTGGCTGAAAATGTTTAAAAGTCCCATGCTAGCCAGAATTTTTTCTAAGTCTGACGCCTGGCCGAAAATTTTCAAAGTCCCATGCTCGCCAGAATTTTTTCTAAGTCTGAAGCCTGGCCGAAAATTTTCAAAGTCCCTTGCTTGCCAGAATTTTTTCTAAGTCTGACGCCTGGACGAAAATTTTCAAAGTCCCATGCTGGCCAGAATTTTTTCTAAGTCTTGACGCCTACCTGAAATATTTCAAAGTCCCATGCTGGCCACAATTTTTTCTAAGTCTGACGCCTGGCTGAAAATTTTCAAAGTCCCATGCTGGCCAGAATTTTTTCTAAGTCTGACGCCTGGCCGAAAATTTTCAAAGTCCCATGCTGGCCAGAATTTTTTCAAAGTCCCATGCTGGCCAGAATTTTTTCAAAGTCTGACGCCTGGCCGAAAATTTTCAAAGTCCCATGCTAGCCAGAATTTTTTCAAAGTCTGACGCCTGGCCGAAAATGTTCAAAGTCCCATGCTGGCCAGAATTTTTTCTAAGTCTGACGCCTGGCCGAAAATTTTCAAAGTCCCATGCTGGCCAGAATTTTTTCAAAGTCCCATGCTGGCCTGAAATATTTCCAACTCCCAGGCTGGCCAGAATTTTTTCAAAGTCTGACGCCTGGCCGAAAATTTTCAAAGTCTCATGCTGGCCAGAATTTTTTCAAAGTCCCATGCTGGCCTGAAATATTTCCAAATCCCATGCTGGCCAGAATTTTTTCTAAGTCTGACGCCTGGCCGAAAATGTTCAAATCCCATGCTGGCCAGAATTTTTTCAAAGTCCCATGCTGGCCTGAAATATTTCCAAATCCCATGCTGGCCAGAATTTTTTCTAAGTCTGACGCCTGGCCGAAAATGTTCAAATCCCATGCTGGCCAGAATTTTTTCAGTCTGATGCCTGGCTGAAAATTTTCAAAGTCCCATGCAAGCCAGAATTTTTTCAAAGTCCCATGCTGGCCAGAAGTCTGACGCCTGGCCGAAAATTTTCAAAGTCTGACGCCTACCTGAAATATTTCAAAGTCCCATGCTGGCCAGAATTTTTTCGAAGTCTGACGCCTGGCTGAAAATTTTCAAAGTCCCATGCTGGCCAGAATTTTTTCTAAGTCCGACGCCTGCCTGAAAATTTTCAAAGTCCTACTCCTGCCCGAAAATTTTCAAAGTCCCACGCCTGTCTGAAAATTTTCAAAGTCCCACACTTGTCTGAAAATTTTCAAAGTCTGACGCAGGCACAAATGTTTTCAAAGTCTGGCGCCTCTCCGAAAATTTTCAAAGTCCCATGCTGGCCAGAATTTTTTCAAAGTCCCATGCTGGCCTGAAATATTTCCAACTACCATTCTGGCCAGAATTTTTTCTATGTCTGACGCCTGGCCGAAAATTTTCAAAGTCCCATGCTGGCCAGAATTTTTTCTAAGTCTGATGCCTGGCTGAAAATTTTTAAAAGTCCCATGCTAGCCAGAATTTTTTCTAAGTCTGACGCCTGGACGAAAATTTTCAAAGTCCCATGCTGGCCAGAATTTTTTCTAAGTCTTGACGCCTACCTGAAATATTTCAAAGTCCCATGCTGGCCACAATTTTTTCTAAGTCTGACGCCTGGCTGAAAATTTTCAAAGTCCCATGCTGGCCAGAATTTTTTCTAAGTCTGACGCCTGGCCGAAAATTTTCAAAGTCCCATGCTGGCCAGAATTTTTTCAAAGTCTGACGCCTGGCCGAAAATTTTCAAAGTCCCATGCTAGCCAGAATTTTTTCAAAGTCTGACGCCTGGCCGAAAATGTTCAAAGTCCCATGCTGGCCAGAATTTTTTCTAAGTCTGACGCCTGGCCGAAAATTTTCAAAGTCCCATGCTGGCCAGAATTTTTTCAAAGTCCCATGCTGGCCTGAAATATTTCCAACTCCCAGGCTGGCCAGAATTTTTTCAAAGTCTGACGCCTGGCCGAAAATTTTCAAAGTCTCATGCTGGCCAGAATTTTTTCAAAGTCCCATGCTGGCCTGAAATATTTCCAAATCCCATGCTGGCCAGAATTTTTTCTAAGTCTGACGCCTGGCCGAAAATGTTCAAATCCCATGCTGGCCAGAATTTTTTCAGTCTGATGCCTGGCTGAAAATTTTCAAAGTCCCATGCAAGCCAGAATTTTTTCAAAGTCCCATGCTGGCCAGAAGTCTGACGCCTGGCCGAAAATTTTCAAAGTCTGACGCCTACCTGAAATATTTCAAAGTCCCATGCTGGCCAGAATTTTTTCGAAGTCTGACGCCTGGCTGAAAATTTTCAAAGTCCCATGCTGGCCAGAATTTTTTCTAAGTCCGACGCCTGCCTGAAAATTTTCAAAGTCCTACTCCTGCCCGAAAATTTTCAAAGTCCCACGCCTGTCTGAAAATTTTCAAAGTCCCACACTTGTCTGAAAATTTTCAAAGTCTGACGCAGGCACAAATGTTTTCAAAGTCTGGCGCCTCTCCGAAAATTTTCAAAGTCCCATGCTGGCCTGAAATATTTCCAACTACCATTCTGGCCAGAATTTTTTCTATGTCTGACGCCTGGCCGAAAATTTTCAAAGTCCCATGCTGGCCAGAATTTTTTCTAAGTCTGATGCCTGGCTGAAAATTTTTAAAAGTCCCATGCTAGCCAGAATTTTTTCTAAGTCTGACGCCTGGACGAAAATTTTCAAAGTCCCATGCTGGCCAGAATTTTTTCTAAGTCTTGACGCCTACCTGAAATATTTCAAAGTCCCATGCTGGCCACAATTTTTTCTAAGTCTGACGCCTGGCTGAAAATTTTCAAAGTCCCATGCTGGCCAGAATTTTTTCTAAGTCTGACGCCTGGCCGAAAATTTTCAAAGTCCCATGCTGGCCAGAATTTTTTCTAAGTCCCATGCTGGCCTGAAATATTTCCAACTCCCAGGCTGGCCAGAATTTTTTCAAAGTCTGACGCCTGGCCGAAAATTTTCAAAGTCTCATGCTGGCCAGAATTTTTTCAAAGTCCCATGCTGGCCTGAAATATTTCCAAATCCCATGCTGGCCAGAATTTTTTCTAAGTCTGACGCAGGCACAAATGTTTTCAAAGTCTGGCGCCTCTCCGAAAATTTTCAAAGTCCCACACCAATCTTTTCAATAGCCTGGGTTAAAAGGGTTGCAGTACCGCCGGCCACCATCGGGGGGCGTTGCAGATAGGGCACCCGGTTCCCTATCTGGGGACCTTTCCACCCAAACCGCAAAATGGAGTTGTCACGATTTCAGAAGGTAGCAATTTCAGACGAGGCACCTCCAGGGCCGAACAAGGGAGGCTCACCAGACGTATGTCCGACAAAGAGGAGGGTTGGGGCGGCCTCCTTGGGCAGACGGCCTGCTCTCTGGCCTGGTTGTCAGATTTTTTCAAAGTCTGACGCCTGCCCGAAATATTTCAAAGTCCCACACCATTCATTTCAATAGCCTGGGTCACCAGGCCCGAAAATTTTCAGTCCAACGCCTGGCCGAAAATTTCCAAAGTCCCATGCGAGCCAGAATTTTTTCAAAGTCCCATGCTGGCCAGAATTTTTTCAAAGTCCCATAATGGCCTGAAATATTTCCAACTCCCAGGCTGGCCAGAATTTTTTCAAAGTCTGACGCCTGGCCGAAAATTTTCAAAGTCTCATGCTGGCCAGAATTTTTTCAAAGTCCCATGCTGGCCTGAAATATTTCCAAATCCCATGCTGGCCAGAATTTTTTCTAAGTCTGACGCCTGGCCGAAAATTTTCAAATCCCATGCTGGCCAGAATTTTTTCAGTCTGATGCCTGGCTGAAAATTTTCAAAGTCCCATGCAAGCCAGAATTTTTTCAAAGTCCCATGCTGGCCAGAAGTCTGACGCCTGGCCGAAAATTTTCAAAGTCTGACGCCTACCTGAAATATTTCAAAGTCCCATGCTGGCCAGAATTTTTTCGAAGTCCGACGCCTGGCCGAAAATTTTCAAAGTCCCATGCTGGCCAGAATTTTTTCTAAGTCTGACGCCTGGCTGAAAATTTTCAAAGTCCCATGCTGGCCAGAATTTTTTCTAAGTCCGACGCCTGCCTGAAAATTTTCAAAGTCCTACTCCTGCCCGAAAATTTTCAAAGTCCCACGCCTGTCTGAAAATTTTCAAAGTCCCACACTTGTCTGAAAATTTTCAAAGTCTGACGCAGGCACAAATGTTTTCAAAGTCTGGCGCCTCTCCGAAAATTTTCAAAGTCCCACACCAATCTTTTCAATAGCCTGGGTTAAAAGGGTTGCAGTACCGCCGGCCACCATCGGGGGGCGCTGCAGATAGGGCACCCGGTTCCCTATCTGGGGACCTTTCCACCCAAACCGCAAAATGGAGTTGTCACGATTTCAGAAGGTAGCAATTTCAGACGAGGCACCTCCAGGGCCGAACAAGGGAGGCTCACCAGACGTATGTCCGACAAAGAGGAGGGTTGGGGCGGCCTCCTTGGGCAGACGGCCTGCTCTCTGGCCTGGTTGTCAGATTTTTTCAAAGTCTGACGCCTGCCCGAAATATTTCAAAGTCCCACACCATTCATTTCAATAGCCTGGGTCACCAGGCCCGAAAATTTTCAGTCCAACGCCTGGCCGAAAATTTCCAAAGTCCCATGCGAGCCAGAATTTTTTCAAAGTCCCATGCTGGCCAGAAATTTTTCAAAGTCTGACGCCTGGCCGAAAATTTTCAAAGTCCCATGCTAGCCAGAATTTTTTCTAAGTCTGACGCCTGGCCGAAAATGTTCAAAGTCCCATGCTGGCCAGAATTTTTTCTAAGTCTGACGCCTGGCCGAAAATTTTCAAAGTCCCATGCTGGCCAGAATTTTTTCAAAGTCCCATGCTGGCCTGAAATATTTCCAACTCCCAGGCTGGCCAGAATTTTTTCAAAGTCTGACGCCTGGCCGAAAATTTTCAAAGTCTCATGCTGGCCAGAATTTTTTCAAAGTCCCATGCTGGCCTGAAATATTTCCAAATCCCATGCTGGCCAGAATTTTTTCTAAGTCTGACGCCTGGCCGAAAATTTTCAAATCCCATGCTGGCCAGAATTTTTTCAGTCTGATGCCTGGCTGAAAATTTTCAAAGTCCCATGCAAGCCAGAATTTTTTCAAAGTCCCATGCTGGCCAGAAGTCTGACGCCTGGCCGAAAATTTTCAAAGTCTGACGCCTACCTGAAATATTTCAAAGTCCCATGCTGGCCAGAATTTTTTCGAAGTCCGACGCCTGGCCGAAAATTTTCAAAGTCCCATGCTGGCCAGAATTTTTTCTAAGTCTGACGCCTGGCTGAAAATTTTCAAAGTCCCATGCTGGCCAGAATTTTTTCTAAGTCCGACGCCTGCCTGAAAATTTTCAAAGTCCTACTCCTGCCCGAAAATTTTCAAAGTCCCACGCCTGTCTGAAAATTTTCAAAGTCCCACACTTGTCTGAAAATTTTCAAAGTCTGACGCAGGCACAAATGTTTTCAAAGTCTGGCGCCTCTCCGAAAATTTTCAAAGTCCCACACCAATCTTTTCAATAGCCTGGGTTAAAAGGGTTGCAGTACCGCCGGCCACCATCGGGGGGCGCTGCAGATAGGGCACCCGGTTCCCTATCTGGGGACCTTTCCACCCAAACCGCAAAATGGAGTTGTCACGATTTCAGAAGGTAGCAATTTCAGACGAGGCACCTCCAGGGCCGAACAAGGGAGGCTCACCAGACGTATGTCCGACAAAGAGGAGGGTTGGGGCGGCCTCCTTGGGCAGACGGCCTGCTCTCTGGCCTGGTTGTCAGATTTTTTCAAAGTCTGACGCCTGCCCGAAATATTTCAAAGTCCCACACCATTCATTTCAATAGCCTGGGTCACCAGGCCCGAAAATTTTCAGTCCAACGCCTGGCCGAAAATTTCCAAAGTCCCATGCGAGCCAGAATTTTTTCAAAGTCCCATGCTGGCCAGAAATTTTTCAAAGTCTGACGCCTGGCCGAAAATTTTCAAAGTCCCATGCTAGCCAGAATTTTTTCTAAGTCTGACGCCTGGCCGAAAATGTTCAAAGTCCCATGCTGGCCAGAATTTTTTCTAAGTCTGACGCCTGGCCGAAAATTTTCAAAGTCCCATGCTGGCCAGAATTTTTTCAAAGTCCCATGCTGGCCTGAAATATTTCCAACTCCCAGGCTGGCCAGAATTTTTTCAAAGTCTGACGCCTGGCCGAAAATTTTCAAAGTCTCATGCTGGCCAGAATTTTTTCAAAGTCCCATGCTGGCCTGAAATATTTCCAAATCCCATGCTGGCCAGAATTTTTTCTAAGTCTGACGCCTGGCCGAAAATTTTCAAATCCCATGCTGGCCAGAATTTTTTCAGTCTGATGCCTGGCTGAAAATTTTCAAAGTCCCATGCAAGCCAGAATTTTTTCAAAGTCCCATGCTGGCCAGAAGTCTGACGCCTGGCCGAAAATTTTCAAAGTCTGACGCCTACCTGAAATATTTCAAAGTCCCATGCTGGCCAGAATTTTTTCGAAGTCCGACGCCTGGCCGAAAATTTTCAAAGTCCCATGCTGGCCAGAATTTTTTCTAAGTCTGACGCCTGGCCGAAAATGTTCAAAGTCCCATGCTGGCCAGAATTTTTTCTAAGTCTGACGCCTGGCCGAAAATTTTCAAAGTCCCATGCTGGCCAGAATTTTTTCAAAGTCCCATGCTGGCCTGAAATATTTCCAACTCCCAGGCTGGCCAGAATTTTTTCAAAGTCTGACGCCTGGCCGAAAATTTTCAAAGTCCCATGCTGGCCAGAATTTTTTCTAAGTCCGACCCCTGGCTGAAAATTTTCAAAGTCCCATGCTGGCCAGAATTTTTTCTGTCTGTTGCTTGGCTGAAAATTTTCAAAGTCCCATGCTGGCCAGAAGTCTGACGCCTGGCTGAAAATTTTCAAAGTCCCATGCTGTCCAGAATTTTTTCAGTCCCATGCTGGCCAGAATTTTTTCTAAGTCTGACGCCTGGCCGAAAATTTTCAAAGTCCCATGCTGGCCAGAATTTTTTCAAAGTCCCATGCTGGCCAGAATTTTTTCTGACGCCTGGCCGAAAATTTTCAGTCCCATGCTGGCCAGAATTTTTTCAAAGTCCCATGCTGGCCAGAATTTTTTCTAAGTCTGACGCCTGGCCGAAAATTTTCAAAGTCCCATGATGGCCAGAATTTTTTCTAAGTCTGATGCCTGGCTGAAAATTTTCAAAGTCCCATGCAGGCCAGAATTTTTTCTAAGTCTGACGCCTGGCCGAAAATTTTCAAAGTCCCATGCTGTCCAGAATTTTTTCAAAGTCTGACTCTTGGCCAAAAATTTTCAAAGTCCCATGCTGGCCAGAATTTTTTCTAAGTCTGACGCTTGGCCAAAAATTTTCAAAGTCCCATGCTGGCCAGAATTTTTTCAAAGTCCCATGCTGGCCAGAATTTTTTCTAAGTCTGATGCCTGGCTGAAATATTTCAAACTCCCATGCTGGCCAGAATTTTTTCTAAGTCTGACGCCTGGCCGAAAATTTTAAAAGTCCCATGCTGGCCAGAATTTTTTCAAAGTCCCATGCTGGCCAGAATATTTTCTAAGTCCCATGCTGGCCAGAATTTTTTCAAAGTCCCATGCTGGCCAGAATTTTTTCAAAGTCTGACGCCTGGCCGAAAATTTTCAAAGTCCCATGCTGTCCAGAATTTTTTCAAAGTCCCATGCTGGCCAGAATTTTTTCTAAGTCTGACGCTTGGCCAAAAATTTTCAAAGTCCCATGCTGGCCAGAATTTTTTCTAAGTCTGACGCCTGGCTGAAAATTTTCAAAGTCCCATGCTGTCCAGAATTTTTTCTAAGTCTGACGCTTGGCCAAAAATTTTCAAAGTCCCATGCTGGCCAGAATTTTTTCTAAGTCTGACGCCTGGCTGAAAATTTTCAAAGTCCCATGCTGGCCAGAATTTTTTCTAAGTCTGATGCCTGGCTGAAAAATTTCAAAGTCCCATGCTGGCCAGAATTTCTTCTAAGTCCCATGCTGGCCAGAATTTTTTCTAAGTCTGACGCTTGGCCGAAAATTTTCAAAGTCCCATGCTGTCCAGAATTTTTTCAAAGTCTGACGCTTGGCCAAAAATTTTCAAAGTCCCATGCTGGCCAGAATTTTTTCTAAGTCTGACGCTTGGCCAAAAATTTTCAAAGTCCCATGCTGGCCAGAATTTTTTCTAAGTCTGACGCTTGGCCAAAAATTTTCAAAGTCCCATGCTGGCCAGAATTTTTTCAAAGTCCCATGCTGGCCAGAATTTTTTCTAAGTCTGATGCCTGGCTGAAATATTTCAAACTCCCATGCTGGCCAGAATTTTTTCTAAGTCTGACGCCTGGCCGAAAATTTTAAAAGTCCCATGCTGGCCAGAATTTTTTCAAAGTCCCATGCTGGCCAGAATATTTTCTAAGTCCCATGCTGGCCAGAATTTTTTCAAAGTCTGACGCTTGGCCAAAAATTTTCAAAGTCCCATGCTGGCCAGAATTTTTTCTAAGTCTGACGCTTGGCCAAAAATTTTCAAAGTCCCA
This sequence comes from Festucalex cinctus, assembly GCF_051991245.1. Classification (NCBI taxonomy): domain Eukaryota; kingdom Metazoa; phylum Chordata; class Actinopteri; order Syngnathiformes; family Syngnathidae; genus Festucalex; species Festucalex cinctus. The sequence continues at coordinate 25,040,345 of NC_135417.1, forward strand.
TGCTGGCCAGAATTTTTTCAAAGTCCCATGCTGGCCAGAATTTTTTCTAAGTCTGATGCCTGGCTGAAATATTTCAAACTCCCATGCTGGCCAGAATTTTTTCTAAGTCTGACGCCTGGCCGAAAATTTTAAAAGTCCCATGCTGGCCAGAATTTTTTCAAAGTCCCATGCTGGCCAGAATATTTTCTAAGTCCCATGCTGGCCAGAATTTTTTCAAAGTCCCATGCTGGCCAGAATTTTTTCAAAGTCTGACGCCTGGCCGAAAATTTTCAAAGTCCCATGCTGTCCAGAATTTTTTCAAAGTCCCATGCTGGCCAGAATTTTTTCTAAGTCTGACGCTTGGCCAAAAATTTTCAAAGTCCCATGCTGGCCAGAATTTTTTCTAAGTCTGATGCCTGGCTGAAAAATTTCAAAGTCCCATGCTGGCCAGAATTTTTTCTAAGTCCCATGATGGCCAGAATTTTTTCTAAGTCTGATGCCTGGCTGAAAATTTTCAAAGTCCCATGCTGTCCAGAATTTTTTCAAAGTCTGACGCTTGGCCAAAAATTTTCAAAGTCCCATGCTGGCCAGAATTTTTTCTAAGTCTGACGCTTGGCCAAAAATTTTCAAAGTCCCATGCTGGCCAGAATTTTTTCTAAGTCTGACGCTTGGCCAAAAATTTTCAAAGTCCCATGCTGGCCAGAATTTTTTCAAAGTCCCATGCTGGCCAGAATTTTTTCTAAGTCTGATGCCTGGCTGAAATATTTCAAACTCCCATGCTGGCCAGAATTTTTTCTAAGTCTGACGCCTGGCCGAAAATTTTAAAAGTCCCATGCTGGCCAGAATTTTTTCAAAGTCCCATGCTGGCCAGAATATTTTCTAAGTCCCATGCTGGCCAGAATTTTTTCAAAGTCTGACGCTTGGCCAAAAATTTTCAAAGTCCCATGCTGGCCAGAATTTTTTCTAAGTCTGACGCTTGGCCAAAAATTTTCAAAGTCCCATGCTGGCCAGAATTTTTTCAAAGTACCATGCTGGCCAGAATTTTTTCTAAGTCTGATGCCTGGCTGAAATATTTCAAACTCCCATGCTGGCCAGAATTTTTTCTAAGTCTGACGCCTGGCCGAAAATTTTAAAAGTCCCATGCTGGCCAGAATTTTTTCAAAGTCCCATGCTGGCCAGAATATTTTCTAAGTCCCATGCTGGCCAGAATTTTTTCAAAGTCCCATGCTGGCCAGAATTTTTTCAAAGTCTGACGCCTGGCCGAAAATTTTCAAAGTCCCATGCTGTCAAGAATTTTTTCAAAGTCCCATGCTGGCCAGAATATTTTCTAAGTCCCATGCTGGCCAGAATTTTTTCAAAGTCCCATGCTGGCCAGAATTTTTTCAAAGTCTGACGCTTGGCCAAAAATTTTCAAAGTCCCATGCTGGCCAGAATTTTTTCTAAGTCTGACGCTTGGCCAAAAATTTTCAAAGTCCCATGCTGGCCAGAATTTTTTCTAAGTCTGACGCCTGGCTGAAAATTTTCAAAGTCCCATGCTGGCCAGAATTTTTTCTAAGTCTGATGCCTGGCTGAAAAATTTCAAAGTCCCATGCTGGCCAGAATTTCTTCTAAGTCCCATGCTGGCCAGAATTTTTTCTAAGTCTGACGCTTGGCCGAAAATTTTCAAAGTCCCATGCAGGCCAGAATTTTTTCTAAGTCTGACGCCTGGCCGAAAATTTTCAAAGTCCCATGCTGTCCAGAATTTTTTCAAAGTCTGACGCTTGGCCAAAAATTTTCAAAGTCCCATGCTGGCCAGAATTTTTTCTAAGTCTGACGCTTGGCCGAAAATGTTCAAAGTCCCATGCTGGCCAGAATTTTTTCTAAGTCCCATGATGGCCAGAATTTTTTCTAAGTCTGATGCCTGGCTGAAAATTTTCAAAGTCCCATGCTGTCCAGAATTTTTTCAAAGTCTGACGCTTGGCCAAAAATTTTCAAAGTCCCATGCTGGCCAGAATTTTTTCTAAGTCTGACGCTTGGCCAAAAATTTTCAAAGTCCCATGCTGGCCAGAATTTTTTCTAAGTCTGACGCTTGGCCTAAAATTTTCAAAGTCCCATGCTGGCCAGAATTTTTTCAAAGTCCCATGCTGGCCAGAATTTTTTCTAAGTCTGATGCCTGGCTGAAATATTTCAAACTCCCATGCTGGCCAGAATTTTTTCTAAGTCTGACGCCTGGCCGAAAATTTTAAAAGTCCCATG